>NW_026651594.1:2407500-3607500 GCF_030265065.1 Corythoichthys intestinalis | reverse complement strand
TTTTTTTAATTAAGTTTGAAGATTGCGCTCAAACCAAATGTCCTAAAACTAAATTTCCAAATGTAACTACTAGATTATGATAAAATACACTATTGGGTGAAGTTTGGTTGACTTCTGCGCAGCGGTTTGGGAGTGAACATCAAAATTACATTTCTCGGCCATATCGCATAGATCTCACTGTGAAAAGGCTTAAATGACTTTTTTTATTTAAGTTTGAAGATTGCGCTCAAACCAAATGTCCTAAAACTAAATTTCCAAATGTAACTACTAGATTGTGATAAAATACACTATTGGGTGAAGTTTGGTTGACTTCTGCGCAGCGGTTTGGGAGTTAACATCAAAATTACATTTCTCGGCCATATCGCATAGATCTCACTGTGAAAAGGCTTAAATGGCTTTTTTGACCTAAGTTTGAGAATTGCGCTCAAATCAAATGTCCTAGAACCAAATTTCCACATGTAACTACTAGATTGTGATACAATACACTATTGGGTGAAGTTTGGTTGACTTCTGCGCAGCGGTTTGGGAGTGAACATCAAAATTACATTTCTCGGCCATATCGCATAGATCTCACTGTGAAAAGGCTTAAATGGCTTTTTTGACCTAAGTTTGAGGATTGCGCTCAAATCAAATGTCCTAGAACCAAATTTCCACATGTAACTACTAGATTGTGATACAATACACTATTGGGTGAAGTTTGGTTTACTTCTGCGCAGCGGTCTGGGAGTTAACATCAAAATTACATTTCTCGGCCATATCGCATAGATCTCACTGTGAAAAGGCTTAAATGACTTTTTTTTAATTAAGTTTGAAGATTTCGCTCAAACCAAATGTCCTAGAACTAAATTTCTAAATGTAACTACTAGATTGTGATAAAATACACTATTGGGTGAAGTTTGGTTGACTTCTGCGCAGCTGTTTGGGAGTTAACATCAAAATTACATTTCTCAGCCATATCGCATAGATCTCACTGTGAAAAGGCTTAAATGGCTTTTTTGACCTAAGTTTGATGATTGCGCTCAAACCAAATGTCCTAGAACTAAATTTCCAAATGTAACTACTAGATTGTGATAAAATACACTATTGGGTGAAGTTTGGTTGACTTCTGCGCAGCGGTTTGGGAGTTAACATCAAAATTACATTTCTCGGCCATATCGCGGAGATCTCACTGTGAAAAGGCTTAAATGACTTTTTTAATTAAGTTTGATGATTGCGCTCAAACCAAATGTCCTAGAACTAAATTTCCAAATGTAACTACTAGATTGTGATAAAATACACTATTGGGTGAAGTTTGGTTGACTTCGGCGCAGCGGTTTGGGAGTTAACATCAAAATTACATTTCTCAGCCATATCGCATAGATCTCACTGTGAAAAGGCTTAAATGACTTTTTTTAATTAAGTTTGAAGATTGCGCTCAAACCAAATGTCCTAAAACTAAATTTCCAAATGTAACTACTAGATTGTGATAAAATACACTATTGGGTGAAGTTTGGTTGACTTCTGCGCAGCGGTTTGGGAGTTAACATCAAAATTACATTTCTCAGCCATATCGCATAGATCTCACTGTGAAAAGGCTTAAATGGCTTTTTTGACTTAAGTTTGATGATTGCGCTCAAACCAAATGTCCTAGAACTAAATTTCCAAATGTAACTACTAGATTGTGATAAAATACACTATTGGGTGAAGTTTGGTTGACTTCTGCGCAGCGGTTTGGGAGTTAACATCAAAATTACATTTCTCGGCCATATCGCATAGATCTCACTGTGAAAAGGCTTAAATGGCTTTTTTGACCTAAGTTTGAGAATTGCGCTCAAATCAAATGTACTAGAACCAAATTTCCACATGTAACTACTAGATTGTGATACAATACACTATTGGGTGAAGTTTGGTTGACTTCTGCGCAGCGGTTTGGGAGTTAACATCAAAATTACATTTCTCGGCCATATCGCATAGATCTCACTGTGAAAAGGCTTAAATGACTTTTTTTAATTAAGTTTGAAGATTGCGCTCAAACCAAATGTCCTAGAACTAAATTTCTAAATGTAACTACTAGATTGTGATAAAATACACTATTGGGTGAAGTTTGGTTGACTTCTGCGCAGCGGTTTGGGAGTTAACATCAAAATTACATTTCTCGGCCATATCGCATAGATCTCACTGTGAAAAGGCTTAAATGGCTTTTTTGACCTAAGTTTGAAGATTGCGCTCAAATCAAATGTCCTAGAACCAAATTTCCACATGTAACTACTAGATTGTGATACAATACACTAATGGGTGAAGTTTGGTTGACTTCTGCGCAGCGGTTTGGGAGTGAACATCAAAATTACATTTCTCGGCCATATCGCGTAGATCTCACTGTGAAAAGGCTTAAATGGCTTTTTTGAACTAAGTTTGAGGATTGCGCTCAAAACAAATGTCCTAGATCCAAATTTCCACATGTAACTACTAGATTGTGATACAATACACTATTGGGTGAAGTTTGGTTGACTTCTGCGCAGCGGTTTGGGAGTTAACATCAAAATTACATTTCTCGGCCATATCGCATAGATCTCACTGTGAAAAGGCTTAAATGGCTTTTTTGACCTAAGTTTGAGGATTGCGCTCAAATCAAATGTCCTAGAACCAAATTTCCACATGTAACTACTAGATTGTGATACAATACAGTATTGGGTGAAGTTTGGTTGACTTCTGCGCAGCGGTTTGGGAGTTAACATCAAAATTACATTTCTCGGCCATATCGCATAGATCTCACTGTGAAAAGGCTTAAATGACTTTTTTTAATTAAGTTTGAAGATTGCGCTCAAACCAAATGTCCTAGAACTAAATTTCCAAATGTAACTACTAGATTATGATAAAATACACTATTGGGTGAAGTTTGGTTTACTTCTGCGCAGCGGTTTGGGAGTTAACATCAAAATTACATTTCTCGGCCATATCGCATAGATCTCACTGTGAAAAGGCTTAAATGGCTTTTTTTACCTAAGTTTGAGGATTGCGCTCAAATCAAATGTCCTAGAACCAAATTTCCACATGTAACTACTAGATTGTGATACAATACACTAATGGGTGAAGTTTGGTTGACTTCTGCGCAGCGGTTTGGGAGTGAACATCAAAATTACATTTCTCAGCCATATCGCATAGATCTCACTGTGAAAAGGCTTAAATGGCTTTTTTGACCTAAGTTTGATGATTGCGCTCAAACCAAATGTCCTAGAACTAAATTTCCAAATGTAACTACTAGATTGTGATAAAATACACTATTGGGTGAAGTTTGGTTGACTTCTGCGCAGCGGTTTGGGAGTTAACATCAAAATTACATTTCTCGGCCATATCGCATAGATCTCACTGTGAAAAGGCTTAAATGACTTTTTTTAATTAAGTTTGAAGATTGCGCTCAAACCAAATGTCCTAAAACTAAATTTCCAAATGTAACTACTAGATTATGATAAAATACACTATTGGGTGAAGTTTGGTTGACTTCTGCGCAGCGGTTTGGGAGTGAACATCAAAATTACATTTCTCGGCCATATCGCATAGATCTCACTGTGAAAAGGCTTAAATGACTTTTTTTATTTAAGTTTGAAGATTGCGCTCAAACCAAATGTCCTAAAACTAAATTTCCAAATGTAACTACTAGATTGTGATAAAATACACTATTGGGTGAAGTTTGGTTGACTTCTGCGCAGCGGTTTGGGAGTTAACATCAAAATTACATTTCTCGGCCATATCGCATAGATCTCACTGTGAAAAGGCTTAAATGGCTTTTTTGACCTAAGTTTGAGAATTGCGCTCAAATCAAATGTCCTAGAACCAAATTTCCACATGTAACTACTAAATTGTGATACAATACAATATTGGGTGAAGTTTGGTTGACTTCTGCGCAGCGGTTTGGTAGTTAACATCAAAATTACATTTCTCGGCCATATCGCATAGATCTCACTGTGAAAAGGCTTAAATGGCTTTTTTGACCTAAGTTTGAGGATTGCGCTCAAATCAAATGTCCTAGAACCAAATTTCCACATGTAACTACTAGATTGTGATACAATACACTATTGGGTGAAGTTTGGTTGACTTCTGCGCAGCGGTTTGGGAGTGAACATCAAAATTACATTTCTCGGCCATATCGCATAGATCTCACTGTGAAAAGGCTTAAATGGCTTTTTTGACCTAAGTTTGAGGATTGCGCTCAAATCAAATGTCCTAGAACCAAATTTCCACATGTAACTACTAGATTGTGATACAATACACTATTGGGTGAAGTTTGGTTTACTTCTGCGCAGCGGTCTGGGAGTTAACATCAAAATTACATTTCTCGGCCATATCGCATAGATCTCACTGTGAAAAGGCTTAAATGACTTTTTTTAATTAAGTTTGAAGATTGCGCTCAAACCAAATGTCCTAGAACTAAATTTCTAAATGTAACTACTAGATTGTGATAAAATACACTATTGGGTGAAGTTTGGTTGACTTCTGCGCAGCGGTTTGGGAGTTAACATCAAAATTACATTTCTCAGCCATATCGCATAGATCTCACTGTGAAAAGGCTTAAATGGCTTTTTTGACCTAAGTTTGATGATTGCGCTCAAACCAAATGTCCTAGAACTAAATTTCCAAATGTAACTACTAGATTGTGATAAAATACACTATTGGGTGAAGTTTGGTTGACTTCTGCGCAGCGGTTTGGGAGTTAACATCAAAATTACATTTCTCGGCCATATCGCGGAGATCTCACTGTGAAAAGGCTTAAATGACTTTTTTAATTAAGTTTGATGATTGCGCTCAAACCAAATGTCCTAGAACTAAATTTCCAAATGTAACTACTAGATTGTGATAAAATACACTATTGGGAGAAGTTTGGTTGACTTCGGCGCAGCGGTTTGGGAGTTAACATCAAAATTACATTTCTCGGCCATATCGCATAGATCTCACTGTGAAAAGGCTTAAATGACTTTTTTTAATTAAGTTTGAAGATTGCGCTCAAACCAAATGTCCTAAAACTAAATTTCCAAATGTAACTACTAGATTGTGATAAAATACACTATTGGGTGAAGTTTGGTTGACTTCTGCGCAGCGGTTTGGGAGTTAACATCAAAATTACATTTCTCAGCCATATCGCATAGATCTCACTGTGAAAAGGCTTAAATGGCTTTTTTGACCTAAGTTTGATGATTGCGCTCAAACCAAATGTGCTAGAACTAAATTTCCAAATGTAACTACTAGATTGTGATAAAATACACTATTGGGTGAAGTTTGGTTGACTTCTGCGCAGCGGTTTGGGAGTTAACATCAAAATTACATTTCTCGGCCATATCGCATAGATCTCACCGTGAAAAGGCTTAAATGGCTTTTTTGACCTAAGTTTGAGAATTGCGCTCAAATCAAATGTACTAGAACCAAATTTCCACATGTAACTACTAGATTGTGATACAATACACTATTGGGTGAAGTTTGGTTGACTTCTGCGCAGCGGTTTGGGAGTTAACATCAAAATTACATTTCTCGGCCATATCGCATAGATCTCACTGTGAAAAGGCTTAAATGACTTTTTTTAATTAAGTTTGAAGATTGCGCTCAAACCAAATGTCCTAGAACTAAATTTCTAAATGTAACTACTAGATTGTGATAAAATACACTATTGGGTGAAGTTTGGTTGACTTCTGTGCAGCGGTTTGGGAGTTAACATCAAAATTACATTTCTCAGCCATATCGCATAGATCTCACTGTGAAAAGGCTTAAATGACTTTTTTGACCTAAGTTTGATGATTGCGCTCAAACCAAATGTCCTAGAACTAAATTTCCAAATGTAACTACTAGATTGTGATAAAATACACTATTGGGTGAAGTTTGGTTGACTTCTGCGCAGCGGTTTGGGAGTTAACATCAAAATTACATTTCTCGGCCATATCGCGGAGATCTCACTGTGAAAAGGCTTAAATGACTTTTTTAATTAAGTTTGATGATTGCGCTCAAACCAAATGTCCTAGAATTAAATTTCCAAATGTAACTACTAGATTGTGATAAAATACACTATTGGGTGAAGTTTGGTTGACTTCTGCCAGCGGTTTGGGAGTTAACATCAAAATTACATTTCTCGGCAATATCGCATAGATCTCACTGTGAAAAGGCTGAAATGACTTTTTTAATTAAGTTTGATGATTGCGCTCAAACCAAATGTCCTAGAACTAAATTTCTAAATGTAACTACTAGATTGTGATAAAATACACTATTGGGTGAAGTTTGGTTGACTTCTGCGCAGCTGTTTGGGAGTTAACATCAAAATTACATTTCTCAGCCATATCGCATAGATCTCACTGTGAAAAGGCTTAAATGGCTTTTTTGACCTAAGTTTGATGATTGCGCTCAAACCAAATGTCCTAGAACTAAATTTCCAAATGTAACTACTAGATTGTGATAAAATACACTATTGGGTGAAGTTTGGTTGACTTCTGCGCAGCGGTTTGGGAGTTAACATCAAAATTACATTTCTCGGCCATATCGCGGAGATCTCACTGTGAAAAGGCTTAAATGACTTTTTTAATTAAGTTTGATGATTGCGCTCAAACCAAATGTCCTAGAACTAAATTTCCAAATGTAACTACTAGATTGTGATAAAATACACTATTGGGTGAAGTTTGGTTGACTTCGGCGCAGCGGTTTGGGAGTTAACATCAAAATTACATTTCTCAGCCATATCGCATAGATCTCACTGTGAAAAGGCTTAAATGACTTTTTTTAATTAAGTTTGAAGATTGCGCTCAAACCAAATGTCCTAAAACTAAATTTCCAAATGTAACTACTAGATTGTGATAAAATACACTATTGGGTGAAGTTTGGTTGACTTCTGCGCAGCGGTTTGGGAGTTAACATCAAAATTACATTTCTCAGCCATATCGCATAGATCTCACTGTGAAAAGGCTTAAATGGCTTTTTTGACTTAAGTTTGATGATTGCGCTCAAACCAAATGTCCTAGAACTAAATTTCCAAATGTAACTACTAGATTGTGATAAAATACACTATTGGGTGAAGTTTGGTTGACTTCTGCGCAGCGGTTTGGGAGTTAACATCAAAATTACATTTCTCGGCCATATCGCATAGATCTCACTGTGAAAAGGCTTAAATGGCTTTTTTGACCTAAGTTTGAGAATTGCGCTCAAATCAAATGTACTAGAACCAAATTTCCACATGTAACTACTAGATTGTGATACAATACACTATTGGGTGAAGTTTGGTTGACTTCTGCGCAGCGGTTTGGGAGTTAACATCAAAATTACATTTCTCGGCCATATCGCATAGATCTCACTGTGAAAAGGCTTAAATGACTTTTTTTAATTAAGTTTGAAGATTGCGCTCAAACCAAATGTCCTAGAACTAAATTTCTAAATGTAACTACTAGATTGTGATAAAATACACTATTGGGTGAAGTTTGGTTGACTTCTGCGCAGCGGTTTGGGAGTTAACATCAAAATTACATTTCTCGGCCATATCGCATAGATCTCACTGTGAAAAGGCTTAAATGGCTTTTTTGACCTAAGTTTGAAGATTGCGCTCAAATCAAATGTCCTAGAACCAAATTTCCACATGTAACTACTAGATTGTGATACAATACACTAATGGGTGAAGTTTGGTTGACTTCTGCGCAGCGGTTTGGGAGTGAACATCAAAATTACATTTCTCGGCCATATCGCGTAGATCTCACTGTGAAAAGGCTTAAATGGCTTTTTTGAACTAAGTTTGAGGATAGCGCTCAAAACAAATGTCCTAGATCCAAATTTCCACATGTAACTACTAGATTGTGATACAATACACTATTGGGTGAAGTTTGGTTGACTTCTGCGCAGCGGTTTGGGAGTTAACATCAAAATTACATTTCTCGGCCATATCGCATAGATCTCACTGTGAAAAGGCTTAAATGGCTTTTTTGACCTAAGTTTGAGGATTGCGCTCAAATCAAATGTCCTAGAACCAAATTTCCACATGTAACTACTAGATTGTGATACAATACAGTATTGGGTGAAGTTTGGTTGACTTCTGCGCAGCGGTTTGGGAGTTAACATCAAAATTACATTTCTCGGCCATATCGCATAGATCTCACTGTGAAAAGGCTTAAATGACTTTTTTTAATTAAGTTTGAAGATTGCGCTCAAACCAAATGTCCTAAAACTAAATTTCCAAATGTAACTACTAGATTGTGATAAAATACACTATTGGGTGAAGTTTGGTTGACTTCTGCGCAGCGGTTTGGGAGTTAACATCAAAATTACATTTCTCAGCCATATCGCATAGATCTCACTGTGAAAAGGCTTAAATGGCTTTTTTGACCTAAGTTTGATGATTGCGCTCAAACCAAATGTGCTAGAACTAAATTTCCAAATGTAACTACTAGATTGTGATAAAATACACTATTGGGTGAAGTTTGGTTGACTTCTGCGCAGCGGTTTGGGAGTTAACATCAAAATTACATTTCTCGGCCATATCGCATAGATCTCACCGTGAAAAGGCTTAAATGGCTTTTTTGACCTAAGTTTGAGAATTGCGCTCAAATCAAATGTACTAGAACCAAATTTCCACATGTAACTACTAGATTGTGATACAATACACTATTGGGTGAAGTTTGGTTGACTTCTGCGCAGCGGTTTGGGAGTTAACATCAAAATTACATTTCTCGGCCATATCGCATAGATCTCACTGTGAAAAGGCTTAAATGACTTTTTTTAATTAAGTTTGAAGATTGCGCTCAAACCAAATGTCCTAGAACTAAATTTCTAAATGTAACTACTAGATTGTGATAAAATACACTATTGGGTGAAGTTTGGTTGACTTCTGTGCAGCGGTTTGGGAGTTAACATCAAAATTACATTTCTCAGCCATATCGCATAGATCTCACTGTGAAAAGGCTTAAATGACTTTTTTGACCTAAGTTTGATGATTGCGCTCAAACCAAATGTCCTAGAACTAAATTTCCAAATGTAACTACTAGATTGTGATAAAATACACTATTGGGTGAAGTTTGGTTGACTTCTGCGCAGCGGTTTGGGAGTTAACATCAAAATTACATTTCTCGGCCATATCGCGGAGATCTCACTGTGAAAAGGCTTAAATGACTTTTTTAATTAAGTTTGATGATTGCGCTCAAACCAAATGTCCTAGAATTAAATTTCCAAATGTAACTACTAGATTGTGATAAAATACACTATTGGGTGAAGTTTGGTTGACTTCTGCCAGCGGTTTGGGAGTTAACATCAAAATTACATTTCTCGGCAATATCGCATAGATCTCACTGTGAAAAGGCTGAAATGACTTTTTTAATTAAGTTTGATGATTGCGCTCAAACCAAATGTCCTAGAACTAAATTTCTAAATGTAACTACTAGATTGTGATAAAATACACTATTGGGTGAAGTTTGGTTGACTTCTGCGCAGCTGTTTGGGAGTTAACATCAAAATTACATTTCTCAGCCATATCGCATAGATCTCACTGTGAAAAGGCTTAAATGGCTTTTTTGACCTAAGTTTGATGATTGCGCTCAAACCAAATGTCCTAGAACTAAATTTCCAAATGTAACTACTAGATTGTGATAAAATACACTATTGGGTGAAGTTTGGTTGACTTCTGCGCAGCGGTTTGGGAGTTAACATCAAAATTACATTTCTCGGCCATATCGCGGAGATCTCACTGTGAAAAGGCTTAAATGACTTTTTTAATTAAGTTTGATGATTGCGCTCAAACCAAATGTCCTAGAACTAAATTTCCAAATGTAACTACTAGATTGTGATAAAATACACTATTGGGTGAAGTTTGGTTGACTTCGGCGCAGCGGTTTGGGAGTTAACATCAAAATTACATTTCTCAGCCATATCGCATAGATCTCACTGTGAAAAGGCTTAAATGACTTTTTTTAATTAAGTTTGAAGATTGCGCTCAAACCAAATGTCCTAAAACTAAATTTCCAAATGTAACTACTAGATTGTGATAAAATACACTATTGGGTGAAGTTTGGTTGACTTCTGCGCAGCGGTTTGGGAGTTAACATCAAAATTACATTTCTCAGCCATATCGCATAGATCTCACTGTGAAAAGGCTTAAATGGCTTTTTTGACTTAAGTTTGATGATTGCGCTCAAACCAAATGTCCTAGAACTAAATTTCCAAATGTAACTACTAGATTGTGATAAAATACACTATTGGGTGAAGTTTGGTTGACTTCTGCGCAGCGGTTTGGGAGTTAACATCAAAATTACATTTCTCGGCCATATCGCATAGATCTCACTGTGAAAAGGCTTAAATGGCTTTTTTGACCTAAGTTTGAGAATTGCGCTCAAATCAAATGTACTAGAACCAAATTTCCACATGTAACTACTAGATTGTGATACAATACACTATTGGGTGAAGTTTGGTTGACTTCTGCGCAGCGGTTTGGGAGTTAACATCAAAATTACATTTCTCGGCCATATCGCATAGATCTCACTGTGAAAAGGCTTAAATGACTTTTTTTAATTAAGTTTGAAGATTGCGCTCAAACCAAATGTCCTAGAACTAAATTTCTAAATGTAACTACTAGATTGTGATAAAATACACTATTGGGTGAAGTTTGGTTGACTTCTGCGCAGCGGTTTGGGAGTTAACATCAAAATTACATTTCTCGGCCATATCGCATAGATCTCACTGTGAAAAGGCTTAAATGGCTTTTTTGACCTAAGTTTGAAGATTGCGCTCAAATCAAATGTCCTAGAACCAAATTTCCACATGTAACTACTAGATTGTGATACAATACACTAATGGGTGAAGTTTGGTTGACTTCTGCGCAGCGGTTTGGGAGTGAACATCAAAATTACATTTCTCGGCCATATCGCGTAGATCTCACTGTGAAAAGGCTTAAATGGCTTTTTTGAACTAAGTTTGAGGATTGCGCTCAAAACAAATGTCCTAGATCCAAATTTCCACATGTAACTACTAGATTGTGATACAATACACTATTGGGTGAAGTTTGGTTGACTTCTGCGCAGCGGTTTGGGAGTTAACATCAAAATTACATTTCTCGGCCATATCGCATAGATCTCACTGTGAAAAGGCTTAAATGGCTTTTTTGACCTAAGTTTGAGGATTGCGCTCAAATCAAATGTCCTAGAACCAAATTTCCACATGTAACTACTAGATTGTGATACAATACAGTATTGGGTGAAGTTTGGTTGACTTCTGCGCAGCGGTTTGGGAGTTAACATCAAAATTACATTTCTCGGCCATATCGCATAGATCTCACTGTGAAAAGGCTTAAATGACTTTTTTTAATTAAGTTTGAAGATTGCGCTCAAACCAAATGTCCTAGAACTAAATTTCCAAATGTAACTACTAGATTATGATAAAATACACTATTGGGTGAAGTTTGGTTTACTTCTGCGCAGCGGTTTGAGAGTTAACATCAAAATTACATTTCTCGGCCATATCGCATAGATCTCACTGTGAAAAGGCTTAAATGGCTTTTTTTACCTAAGTTTGAGGATTGCGCTCAAATCAAATGTCCTAGAACCAAATTTCCACATGTAACTACTAGATTGTGATACAATACACTAATGGGTGAAGTTTGGTTGACTTCTGCGCAGCGGTTTGGGAGTGAACATCAAAATTACATTTCTCAGCCATATCGCATAGATCTCACTGTGAAAAGGCTTAAATGGCTTTTTTGACCTAAGTTTGATGATTGCGCTCAAACCAAATGTCCTAGAACTAAATTTCCAAATGTAACTACTAGATTGTGATAAAATACACTATTGGGTGAAGTTTGGTTGACTTCTGCGCAGCGGTTTGGGAGTTAACATCAAAATTACATTTCTCGGCCATATCGCATAGATCTCACTGTGAAAAGGCTTAAATGACTTTTTTTAATTAAGTTTGAAGATTGCGCTCAAACCAAATGTCCTAAAACTAAATTTCCAAATGTAACTACTAGATTATGATAAAATACACTATTGGGTGAAGTTTGGTTGACTTCTGCGCAGCGGTTTGGGAGTGAACATCAAAATTACATTTCTCGGCCATATCGCATAGATCTCACTGTGAAAAGGCTTAAATGACTTTTTTTATTTAAGTTTGAAGATTGCGCTCAAACCAAATGTCCTAAAACTAAATTTCCAAATGTAACTACTAGATTGTGATAAAATACACTATTGGGTGAAGTTTGGTTGACTTCTGCGCAGCGGTTTGGGAGTTAACATCAAAATTACATTTCTCGGCCATATCGCATAGATCTCACTGTGAAAAGGCTTAAATGGCTTTTTTGACCTAAGTTTGAGAATTGCGCTCAAATCAAATGTCCTAGAACCAAATTTCCACATGTAACTACTAAATTGTGATACAATACAATATTGGGTGAAGTTTGGTTGACTTCTGCGCAGCGGTTTGGTAGTTAACATCAAAATTACATTTCTCGGCCATATCGCATAGATCTCACTGTGAAAAGGCTTAAATGGCTTTTTTGACCTAAGTTTGAGGATTGCGCTCAAATCAAATGTCCTAGAACCAAATTTCCACATGTAACTACTAGATTGTGATACAATACACTATTGGGTGAAGTTTGGTTGACTTCTGCGCAGCGGTTTGGGAGTGAACATCAAAATTACATTTCTCGGCCATATCGCATAGATCTCACTGTGAAAAGGCTTAAATGGCTTTTTTGACCTAAGTTTGAGGATTGCGCTCAAATCAAATGTCCTAGAACCAAATTTCCACATGTAACTACTAGATTGTGATACAATACACTATTGGGTGAAGTTTGGTTTACTTCTGCGCAGCGGTCTGGGAGTTAACATCAAAATTACATTTCTCGGCCATATCGCATAGATCTCACTGTGAAAAGGCTTAAATGACTTTTTTTAATTAAGTTTGAAGATTGCGCTCAAACCAAATGTCCTAGAACTAAATTTCTAAATGTAACTACTAGATTGTGATAAAATACACTATTGGGTGAAGTTTGGTTGACTTCTGCGCAGCGGTTTGGGAGTTAACATCAAAATTACATTTCTCAGCCATATCGCATAGATCTCACTGTGAAAAGGCTTAAATGGCTTTTTTGACCTAAGTTTGATGATTGCGCTCAAACCAAATGTCCTAGAACTAAATTTCCAAATGTAACTACTAGATTGTGATAAAATACACTATTGGGTGAAGTTTGGTTGACTTCTGCGCAGCGGTTTGGGAGTTAACATCAAAATTACATTTCTCGGCCATATCGCGGAGATCTCACTGTGAAAAGGCTTAAATGACTTTTTTAATTAAGTTTGATGATTGCGCTCAAACCAAATGTCCTAGAACTAAATTTCCAAATGTAACTACTAGATTGTGATAAAATACACTATTGGGAGAAGTTTGGTTGACTTCGGCGCAGCGGTTTGGGAGTTAACATCAAAATTACATTTCTCAGCCATATCGCATAGATCTCACTGTGAAAAGGCTTAAATGACTTTTTTTAATTAAGTTTGAAGATTGCGCTCAAACCAAATGTCCTAAAACTAAATTTCCAAATGTAACTACTAGATTGTGATAAAATACACTATTGGGTGAAGTTTGGTTGACTTCTGCGCAGCGGTTTGGGAGTTAACATCAAAATTACATTTCTCAGCCATATCGCATAGATCTCACTGTGAAAAGGCTTAAATGGCTTTTTTGACCTAAGTTTGATGATTGCGCTCAAACCAAATGTGCTAGAACTAAATTTCCAAATGTAACTACTAGATTGTGATAAAATACACTATTGGGTGAAGTTTGGTTGACTTCTGCGCAGCGGTTTGGGAGTTAACATCAAAATTACATTTCTCGGCCATATCGCATAGATCTCACCGTGAAAAGGCTTAAATGGCTTTTTTGACCTAAGTTTGAGAATTGCGCTCAAATCAAATGTACTAGAACCAAATTTCCACATGTAACTACTAGATTGTGATACAATACACTATTGGGTGAAGTTTGGTTGACTTCTGCGCAGCGGTTTGGGAGTTAACATCAAAATTACATTTCTCGGCCATATCGCATAGATCTCACTGTGAAAAGGCTTAAATGACTTTTTTTAATTAAGTTTGAAGATTGCGCTCAAACCAAATGTCCTAGAACTAAATTTCTAAATGTAACTACTAGATTGTGATAAAATACACTATTGGGTGAAGTTTGGTTGACTTCTGTGCAGCGGTTTGGGAGTTAACATCAAAATTACATTTCTCAGCCATATCGCATAGATCTCACTGTGAAAAGGCTTAAATGACTTTTTTGACCTAAGTTTGATGATTGCGCTCAAACCAAATGTCCTAGAACTAAATTTCCAAATGTAACTACTAGATTGTGATAAAATACACTATTGGGTGAAGTTTGGTTGACTTCTGCGCAGCGGTTTGGGAGTTAACATCAAAATTACATTTCTCGGCCATATCGCGGAGATCTCACTGTGAAAAGGCTTAAATGACTTTTTTAATTAAGTTTGATGATTGCGCTCAAACCAAATGTCCTAGAATTAAATTTCCAAATGTAACTACTAGATTGTGATAAAATACACTATTGGGTGAAGTTTGGTTGACTTCTGCCAGCGGTTTGGGAGTTAACATCAAAATTACATTTCTCGGCAATATCGCATAGATCTCACTGTGAAAAGGCTGAAATGACTTTTTTAATTAAGTTTGATGATTGCGCTCAAACCAAATGTCCTAGAACGGAATTTCCAAATGTAACTACTAGATTGTGATACAATACACTATTGGGTGAAGTTTGGTTGACGTCTGCGCAGCGGTTTGGGAGTGAACATCAAAATTACATTTCTCGGCCATATCGCATAGATCTCACTGTGAAAAGGCTTAAATGACTTTTTTTAATTAAGTTTGAAGATTGCGCTCAAACCAAATGTCCTAAAACTAAATTTCCAAATGTAACTACTAGATTGTGATAAAATACACTATTGGGTGAAGTTTGGTTGACTTCTGCGCAGCGGTTTGGGAGTTAACATCAAAATTACATTTCTCGGCCATATCGCATAGATCTCACTGTGAAAAGGCTTAAATGGCTTTTTTTACCTAAGTTTGAGGATTGCGCTCAAATCAAATGTCCTAGAACTAAATTTCTAAATGTAACTACTAGATTGTGATAAAATACACTATTGGGTGAAGTTTGGTTGACTTCTGCGCAGCGGTTTTAGAGTGAACATCAAAATTACATTTCTCGGCCATATCGCGTAGATCTCACTGTGAAAAGGCTTAAATGGCTTTTTTGAACTAAGTTTGAGGATTGCGCTCAAAACAAATGTCCTAGAACCAAATTTCCACATGTAACTACTAGATTGTGATACAATACACTATTGGGTGAAGTTTGGTTGACTTCTGCGCAGCGGTTTGGGAGTTAACATCAAAATTACATTTCTCGGCCATATCGCATAGATCTCACTGTGAAAAGGCTTAAATGGCTTTTTTGACCTAAGTTTGAGGATTGCGCTCAAATCAAATGTCCTAGAACCAAATTTCCACATGTAACTACTAGATTGTGATACAATACACTATTGGGTGAAGTTTGGTTGACTTCTGCGCAGCGGTTTGGGAGTTAACATCAAAATTACATTTCTCGGCCATATCGCATAGATCTCACTGTGAAAAGGCTTAAATGACTTTTTTTAATTAAGTTTGAAGATTGCGCTCAAACCAAATGTCCTAGAACTAAATTTCCAAATGTAACTACTAGATTATGATAAAATACACTATTGGGTGAAGTTTGGTTTACTTCTGCGCAGCGGTTTGGGAGTTAACATCAAAATTACATTTCTCGGCCATATCGCATAGATCTCACTGTGAAAAGGCTTAAATGGCTTTTTTGACCTAAGTTTGAGGATTGCGCTCAAATCAAATGTCCTAGAACCAAATTTCCACATGTAACTACTAGATTGTGATACAATACACTAATGGGTGAAGTTTGGTTGACTTCTGCGCAGCGGTTTGGGAGTGAACATCAAAATTACATTTCTCAGCCATATCGCATAGATCTCACTGTGAAAAGGCTTAAATGGCTTTTTTGACCTAAGTTTGATGATTGCGCTCAAACCAAATGTCCTAGAACTAAATTTCCAAATGTAACTACTAGATTGTGATAAAATACACTATTGGGTGAAGTTTGGTTGACTTCTGCGCAGCGGTTTGGGAGTGAACCTCAAAATTACATTTCTCGGCCATATCGCATAGATCTCACTGTGAAAAGGCTTAAATGACTTTTTTTATTTAAGTTTGAAGATTGCGCTCAAACCAAATGTCCTAAAACTAAATTTCCAAATGTAACTACTAGATTGTGATAAAATACACTATTGGGTGAAGTTTGGTTGACTTCTGCGCAGCGGTTTGGGAGTTAACATCAAAATTACATTTCTCGGCCATATCGCATAGATCTCACTGTGAAAAGGCTTAAATGGCTTTTTTGACCTAAGTTTGAGAATTGCGCTCAAATCAAATGTCCTAGAACCAAATTTCGACATGTAACTACTAAATTGTGATACAATACAATATTGGGTGAAGTTTGGTTGACTTCTGCGCAGCGGTTTGGGAGTTAACATCAAAATTACATTTCTCGGCCATATCGCGGAGATCTCACTGTGAAAAGGCTTAAATGACTTTTTTAATTAAGTTTGATGATTGCGCTCAAACCAAATGTCCTAGAACTAAATTTCCAAATGTAACTACTAGATTGTGATAAAATACACTATTGGGTGAAGTTTGGTTGACTTCTGCGCAGCGGTTTGGGAGTTAACATCAAAATTACATTTCTCGGCCATATCGCGGAGATCTCACTGTGAAAAGGCTTAAATGACTTTTTTAATTTAGTTTGATGATTGCGCTCAAACCAAATGTCCTAGAATTAAATTTCCAAATGTAACTACTAGATTGTGATAAAATACACTATTGGGTGAAGTTTGGTTGACTTCTGCCAGCGGTTTGGGAGTTAACATCAAAATTACATTTCTCGGCAATATCGCATAGATCTCACTGTGAAAAGGCTGAAATGACTTTTTTAATTAAGTTTGATGATTGCGCTCAAACCAAATGTCCTAGAACGGAATTTCCAAATGTAACTACTAGATTGTGATACAATACACTATTGGGTGAAGTTTGGTTGACGTCTGCGCAGCGGTTTGGGAGTGAACATCAAAATTACATTTCTCGGCCATATCGCATAGATCTCACTGTGAAAAGGCTTAAATGACTTTTTTTAATTAAGTTTGAAGATTGCGCTCAAACCAAATGTCCTAAAACTAAATTTCCAAATGTAACTACTAGATTGTGATAAAATACACTATTGGGTGAAGTTTGGTTGACTTCTGCGCAGCGGTTTGGGAGTTAACATCAAAATTACATTTCTCGGCCATATCGCATAGATCTCACTGTGAAAAGGCTTAAATGGCTTTTTTGACCTAAGTTTGAGGATTGCGCTCAAATCAAATGTCCTAGAACCAAATTTCCACATGTAACTACTAGATTGTGATACAATACACTATTGGGTGAAGTTTGGTTGACTTCTGCGCAGCGGTTTGGGAGTGAACATCAAAATTACATTTCTCGGCCATATCGCATAGATCTCACTGTGAAAAGGCTTAAATGGCTTTTTTGACCTAAGTTTGAGGATTGCGCTCAAATCAAATGTCCTAGAACCAAATTTCCACATGTAACTACTAGATTGTGATACAATACACTATTGGGTGAAGTTTGGTTTACTTCTGCGCAGCGGTCTGGGAGTTAACATCAAAATTACATTTCTCGGCCATATCGCATAGATCTCACTGTGAAAAGGCTTAAATGACTTTTTTTAATTAAGTTTGAAGATTGCGCTCAAACCAAATGTCCTAGAACTAAATTTCTAAATGTAACTACTAGATTGTGATAAAATACACTATTGGGTGAAGTTTGGTTGACTTCTGCCCAGCGGTTTGGGAGTTAACATCAAAATTACATTTCTCAGCCATATCGCACAGATCTCACTGTGAAAAGGCTTAAATGGCTTTTTTGACCTAAGTTTGATGATTGCGCTCAAACCAAATGTCCTAGAACTAAATTTCCAAATGTAACTATTAGATTGTGATAAAATACACTATTGGGTGAAGTTTGGTTGACTTCTGCGCAGCGGTTTGGGAGTTAACATCAAAATTACATTTCTCGGCCATATCGCGGAGATCTCACTGTGAAAAGGCTTTAATGACTTTTTTAATTAAGTTTGATTATTGCGCTCAAACCAAATGTCCTAGAACTAAATTTCCAAATGTAACTACTAGATTGTGATAAAATACACTATTGGGTGAAGTTTGGTTGACTTCGGCGCAGCGGTTTGGGAGTTAACATCAAAATTACATTTCTCAGCCATATCGCATAGATCTCACTGTGAAAAGGCTTAAATGACTTTTTTTAATTAAGTTTGAAGATTGCGCTCAAACCAAATGTCCTAAAACTAAATTTCCAAATGTAACTACTAGATTGTGATAAAATACAATATTGGGTGAAGTTTGGTTGACTTCTGCGCAGCGGTTTGGGAGTTAACATCAAAATTACATTTCTCGGCCATATCGCATAGATCTCACTGTGAAAAGGCTTAAATGGCTTTTTTGACCTAAGTTTGAGAATTGCGCTCAAATCAAATGTCCTAGAACCAAATTTCCACATGTAACTACTAAATTGTGATACAATACAATATTGGGTGAAGTTTGGTTGACTTCTGCGCAGCGGTTTGGGAGTTAACATCAAAATTACATTTCTCGGCCATATCGCATAGATCTCACTGTGAAAAGGCTTAAATGGCTTTTTTGACCTAAGTTTGAGAATTGCGCTCAAATCAAATGTACTAGAACCAAATTTCCACATGTAACTACTAGATTGTGATACAATACACTATTGGGTGAAGTTTGGTTGACTTCTGCGCAGCGGTTTGGGAGTTAACATCAAAATTACATTTCTCGGCCATATCGCATAGATCTCACTGTGAAAAGGCTTAAATGACTTTTTTTAATTGAGTTTGAAGATTGCGCTCAAACCAAATGTCCTAGAACTAAATTTCTAAATGTAACTACTAGATTGTGATAAAATACACTATTGGGTGAAGTTTGGTTGACTTCTGCCCAGCGGTTTGGGAGTTAACATCAAAATTACATTTCTCAGCCATATCGCACAGATCTCATTGTGAAAAGGCTTAAATGGCTTTTTTGACCTAAGTTTGATGATTGCGCTCAAACCAAATGTCCTAGAACTAAATTTCCAAATGTAACTATTAGATTGTGATAAAATACACTATTGGGTGAAGTTTGGTTGACTTCTGCGCAGCGGTTTGGGAGTTAACATCAAAATTACATTTCTCGGCCATATCGCGGAGATCTCACTGTGAAAAGGCTTTAATGACTTTTTTAATTAAGTTTGATTATTGCGCTCAAACCAAATGTCCTAGAACTAAATTTCCAAATGTAACTACTAGATTGTGATAAAATACACTATTGGGTGAAGTTTGGTTGACTTCGGCGCAGCGGTTTGGGAGTTAACATCAAAATTACATTTCTCAGCCATATCGCATAGATCTCACTGTGAAAAGGCTTAAATGACTTTTTTTAATTAAGTTTGAAGATTGCGCTCAAACCAAATGTCCTAAAACTAAATTTCCAAATGTAACTACTAGATTGTGATAAAATACAATATTGGGTGAAGTTTGGTTGACTTCTGCGCAGCGGTTTGGGAGTTAACATCAAAATTACATTTCTCGGCCATATCGCATAGATCTCACTGTGAAAAGGCTTAAATGGCTTTTTTGACCTAAGTTTGAGAATTGCGCTCAAATCAAATGTCCTAGAACCAAATTTCCACATGTAACTACTAAATTGTGATACAATACAATATTGGGTGAAGTTTGGTTGACTTCTGCGCAGCGGTTTGGGAGTTAACATCAAAATTACATTTCTCGGCCATATCGCATAGATCTCACTGTGAAAAGGCTTAAATGGCTTTTTTGACCTAAGTTTGAGAATTGCGCTCAAATCAAATGTACTAGAACCAAATTTCCACATGTAACTACTAGATTGTGATACAATACACTATTGGGTGAAGTTTGGTTGACTTCTGCGCAGCGGTTTGGGAGTTAACATCAAAATTACATTTCTCGGCCATATCGCATAGATCTCACTGTGAAAAGGCTTAAATGACTTTTTTAATTAAGTTTGATGATTGCGCTCAAACCAAATGTCCTAGAACTAAATTTCCAAATGTAACTACTAGATTGTGATACAATACACTATTGGGTGAAGTTTGGTTGACGTCTGCGCAGCGGTTTGGGAGTGAACATCAAAATTACATTTCTCGGCCATATCGCATAGATCTCACTGTGAAAAGGCTTAAATGACTTTTTTTAATTAAGTTTGAAGATTGCGCTCAAACCAAATGTCCTAAAACTAAATTTCCAAATGTAACTACTAGATCGTGATAAAATACACTATTGGGTGAAGTTTGGTTGACTTCTGCGCAGCGGTTTGGGAGTTAACATCAAAATTACATTTCTCGGCCATATCGCATAGATCTCACTGTGAAAAGGCTTAAATGGCTTTTTTGACCTAAGTTTGAGGATTGCGCTCAAATCAAACGTCCTAGAACTAAATTTCTAAATGTAACTACTAGATTGTGATAAAATACACTATTGGGTGAAGTTTGGTTGACTTCTGCGCAGCGGTTTGGGAGTGAACATCAAAATTACATTTCTCGGCCATATCGCGTAGATCTCACTGTGAAAAGGCTTAAATGGCTTTTTTGAACAAAGTTTGAGGATTGCGCTCAAAACAAATGTCCTAGAACCAAATTTCCACATGTAACTACTAGATTGTGATACAATACACTATTGGGTGAAGTTTGGTTGACTTCTGCGCAGCGGTTTGGGAGTTAACATCAAAATTACATTTCTCGGCCATATCGCATAGATCTCACTGTGAAAAGGCTTAAATGGCTTTTTTGACCTAAGTTTGAGGATTGCGCTCAAATCAAATGTCCTAGAACCAAATTTCCACATGTAACTACTAGATTGTGATACAATACACTATTGGGTAAAGTTTGGTTGACTTCTGCGCAGCGGTTTGGGAGTTAACATCAAAATTACATTTCTCGGCCATATCGCATAGATCTCACTGTGAAAAGGCTTAAATGACTTTTTTTAATTAAGTTTGAAGATTGCGCTCAAACCAAATGTCCTAGAACTAAATTTCCAAATGTAACTACTAGATTATGATAAAATACACTATTGGGTGAAGTTTGGTTTACTTCTGCGCAGCGGTTTGGGAGTTAACATCAAAATTACATTTCTCGGCCATATCGCATAGATCTCACTGTGAAAAGGCTTAAATGGCTTTTTTGACCTAAGTTTGAGGATTGCGCTCAAATCAAATGTCCTAGAACCAAATTTCCACATGTAACTACTAGATTGTGATACAATACACTAATGGGTGAAGTTTGGTTGACTTCTGCGCAGCGGTTTGGGAGTGAACATCAAAATTACATTTCTCAGCCATATCGCATAGATCTCACTGTGAAAAGGCTTAAATGGCTTTTTTGACCTAAGTTTGATGATTGCGCTCAAACC
Organism: Corythoichthys intestinalis; assembly: GCF_030265065.1. Classification (NCBI taxonomy): domain Eukaryota; kingdom Metazoa; phylum Chordata; class Actinopteri; order Syngnathiformes; family Syngnathidae; genus Corythoichthys; species Corythoichthys intestinalis. The sequence goes on along the minus strand of NW_026651594.1, from coordinate 3,585,903 downwards.
AAATGTCCTAGAACTAAATTTCCAAATGTAACTACTAGATTGTGATAAAATACACTATTGGGTGAAGTTTGGTTGACTTCTGCGCAGCGGTTTGGGAGTGAACCTCAAAATTACATTTCTCGGCCATATCGCATAGATCTCACTGTGAAAAGGCTTAAATGACTTTTTTTATTTAAGTTTGAAGATTGCGCTCAAACCAAATGTCCTAAAACTAAATTTCCAAATGTAACTACTAGATTGTGATAAAATACACTAATGGGTGAAGTTTGGTTGACTTCTGCTCAGCGGTTTGGGAGTGAACATCAAAATTACATTTCTCGGCCATATCGCATAGATCTCACTGTGAAAAGGCTTAAATGACTTTTTTTATTTAAGTTTGAAGATTGCGCTCAAACCAAATGTCCTAAAACTAAATTTCCAAATGTAACTACTAGATTGTGATAAAATACACTATTGGGTGAAGTTTGGTTGACTTCTGCGCAGCGGTTTGGGAGTTAACATCAAAATTACATTTCTCGGCCATATCGCATAGATCTCACTGTGAAAAGGCTTAAATGGCTTTTTTGACCTAAGTTTGAGGATTGCGCTCAAATCAAATGTCCTAGAACCAAATTTCCACATGTAACTACTAGATTGTGATACAATACACTATTGGGTGAAGTTTGGTTGACTTCTGCGCAGCGGTTTGGGAGTGAACATCAAAATTACATTTCTCGGCCATATCGCATAGATCTCACTGTGAAAAGGCTTAAATGGCTTTTTTGACCTAAGTTTGAGGATTGCGCTCAAATCAAATGTCCTAGAACCAAATTTCCACATGTAACTACTAGATTGTGATACAATACACTATTGGGTGAAGTTTGGTTTACTTCTGCGCAGCGGTCTGGGAGTTAACATCAAAATTACATTTCTCGGCCATATCGCATAGATCTCACTGTGAAAAGGCTTAAATGACTTTTTTTAATTAAGTTTGAAGATTGCGCTCAAACCAAATGTCCTAGAACTAAATTTCTAAATGTAACTACTAGATTGTGATAAAATACACTATTGGGTGAAGTTTGGTTGACTTCTGCCCAGCGGTTTGGGAGTTAACATCAAAATTACATTTCTCAGCCATATCGCACAGATCTCACTGTGAAAAGGCTTAAATGGCTTTTTTGACCTAAGTTTGATGATTGCGCTCAAACCAAATGTCCTAGAACTAAATTTCCAAATGTAACTATTAGATTGTGATAAAATACACTATTGGGTGAAGTTTGGTTGACTTCTGCGCAGCGGTTTGGGAGTTAACATCAAAATTACATTTCTCGGCCATATCGCGGAGATCTCACTGTGAAAAGGCTTTAATGACTTTTTTAATTAAGTTTGATTATTGCGCTCAAACCAAATGTCCTAGAACTAAATTTCCAAATGTAACTACTAGATTGTGATAAAATACACTATTGGGTGAAGTTTGGTTGACTTCGGCGCAGCGGTTTGGGAGTTAACATCAAAATTACATTTCTCAGCCATATCGCATAGATCTCACTGTGAAAAGGCTTAAATGACTTTTTTTAATTAAGTTTGAAGATTGCGCTCAAACCAAATGTCCTAAAACTAAATTTCCAAATGTAACTACTAGATTGTGATAAAATACAATATTGGGTGAAGTTTGGTTGACTTCTGCGCAGCGGTTTGGGAGTTAACATCAAAATTACATTTCTCGGCCATATCGCATAGATCTCACTGTGAAAAGGCTTAAATGGCTTTTTTGACCTAAGTTTGAGAATTGCGCTCAAATCAAATGTCCTAGAACCAAATTTCCACATGTAACTACTAAATTGTGATACAATACAATATTGGGTGAAGTTTGGTTGACTTCTGCGCAGCGGTTTGGGAGTTAACATCAAAATTACATTTCTCGGCCATATCGCATAGATCTCACTGTGAAAAGGCTTAAATGGCTTTTTTGACCTAAGTTTGAGAATTGCGCTCAAATCAAATGTACTAGAACCAAATTTCCACATGTAACTACTAGATTGTGATACAATACACTATTGGGTGAAGTTTGGTTGACTTCTGCGCAGCGGTTTGGGAGTTAACATCAAAATTACATTTCTCGGCCATATCGCATAGATCTCACTGTGAAAAGGCTTAAATGACTTTTTTTAATTGAGTTTGAAGATTGCGCTCAAACCAAATGTCCTAGAACTAAATTTCTAAATGTAACTACTAGATTGTGATAAAATACACTATTGGGTGAAGTTTGGTTGACTTCTGCCCAGCGGTTTGGGAGTTAACATCAAAATTACATTTCTCAGCCATATCGCACAGATCTCACTGTGAAAAGGCTTAAATGGCTTTTTTGACCTAAGTTTGATGATTGCGCTCAAACCAAATGTCCTAGAACTAAATTTCCAAATGTAACTATTAGATTGTGATAAAATACACTATTGGGTGAAGTTTGGTTGACTTCTGCGCAGCGGTTTGGGAGTTAACATCAAAATTACATTTCTCGGCCATATCGCGGAGATCTCACTGTGAAAAGGCTTTAATGACTTTTTTAATTAAGTTTGATTATTGCGCTCAAACCAAATGTCCTAGAACTAAATTTCCAAATGTAACTACTAGATTGTGATAAAATACACTATTGGGTGAAGTTTGGTTGACTTCGGCGCAGCGGTTTGGGAGTTAACATCAAAATTACATTTCTCAGCCATATCGCATAGATCTCACTGTGAAAAGGCTTAAATGACTTTTTTTAATTAAGTTTGAAGATTGCGCTCAAACCAAATGTCCTAAAACTAAATTTCCAAATGTAACTACTAGATTGTGATAAAATACAATATTGGGTGAAGTTTGGTTGACTTCTGCGCAGCGGTTTGGGAGTTAACATCAAAATTACATTTCTCGGCCATATCGCATAGATCTCACTGTGAAAAGGCTTAAATGGCTTTTTTGACCTAAGTTTGAGAATTGCGCTCAAATCAAATGTCCTAGAACCAAATTTCCACATGTAACTACTAAATTGTGATACAATACAATATTGGGTGAAGTTTGGTTGACTTCTGCGCAGCGGTTTGGGAGTTAACATCAAAATTACATTTCTCGGCCATATCGCATAGATCTCACTGTGAAAAGGCTTAAATGGCTTTTTTGACCTAAGTTTGAGAATTGCGCTCAAATCAAATGTACTAGAACCAAATTTCCACATGTAACTACTAGATTGTGATACAATACACTATTGGGTGAAGTTTGGTTGACTTCTGCGCAGCGGTTTGGGAGTTAACATCAAAATTACATTTCTCGGCCATATCGCATAGATCTCACTGTGAAAAGGCTTAAATGACTTTTTTTAATTAAGTTTGAAGATTGCGCTCAAACCAAATGTCCTAGAACTAAATTTCTAAATGTAACTACTAGATTGTGATACAATACACTAATGGGTGAAGTTTGGTTGACTTCTGCGCAGCGGTTTGGGAGTGAACATCAAAATTACATTTCTCGGCCATATCGCATAGATCTCACTGTGAAAAGGCTTAAATGGCTTTTTTTAATTAAGTTTGAAGATTGCGCTCAAACCAAATGTCCTAAAACTAAATTTCCAAATGTAACTACTAGATTATGATAAAATACACTATTGGGTGAAGTTTGGTTGACTTCTGCGCAGCGGTTTGGGAGTGAACATCAAAATTACATTTCTCGGCCATATCGCATAGATCTCACTGTGAAAAGGCTTAAATGACTTTTTTTATTTAAGTTTGAAGATTGCGCTCAAACCAAATGTCCTAAAACTAAATTTCCAAATGTAACTACTAGATTGTGATAAAATACACTATTGGGTGAAGTTTGGTTGACTTCTGCGCAGCGGTTTGGGAGTTAACATCAAAATTACATTTCTCGGCCATATCGCATAGATCTCACTGTGAAAAGGCTTAAATGTCTTTTTTGACCTAAGTTTGAGAATTGCGCTCAAATCAAATGTCCTAGAACCAAATTTCCACATGTAACTACTAAATTGTGATACAATACAATATTGGGTGAAGTTTGGTTGACTTCTGCGCAGCGGTTTGGGAGTTAACATCAAAATTACATTTCTCGGCCATATCGCATAGATCTCACTGTGAAAAGGCTTAAATGGCTTTTTTGACCTAAGTTTGAGGATTGCGCTCAAATCAAATGTCCTAGAACCAAATGTCCACATGTAACTACTAGATTGTGACACAATACACTATTGGGTGAAGTTTGGTTGACTTCTGCGCAGCGGTTTGGGAGTGAACATCAAAATTACATTTCTCGGCCATATCGCATAGATCTCACTGTGAAAAGGCTTAAATGGCTTTTTTGACCTAAGTTTGAGGATTGCGCTCAAATCAAATGTCCTAGAACCAAATTTCCACATGTAACTACTAGATTGTGATACAATACACTATTGGGTGAAGTTTGGTTTACTTCTGCGCAGCGGTCTGGGAGTTAACATCAAAATTACATTTCTCGGCCATATCGCATAGATCTCACTGTGAAAAGGCTTAAATGACTTTTTTTAATTAAGTTTGAAGATTGCGCTCAAACCAAATGTCCTAGAACTAAATTTCTAAATGTAACTACTAGATTGTGATAAAATACACTATTGGGTGAAGTTTGGTTGACTTCTGCGCAGCGGTTTGGGAGTTAACATCAAAATTACATTTCTCAGCCATATCGCATAGATCTCACTGTGAAAAGGCTTAAATGGCTTTTTTGACCTAAGTTTGATGATTGCGCTCAAACCAAATGTCCTAGAACTAAATTTCCAAATGTAACTACTAGATTGTGATAAAATACACTATTGGGTGAAGTTTGGTTGACTTCTGCGCAGCGGTTTGGGAGTTAACATCAAAATTACATTTCTCGGCCATATCGCGGAGATCTCACTGTGAAAAGGCTTAAATGACTTTTTTAATTAAGTTTGATGATTGCGCTCAAACCAAATGTCCTAGAACTAAATTTCCAAATGTAACTACTAGATTGTGATAAAATACACTATTGGGTGAAGTTTGGTTGACTTCGGCGCAGCGGTTTGGGAGTTAACATCAAAATTACATTTCTCAGCCATATCGCATAGATCTCACTGTGAAAAGGTTTAAATGACTTTTTTTAATTAAATTTGAAGATTGCGCTCAAACCAAATGTCCTAAAACTAAATTTCCAAATGTAACTACTAGATTGTGATAAAATACACTATTGGGTGAAGTTTGGTTGACTTCGGCGCAGCGGTTTGGGAGTTAACATCAAAATTACATTTCTCAGCCATATCGCATAGATCTCACTGTGAAAAGGCTTAAATGACTTTTTTTAATTAAGTTTGAAGATTGCGCTCAAACCAAATGTCCTAAAACTAAATTTCCAAATGTAACTACTAGATTGTGATAAAATACACTATTGGGTGAAGTTTGGTTGACTTCTGCGCAGCGGTTTGGGAGTTAACATCAAAATTACATTTCTCAGCCATATCGCATAGATCTCACTGTGAAAAGGCTTAAATGGCTTTTTTGACCTAAGTTTGATGATTGCGCTCAAACCAAATGTCCTAGAACTAAATTTCCAAATGTAACTACTAGATTGTGATAAAATACACTATTGGGTGAAGTTTGGTTGACTTCTGCGCAGCGGTTTGGGAGTTAACATCAAAATTACATTTCTCGGCCATATCGCATAGATCTCACTGTGAAAAGGCTTAAATGGCTTTTTTGACCTAAGTTTGAGAATTGCGCTCAAATCAAATGTACTAGAACCAAATTTCCACATGTAACTACTAGATTGTGATACAATACACTATTGGGTGAAGTTTGGTTGACTTCTGCGCAGCGGTTTGGGAGTTAACATCAAAATTACATTTCTCGGCCATATCGCATAGATCTCACTGTGAAAAGGCTTAAATGACTTTTTTTAATTAAGTTTGAAGATTGCGCTCAAACCAAATGTCCTAGAACTAAATTTCTAAATGTAACTACTAGATTGTGATAAAATACACTATTGGGTGAAGTTTGGTTGACTTCTGCGCAGCGGTTTGGGAGTTAACATCAAAATTACATTTCTCAGCCATATCGCATAGATCTCACTGTGAAAAGGCTTAAATGACTTTTTTGACCTAAGTTTGATGATTGCGCTCAAACCAAATGTCCTAGAACTAAATTTCCAAATGTAACTACTAGATTGTGATAAAATACACTATTGGGTGAAGTTTGGTTGACTTCTGCGCAGCGGTTTGGGAGTTAACATCAAAATTACATTTCTCGGCCATATCGCGGAGATCTCACTGTGAAAAGGCTTAAATGACTTTTTTAATTAAGTTTGATGATTGCGCTCAAACCAAATGTCCTAGAACTAAATTTCCAAATGTAACTACTAGATTGTGATAAAATACACTATTGGGTGAAGTTTGGTTGACTTCTGCCAGCGGTTTGGGAGTTAACATCAAAATTACATTTCTCGGCAATATCGCATAGATCTCACTGTGAAAAGGCTGAAATGACTTTTTTAATTAAGTTTTATGATTGCGCTCAAACCAAATGTCCTAGAACGGAATTTCCAAATGTAACTACTAGATTGTGATACAATACACTATTGGGTGAAGTTTGGTTGACTTCTGCGCAGCGGTTTGGGAGTGAACATCAAAATTACATTTCTCGGCCATATCGCATAGATCTCACTGTGAAAAGGCTTAAATGACTTTTTTTAATTAAGTTTGAAGATTGCGCTCAAACCAAATGTCCTAAAACTAAATTTCCAAATGTAACTACTAGATTGTGATAAAATACACTATTGGGTGAAGTTTGGTTGACTTCTGCGCAGCGGTTTGGGAGTTAACATCAAAATTACATTTCTCGGCCATATCGCATAGATCTCACTGTGAAAAGGCTTAAATGGCTTTTTTGACCTAAGTTTGAGGATTGCGCTCAAATCAAATGTCCTAGAACTAAATTTCTAAATGTAACTACTAGATTGTGATAAAATACACTATTGGGTGAAGTTTGGTTGACTTCTGCGCAGCGGTTTGGGAGTGAACATCAAAATTACATTTCTCGGCCATATCGCATAGATCTCACTGTGAAAAGGCTTAAATGACTTTTTTAATTAAGTTTGATGATTGCGCTCAAACCAAATGTCCTAGAACTAAATTTCCAAATGTAACTACTAGATTGTGATAAAATACACTATTGGGTGAAGTTTGGTTGACTTCGGCGCAGCGGTTTGGGAGTTAACATCAAAATTACATTTCTCAGCCATATCGCATAGATCTCACTGTGAAAAGGCTTAAATGACTTTTTTTAATTAAGTTTGAAGATTGCGCTCAAACCAAATGTCCTAGAACTAAATTTCCAAATGTAACTACTAGATTATGATAAAATACACTATTGGGTGAAGTTTGGTTGACTTCTGCGCAGCGGTTTGGGAGTTAACATCAAAATTACATTTCTCGGCCATATCGCATAGATCTCACTGTGAAAAGGCTTAAATGTTTTTTTTGACCTAAGTTTGAGGATTGCGCTCAAATCAAATGTCCTAGAACCAAATTTCCACATGTAACTACTAGATTGTGATACAATACACTAATGGGTGAAGTTTGGTTGACTTCTGCGCAGCGGTTTGGGAGTGAACATCAAAATTACATTTCTCGTAGATCTCACTGTGAAAAGGCTTAAATGGCTTTTTTGAACTAAGTTTGAGGATTGCGCTCAAAACAAATGTCCTAGAACCAAATTTCCACATGTAACTACTAGATTGTGATACAATACACTATTGGGTGAAGTTTGGTTGACTTCTGCGCAGCGGTTTGGGAGTTAACATCAAAATTACATTTCTCGGCAATATCGCATAGATCTCACTGTGAAAAGGCTGAAATGACTTTTTTAATTAAGTTTGATGATTGCGCTCAAACCAAATGTCCTAGAACGGAATTTCCAAATGTAACTACTAGATTGTGATACAATACACTATTGGGTGAAGTTTGGTTGACTTCTGCGCAGCGGTTTGGGAGTGAACATCAAAATTACATTTCTCGGCCATATCGCATAGATCTCACTGTGAAAAGGCTTAAATGACTTTTTTTAATTAAGTTTGAAGATTGCGCTCAAACCAAATGTCCTAAAACTAAATTTCCAAATGTAACTACTAGATTGTGATAAAATACACTATTGGGTGAAGTTTGGTTGACTTCTGCGCAGCGGTTTGGGAGTTAACATCAAAATTACATTTCTCGGCCATATCGCATAGATCTCACTGTGAAAAGGCTTAAATGGCTTTTTTGACCTAAGTTTGAGGATTGCGCTCAAATCAAATGTCCTAGAACTAAATTTCTAAATGTAACTACTAGATTGTGATAAAATTCACTATTGGGTGAAGTTTGGTTGACTTCTGCGCAGCGGTTTGGGAGTGAACATCAAAATTACATTTCTCGGCCATATCGCATAGATCTCACTGTGAAAAGGCTTAAATGACTTTTTTAATCAAGTTTGATGATTGCGCTCAAACCAAATGTCCTAGAACTAAATTTCCAAATGTAACTACTAGATTGTGATAAAATACACTATTGGGTGAAGTTTGGTTGACTTCGGCGCAGCGGTTTGGGAGTTAACATCAAAATTACATTTCTCAGCCATATCGCATAGATCTCACTGTGAAAAGGCTTAAATGACTTTTTTTAATTAAGTTTGAAGATTGCGCTCAAACCAAATGTCCTAGAACTAAATTTCCAAATGTAACTACTAGATTATGATAAAATACACTATTGGGTGAAGTTTGGTTGACTTCTGCGCAGCGGTTTGGGAGTTAACATCAAAATTACATTTCTCGGCCATATCGCATAGATCTCACTGTGAAAAGGCTTAAATGGCTTTTTTGACCTAAGTTTGAGGATTGCGCTCAAATCAAATGTCCTAGAACCAAATTTCCACATGTAACTACTAGATTGTGATACAATACACTAATGGGTGAAGTTTGGTTGACTTCTGCGCAGCGGTTTGGGAGTGAACATCAAAATTACATTTCTCGTAGATCTCACTGTGAAAAGGCTTAAATGGCTTTTTTGAACTAAGTTTGAGGATTGCGCTCAAAACAAATGTCCTAGAACCAAATTTCCACATGTAACTACTAGATTGTGATACAATACACTATTGGGTGAAGTTTGGTTGACTTCTGCGCAGCGGTTTGGGAGTTAACATCAAAATTACATTTCTCGGCCATATCGCATAGATCTCACTGTGAAAAGGCTTAAATAGCTTTTTTGACCTAAGTTTGAGGATTGCGCTCAAATCAAATGTCCTAGAACCAAATTTCCACATGTAACTACTAGATTGTGATACAATACACTATTGGGTGAAGTTTGGTTGACTTCTGCGCAGCGGTTTGGGAGTTAACATCAAAATTACATTTCTCGGCCATATCGCATAGATCTCACTGTGAAAAGGCTTAAATGACTTTTTTTAATTAAGTTTGAAGATTGCGCTCAAACCAAATGTCCTAAAACTAAATTTCCAAATGTAACTACTAGATTGTGATAAAATACACTATTGGGTGAAGTTTGGTTGACTTCTGCGCAGCGGTTTGGGAGTTAACATCAAAATTACATTTCTCAGCCATATCGCATAGATCTCACTGTGAAAAGGCTTAAATGGCTTTTTTGACCTAAGTTTGATGATTGCGCTCAAACCAAATGTCCTAGAACTAAATTTCCAAATGTAACTACTAGATTGTGATAAAATACACTATTGGGTGAAGTTTGGTTGACTTCTGCGCAGCGGTTTGGGAGTTAACATCAAAATTACATTTCTCGGCCATATCGCATAGATCTCACTGTGAAAAGGCTTAAATGGCTTTTTTGACCTAAGTTTGAGAATTGCGCTCAAATCAAATGTACTAGAACCAAATTTCCACATGTAACTACTAGATTGTGATACAATACACTATTGGGTGAAGTTTGGTTGACTTCTGCGCAGCGGTTTGGGAGTTAACATCAAAATTACATTTCTCGGCCATATCGCATAGATCTCACTGTGAAAAGGCTTAAATGACTTTTTTTAATTAAGTTTGAAGATTGCGCTCAAACCAAATGTCCTAGAACTAAATTTCTAAATGTAACTACTAGATTGTGATAAAATACACTATTGGGTGAAGTTTGGTTGACTTCTGCGCAGCGGTTCGGGAGTTAACATCAAAATTACATTTCTCAGCCATATCGCATAGATCTCACTGTGAAAAGGCTTAAATGACTTTTTTGACCTAAGTTTGATGATTGCGCTCAAACCAAATGTCCTAGAACTAAATTTCCAAATGTAACTACTAGATTGTGATAAAATACACTATTGGGTGAAGTTTGGTTGACTTCTGCGCAGCGGTTTGGGAGTTAACATCAAAATTACATTTCTCGGCCATATCGCGGAGATCTCACTGTGAAAAGGCTTAAATGACTTTTTTAATTAAGTTTGATGATTGCGCTCAAACCAAATGTCCTAGAACTAAATTTCCAAATGTAACTACTAGATTGTGATAAAATACACTATTGGGTGAAGTTTGGTTGACTTCTGCCAGCGGTTTGGGAGTTAACATCAAAATTACATTTCTCGGCAATATCGCATAGATCTCACTGTGAAAAGGCTGAAATGACTTTTTTAATTAAGTTTTATGATTGCGCTCAAACCAAATGTCCTAGAACGGAATTTCCAAATGTAACTACTAGATTGTGATACAATACACTATTGGGTGAAGTTTGGTTGACTTCTGCGCAGCGGTTTGGGAGTGAACATCAAAATTACATTTCTCGGCCATATCGCATAGATCTCACTGTGAAAAGGCTTAAATGACTTTTTTTAATTAAGTTTGAAGATTGCGCTCAAACCAAATGTCCTAAAACTAAATTTCCAAATGTAACTACTAGATTGTGATAAAATACACTATTGGGTGAAGTTTGGTTGACTTCTGCGCAGCGGTTTGGGAGTTAACATCAAAATTACATTTCTCGGCCATATCGCATAGATCTCACTGTGAAAAGGCTTAAATGGCTTTTTTGACCTAAGTTTGAGGATTGCGCTCAAATCAAATGTCCTAGAACTAAATTTCTAAATGTAACTACTAGATTGTGATAAAATACACTATTGGGTGAAGTTTGGTTGACTTCTGCGCAGCGGTTTGGGAGTGAACATCAAAATTACATTTCTCGGCCATATCGCATAGATCTCACTGTGAAAAGGCTTAAATGACTTTTTTAATTAAGTTTGATGATTGCGCTCAAACCAAATGTCCTAGAACTAAATTTCCAAATGTAACTACTAGATTGTGATAAAATACACTATTGGGTGAAGTTTGGTTGACTTCGGCGCAGCGGTTTGGGAGTTAACATCAAAATTACATTTCTCAGCCATATCGCATAGATCTCACTGTGAAAAGGCTTAAATGACTTTTTTTAATTAAGTTTGAAGATTGCGCTCAAACCAAATGTCCTAGAACTAAATTTCCAAATGTAACTACTAGATTATGATAAAATACACTATTGGGTGAAGTTTGGTTGACTTCTGCGCAGCGGTTTGGGAGTTAACATCAAAATTACATTTCTCGGCCATATCGCATAGATCTCACTGTGAAAAGGCTTAAATGTTTTTTTTGACCTAAGTTTGAGGATTGCGCTCAAATCAAATGTCCTAGAACCAAATTTCCACATGTAACTACTAGATTGTGATACAATACACTAATGGGTGAAGTTTGGTTGACTTCTGCGCAGCGGTTTGGGAGTGAACATCAAAATTACATTTCTCGTAGATCTCACTGTGAAAAGGCTTAAATGGCTTTTTTGAACTAAGTTTGAGGATTGCGCTCAAAACAAATGTCCTAGAACCAAATTTCCACATGTAACTACTAGATTGTGATACAATACACTATTGGGTGAAGTTTGGTTGACTTCTGCGCAGCGGTTTGGGAGTTAACATCAAAATTACATTTCTCGGCAATATCGCATAGATCTCACTGTGAAAAGGCTGAAATGACTTTTTTAATTAAGTTTGATGATTGCGCTCAAACCAAATGTCCTAGAACGGAATTTCCAAATGTAACTACTAGATTGTGATACAATACACTATTGGGTGAAGTTTGGTTGACTTCTGCGCAGCGGTTTGGGAGTGAACATCAAAATTACATTTCTCGGCCATATCGCATAGATCTCACTGTGAAAAGGCTTAAATGACTTTTTTTAATTAAGTTTGAAGATTGCGCTCAAACCAAATGTCCTAAAACTAAATTTCCAAATGTAACTACTAGATTGTGATAAAATACACTATTGGGTGAAGTTTGGTTGACTTCTGCGCAGCGGTTTGGGAGTTAACATCAAAATTACATTTCTCGGCCATATCGCATAGATCTCACTGTGAAAAGGCTTAAATGGCTTTTTTGACCTAAGTTTGAGGATTGCGCTCAAATCAAATGTCCTAGAACTAAATTTCTAAATGTAACTACTAGATTGTGATAAAATTCACTATTGGGTGAAGTTTGGTTGACTTCTGCGCAGCGGTTTGGGAGTGAACATCAAAATTACATTTCTCGGCCATATCGCATAGATCTCACTGTGAAAAGGCTTAAATGACTTTTTTAATCAAGTTTGATGATTGCGCTCAAACCAAATGTCCTAGAACTAAATTTCCAAATGTAACTACTAGATTGTGATAAAATACACTATTGGGTGAAGTTTGGTTGACTTCGGCGCAGCGGTTTGGGAGTTAACATCAAAATTACATTTCTCAGCCATATCGCATAGATCTCACTGTGAAAAGGCTTAAATGACTTTTTTTAATTAAGTTTGAAGATTGCGCTCAAACCAAATGTCCTAGAACTAAATTTCCAAATGTAACTACTAGATTATGATAAAATACACTATTGGGTGAAGTTTGGTTGACTTCTGCGCAGCGGTTTGGGAGTTAACATCAAAATTACATTTCTCGGCCATATCGCATAGATCTCACTGTGAAAAGGCTTAAATGGCTTTTTTGACCTAAGTTTGAGGATTGCGCTCAAATCAAATGTCCTAGAACCAAATTTCCACATGTAACTACTAGATTGTGATACAATACACTAATGGGTGAAGTTTGGTTGACTTCTGCGCAGCGGTTTGGGAGTGAACATCAAAATTACATTTCTCGTAGATCTCACTGTGAAAAGGCTTAAATGGCTTTTTTGAACTAAGTTTGAGGATTGCGCTCAAAACAAATGTCCTAGAACCAAATTTCCACATGTAACTACTAGATTGTGATACAATACACTATTGGGTGAAGTTTGGTTGACTTCTGCGCAGCGGTTTGGGAGTTAACATCAAAATTACATTTCTCGGCCATATCGCATAGATCTCACTGTGAAAAGGCTTAAATAGCTTTTTTGACCTAAGTTTGAGGATTGCGCTCAAATCAAATGTCCTAGAACCAAATTTCCACATGTAACTACTAGATTGTGATACAATACACTATTGGGTGAAGTTTGGTTGACTTCTGCGCAGCGGTTTGGGAGTTAACATCAAAATTACATTTCTCGGCCATATCGCATAGATCTCACTGTGAAAAGGCTTAAATGACTTTTTTTAATTAAGTTTGAAGATTGCGCTCAAACCAAATGTCCTAAAACTAAATTTCCAAATGTAACTACTAGATTGTGATAAAATACACTATTGGGTGAAGTTTGGTTGACTTCTGCGCAGCGGTTTGGGAGTTAACATCAAAATTACATTTCTCAGCCATATCGCATAGATCTCACTGTGAAAAGGCTTAAATGGCTTTTTTGACCTAAGTTTGATGATTGCGCTCAAACCAAATGTCCTAGAACTAAATTTCCAAATGTAACTACTAGATTGTGATAAAATACACTATTGGGTGAAGTTTGGTTGACTTCTGCGCAGCGGTTTGGGAGTTAACATCAAAATTACATTTCTCGGCCATATCGCATAGATCTCACTGTGAAAAGGCTTAAATGGCTTTTTTGACCTAAGTTTGAGAATTGCGCTCAAATCAAATGTACTAGAACCAAATTTCCACATGTAACTACTAGATTGTGATACAATACACTATTGGGTGAAGTTTGGTTGACTTCTGCGCAGCGGTTTGGGAGTTAACATCAAAATTACATTTCTCGGCCATATCGCATAGATCTCACTGTGAAAAGGCTTAAATGACTTTTTTTAATTAAGTTTGAAGATTGCGCTCAAACCAAATGTCCTAGAACTAAATTTCTAAATGTAACTACTAGATTGTGATAAAATACACTATTGGGTGAAGTTTGGTTGACTTCTGCGCAGCGGTTCGGGAGTTAACATCAAAATTACATTTCTCAGCCATATCGCATAGATCTCACTGTGAAAAGGCTTAAATGACTTTTTTGACCTAAGTTTGATGATTGCGCTCAAACCAAATGTCCTAGAACTAAATTTCCAAATGTAACTACTAGATTGTGATAAAATACACTATTGGGTGAAGTTTGGTTGACTTCTGCGCAGCGGTTTGGGAGTTAACATCAAAATTACATTTCTCGGCCATATCGCGGAGATCTCACTGTGAAAAGGCTTAAATGACTTTTTTAATTAAGTTTGATGATTGCGCTCAAACCAAATGTCCTAGAACTAAATTTCCAAATGTAACTACTAGATTGTGATAAAATACACTATTGGGTGAAGTTTGGTTGACTTCTGCCAGCGGTTTGGGAGTTAACATCAAAATTACATTTCTCGGCAATATCGCATAGATCTCACTGTGAAAAGGCTGAAATGACTTTTTTAATTAAGTTTTATGATTGCGCTCAAACCAAATGTCCTAGAACGGAATTTCCAAATGTAACTACTAGATTGTGATACAATACACTATTGGGTGAAGTTTGGTTGACTTCTGCGCAGCGGTTTGGGAGTGAACATCAAAATTACATTTCTCGGCCATATCGCATAGATCTCACTGTGAAAAGGCTTAAATGACTTTTTTTAATTAAGTTTGAAGATTGCGCTCAAACCAAATGTCCTAAAACTAAATTTCCAAATGTAACTACTAGATTGTGATAAAATACACTATTGGGTGAAGTTTGGTTGACTTCTGCGCAGCGGTTTGGGAGTTAACATCAAAATTACATTTCTCGGCCATATCGCATAGATCTCACTGTGAAAAGGCTTAAATGGCTTTTTTGACCTAAGTTTGAGGATTGCGCTCAAATCAAATGTCCTAGAACTAAATTTCTAAATGTAACTACTAGATTGTGATAAAATACACTATTGGGTGAAGTTTGGTTGACTTCTGCGCAGCGGTTTGGGAGTGAACATCAAAATTACATTTCTCGGCCATATCGCATAGATCTCACTGTGAAAAGGCTTAAATGACTTTTTTAATTAAGTTTGATGATTGCGCTCAAACCAAATGTCCTAGAACTAAATTTCCAAATGTAACTACTAGATTGTGATAAAATACACTATTGGGTGAAGTTTGGTTGACTTCGGCGCAGCGGTTTGGGAGTTAACATCAAAATTACATTTCTCAGCCATATCGCATAGATCTCACTGTGAAAAGGCTTAAATGACTTTTTTTAATTAAGTTTGAAGATTGCGCTCAAACCAAATGTCCTAGAACTAAATTTCCAAATGTAACTACTAGATTATGATAAAATACACTATTGGGTGAAGTTTGGTTGACTTCTGCGCAGCGGTTTGGGAGTTAACATCAAAATTACATTTCTCGGCCATATCGCATAGATCTCACTGTGAAAAGGCTTAAATGGCTTTTTTGACCTAAGTTTGAGGATTGCGCTCAAATCAAATGTCCTAGAACCAAATTTCCACATGTAACTACTAGATTGTGATACAATACACTAATGGGTGAAGTTTGGTTGACTTCTGCGCAGCGGTTTGGGAGTGAACATCAAAATTACATTTCTCGTAGATATCACTGTGAAAAGGCTTAAATGGCTTTTTTGAACTAAGTTTGAGGATTGCGCTCAAAACAAATGTCCTAGAACCAAATTTCCACATGTAACTACTAGATTGTGATACAATACACTATTGGGTGAAGTTTGGTTGACTTCTGCGCAGCGGTTTGGGAGTTAACATCAAAATTACATTTCTCGGCCATATCGCATAGATCTCACTGTGAAAAGGCTTAAATGGCTTTTTTGACCTAAGTTTGAGAATTGCGCTCAAATCAAATGTCCTAGAACCAAATTTCCACATGTAACTACTAGATTGTGATACAATACACTATTGGGTGAAGTTTGGTTGACTTCTGCGCAGCGGTTTGGGAGTTAACATCAAAATTACATTTCTCGGCCATATCGCATAGATCTCACTGTGAAAAGGCTTAAATGACTTTTTTTAATTAAGTTTGAAGATTGCGCTCAAACCAAATGTCCTAGAACTAAATTTCTAAATGTAACTACTAGATTATGATAAAATACACTATTGGGTGAAGTTTGGTTGACTTCTGCGCAGCGGTTTGGGAGTTAACATCAAAATTACATTTCTCGGCCATATCGCATAGATCTCACTGTGAAAAGGCTTAAATGGCTTTTTTGACCTAAGTTTGAGGATTGCGCTCAAATCAAATGTCCTAGAACCAAATTTCCACATGTAACTACTAGATTGTGATACAATACACTAATGGGTGAAGTTTGGTTGACTTCTGCGCAGCGGTTTGGGAGTGAACATCAAAATTACATTTCTCGGCCATATCGCGTAGATCTCACTGTGAAAAGGCTTAAATGGCTTTTTTGAACTAAGTTTGAGGATTGCGCTCAAAACAAATGTCCTAGAACCAAATTTCCACATGTAACTACTAGATTGTGATACAATACACTATTGGGTGAAGTTTGGTTGACTTCTGCGCAGCGGTTTGGGAGTTAACATCAAAATTACATTTCTCGGCAATATCGCATAGATCTCACTGTGAAAAGGCTGAAATGACTTTTTTAATTAAGTTTGATGATTGCGCTCAAACCAAATGTCCTAGAACGGAATTTCCAAATGTAACTACTAGATTGTGATACAATACACTATTGGGTGAAGTTTGGTTGACTTCTGCGCAGCGGTTTGGGAGTGAACATCAAAATTACATTTCTCGGCCATATCGCATAGATCTCACTGTGAAAAGGCTTAAATGACTTTTTTTAATTAAGTTTGAAGATTGCGCTCAAACCAAATGTCCTAAAACTAAATTTCCAAATGTAACTACTAGATTGTGATAAAATACACTATTGGGTGAAGTTTGGTTGACTTCTGCGCAGCGGTTTGGGAGTTAACATCAAAATTACATTTCTCGGCCATATCGCATAGATCTCACTGTGAAAAGGCTTAAATGGCTTTTTTGACCTAAGTTTGAGGATTGCGCTCAAATCAAATGTCCTAGAACTAAATTTCTAAATGTAACTACTAGATTGTGATAAAATTCACTATTGGGTGAAGTTTGGTTGACTTCTGCGCAGCGGTTTGGGAGTGAACATCAAAATTACATTTCTCGGCCATATCGCATAGATCTCACTGTGAAAAGGCTTAAATGACTTTTTTAATTAAGTTTGATGATTGCGCTCAAACCAAATGTCCTAGAACTAAATTTCCAAATGTAACTACTAGATTGTGATAAAATACACTATTGGGTGAAGTTTGGTTGACTTCGGCGCAGCGGTTTGGGAGTTAACATCAAAATTACATTTCTCGGCCATATCGCATAGATCTCACTGTGAAAAGGCTTAAATGGCTTTTTTGACCTAAGTTTGAGAATTGCGCTCAAATCAAATGTCCTAGAACTAAATTTCCAAATGTAACTACTAGATTATGATAAAATACACTATTGGGTGAAGTTTGGTTGACTTCTGCGCAGCGGTTTGGGAGTTAACATCAAAATTACATTTCTCGGCCATATCGCATAGATCTCACTGTGAAAAGGCTTAAATGGCTTTTTTGACCTAAGTTTGAGGATTGCGCTCAAATCAAATGTCCTAGAACCAAATTTCCACATGTAACTACTAGATTGTGATACAATACACTAATGGGTGAAGTTTGGTTGACTTCTGCGCAGCGGTTTGGGAGTGAACATCAAAATTACATTTCTCGTAGATCTCACTGTGAAAAGGCTTAAATGGCTTTTTTGAACTAAGTTTGAGGATTGCGCTCAAAACAAATGTCCTAGAACCAAATTTCCACATGTAACTACTAGATTGTGATACAATACACTATTGGGTGAAGTTTGGTTGACTTCTGCGCAGCGGTTTGGGAGTGAACATCAAAATTACATTTCTCGGCCATATCGCATAGATCTCACTGTGAAAAGGCTTAAATGGCTTTTTTGACCTAAGTTTGAGGATTGCGCTCAAATCAAATGTCCTAGAACAAAATTTCCACATGTAACTACTAGATTGTGATACAATACACTATTGGGTGAAGTTTGGTTGACTTCTGCGCAGCGGTCTGGGAGTTAACATCAAAATTACATTTCTCGGCCATATCGCATAGATCTCACTGTGAAAAGGCTTAAATGACTTTTTTTAATTAAGTTTGAAGATTGCGCTCAAACCAAATGTCCTAGAACTAAATTTCTAAATGTAACTACTAGATTGTGATAAAATACACTATTGGGTGAAGTTTGGTTGACTTCTGCGCAGCGGTTTGGGAGTTAACATCAAAATTACATTTCTCAGCCATATCGCATAGATCTCACTGTGAAAAGGCTTAAATGGCTTTTTTGACCTAAGTTTGATGATTGCGCTCAAACCAAATGTCCTAGAACTAAATTTCCAAATGTAACTACTAGATTGTGATAAAATACACTATTTAGTGAAGTTTGGTTGACTTCTGCGCAGCGGTTTGGGAGTTAACATCAAAATTACATTTCTCGGCCATATCGCGGAGATCTCACTGTGAAAAGGCTTAAATGACTTTTTTAATTAAGTTTGATGATTGCGCTCAAACCAAATGTCCTAGAACTAAATTTCCAAATGTAACTACTAGATTGTGATAAAATACACTATTGGGTGAAGTTTGGTTGACTTCGGCGCAGCGGTTTGGGAGTTAACATCAAAATTACATTTCTCAGCCATATCGCATAGATCTCACTGTGAAAAGGCTTAAATGACTTTTTTTAATTAAATTTGAAGATTGCGCTCAAACCAAATGTCCTAAAACTAAATTTCCAAATGTAACTACTAGATTGTGATAAAATACACTATTGGGTGAAGTTTGGTTGACTTCGGCGCAGCGGTTTGGGAGTTAACATCAAAATTACATTTCTCAGCCATATCGCATAGATCTCACTGTGAAAAGGCTTAAATGACTTTTTTTAATTAAGTTTGAAGATTGCGCTCAAACCAAATGTCCTAAAACTAAATTTCCAAATGTAACTACTAGATTGTGATAAAATACACTATTGGGTGAAGTTTGGTTGACTTCTGCGCAGCGGTTTGGGAGTTAACATCAAAATTACATTTCTCAGCCATATCGCATAGATCTCACTGTGAAAAGGCTTAAATGGCTTTTTTGACCTAAGTTTGATGATTGCGCTCAAACCAAATGTCCTAGAACTAAATTTCCAAATGTAACTACTAGATTGTGATAAAATACACTATTGGGTGAAGTTTGGTTGACTTCTGCGCAGCGGTTTGGGAGTTAACATCAAAATTACATTTCTCGGCCATATCGCATAGATCTCACTGTGAAAAGGCTTAAATGGCTTTTTTGACCTAAGTTTGAGAATTGCGCTCAAATCAAATGTACTAGAACCAAATTTCCACATGTAACTACTAGATTGTGATACAATACACTATTGGGTGAAGTTTGGTTGACTTCTGCGCAGCGGTTTGGGAGTTAACATCAAAATTACATTTCTCGGCCATATCGCATAGATCTCACTGTGAAAAGGCTTAAATGACTTTTTTTAATTAAGTTTGAAGATTGCGCTCAAACCAAATGTCCTAGAACTAAATTTCTAAATGTAACTACTAGATTGTGATAAAATACACTATTGGGTGAAGTTTGGTTGACTTCTGCGCAGCGGTTTGGGAGTTAACATCAAAATTACATTTCTCAGCCACATCGCATAGATCTCACTGTGAAAAGGCTTAAATGACTTTTTTGACCTAAGTTTGATGATTGCGCTCAAACCAAATGTCCTAGAACTAAATTTCCAAATGTAACTACTAGATTGTGATAAAATACACTATTGGGTGAAGTTTGGTTGACTTCTGCGCAGCGGTTTGGGAGTTAACATCAAAATTACATTTCTCGGCCATATCGCGGAGATCTCACTGTGAAAAGGCTTAAATGACTTTTTTAATTAAGTTTGATGATTGCGCTCAAACCAAATGTCCTAGAACTAAATTTCCAAATGTAACTACTAGATTGTGATAAAATAAACTATTGGGTGAAGTTTGGTTGACTTCTGCCAGCGGTTTGGGAGTTAACATCAAAATTACATTTCTCGGCAATATCGCATAGATCTCACTGTGAAAAGGCTGAAATGACTTTTTTAATTAAGTTTGATGATTGCGCTCAAACCAAATGTCCTAGAACGGAATTTCCAAATGTAACTACTAGATTGTGATACAATACACTATTGGGTGAAGTTTGGTTGACTTCTGCGCAGCGGTTTGGGAGTGAACATCAAAATTACATTTCTCAGCCATATCGCATAGATCTCACTGTGAAAAGGCTTAAATGGCTTTTTTGACCTAAGTTTGATGATTGCGCTCAAACCAAATGTCCTAAAACTAAATTTCCAAATGTAACTACTAGATTGTGATAAAATACACTATTGGGTGAAGTTTGGTTGACTTCTGCGCAGCGGTTTGGGAGTTAACATCAAAATTACATTTCTCGGCCATATCGCATAGATCTCACTGTGAAAAGGCTTAAATGGCTTTTTTGACCTAAGTTTGAGGATTGCGCTCAAATCAAATGTCCTAGAACTAAATTTCTAAATGTAACTACTAGATTGTGATAAAATACACTATTGGGTGAAGTTTGGTTGACTTCTGCGCAGCAGTTTGGGAGTGAACATCAAAATTACATTTCTCGGCCATATCGCATAGATCTCACTGTGAAAAGGCTTAAATGATTTTTTTAATTAAGTTTGATGATTGCGCTCAAACCAAATGTCCTAGAACTAAATTTCCAAATGTAACTACTAGATTGTGATAAAATACACTATTGGGTGAAGTTTGGTTGACTTCGGCGCAGCGGTTTGGGAGTTAACATCAAAATTACATTTCTCAGCCATATCGCATAGATCTCACTGTGAAAAGGCTTAAATGACTTTTTTTAATTAAGTTTGAAGATTGCGCTCAAACCAAATGTCCTAGAACTAAATTTCCAAATGTAACTACTAGATTATGATAAAATACACTATTGGGTGAAGTTTGGTTGACTTCTGCGCAGCGGTTTGGGAGTTAACATCAAAATTACATTTCTCGGCCATATCGCATAGATCTCACTGTGAAAAGGCTTAAATGGCTTTTTTGACCTAAGTTTGAGGATTGCGCTCAAATCAAATGTCCTAGAACCAAATTTCCACATGTAACTACTAGATTGTGATACAATACACTAATGGGTGAAGTTTGGTTGACTTCTGCGCAGCGGTTTGGGAGTGAACATCAAAATTACATTTCTCGTAGATCTCACTGTGAAAAGGCTTAAATGGCTTTTTTTAACTAAGTTTGAGGATTGCGCTCAAAACAAATGTCCTAGAACCAAATTTCCACATGTAACTACTAGATTGTGATACAATACACTATTGGGTGAAGTTTGGTTGACTTCTGCGCAGCGGTTTGGGAGTTAACATCAAAATTACATTTCTCGGCCATATCGCATAAATCTCACTGTGAAAAGGCTTAAATGGCTTTTTTGACCTAAGTTTGAGGATTGCGCTCAAATCAAATGTCCTAGAACCAAATTTCCACATGTAACTACTAGATTGTGATACAATACACTATTGGGTGAAGTTTGGTTGACTTCTGCGCAGCGGTTTGGGAGTTAACATCAAAATTATATTTCTCGGCCATATCGCATAGATCTCACTGTGAAAAGGCTTAAATGACTTTTTTTAATTAAGTTTGAAGATTGCGCTCAAACCAAATGTCCTAGAACTAAATTTCTAAATGTAACTACTAGATTATGATAAAATACACTATTGGGTGAAGTTTGGTTGACTTCTGCGCAGCGGTTTGGGAGTGAACATCAAAATTACATTTCTCGGCCATATCGCATAGATCTCACTGTGAAAAGGCTTAAATGGCTTTTTTGACCTAAGTTTGATGATTGCGCTCAAACCAAATGTCCTAGAACTAAATTTCCAAATGTAACTACTAGATTGTGATAAAATACACTATTGGGTGAAGTTTGGTTGACTTCTGCGCAGCGGTTTGGGAGTTAACATCAAAATTACATTTCTCGGCCATATCGCATAGATCTCACTGTGAAAAGGCTTAAATGGCTTTTTTTAATTAAGTTTGAAGATTGCGCTCAAACCAAATGTCCTAAAACTAAATTTCCAAATGTAACTACTAGATTATGATAAAATACACTATTGGGTGAAGTTTGGTTGACTTCTGCGCAGCGGTTTGGGAGTGAACATCAAAATTACATTTCTCGGCCATATCGCATAGATCTCACTGTGAAAAGGCTTAAATGACTTTTTTTATTTAAGTTTGAAGATTGCGCTCAAACCAAATGTCCTAAAACTAAATTTCCAAATGTAACTACTAGATTGTGATAAAATACACTATTGGGTGAAGTTTGGTTGACTTCTGCGCAGCGGTTTGGGAGTTAACATCAAAATTACATTTCTCGGCCATATCGCATAGATCTCACTGTGAAAAGGCTTAAATGTCTTTTTTGACCTAAGTTTGAGAATTGCGCTCAAATCAAATGTCCTAGAACCAAATTTCCACATGTAACTACTAAATTGTGATACAATACAATATTGGGTGAAGTTTGGTTGACTTCTGCGCAGCGGTTTGGGAGTTAACATCAAAATTACATTTCTCGGCCATATCGCATAGATCTCACTGTGAAAAGGCTTAAATGGCTTTTTTGACCTAAGTTTGAGGATTGCGCTCAAATCAAATGTCCTAGAACCAAATGTCCACATGTAACTACTAGATTGTGATACAATACACTATTGGGTGAAGTTTGGTTGACTTCTGCGCAGCGGTTTGGGAGTGAACATCAAAATTACATTTCTCGGCCATATCGCATAGATCTCACTGTGAAAAGGCTTAAATGGCTTTTTTGACCTAAGTTTGAGGATTGCGCTCAAATCAAATGTCCTAGAACCAAATTTCCACATGTAACTACTAGATTGTGATACAATACACTATTGGGTGAAGTTTGGTTTACTTCTGCGCAGCGGTCTGGGAGTTAACATCAAAATTACATTTCTCGGCCATATCGCATAGATCTCTCTGTGAAAAGGCTTAAATGACTTTTTTTAATTAAGTTTGAAGATTGCGCTCAAACCAAATGTCCTAGAACTAAATTTCTAAATGTAACTACTAGATTGTGATAAAATACACTATTGGGTGAAGTTTGGTTGACTTCTGCGCAGCGGTTTGGGAGTTAACATCAAAATTACATTTCTCAGCCATATCGCATAGATCTCACTGTGAAAAGGCTTAAATGGCTTTTTTGACCTAAGTTTGATGATTGCGCTCAAACCAAATGTCCTAGAACTAAATTTCCAAATGTAACTACTAGATTGTGATAAAATACACTATTGGGTGAAGTTTGGTTGACTTCTGCGCAGCGGTTTGGGAGTTAACATCAAAATTACATTTCTCGGCCATATCGCATAGATCTCACTGTGAAAAGGCTTAAATGACTTTTTTTAATTAAGTTTGAAGATTGCGCTCAAACCAAATGTCCTAGAACTAAATTTCTAAATGTAACTACTAGATTGTGATAAAATACACTATTGGGTGAAGTTTGGTTGACTTCTGCGCAGCGGTTTGGGAGTTAACATCAAAATTACATTTCTCAGCCATATCGCATAGATCTCACTGTGAAAAGGCTTAAATGGCTTTTTTGACCTAAGTTTGATGATTGCGCTCAAACCAAATGTCCTAGAACTAAATTTCCAAATGTAACTACTAGATTGTGATAAAATACACTATTGGGTGAAGTTTGGTTGACTTCTGCGCAGCGGTTTGGGAGTTAACATCAAAATTACATTTCTCGGACATATCGCGGAGATCTCACTGTGAAAAGGCTTAAATGACTTTTTTAATTAAGTTTGATGATTGCGCTCAAACCAAATGTCCTAGAACTAAATTTCCAAATGTAACTACTAGATTGTGATAAAATACACTATTGGGTGAAGTTTGGTTGACTTCGGCGCAGCGGTTTGGGAGTTAACATCAAAATTACATTTCTCAGCCATATCGCATAGATCTCACTGTGAAAAGGCTTAAATGACTTTTTTTAATTAAGTTTGAAGATTGCGCTCAAACCAAATGTCCTAAAACTAAATTTCCAAATGTAACTACTAGATTGTGATAAAATACACTATTGGGTGAAGTTTGGTTGACTTCTGCGCAGCGGTTTGGGAGTTAACATCAAAATTACATTTCTCAGCCATATCGCATAGATCTCACTGTGAAAAGGCTTAAATGGCTTTTTTGACCTAAGTTTTATGATTGCGCTCAAACCAAATGTCCTAGAACTAAATTTCCAAATGTAACTACTAGATTGTGATAAAATACACTATTGGGTGAAGTTTGGTTGACTTCTGCGCAGCGGTTTGGGAGTTAACATCAAAATTACATTTCTCGGCCATATCGCATAGATCTCACTGTGAAAAGGCTTAAATGGCTTTTTTGACCTAAGTTTGAGAATTGCGCTCAAATCAAATGTACTAGAACCAAATTTCCACATGTAACTACTAGATTGTGATACAATACACTATTGGGTGAAGTTTGGTTGACTTCTGCGCAGCGGTTTGGGAGTGAACATCAAAATTACATTTCTCGGCCATATCGCATAGATCTCACTGTGAAAAGGCTTAAATGACTTTTTTAATTAAGTTTGATGATTGCGCTCAAACCAAATGTCCTAGAACTAAATTTCCAAATGTAACTACTAGATTGTGATAAAATACACTATTGGGTGAAGTTTGGTTGACTTCGGCGCAGCGGTTTGGGAGTTAACATCAAAATTACATTTCTCAGCCATATCGCATAAATCTCACTGTGAAAAGGCTTAAATGACTTTTTTTAATTAAGTTTGAAGATTGCGCTCAAACCAAATGTCCTAGAACTAAATTTCCAAATGTAACTACTAGATTATGATAAAATACACTATTGGGTGAAGTTTGGTTGACTTCTGCGCAGCGGTTTGGGAGTTAACATCAAAATTACATTTCTCGGCCATATCGCATAGATCTCACTGTGAAAAGGCTTAAATGGCTTTTTTGACCTAAGTTTGAGGATTGCGCTCAAATCAAATGTCCTAGAACCAAATTTCCACATGTAACTACTAGATTGTGATACAATACACTAATGGGTGAAGTTTGGTTGACTTCTGCGCAGCGGTTTGGGAGTGAACATCAAAATTACATTTCTCGTAGATCTCACTGTGAAAAGGCTTAAATGGCTTTTTTTAATTAAGTTTGAAGATTGCGCTCAAACCAAATGTCCTAGAACTAAATTTCTAAATGTAACTACTAGATTGTGATAAAATACACTATTGGGTGAAGTTTGGTTGACTTCTGCGCAGCGGTTTGGGAGTTAACATCAAAATTACATTTCTCAGCCATATCGCATAGATCTCACTGTGAAAAGGCTTAAATGGCTTTTTTGACCTAAGTTTGATGATTGCGCTCAAACCAAATGTCCTAGAACTAAATTTCCAAATGTAACTACTAGATTGTGATAAAATACACTATTGGGTGAAGTTTGGTTGACTTCTGCGCAGCGGTTTGGGAGTTAACATCAAAATTACATTTCTCGGCCATATCGCATAGATCTCACTGTGAAAAGGCTTAAATGACTTTTTTTAATTAAGTTTGAAGATTGCGCTCAAACCAAATGTCCTAGAACTAAATTTCTAAATGTAACTACTAGATTGTGATAAAACACACTATTGGGTGAAGTTTGGTTGACTTCTGCGCAGCGGTTTGGGAGTTAACATCAAAATTACATTTCTCAGCCATATCGCATAGATCTCACTGTGAAAAGGCTTAAATGGCTTTTTTGACCTAAGTTTGATGATTGCGCTCAAACCAAATGTCCTAGAACTAAATTTCCAAATGTAACTACTAGATTGTGATAAAATACACTATTGGGTGAAGTTTGGTTGACTTCTGCGCAGCGGTTTGGGAGTTAACATCAAAATTACATTTCTCGGCCATATCGCGGAGATCTCACTGTGAAAAGGCTTAAATTACTTTTTTAATTAAGTTTGATGATTGCGCTCAAACCAAATGTCCTAGAACTAAATTTCCAAATGTAACTACTAGATTGTGATAAAATACACTATTGGGTGAAGTTTGGTTGACTTCTGCGCAGCGGTTTGGGAGTTAACATCAAAATTACATTTCTCGGCCATATCGCATAGATCTCACTGTGAAAAGGCTTAAATGGCTTTTTTGACCTAAGTTTGAGGATTGCGCTCAAATCAAATGTCCTAGAACCAAATTTCCACATGTAACTACTAGATTGTGATACAATACACTAATGGGTGAAGTTTGGTTGACTTCTGCGCAGCGGTTTGGGAGTGAACATCAAAATTACATTTCTCAGCCATATCGCATAGATCTCACTGTGAAAAGGCTTAAATGGCTTTTTTGACCTAAGTTTGATGATTGCGCTCAAACCAAATGTCCTAGAACTAAATTTCCAAATGTAACTACTAGATTGTGATAAAATACACTATTGGGTGAAGTTTGGTTGACTTCTGCGCAGCGGTTTGGGAGTTAACATCAAAATTACATTTCTCGGACATATCGCGGAGATCTCACTGTGAAAAGGCTTAAATGACTTTTTTAATTAAGTTTGATGATTGCGCTCAAACCAAATGTCCTAGAACTAAATTTCCAAATGTAACTACTAGATTGTGATAAAATACACTATTGGGTGAAGTTTGGTTGACTTCGGCGCAGCGGTTTGGGAGTTAACATCAAAATTACATTTCTCAGCCATATCGCATAGATCTCACTGTGAAAAGGCTTAAATGACTTTTTTTAATTAAGTTTGAAGATTGCGCTCAAACCAAATGTCCTAAAACTAAATTTCCAAATGTAACTACTAGATTGTGATAAAATACACTATTGGGTGAAGTTTGGTTGACTTCTGCGCAGCGGTTTGGGAGTTAACATCAAAATTACATTTCTCAGCCATATCGCATAGATCTCACTGTGAAAAGGCTTAAATGGCTTTTTTGACCTAAGTTTTATGATTGCGCTCAAACCAAATGTCCTAGAACTAAATTTCCAAATGTAACTACTAGATTGTGATAAAATACACTATTGGGTGAAGTTTGGTTGACTTCTGCGCAGCGGTTTGGGAGTTAACATCAAAATTACATTTCTCGGCCATATCGCATAGATCTCACTGTGAAAAGGCTTAAATGGCTTTTTTGACCTAAGTTTGAGAATTGCGCTCAAATCAAATGTACTAGAACCAAATTTCCACATGTAACTACTAGATTGTGATACAATACACTATTGGGTGAAGTTTGGTTGACTTCTGCGCAGCGGTTTGGGAGTGAACATCAAAATTACATTTCTCGGCCATATCGCATAGATCTCACTGTGAAAAGGCTTAAATGACTTTTTTAATTAAGTTTGATGATTGCGCTCAAACCAAATGTCCTAGAACTAAATTTCCAAATGTAACTACTAGATTGTGATAAAATACACTATTGGGTGAAGTTTGGTTGACTTCGGCGCAGCGGTTTGGGAGTTAACATCAAAATTACATTTCTCAGCCATATCGCATAAATCTCACTGTGAAAAGGCTTAAATGACTTTTTTTAATTAAGTTTGAAGATTGCGCTCAAACCAAATGTCCTAGAACTAAATTTCCAAATGTAACTACTAGATTATGATAAAATACACTATTGGGTGAAGTTTGGTTGACTTCTGCGCAGCGGTTTGGGAGTTAACATCAAAATTACATTTCTCGGCCATATCGCATAGATCTCACTGTGAAAAGGCTTAAATGGCTTTTTTGACCTAAGTTTGAGGATTGCGCTCAAATCAAATGTCCTAGAACCAAATTTCCACATGTAACTACTAGATTGTGATACAATACACTAATGGGTGAAGTTTGGTTGACTTCTGCGCAGCGGTTTGGGAGTGAACATCAAAATTACATTTCTCGTAGATCTCACTGTGAAAAGGCTTAAATGGCTTTTTTTAATTAAGTTTGAAGATTGCGCTCAAACCAAATGTCCTAGAACTAAATTTCTAAATGTAACTACTAGATTGTGATAAAATACACTATTGGGTGAAGTTTGGTTGACTTCTGCGCAGCGGTTTGGGAGTTAACATCAAAATTACATTTCTCAGCCATATCGCATAGATCTCACTGTGAAAAGGCTTAAATGGCTTTTTTGACCTAAGTTTGATGATTGCGCTCAAACCAAATGTCCTAGAACTAAATTTCCAAATGTAACTACTAGATTGTGATAAAATACACTATTGGGTGAAGTTTGGTTGACTTCTGCGCAGCGGTTTGGGAGTTAACATCAAAATTACATTTCTCGGCCATATCGCATAGATCTCACTGTGAAAAGGCTTAAATGACTTTTTTTAATTAAGTTTGAAGATTGCGCTCAAACCAAATGTCCTAGAACTAAATTTCTAAATGTAACTACTAGATTGTGATAAAACACACTATTGGGTGAAGTTTGGTTGACTTCTGCGCAGCGGTTTGGGAGTTAACATCAAAATTACATTTCTCAGCCATATCGCATAGATCTCACTGTGAAAAGGCTTAAATGGCTTTTTTGACCTAAGTTTGATGATTGCGCTCAAACCAAATGTCCTAGAACTAAATTTCCAAATGTAACTACTAGATTGTGATAAAATACACTATTGGGTGAAGTTTGGTTGACTTCTGCGCAGCGGTTTGGGAGTTAACATCAAAATTACATTTCTCGGCCATATCGCGGAGATCTCACTGTGAAAAGGCTTAAATTACTTTTTTAATTAAGTTTGATGATTGCGCTCAAACCAAATGTCCTAGAACTAAATTTCCAAATGTAACTACTAGATTGTGATAAAATACACTATTGGGTGAAGTTTGGTTGACTTCTGCGCAGCGGTTTGGGAGTTAACATCAAAATTACATTTCTCGGCCATATCGCATAGATCTCACTGTGAAAAGGCTTAAATGGCTTTTTTGACCTAAGTTTGAGGATTGCGCTCAAATCAAATGTCCTAGAACCAAATTTCCACATGTAACTACTAGATTGTGATACAATACACTAATGGGTGAAGTTTGGTTGACTTCTGCGCAGCGGTTTGGGAGTGAACATCAAAATTACATTTCTCGTAGATCTCACTGTGAAAAGGCTTAAATGGCTTTTTTGAACTAAGTTTGAGGATTGCGCTCAAAACAAATGTCCTAGAACCAAATTTCCACATGTAACTACTAGATTGTGATACAATACACTATTGGGTGAAGTTTGGTTGACTTCTGCGCAGCGGTTTGGGAGTTAACATCAAAATTACATTTCTCGGCCATATCGCATAGATCTCACTGTGAAAAGGCTTAAATAGCTTTTTTGACCTAAGTTTGAGGATTGCGCTCAAATCAAATGTCCTAGAACCAAATTTCCACATGTAACTACTAGATTGTGATACAATACACTATTGGGTGAAGTTTGGTTGACTTCTGCGCAGCGGTTTGGGAGTTAACATCAAAATTACATTTCTCGGCCATATCGCATAGATCTCACTGTGAAAAGGCTTAAATGACTTTTTTTAATTAAGTTTGAAGATTGCGCTCAAACCAAATGTCCTAGAACTAAATTTCTAAATGTAACTACTAGATTATGATAAAATACACTATTGGGTGAAGTTTGGTTGACTTCTGCGCAGCGGTTTGGGAGTGAACATCAAAATTACATTTCTCGGCCATATCGCATAGATCTCACTGTGAAAAGGCTTAAATGACTTTTTTTATTTAAGTTTGAAGATTGCGCTCAAACCAAATGTCCTAAAACTAAATTTCCAAATGTAACTACTAGATTGTGATAAAATACACTATTGGGTGAAGTTTGGTTGACTTCTGCGCAGCGGTTTGGGAGTTAACATCAAAATTACATTTCTCGGCCATATCGCATAGATCTCACTGTGAAAAGGCTTAAATGTCTTTTTTGACCTAAGTTTGAGAATTGCGCTCAAATCAAATGTCCTAGAACCAAATTTCCACATGTAACTACTAAATTGTGATACAATACAATATTGGGTGAAGTTTGGTTGACTTCTGCGCAGCGGTTTGGGAGTTAACATCAAAATTACATTTCTCGGCCATATCGCATAGATCTCACTGTGAAAAGGCTTAAATGGCTTTTTTGACCTAAGTTTGAGGATTGCGCTCAAATCAAATGTCCTAGAACCAAATGTCCACATGTAACTACTAGATTGTGATACAATACACTATTGGGTGAAGTTTGGTTGACTTCTGCGCAGCGGTTTGGGAGTGAACATCAAAATTACATTTCTCGGCCATATCGCATAGATCTCACTGTGAAAAGGCTTAAATGGCTTTTTTGACCTAAGTTTGAGGATTGCGCTCAAATCAAATGTCCTAGAACCAAATTTCCACATGTAACTACTAGATTGTGATACAATACACTATTGGGTGAAGTTTGGTTTACTTCTGCGCAGCGGTCTGGGAGTTAACATCAAAATTACATTTCTCGGCCATATCGCATAGATCTCACTGTGAAAAGGCTTAAATGACTTTTTTTAATTAAGTTTGAAGATTGCGCTCAAACCAAATGTCCTAGAACTAAATTTCTAAATGTAACTACTAGATTGTGATAAAATACACTATTGGGTGAAGTTTGGTTGACTTCTGCGCAGCGGTTTGGGAGTTAACATCAAAATTACATTTCTCAGCCATATCGCATAGATCTCACTGTGAAAAGGCTTAAATGGCTTTTTTGACCTAAGTTTGATGATTGCGCTCAAACCAAATGTCCTAGAACTAAATTTCCAAATGTAACTACTAGATTGTGATAAAATACACTATTGGGTGAAGTTTGGTTGACTTCTGCGCAGCGGTTTGGGAGTTAACATCAAAATTACATTTCTCGGCCATATCGCATAGATCTCACTGTGAAAAGGCTTAAATGACTTTTTTAATTAAGTTTGATGATTGCGCTCAAACCAAATGTCCTAGAACTAAATTTCCAAATGTAACTACTAGATTGTGATAAAATACACTATTGGGTGAAGTTTGGTTGACTTCGGCGCAGCGGTTTGGGAGTTAACATCAAAATTACATTTCTCAGCCATATCGCATAAATCTCACTGTGAAAAGGCTTAAATGACTTTTTTTAATTAAGTTTGAAGATTGCGCTCAAACCAAATGTCCTAGAACTAAATTTCCAAATGTAACTACTAGATTATGATAAAATACACTATTGGGTGAAGTTTAGTTGACTTCTGCGCAGCGGTTTGGGAGTTAACATCAAAATTACATTTCTCGGCCATATCGCATAGATCTCACTGTGAAAAGGCTTAAATGGCTTTTTTGACCTAAGTTTGAGGATTGCGCTCAAATCAAATGTCCTAGAACCAAATTTCCACATGTAACTACTAGATTGTGATACAATACACTAATGGGTGAAGTTTGGTTGACTTCTGCGCAGCGGTTTGGGAGTGAACATCAAAATTACATTTCTCGTAGATCTCACTGTGAAAAGGCTTAAATGGCTTTTTTTAATTAAGTTTGAAGATTGCGCTCAAACCAAATGTCCTAGAACTAAATTTCTAAATGTAACTACTAGATTGTGATAAAATACACTATTGGGTGAAGTTTGGTTGACTTCTGCGCAGCGGTTTGGGAGTTAACATCAAAATTACATTTCTCAGCCATATCGCATAGATCTCACTGTGAAAAGGCTTAAATGGCTTTTTTGACCTAAGTTTGATGATTGCGCTCAAACCAAATGTCCTAGAACTAAATTTCCAAATGTAACTACTAGATTGTGATAAAATACACTATTGGGTGAAGTTTGGTTGACTTCTGCGCAGCGGTTTGGGAGTTAACATCAAAATTACATTTCTCGGCCATATCGCATAGATCTCACTGTGAAAAGGCTTAAATGACTTTTTTTAATTAAGTTTGAAGATTGCGCTCAAACCAAATGTCCTAGAACTAAATTTCTAAATGTAACTACTAGATTGTGATAAAACACACTATTGGGTGAAGTTTGGTTGACTTCTGCGCAGCGGTTTGGGAGTTAACATCAAAATTACATTTCTCAGCCATATCGCATAGATCTCACTGTGAAAAGGCTTAAATGGCTTTTTTGACCTAAGTTTGATGATTGCGCTCAAACCAAATGTCCTAGAACTAAATTTCCAAATGTAACTACTAGATTGTGATAAAATACACTATTGGGTGAAGTTTGGTTGACTTCTGCGCAGCGGTTTGGGAGTTAACATCAAAATTACATTTCTCGGCCATATCGCGGAGATCTCACTGTGAAAAGGCTTAAATGACTTTTTTAATTAAGTTTGATGATTGCGCTCAAACCAAATGTCCTAGAACTAAATTTCCAAATGTAACTACTAGATTGTGATAAAATACACTATTGGGTGAAGTTTGGTTGACTTCGGCGCAGCGGTTTGGGAGTTAACATCAAAATTACATTTCTCAGCCATATCGCATAGATCTCACTGTGAAAAGGCTTAAATGACTTTTTTTAATTAAGTTTGAAGATTGCGCTCAAACCAAATGTCCTAAAACTAAATTTCCAAATGTAACTACTAGATTGTGATAAAATACACTATTGGGTGAAGTTTGGTTGACTTCTGCGCAGCGGTTTGGGAGTTAACATCAAAATTACATTTCTCAGCCATATCGCATAGATCTCACTGTGAAAAGGCTTAAATGGCTTTTTTGACCTAAGTTTTATGATTGCGCTCAAACCAAATGTCCTAGAACTAAATTTCCAAATGTAACTACTAGATTGTGATAAAATACACTATTGGGTGAAGTTTGGTTGACTTCTGCGCAGCGGTTTGGGAGTTAACATCAAAATTACATTTCTCGGCCATATCGCATAGATCTCACTGTGAAAAGGCTTAAATGGCTTTTTTGACCTAAGTTTGAGGATTGCTCTCAAATCAAATGTCCTAGAACCAAATTTCCACATGTAACTACTAGATTGTGATACAATACACTAATGGGTGAAGTTTGGTTGACTTCTGCGCAGCGGTTTGGGAGTTAACATCAAAATTACATTTCTCGTAGATCTCACTGTGAAAAGGCTTAACCCTCTGATGCACAACATATTCGCACCCCTGTTAATGCACAACATGGGTCAAAAATGACCCCCATATAGTTCTCATGTTATTTCCTGCCGCCTGAGTTTTTCTTTGCTGCATCTTTTGAAATCTATGTATTTCATAATTTATTAGTCCAAGTATTCTTTAAAAATCTTGTTTTTCATTCCCACAAATCATTATTTATATTTTTTCTGCCATATCTTATGAACAAAAGTTATTTTTGTGACACTACATTAGGTTTACACACATGGGTCAAAAATGACCCATTTATCCAAGTGCAATTTAAAAACAATTGAAGGCATATTTTATAATATTTTTCTTCAAATAGTTATTTTAGATGTTATCCAGGCCAAACAATCTGTACATTTGTTATAAGAAACTTGTTTATTTGTCATTTGGCAAACATCTGACATATAACTAAACGTGAATTTGATCAGCGTAAAATCGAACACAACTGATCACATCATCAAAGCACAAACTGTAAATACAGTTCTTACAATTCCTCACAAGTATCAAAAATGACCACTGTACAATTGTGCTCCTTGCACACAGGCTTCTTGCACCGGGAACAGCAGCTGCTGGCTTTTTGGTCTTTGGCAGATGGGCAGATCGCACACCTCTTCCTCTTTGCTGTGCCCTTGTCCTCTTGTGGTCCGGTGCTGCTTTGTTTTTCGATCCCGCATCTTCCCATTGCTTCTATTATATGCTTTTGGAGTGTGGGTGTGCCCTCCAAGCGGCTCTTCATATGTGGCATGACCAGCTCTTTGCCCAGCTCCTTGATGAACAGTCGGCGTGCATTAGTGACACCAGCAAAGTAACCAGGCTGTTCTGCATTGAAGCTGGTGTAAGCATTGAGAGTGGCAATATCCAGCATATTGTACCACAGAACCATGGGCCATCTTCGTGTTCTCCGCTTGCATGTGTTGGTGCCAACCATCTGATCTGTTGTGTCAAGTCCTCCTTTTGTTCTATTGTAGTAGTGAATCACATCGGGTTTCTTCTTTGGAGTGTCATCCACTGCTTTGTCATCATGCATTGTGCTCAGAAGGACAACAGCCCTTCCTTTCTTCTGCACATAGCTCACCATGGTCATGTTACCATTGAACCCGAATTCTGAGCTATGAATCAGCAGTGAGTTGGATGGCTTTGTGATTGGTGGTATGTCTGGCTTGTTCAGGCTAAGAGTCCCTAGAATAGTCAGGTTCTTCTCAGCCAGAGGGACACTGGTGAAGAAGTTGTCAATTGTGATGTTTCGACCTATGAGAGGAAATGAACAAAATGTTCGACATAGAATTCAAAATTATATCAATTCTAACAGTGTATATATTTTTCTATATTCTATATTCGCCTGTCTGTATGATTCCACTGCTCAATTTTAGGAAGATGTTCTCCCCAAGGTTTCTCTGCACCTCCTCTCCTGGCTGTCTCCCTGTGTATACAATTCCATCTATTGCATAGGGAACCCTTGCATCACACTTCCAGAAGATTTTTATTCCATACTTTGCAGGCTTGCTAGGCATGTACTGCAAAACCTGCAACTGCCACGGAATGGCACCAGCTGTTCATCTATAGTTACACAATCACTGGGGATGAACTGTCTTCTGCAATTGTCAAGGAAACAGTTCCACACGTTTTTAAAAGCTGCCATGTATTCTGTTTCCAAGCGCAACGCCATAGTCCTCCTGTTGTCAAACCGTATGAAGAGGCGGATATCCTCATATCTCCTGAGCCCCGTGATGGCCTTATACATTGGATTTTGCAGCTGATCTAGAAACAGCTCTCGCAAGGCCACGTCCCAGTTCTTCTCCCCCCCTGAAAGGAGGGTCAAACCAATAAAGGCCATGAATTCCTCTTTCTCTATATTTCTCCACACTTTCCCTTTAGCTGCCGCTGCTCTGCGTCCCTCTAAGTTGGTGCATTTTAGAACCTCCTCAATGATGTTTTCAGTGATGAACATATCCCATGTATCTTTTGGTAAAACTGTTCTTGATCCAGTTGTAGGTCCAGAGCAACTTCTAAGAATGTTATAACTTCTTGTTCTGCTGGAAGTGGGAGGATTCAAAAGGGCGGCCGTGGCGCAGTTGGTAGCTGGAGTTGTCCTTGGACCGAAGGGTCAGTGGTTTGATTCCCAGCTACAACTTTCCACTCTCGAAGTTGGTAGCAGCACCATTGGTGTGTGAATGTGTGTATGAAAGGGTAAATGTGTGCTAATGTAAAGCAAGGGTATGGTAACCATGTAGATAAATGCGCTATATATGTACTGTCCATTTAACATTTACCAAATACATCCCTAATTACAAACATGCTAAAATTCAAAAGGTTCCGACCAAGTACCAAAGTGAAGGCAGGTGGGTCATTTCTGACCCATGTGTGTGAAGTTGATGTGCGAATACAAAAATTGTGTTTGTTCATAGAGTAAGAAAGGAAACATAAAAATGATGGTTAGTGCTGAACAAAAACATGATATTTACTGAATATACGTGATAGTAAACAATAAAATACATTTATTTCAAATGTATAGCTAAGCAACACTCAGGCTTCCATGAGATACCATAGAAAATAGATGTGGGTCATTTTTGACCCATGTTGTGCATTGGAAGGGTAGCGATAAAAAAAATGGTTTTATTCAAAAAGTATGAAGATAAATAATTGAATAACAATATTTATTGATCAAAAACAAGTTAATTGAGGAATACCTGGAATGCTGAAAGATAACATTAAGTTATTACAAAGATACAGATCATAAAAACTTGGTTGGGTCAATTTTGACCCATGTTGTGCATCAAAGGGTTAAATGGCTTTTTTGAACTAAGTTTGAGAATTGCGCTCAAATCAAATGTCCTAGAACCAAATTTCCACATGTAACTACTAAATTGTGATACAATACAATATTGGGTGAAGTTTGGTTGACTTCTGCGCAGCGGTTTGGGAGTTAACATCAAAATTACATTTCTCGGCCATATCGCATAGATCTCACTGTGAAAAGGCTTAAATGGCTTTTTTGACCTAAGTTTGAGGATTGCGCTCAAATCAAATGTCCTAGAACCAAATGTCCACATGTAACTACTAGATTGTGATACAATACACTATTGGGTGAAGTTTGGTTGACTTCTGCGCAGCGGTTTGGGAGTGAACATCAAAATTACATTTCTCGGCCATATCGCATAGATCTCACTGTGAAAAGGCTTAAATGGCTTTTTTGACCTAAGTTTGAGGATTGCGCTCAAATCAAATGTCCTAGAACCAAATTTCCACATGTAACTACTAGATTGTGATACAATACACTATTGGGTGAAGTTTGGTTTACTTCTGCGCAGCGGTCTGGGAGTTAACATCAAAATTACATTTCTCGGCCATATCGCATAGATCTCACTGTGAAAAGGCTTAAATGACTTTTTTTAATTAAGTTTGAAGATTGCGCTCAAACCAAATGTCCTAGAACTAAATTTCTAAATGTAACTACTAGATTGTGATAAAATACACTATTGGGTGAAGTTTGGTTGACTTCTGCGCAGCGGTTTGGGAGTGAACATCAAAATTACATTTCTCGTAGATCTCACTGTGAAAAGGCTTAAATGGCTTTTTTGAACTAAGTTTGAGGATTGCGCTCAAAACAAATGTCCTAGAACCAAATTTCCACATGTAACTACTAGATTGTGATACAATACACTATTGGGTGAAGTTTGGTTGACTTCTGCGCAGCGGTTTGGGAGTTAACATCAAAATTACATTTCTCGGCCATATCGCATAGATCTCACTGTGAAAAGGCTTAAATAGCTTTTTTGACCTAAGTTTGAGGATTGCGCTCAAATCAAATGTCCTAGAACCAAATTTCCACATGTAACTACTAGATTGTGATACAATACACTATTGGGTGAAGTTTGGTTGACTTCTGCGCAGCGGTTTGGGAGTTAACATCAAAATTACATTTCTCGGCCATATCGCATAGATCTCACTGTGAAAAGGCTTAAATGACTTTTTTTAATTAAGTTTGAAGATTGCGCTCAAACCAAATGTCCTAGAACTAAATTTCTAAATGTAACTACTAGATTATGATAAAATACACTATTGGGTGAAGTTTGGTTGACTTCTGCGCAGCGGTTTGGGAGTGAACATCAAAATTACATTTCTCGGCCATATCGCATAGATCTCACTGTGAAAAGGCTTAAATGGCTTTTTTGACCTAAGTTTGATGATTGCGCTCAAACCAAATGTCCTAGAACTAAATTTCCAAATGTAACTACTAGATTGTGATAAAATACACTATTGGGTGAAGTTTGGTTGACTTCTGCGCAGCGGTTTGGGAGTTAACATCAAAATTACATTTCTCGGCCATATCGCATAGATCTCACTGTGAAAAGGCTTAAATGGCTTTTTTGACCTAAGTTTGAGGATTGCGCTCAAACCAAATGTCCTAGAACTAAATTTCCAAATGTAACTACTAGATTGTGATAAAATACACTATTGGGTGAAGTTTGGTTGACTTCTGCGCAGCGGTTTGGGATTTAACATCAAAATTACATTTCTCGGCCATATCGCATAGATCTCACTGTGAAAAGGCTTACATGACTTTTTTTAATTAAGTTTGAAGATTGCGCTCAAACCAAATGTCCTAAAACTAAATTTCCAAATGTAACTACTAGATTATGATAAAATACACTATTGGGTGAAGTTTGGTTGACTTCTGCTCAGCGGTTTGGGAGTGAACATCAAAATTACATTTCTCGGCCATATCGCATAGATCTCACTGTGAAAAGGCTTAAATGACTTTTTTTATTTAAGTTTGAAGATTGCGCTCAAACCAAATGTCCTAAAACTAAATTTCCACATGTAACTACTAGATTGTGATAAAATACACTATTGGGTGAAGTTTGGTTGACTTCTGCGCAGCGGTTTGGGAGTTAACATCAAAATTACATTTCTCGGCCATATCGCATAGATCTCACTGTGAAAAGGCTTAAATGGCTTTTTTGACCTAAGTTTGAGGATTGCGCTCAAATCAAATGTCCTAGAACCAAATTTCCACATGTAACTACTAGATTGTGATACAATACACTATTGGGTGAAGTTTGGTTGACTTCTGCGCAGCGGTTTGGGAGTGAACATCAAAATTACATTTCTCGGCCATATCGCATAGATCTCACTGTGAAAAGGCTTAAATGGCTTTTTTGACCTAAGTTTGAGGATTGCGCTCAAATCAAATGTCCTAGAACCAAATTTCCACATGTAACTACTAGATTGTGATACAATACACTATTGGGTGAAGTTTGGTTTACTTCTGCGCAGCGGTCTGGGAGTTAACATCAAAATTACATTTCTCGGCCATATCGCATAGATCTCACTGTGAAAAGGCTTAAATGACTTTTTTTAATTAAGTTTGAAGATTGCGCTCAAACCAAATGTCCTAGAACTAAATTTCTAAATGTAACTACTAGATTGTGATAAAATACACTATTGGGTGAAGTTTGGTTGACTTCTGCGCAGCGGTTTGGGAGTTAACATCAAAATTACATTTCTCAGCCATATCGCATAGATCTCACTGTGAAAAGGCTTAAATGGCTTTTTTGACCTAAGTTTGATGATTGCGCTCAAACCAAATGTCCTAGAACTAAATTTCCAAATGTAACTACTAGATTGTGATAAAATACACTATTGGGTGAAGTTTGGTTGACTTCTGCGCAGCGGTTTGGGAGTTAACATCAAAATTACATTTCTCGGCCATATCGCGGAGATCTCACTGTGAAAAGGCTTAAATGACTTTTTTAATTAAGTTTGATGATTGCGCTCAAACCAAATGTCCTAGAACTAAATTTCCAAATGTAACTACTAGATTGTGATAAAATACACTATTGGGTGAAGTTTGGTTGACTTCGGCGCAGCGGTTTGGGAGTTAACATCAAAATTACATTTCTCAGCCATATCGCATAGATCTCACTGTGAAAAGGCTTAAATGACTTTTTTTAATTAAATTTGAAGATTGCGCTCAAACCAAATGTCCTAAAACTAAATTTCCAAATGTAACTACTAGATTGTGATAAAATACACTATTGGGTGAAGTTTGGTTGACTTCGGCGCAGCGGTTTGGGAGTTAACATCAAAATTACATTTCTCAGCCATATCGCATAGATCTCACTGTGAAAAGGCTTAAATGACTTTTTTAAATTAAGTTTGAAGATTGCGCTCAAACCAAATGTCCTAAAACTAAATTTCCAAATGTAACTACTAGATTGTGATAAAATACACTATTGGGTGAAGTTTGGTTGACTTCTGCGCAGCGGTTTGGGAGTTAACATCAAAATTACATTTCTCAGCCATATCGCATAGATCTCACTGTGAAAAGGCTTAAATGGCTTTTTTGACCTAAGTTTGATGATTGCGCTCAAACCAAATGTCCTAGAACTAAATTTCCAAATGTAACTACTAGATTGTGATAAAATACACTATTGGGTGAAGTTTGGTTGACTTCTGCGCAGCGGTTTGGGAGTTAACATCAAAATTACATTTCTCGGCCATATCGCATAGATCTCACTGTGAAAAGGCTTAAATGGCTTTTTTGACCTAAGTTTGAGAATTGCGCTCAAATCAAATGTACTAGAACCAAATTTCCACATGTAACTACTAGATTGTGATACAATACACTATTGGGTGAAGTTTGGTTGACTTCTGCGCAGCGGTTTGGGAGTTAACATCAAAATTACATTTCTCGGCCATATCGCATAGATCTCACTGTGAAAAGGCTTAAATGACTTTTTTTAATTAAGTTTGAAGATTGCGCTCAAACCAAATGTCCTAGAACTAAATTTCTAAATGTAACTACTAGATTGTGATAAAATACACTATTGGGTGAAGTTTGGTTGACTTCTGCGCAGCGGTTTGGGAGTTAACATCAAAATTACATTTCTCAGCCATATCGCATAGATCTCACTGTGAAAAGGCTTAAATGACTTTTTTGACCTAAGTTTGATGATTGCGCTCAAACCAAATGTCCTAGAACTAAATTTCCAAATGTAACTACTAGATTGTGATAAAATACACTATTGGGTGAAGTTTGGTTGACTTCTGCGCAGCGGTTTGGGAGTTAACATCAAAATTACATTTCTCGGCCATATCGCGGAGATCTCACTGTGAAAAGGCTTAAATGACTTTTTTAATTAAGTTTGATGATTGCGCTCAAACCAAATGTCCTAGAACTAAATTTCCAAATGTAACTACTAGATTGTGATAAAATACACTATTGGGTGAAGTTTGGTTGACTTCTGCCAGCGGTTTGGGAGTTAACATCAAAATTACATTTCTCGGCAATATCGCATAGATCTCACTGTGAAAAGGCTGAAATGACTTTTTTAATTAAGTTTGATGATTGCGCTCAAACCAAATGTCCTAGAACGGAATTTCCAAATGTAACTACTAGATTGTGATACAATACACTATTGGGTGAAGTTTGGTTGACTTCTGCGCAGCGGTTTGGGAGTGAACATCAAAATTACATTTCTCAGCCATATCGCATAGATCTCACTGTGAAAAGGCTTAAATGGCTTTTTTGACCTAAGTTTGATGATTGCGCTCAAACCAAATGTCCTAAAACTAAATTTCCAAATGTAACTACTAGATTGTGATAAAATACACTATTGGGTGAAGTTTGGTTGACTTCTGCGCAGCGGTTTGGGAGTTAACATCAAAATTACATTTCTCGGCCATATCGCATAGATCTCACTGTGAAAAGGCTTAAATGGCTTTTTTGACCTAAGTTTGAGGATTGCGCTCAAATCAAATGTCCTAGAACTAAATTTCTAAATGTAACTACTAGATTGTGATAAAATACACTATTGGGTGAAGTTTGGTTGACTTCTGCGCAGCGGTTTGGGAGTGAACATCAAAATTACATTTCTCGGCCATATCGCATAGATCTCACTGTGAAAAGGCTTAAATGACTTTTTTAATTAAGTTTGATGATTGCGCTCAAACCAAATGTCCTAGAACTAAATTTCCAAATGTAACTACTAGATTGTGATAAAATACACTATTGGGTGAAGTTTGGTTGACTTCGGCGCAGCGGTTTGGGAGTTAACATCAAAATTACATTTCTCAGCCATATCGCATAGATCTCACTGTGAAAAGGCTTAAATGACTTTTTTTAATTAAGTTTGAAGATTGCGCTCAAACCAAATGTCCTAGAACTAAATTTCCAAATGTAACTACTAGATTATGATAAAATACACTATTGGGTGAAGTTTGGTTGACTTCTGCGCAGCGGTTTGGGAGTTAACATCAAAATTACATTTCTCGGCCATATCGCATAGATCTCACTGTGAAAAGGCTTAAATGGCTTTTTTGACCTAAGTTTGAGGATTGCGCTCAAATCAAATGTCCTAGAACCAAATTTCCACATGTAACTACTAGATTGTGATACAATACACTAATGGGTGAAGTTTGGTTGACTTCTGCGCAGCGGTTTGGGAGTGAACATCAAAATTACATTTCTCGTAGATCTCACTGTGAAAAGGCTTAAATGGCTTTTTTGAACTAAGTTTGAGGATTGCGCTCAAAACAAATGTCCTAGAACCAAATTTCCACATGTAACTACTAGATTGTGATACAATACACTATTGGGTGAAGTTTGGTTGACTTCTGCGCAGCGGTTTGGGAGTTAACATCAAAATTACATTTCTCGGCCATATCGCATAAATCTCACTGTGAAAAGGCTTAAATGGCTTTTTTGACCTAAGTTTGAGGATTGCGCTCAAATCAAATGTCCTAGAACCAAATTTCCACATGTAACTACTAGATTGTGATACAATACACTATTGGGTGAAGTTTGGTTGACTTCTGCGCAGCGGTTTGGGAGTTAACATCAAAATTATATTTCTCGGCCATATCGCATAGATCTCACTGTGAAAAGGCTTAAATGACTTTTTTTAATTAAGTTTGAAGATTGCGCTCAAACCAAATGTCCTAGAACTAAATTTCTAAATGTAACTACTAGATTATGATAAAATACACTATTGGGTGAAGTTTGGTTGACTTCTGCGCAGCGGTTTGGGAGTGAACATCAAAATTACATTTCTCGGCCATATCGCATAGATCTCACTGTGAAAAGGCTTAAATGGCTTTTTTGACCTAAGTTTGATGATTGCGCTCAAACCAAATGTCCTAGAACTAAATTTCCAAATGTAACTACTAGATTGTGATAAAATACACTATTGGGTGA
Organism: Corythoichthys intestinalis; assembly: GCF_030265065.1. NCBI lineage: Eukaryota > Metazoa > Chordata > Actinopteri > Syngnathiformes > Syngnathidae > Corythoichthys > Corythoichthys intestinalis. Next base: position 3,543,228 of record NW_026651594.1, on the reverse strand, counting down.
AGTTTGGTTGACTTCTGCGCAGCGGTTTGGGAGTTAACATCAAAATTACATTTCTCGGCCATATCGCATAGATCTCACTGTGAAAAGGCTTAAATGGCTTTTTTTAATTAAGTTTGAAGATTGCGCTCAAACCAAATGTCCTAAAACTAAATTTCCAAATGTAACTACTAGATTATGATAAAATACACTATTGGGTGAAGTTTGGTTGACTTCTGCGCAGCGGTTTGGGAGTGAACATCAAAATTACATTTCTCGGCCATATCGCATAGATCTCACTGTGAAAAGGCTTAAATGACTTTTTTTATTTAAGTTTGAAGATTGCGCTCAAACCAAATGTCCTAAAACTAAATTTCCAAATGTAACTACTAGATTGTGATAAAATACACTATTGGGTGAAGTTTGGTTGACTTCTGCGCAGCGGTTTGGGAGTTAACATCAAAATTACATTTCTCGGCCATATCGCATAGATCTCACTGTGAAAAGGCTTAAAAGTCTTTTTTGACCTAAGTTTGAGAATTGCGCTCAAATCAAATGTCCTAGAACCAAATTTCCACATGTAACTACTAAATTGTGATACAATACAATATTGGGTGAAGTTTGGTTGACTTCTGCGCAGCGGTTTGGGAGTTAACATCAAAATTACATTTCTCGGCCATATCGCATAGATCTCACTGTGAAAAGGCTTAAATGGCTTTTTTGACCTTAGTTTGAGGATTGCGCTCAAATCAAATGTCCTAGAACCAAATGTCCACATGTAACTACTAGATTGTGATACAATACACTATTGGGTGAAGTTTGGTTGACTTCTGCGCAGCGGTTTGGGAGTGAACATCAAAATTACATTTCTCGGCCATATCGCATAGATCTCACTGTGAAAAGGCTTAAATGGCTTTTTTGACCTAAGTTTGAGGATTGCGCTCAAATCAAATGTCCTAGAACCAAATTTCCACATGTAACTACTAGATTGTGATACAATACACTATTGGGTGAAGTTTGGTTTACTTCTGCGCAGCGGTCTGGGAGTTAACATCAAAATTACATTTCTCGGCCATATCGCATAGATCTCACTGTGAAAAGGCTTAAATGACTTTTTTTAATTAAGTTTGAAGATTGCGCTCAAACCAAATGTCCTAGAACTAAATTTCTAAATGTAACTACTAGATTGTGATAAAATACACTATTGGGTGAAGTTTGGTTGACTTCTGCGCAGCGGTTTGGGAGTTAACATCAAAATTACATTTCTCAGCCATATCGCATAGATCTCACTGTGAAAAGGCTTAAATGGCTTTTTTGACCTAAGTTTGATGATTGCGCTCAAACCAAATGTCCTAGAACTAAATTTCCAAATGTAACTACTAGATTGTGATAAAATACACTATTGGGTGAAGTTTGGTTGACTTCTGCGCAGCGGTTTGGGAGTTAACATCAAAATTACATTTCTCGGCCATATCGCGGAGATCTCACTGTGAAAAGGCTTAAATGACTTTTTTAATTAAGTTTGATGTTTGCGCTCAAACCAAATGTCCTAGAACTAAATTTCCAAATGTAACTACTAGATTGTGATAAAATACACTATTGGGTGAAGTTTGGTTGACTTCGGCGCAGCGGTTTGGGAGTTAACATCAAAATTACATTTCTCAGCCATATCGCATAGATCTCACTGTGAAAAGGCTTAAATGACTTTTTTTAATTAAATTTGAAGATTGCGCTCAAACCAAATGTCCTAAAACTAAATTTCCAAATGTAACTACTAGATTGTGATAAAATACACTATTGGGTGAAGTTTGGTTGACTTCGGCGCAGCGGTTTGGGAGTTAACATCAAAATTACATTTCTCAGCCATATCGCATAGATCTCACTGTGAAAAGGCTTAAATGACTTTTTTTAATTAAGTTTGAAGATTGCGCTCAAACCAAATGTCCTAAAACTAAATTTCCAAATGTAACTACTAGATTGTGATAAAATACACTATTGGGTGAAGTTTGGTTGACTTCTGCGCAGCGGTTTGGGAGTTAACATCAAAATTACATTTCTCAGCCATATCGCATAGATCTCACTGTGAAAAGGCTTAAATGGCTTTTTTGACCTAAGTTTTATGATTGCGCTCAAACCAAATGTCCTAGAACTAAATTTCCAAATGTAACTACTAGATTGTGATAAAATACACTATTGGGTGAAGTTTGGTTGACTTCTGCGCAGCGGTTTGGGAGTTAACATCAAAATTACATTTCTCGGCCATATCGCATAGATCTCACTGTGAAAAGGCTTAAATGGCTTTTTTGACCTAAGTTTGAGAATTGCGCTCAAATCAAATGTACTAGAACCAAATTTCCACATGTAACTACTAGATTGTGATACAATACACTATTGGGTGAAGTTTGGTTGACTTCTGCGCAGCGGTTTGGGAGTTAACATCAAAATTACATTTCTCGGCCATATCGCATAGATCTCACTGTGAAAAGGCTTAAATGGCTTTTTTGACCTAAGTTTGAGGATTGCGCTCAAATCAAATGTCCTAGAACTAAATTTCTAAATGTAACTACTAGATTGTGATAAAATTCACTATTGGGTGAAGTTTGGTTGACTTCTGCGCAGCGGTTTGGGAGTGAACATCAAAATTACATTTCTCGGCCATATCGCATAGATCTCACTGTGAAAAGGCTTAAATGACTTTTTTAATTAAGTTTGATGATTGCGCTCAAACCAAATGTCCTAGAACTAAATTTCCAAATGTAACTACTAGATTGTGATAAAATACACTATTGGGTGAAGTTTGGTTGACTTCGGCGCAGCGGTTTGGGAGTTAACATCAAAATTACATTTCTCAGCCATATCGCATAAATCTCACTGTGAAAAGGCTTAAATGACTTTTTTTAATTAAGTTTGAAGATTGCGCTCAAACCAAATGTCCTAGAACTAAATTTCCAAATGTAACTACTAGATTATGATAAAATACACTATTGGGTGAAGTTTGGTTGACTTCTGCGCAGCGGTTTGGGAGTTAACATCAAAATTACATTTCTCGGCCATATCGCATAGATCTCACTGTGAAAAGGCTTAAATGGCTTTTTTGACCTAAGTTTGAGGATTGCGCTCAAATCAAATGTCCTAGAACCAAATTTCCACATGTAACTACTAGATTGTGATACAATACACTAATGGGTGAAGTTTGGTTGACTTCTGCGCAGCGGTTTGGGAGTGAACATCAAAATTACATTTCTCGTAGATCTCACTGTGAAAAGGCTTAAATGGCTTTTTTGAACTAAGTTTGAGGATTGCGCTCAAAACAAATGTCCTAGAACCAAATTTCCACATGTAACTACTAGATTGTGATACAATACACTATTGGGTGAAGTTTGGTTGACTTCTGCGCAGCGGTTTGGGAGTTAACATCAAAATTACATTTCTCGGCCATATCGCATAGATCTCACTGTGAAAAGGCTTAAATAGCTTTTTTGACCTAAGTTTGAGGATTGCGCTCAAATCAAATGTCCTAGAACCAAATTTCCACATGTAACTACTAGATTGTGATACAATACACTATTGGGTGAAGTTTGGTTGACTTCTGCGCAGCGGTTTGGGAGTTAACATCAAAATTACATTTCTCGGCCATATCGCATAGATCTCACTGTGAAAAGGCTTAAATGACTTTTTTTAATTAAGTTTGAAGATTGCGCTCAAACCAAATGTCCTAGAACTAAATTTCTAAATGTAACTACTAGATTATGATAAAATACACTATTGGGTGAAGTTTGGTTGACTTCTGCGCAGCGGTTTGGGAGTGAACATCAAAATTACATTTCTCGGCCATATCGCATAGATCTCACTGTGAAAAGGCTTAAATGGCTTTTTTGACCTAAGTTTGATGATTGCGCTCAAACCAAATGTCCTAGAACTAAATTTCCAAATGTAACTACTAGATTGTGATAAAATACACTATTGGGTGAAGTTTGGTTGACTTCTGCGCAGCGGTTTGGGAGTTAACATCAAAATTACATTTCTCGGCCATATCGCATAGATCTCACTGTGAAAAGGCTTAAATGGCTTTTTTGACCTAAGTTTGAGGATTGCGCTCAAACCAAATGTCCTAGAACTAAATTTCCAAATGTAACTACTAGATTGTGATAAAATACACTATTGGGTGAAGTTTGGTTGACTTCTGCGCAGCGGTTTGGGAGTTAACATCAAAATTACATTTCTCAGCCATATCGCATAGATCTCACTGTGAAAAGGCTTAAATGGCTTTTTTGACCTAAGTTTGATGATTGCGCTCAAACCAAATGTCCTAGAACTAAATTTCCAAATGTAACTACTAGATTGTGATAAAATACACTATTGGGTGAAGTTTGGTTGACTTCTGCGCAGCGGTTTGGGAGTTAACATCAAAATTACATTTCTCGGCCATATCGCATAGATCTCACTGTGAAAAGGCTTAAATGGCTTTTTTGACCTAAGTTTGAGAATTGCGCTCAAATCAAATGTACTAGAACCAAATTTCCACATGTAACTACTAGATTGTGATACAATACACTATTGGGTGAAGTTTGGTTGACTTCTGCGCAGCGGTTTGGGAGTTAACATCAAAATTACATTTCTCGGCCATATCGCATAGATCTCACTGTGAAAAGGCTTAAATGGCTTTTTTGACCTAAGTTTGAGGATTGCGCTCAAATCAAATGTCCTAGAACTAAATTTCTAAATGTAACTACTAGATTGTGATAAAATTCACTATTGGGTGAAGTTTGGTTGACTTCTGCGCAGCGGTTTGGGAGTGAACATCAAAATTACATTTCTCGGCCATATCGCATAGATCTCACTGTGAAAAGGCTTAAATGACTTTTTTAATTAAGTTTGATGATTGCGCTCAAACCAAATGTCCTAGAACCAAATTTCCACATGTAACTACTAGATTGTGATACAATACACTATTGGGTGAAGTTTGGTTTACTTCTGCGCAGCGGTCTGGGAGTTAACATCAAAATTACATTTCTCGGCCATATCGCATAGATCTCACTGTGAAAAGGCTTAAATGACTTTTTTTAATTAAGTTTGAAGATTGCGCTCAAACCAAATGTCCTAGAACTAAATTTCTAAATGTAACTACTAGATTGTGATAAAATACACTATTGGGTGAAGTTTGGTTGACTTCTGCGCAGCGGTTTGGGAGTTAACATCAAAATTACATTTCTCAGCCATATCGCATAGATCTCACTGTGAAAAGGCTTAAATGGCTTTTTTGACCTAAGTTTGATGATTGCGCTCAAACCAAATGTCCTAGAACTAAATTTCCAAATGTAACTACTAGATTGTGATAAAATACACTATTGGGTGAAGTTTGGTTGACTTCTGCGCAGCGGTTTGGGAGTTAACATCAAAATTACATTTCTCGGCCATATCGCATAGATCTCACTGTGAAAAGGCTTAAATGACTTTTTTAATTAAGTTTGATGATTGCGCTCAAACCAAATGTCCTAGAACTAAATTTCCAAATGTAACTACTAGATTGTGATAAAATACACTATTGGGTGAAGTTTGGTTGACTTCGGCGCAGCGGTTTGGGAGTTAACATCAAAATTACATTTCTCAGCCATATCGCATAAATCTCACTGTGAAAAGGCTTAAATGACTTTTTTTAATTAAGTTTGAAGATTGCGCTCAAACCAAATGTCCTAGAACTAAATTTCCAAATGTAACTACTAGATTATGATAAAATACACTATTGGGTGAAGTTTGGTTGACTTCTGCGCAGCGGTTTGGGAGTTAACATCAAAATTACATTTCTCGGCCATATCGCATAGATCTCACTGTGAAAAGGCTTAAATGGCTTTTTTGACCTAAGTTTGAGGATTGCGCTCAAATCAAATGTCCTAGAACCAAATTTCCACATGTAACTACTAGATTGTGATACAATACACTAATGGGTGAAGTTTGGTTGACTTCTGCGCAGCGGTTTGGGAGTGAACATCAAAATTACATTTCTCGTAGATCTCACTGTGAAAAGGCTTAAATGGCTTTTTTTAATTAAGTTTGAAGATTGCGCTCAAACCAAATGTCCTAGAACTAAATTTCTAAATGTAACTACTAGATTGTGATAAAATACACTATTGGGTGAAGTTTGGTTGACTTCTGCGCAGCGGTTTGGGAGTTAACATCAAAATTACATTTCTCAGCCATATCGCATAGATCTCACTGTGAAAAGGCTTAAATGGCTTTTTTGACCTAAGTTTGATGATTGCGCTCAAACCAAATGTCCTAGAACTAAATTTCCAAATGTAACTACTAGATTGTGATAAAATACACTATTGGGTGAAGTTTGGTTGACTTCTGCGCAGCGGTTTGGGAGTTAACATCAAAATTACATTTCTCGGCCATATCGCATAGATCTCACTGTGAAAAGGCTTAAATGACTTTTTTTAATTAAGTTTGAAGATTGCGCTCAAACCAAATGTCCTAGAACTAAATTTCTAAATGTAACTACTAGATTGTGATAAAACACACTATTGGGTGAAGTTTGGTTGACTTCTGCGCAGCGGTTTGGGAGTTAACATCAAAATTACATTTCTCAGCCATATCGCATAGATCTCACTGTGAAAAGGCTTAAATGGCTTTTTTGACCTAAGTTTGATGATTGCGCTCAAACCAAATGTCCTAGAACTAAATTTCCAAATGTAACTACTAGATTGTGATAAAATACACTATTGGGTGAAGTTTGGTTGACTTCTGCGCAGCGGTTTGGGAGTTAACATCAAAATTACATTTCTCGGCCATATCGCGGAGATCTCACTGTGAAAAGGCTTAAATGACTTTTTTAATTAAGTTTGATGATTGCGCTCAAACCAAATGTCCTAGAACTAAATTTCCAAATGTAACTACTAGATTGTGATAAAATACACTATTGGGTGAAGTTTGGTTGACTTCGGCGCAGCGGTTTGGGAGTTAACATCAAAATTACATTTCTCAGCCATATCGCATAGATCTCACTGTGAAAAGGCTTAAATGACTTTTTTTAATTAAGTTTGAAGATTGCGCTCAAACCAAATGTCCTAAAACTAAATTTCCAAATGTAACTACTAGATTGTGATAAAATACACTATTGGGTGAAGTTTGGTTGACTTCTGCGCAGCGGTTTGGGAGTTAACATCAAAATTACATTTCTCGGCCATATCGCATAGATCTCACTGTGAAAAGTCTTAAATGGCTTTTTTGACCTAAGTTTGAGGATTGCTCTCAAATCAAATGTCCTAGAACCAAATTTCCACATGTAACTACTAGATTGTGATACAATACACTAATGGGTGAAGTTTGGTTGACTTCTGCGCAGCGGTTTGGGAGTTAACATCAAAATTACATTTCTCGTAGATCTCACTGTGAAAAGGCTTAAATGGCTTTTTTGAACTAAGTTTGAGAATTGCGCTCAAATCAAATGTCCTAGAACCAAATTTCCACATGTAACTACTAAATTGTGATACAATACAATATTGGGTGAAGTTTGGTTGACTTCTGCGCAGCGGTTTGGGAGTTAACATCAAAATTACATTTCTCGGCCATATCGCATAGATCTCACTGTGAAAAGGCTTAAATGGCTTTTTTGACCTAAGTTTGAGGATTGCGCTCAAATCAAATGTCCTAGAACCAAATGTCCACATGTAACTACTAGATTGTGATACAATACACTATTGGGTGAAGTTTGGTTGACTTCTGCGCAGCGGTTTGGGAGTGAACATCAAAATTACATTTCTCGGCCATATCGCATAGATCTCACTGTGAAAAGGCTTAAATGGCTTTTTTGACCTAAGTTTGAGGATTGCGCTCAAATCAAATGTCCTAGAACCAAATTTCCACATGTAACTACTAGATTGTGATACAATACACTATTGGGTGAAGTTTGGTTTACTTCTGCGCAGCGGTCTGGGAGTTAACATCAAAATTACATTTCTCGGCCATATCGCATAGATCTCACTGTGAAAAGGCTTAAATGACTTTTTTTAATTAAGTTTGAAGATTGCGCTCAAACCAAATGTCCTAGAACTAAATTTCTAAATGTAACTACTAGATTGTGATAAAATACACTATTGGGTGAAGTTTGGTTGACTTCTGCGCAGCGGTTTGGGAGTGAACATCAAAATTACATTTCTCGTAGATCTCACTGTGAAAAGGCTTAAATGGCTTTTTTGAACTAAGTTTGAGGATTGCGCTCAAAACAAATGTCCTAGAACCAAATTTCCACATGTAACTACTAGATTGTGATACAATACACTATTGGGTGAAGTTTGGTTGACTTCTGCGCAGCGGTTTGGGAGTTAACATCAAAATTACATTTCTCGGCCATATCGCATAGATCTCACTGTGAAAAGGCTTAAATAGCTTTTTTGACCTAAGTTTGAGGATTGCGCTCAAATCAAATGTCCTAGAACCAAATTTCCACATGTAACTACTAGATTGTGATACAATACACTATTGGGTGAAGTTTGGTTGACTTCTGCGCAGCGGTTTGGGAGTTAACATCAAAATTACATTTCTCGGCCATATCGCATAGATCTCACTGTGAAAAGGCTTAAATGACTTTTTTTAATTAAGTTTGAAGATTGCGCTCAAACCAAATGTCCTAGAACTAAATTTCTAAATGTAACTACTAGATTATGATAAAATACACTATTGGGTGAAGTTTGGTTGACTTCTGCGCAGCGGTTTGGGAGTGAACATCAAAATTACATTTCTCGGCCATATCGCATAGATCTCACTGTGAAAAGGCTTAAATGGCTTTTTTGACCTAAGTTTGATGATTGCGCTCAAACCAAATGTCCTAGAACTAAATTTCCAAATGTAACTACTAGATTGTGATAAAATACACTATTGGGTGAAGTTTGGTTGACTTCTGCGCAGCGGTTTGGGAGTTAACATCAAAATTACATTTCTCGGCCATATCGCATAGATCTCACTGTGAAAAGGCTTAAATGGCTTTTTTGACCTAAGTTTGAGGATTGCGCTCAAACCAAATGTCCTAGAACTAAATTTCCAAATGTAACTACTAGATTGTGATAAAATACACTATTGGGTGAAGTTTGGTTGACTTCTGCGCAGCGGTTTGGGATTTAACATCAAAATTACATTTCTCGGCCATATCGCATAGATCTCACTGTGAAAAGGCTTACATGACTTTTTTTAATTAAGTTTGAAGATTGCGCTCAAACCAAATGTCCTAAAACTAAATTTCCAAATGTAACTACTAGATTATGATAAAATACACTATTGGGTGAAGTTTGGTTGACTTCTGCTCAGCGGTTTGGGAGTGAACATCAAAATTACATTTCTCGGCCATATCGCATAGATCTCACTGTGAAAAGGCTTAAATGACTTTTTTTATTTAAGTTTGAAGATTGCGCTCAAACCAAATGTCCTAAAACTAAATTTCCACATGTAACTACTAGATTGTGATAAAATACACTATTGGGTGAAGTTTGGTTGACTTCTGCGCAGCGGTTTGGGAGTTAACATCAAAATTACATTTCTCGGCCATATCGCATAGATCTCACTGTGAAAAGGCTTAAATGGCTTTTTTGACCTAAGTTTGAGGATTGCGCTCAAATCAAATGTCCTAGAACCAAATTTCCACATGTAACTACTAGATTGTGATACAATACACTATTGGGTGAAGTTTGGTTGACTTCTGCGCAGCGGTTTGGGAGTGAACATCAAAATTACATTTCTCGGCCATATCGCATAGATCTCACTGTGAAAAGGCTTAAATGGCTTTTTTGACCTAAGTTTGATGATTGCGCTCAAACCAAATGTCCTAGAACTAAATTTCCAAATGTAACTACTAGATTGTGATAAAATACACTATTGGGTGAAGTTTGGTTGACTTCTGCGCAGCGGTTTGGGAGTTAACATCAAAATTACATTTCTCGGCCATATCGCGGAGATCTCACTGTGAAAAGGCTTAAATGACTTTTTTAATTAAGTTTGATGATTGCGCTCAAACCAAATGTCCTAGAACTAAATTTCCAAATGTAACTACTAGATTGTGATAAAATACACTATTGGGTGAAGTTTGGTTGACTTCGGCGCAGCGGTTTGGGAGTTAACATCAAAATTACATTTCTCAGCCATATCGCATAGATCTCACTGTGAAAAGGCTTAAATGACTTTTTTTTAATTAAATTTGAAGATTGCGCTCAAACCAAATGTCCTAAAACTAAATTTCCAAATGTAACTACTAGATTGTGATAAAATACACTATTGGGTGAAGTTTGGTTGACTTCGGCGCAGCGGTTTGGGAGTTAACATCAAAATTACATTTCTCAGCCATATCGCATAGATCTCACTGTGAAAAGGCTTAAATGACTTTTTTAAATTAAGTTTGAAGATTGCGCTCAAACCAAATGTCCTAAAACTAAATTTCCAAATGTAACTACTAGATTGTGATAAAATACACTATTGGGTGAAGTTTGGTTGACTTCTGCGCAGCGGTTTGGGAGTTAACATCAAAATTACATTTCTCAGCCATATCGCATAGATCTCACTGTGAAAAGGCTTAAATGGCTTTTTTGACCTAAGTTTGATGATTGCGCTCAAACCAAATGTCCTAGAACTAAATTTCCAAATGTAACTACTAGATTGTGATAAAATACACTATTGGGTGAAGTTTGGTTGACTTCTGCGCAGCGGTTTGGGAGTTAACATCAAAATTACATTTCTCGGCCATATCGCATAGATCTCACTGTGAAAAGGCTTAAATGGCTTTTTTGACCTAAGTTTGAGAATTGCGCTCAAATCAAATGTACTAGAACCAAATTTCCACATGTAACTACTAGATTGTGATACAATACACTATTGGGTGAAGTTTGGTTGACTTCTGCGCAGCGGTTTGGGAGTTAACATCAAAATTACATTTCTCGGCCATATCGCATAGATCTCACTGTGAAAAGGCTTAAATGACTTTTTTTAATTAAGTTTGAAGATTGCGCTCAAACCAAATGTCCTAGAACTAAATTTCTAAATGTAACTACTAGATTGTGATAAAATACACTATTGGGTGAAGTTTGGTTGACTTCTGCGCAGCGGTTTGGGAGTTAACATCAAAATTACATTTCTCAGCCATATCGCATAGATCTCACTGTGAAAAGGCTTAAATGGCTTTTTTGACCTAAGTTTGATGATTGCGCTCAAACCAAATGTCCTAGAACTAAATTTCCAAATGTAACTACTAGATTGTGATAAAATACACTATTGGGTGAAGTTTGGTTGACTTCTGCGCAGCGGTTTGGGAGTTAACATCAAAATTACATTTCTCGGCCATATCGCGGAGATCTCACTGTGAAAAGGCTTAAATGACTTTTTTAATTAAGTTTGATGATTGCGCTCAAACCAAATGTCCTAGAACTAAATTTCCAAATGTAACTACTAGATTGTGATAAAATACACTATTGGGTGAAGTTTGGTTGACTTCGGCGCAGCGGTTTGGGAGTTAACATCAAAATTACATTTCTCAGCCATATCGCATAGATCTCACTGTGAAAAGGCTTAAATGACTTTTTTTAATTAAATTTGAAGATTGCGCTCAAACCAAATGTCCTAAAACTAAATTTCCAAATGTAACTACTAGATTGTGATAAAATACACTATTGGGTGAAGTTTGGTTGACTTCGGCGCAGCGGTTTGGGAGTTAACATCAAAATTACATTTCTCAGCCATATCGCATAGATCTCACTGTGAAAAGGCTTAAATGACTTTTTTAAATTAAGTTTGAAGATTGCGCTCAAACCAAATGTCCTAAAACTAAATTTCCAAATGTAACTACTAGATTGTGATAAAATACACTATTGGGTGAAGTTTGGTTGACTTCTGCGCAGCGGTTTGGGAGTTAACATCAAAATTACATTTCTCAGCCATATCGCATAGATCTCACTGTGAAAAGGCTTAAATGGCTTTTTTGACCTAAGTTTGATGATTGCGCTCAAACCAAATGTCCTAGAACTAAATTTCCAAATGTAACTACTAGATTGTGATAAAATACACTATTGGGTGAAGTTTGGTTGACTTCTGCGCAGCGGTTTGGGAGTTAACATCAAAATTACATTTCTCGGCCATATCGCATAGATCTCACTGTGAAAAGGCTTAAATGGCTTTTTTGACCTAAGTTTGAGAATTGCGCTCAAATCAAATGTACTAGAACCAAATTTCCACATGTAACTACTAGATTGTGATACAATACACTATTGGGTGAAGTTTGGTTGACTTCTGCGCAGCGGTTTGGGAGTTAACATCAAAATTACATTTCTCGGCCATATCGCATAGATCTCACTGTGAAAAGGCTTAAATGACTTTTTTTAATTAAGTTTGAAGATTGCGCTCAAACCAAATGTCCTAGAACTAAATTTCTAAATGTAACTACTAGATTGTGATAAAATACACTATTGGGTGAAGTTTGGTTGACTTCTGCGCAGCGGTTTGGGAGTTAACATCAAAATTACATTTCTCAGCCATATCGCATAGATCTCACTGTGAAAAGGCTTAAATGACTTTTTTGACCTAAGTTTGATGATTGCGCTCAAACCAAATGTCCTAGAACTAAATTTCCAAATGTAACTACTAGATTGTGATAAAATACACTATTGGGTGAAGTTTGGTTGACTTCTGCGCAGCGGTTTGGGAGTTAACATCAAAATTACATTTCTCGGCCATATCGCGGAGATCTCACTGTGAAAAGGCTTAAATGACTTTTTTAATTAAGTTTGATGATTGCGCTCAAACCAAATGTCCTAGAACTAAATTTCCAAATGTAACTACTAGATTGTGATAAAATACACTATTGGGTGAAGTTTGGTTGACTTCTGCCAGCGGTTTGGGAGTTAACATCAAAATTACATTTCTCGGCAATATCGCATAGATCTCACTGTGAAAAGGCTGAAATGACTTTTTTAATTAAGTTTTATGATTGCGCTCAAACCAAATGTCCTAGAACGGAATTTCCAAATGTAACTACTAGATTGTGATACAATACACTATTGGGTGAAGTTTGGTTGACTTCTGCGCAGCGGTTTGGGAGTGAACATCAAAATTACATTTCTCAGCCATATCGCATAGATCTCACTGTGAAAAGGCTTAAATGGCTTTTTTGACCTAAGTTTGATGATTGCGCTCAAACCAAATGTCCTAAAACTAAATTTCCAAATGTAACTACTAGATTGTGATAAAATACACTATTGGGTGAAGTTTGGTTGACTTCTGCGCAGCGGTTTGGGAGTTAACATCAAAATTACATTTCTCGGCCATATCGCATAGATCTCACTGTGAAAAGGCTTAAATGGCTTTTTTGACCTAAGTTTGAGGATTGCGCTCAAATCAAATGTCCTAGAACTAAATTTCTAAATGTAACTACTAGATTGTGATAAAATACACTATTGGGTGAAGTTTGGTTGACTTCTGCGCACCGGTTTGGGAGTGAACATCAAAATTACATTTCTCGGCCATATCGCATAGATCTCACTGTGAAAAGGCTTAAATGACTTTTTTAATTAAGTTTGATGATTGCGCTCAAACCAAATGTCCTAGAACTAAATTTCCAAATGTAACTACTAGATTGTGATAAAATACACTATTGGGTGAAGTTTGGTTGACTTCGGCGCAGCGGTTTGGGAGTTAACATCAAAATTACATTTCTCAGCCATATCGCATAGATCTCACTGTGAAAAGGCTTAAATGACTTTTTTTAATTAAGTTTGAAGATTGCGCTCAAACCAAATGTCCTAGAACTAAATTTCCAAATGTAACTACTAGATTATGATAAAATACACTATTGGGTGAAGTTTGGTTGACTTCTGCGCAGCGGTTTGGGAGTTAACATCAAAATTACATTTCTCGGCCATATCGCATAGATCTCACTGTGAAAAGGCTTAAATGGCTTTTTTGACCTAAGTTTGAGGATTGCGCTCAAATCAAATGTCCTAGAACCAAATTTCCACATGTAACTACTAGATTGTGATACAATACACTAATGGGTGAAGTTTGGTTGACTTCTGCGCAGCGGTTTGGGAGTGAACATCAAAATTACATTTCTCGTAGATCTCACTGTGAAAAGGCTTAAATGGCTTTTTTGAACTAAGTTTGAGGATTGCGCTCAAAACAAATGTCCTAGAACCAAATTTCCACATGTAACTACTAGATTGTGATACAATACACTATTGGGTGAAGTTTGGTTGACTTCTGCGCAGCGGTTTGGGAGTTAACATCAAAATTACATTTCTCGGCCATATCGCATAAATCTCACTGTGAAAAGGCTTAAATGGCTTTTTTGACCTAAGTTTGAGGATTGCGCTCAAATCAAATGTCCTAGAACCAAATTTCCACATGTAACTACTAGATTGTGATACAATACACTATTGGGTGAAGTTTGGTTGACTTCTGCGCAGCGGTTTGGGAGTTAACATCAAAATTATATTTCTCGGCCATATCGCATAGATCTCACTGTGAAAAGGCTTAAATGACTTTTTTTAATTAAGTTTGAAGATTGCGCTCAAACCAAATGTCCTAGAACTAAATTTCTAAATGTAACTACTAGATTATGATAAAATACACTATTGGGTGAAGTTTGGTTGACTTCTGCGCAGCGGTTTGGGAGTGAACATCAAAATTACATTTCTCGGCCATATCGCATAGATCTCACTGTGAAAAGGCTTAAATGGCTTTTTTGACCTAAGTTTGATGATTGCGCTCAAACCAAATGTCCTAGAACTAAATTTCCAAATGTAACTACTAGATTGTGATAAAATACACTATTGGGTGAAGTTTGGTTGACTTCTGCGCAGCGGTTTGGGAGTTAACATCAAAATTACATTTCTCGGCCATATCGCATAGATCTCACTGTGAAAAGGCTTAAATGGCTTTTTTGACCTAAGTTTGATGATTGCGCTCAAACCAAATGTCCTAGAACTAAATTTCCAAATGTAACTACTAGATTGTGATAAAATACACTATTGGGTGAAGTTTGGTTGACTTCGGCGCAGCGGTTTGGGAGTTAACATCAAAATTACATTTCTCAGCCATATCGCATAGATCTCACTGTGAAAAGGCTTAAATGACTTTTTTAAATTAAGTTTGAAGATTGCGCTCAAACCAAATGTCCTAAAACTAAATTTCCAAATGTAACTACTAGATTGTGATAAAATACACTATTGGGTGAAGTTTGGTTGACTTCTGCGCAGCGGTTTGGGAGTTAACATCAAAATTACATTTCTCAGCCATATCGCATAGATCTCACTGTGAAAAGGCTTAAATGGCTTTTTTGACCTAAGTTTGATGATTGCGCTCAAACCAAATGTCCTAGAACTAAATTTCCAAATGTAACTACTAGATTGTGATAAAATACACTATTGGGTGAAGTTTGGTTGACTTCTGCGCAGCGGTTTGGGAGTTAACATCAAAATTACATTTCTCGGCCATATCGCATAGATCTCACTGTGAAAAGGCTTAAATGGCTTTTTTGACCTAAGTTTGAGAATTGCGCTCAAATCAAATGTACTAGAACCAAATTTCCACATGTAACTACTAGATTGTGATACAATACACTATTGGGTGAAGTTTGGTTGACTTCTGCGCAGCGGTTTGGGAGTTAACATCAAAATTACATTTCTCGGCCATATCGCATAGATCTCACTGTGAAAAGGCTTAAATGACTTTTTTTAATTAAGTTTGAAGATTGCGCTCAAACCAAATGTCCTAGAACTAAATTTCTAAATGTAACTACTAGATTGTGATAAAATACACTATTGGGTGAAGTTTGGTTGACTTCTGCGCAGCGGTTTGGGAGTTAACATCAAAATTACATTTCTCAGCCATATCGCATAGATCTCACTGTGAAAAGGCTTAAATGACTTTTTTGACCTAAGTTTGATGATTGCGCTCAAACCAAATGTCCTAGAACTAAATTTCCAAATGTAACTACTAGATTGTGATCAAATACACTATTGGGTGAAGTTTGGTTGACTTCTGCGCAGCGGTTTGGGAGTTAACATCAAAATTACATTTCTCGGCCATATCGCGGAGATCTCACTGTGAAAAGGCTTAAATGACTTTTTTAATTAAGTTTGATGATTGCGCTCAAACCAAATGTCCTAGAACTAAATTTCCAAATGTAACTACTAGATTGTGATAAAATACACTATTGGGTGAAGTTTGGTTGACTTCTGCCAGCGGTTTGGGAGTTAACATCAAAATTACATTTCTCGGCAATATCGCATAGATCTCACTGTGAAAAGGCTGAAATGACTTTTTTAATTAAGTTTGATGATTGCGCTCAAACCAAATGTCCTAGAACGGAATTTCCAAATGTAACTACTAGATTGTGATACAATACACTATTGGGTGAAGTTTGGTTGACTTCTGCGCAGCGGTTTGGGAGTGAACATCAAAATTACATTTCTCAGCCATATCGCATAGATCTCACTGTGAAAAGGCTTAAATGGCTTTTTTGACCTAAGTTTGATGATTGCGCTCAAACCAAATGTCCTAAAACTAAATTTCCAAATGTAACTACTAGATTGTGATAAAATACACTATTGGGTGAAGTTTGGTTGACTTCTGCGCAGCGGTTTGGGAGTTAACATCAAAATTACATTTCTCGGCCATATCGCATAGATCTCACTGTGAAAAGGCTTAAATGGCTTTTTTGACCTAAGTTTGAGGATTGCGCTCAAATCAAATGTCCTAGAACTAAATTTCTAAATGTAACTACTAGATTGTGATAAAATACACTATTGGGTGAAGTTTGGTTGACTTCTGCGCAGCGGTTTGGGAGTGAACATCAAAATTACATTTCTCGGCCATATCGCATAGATCTCACTGTGAAAAGGCTTAAATGACTTTTTTAATTAAGTTTGATGATTGCGCTCAAACCAAATGTCCTAGAACTAAATTTCCAAATGTAACTACTAGATTGTGATAAAATACACTATTGGGTGAAGTTTGGTTGACTTCGGCGCAGCGGTTTGGGAGTTAACATCAAAATTACATTTCTCAGCCATATCGCATAGATCTCACTGTGAAAAGGCTTAAATGACTTTTTTTAATTAAGTTTGAAGATTGCGCTCAAACCAAATGTCCTAGAACTAAATTTCCAAATGTAACTACTAGATTATGATAAAATACACTATTGGGTGAAGTTTGGTTGACTTCTGCGCAGCGGTTTGGGAGTTAACATCAAAATTACATTTCTCGGCCATATCGCATAGATCTCACTGTGAAAAGGCTTAAATGGCTTTTTTGACCTAAGTTTGAGGATTGCGCTCAAATCAAATGTCCTAGAACCAAATTTCCACATGTAACTACTAGATTGTGATACAATACACTAATGGGTGAAGTTTGGTTGACTTCTGCGCAGCGGTTTGGGAGTGAACATCAAAATTACATTTCTCGTAGATCTCACTGTGAAAAGGCTTAAATGGCTTTTTTGAACTAAGTTTGAGGATTGCGCTCAAAACAAATGTCCTAGAACCAAATTTCCACATGTAACTACTAGATTGTGATACAATACACTATTGGGTGAAGTTTGGTTGACTTCTGCGCAGCGGTTTGGGAGTTAACATCAAAATTACATTTCTCGGCCATATCGCATAAATCTCACTGTGAAAAGGCTTAAATGGCTTTTTTGACCTAAGTTTGAGGATTGCGCTCAAATCAAATGTCCTAGAACCAAATTTCCACATGTAACTACTAGATTGTGATACAATACACTATTGGGTGAAGTTTGGTTGACTTCTGCGCAGCGGTTTGGGAGTTAACATCAAAATTATATTTCTCGGCCATATCGCATAGATCTCACTGTGAAAAGGCTTAAATGACTTTTTTTAATTAAGTTTGAAGATTGCGCTCAAACCAAATGTCCTAGAACTAAATTTCTAAATGTAACTACTAGATTATGATAAAATACACTATTGGGTGAAGTTTGGTTGACTTCTGCGCAGCGGTTTGGGAGTGAACATCAAAATTACATTTCTCGGCCATATCGCATAGATCTCACTGTGAAAAGGCTTAAATGGCTTTTTTGACCTAAGTTTGATGATTGCGCTCAAACCAAATGTCCTAGAACTAAATTTCCAAATGTAACTACTAGATTGTGATAAAATACACTATTGGGTGAAGTTTGGTTGACTTCTGCGCAGCGGTTTGGGAGTTAACATCAAAATTACATTTCTCGGCCATATCGCATAGATCTCACTGTGAAAAGGCTTAAATGTCTTTTTTGACCTAAGTTTGAGAATTGCGCTCAAATCAAATGTCCTAGAACCAAATTTCCACATGTAACTACTAAATTGTGATACAATACAATATTGGGTGAAGTTTGGTTGACTTCTGCGCAGCGGTTTGGGAGTTAACATCAAAATTACATTTCTCGGCCATATCGCATAGATCTCACTGTGAAAAGGCTTAAATGGCTTTTTTTAATTAAGTTTGAAGATTGCGCTCAAACCAAATGTCCTAGAACTAAATTTCTAAATGTAACTACTAGATTGTGATAAAATACACTATTGGGTGAAGTTTGGTTGACTTCTGCGCAGCGGTTTGGGAGTTAACATCAAAATTACATTTCTCAGCCATATCGCATAGATCTCACTGTGAAAAGGCTTAAATGGCTTTTTTGACCTAAGTTTGATGATTGCGCTCAAACCAAATGTCCTAGAACTAAATTTCCAAATGTAACTACTAGATTGTGATAAAATACACTATTGGGTGAAGTTTGGTTGACTTCTGCGCAGCGGTTTGGGAGTTAACATCAAAATTACATTTCTCGGCCATATCGCGGAGATCTCACTGTGAAAAGGCTTAAATGACTTTTTTAATTAAGTTTGATGTTTGCGCTCAAACCAAATGTCCTAGAACTAAATTTCCAAATGTAACTACTAGATTGTGATAAAATACACTATTGGGTGAAGTTTGGTTGACTTCGGCGCAGCGGTTTGGGAGTTAACATCAAAATTACATTTCTCAGCCATATCGCATAGATCTCACTGTGAAAAGGCTTAAATGACTTTTTTTAATTAAATTTGAAGATTGCGCTCAAACCAAATGTCCTAAAACTAAATTTCCAAATGTAACTACTAGATTGTGATAAAATACACTATTGGGTGAAGTTTGGTTGACTTCGGCGCAGCGGTTTGGGAGTTAACATCAAAATTACATTTCTCAGCCATATCGCATAGATCTCACTGTGAAAAGGCTTAAATGACTTTTTTTAATTAAGTTTGAAGATTGCGCTCAAACCAAATGTCCTAAAACTAAATTTCCAAATGTAACTACTAGATTGTGATAAAATACACTATTGGGTGAAGTTTGGTTGACTTCTGCGCAGCGGTTTGGGAGTTAACATCAAAATTACATTTCTCAGCCATATCGCATAGATCTCACTGTGAAAAGGCTTAAATGGCTTTTTTGACCTAAGTTTTATGATTGCGCTCAAACCAAATGTCCTAGAACTAAATTTCCAAATGTAACTACTAGATTGTGATAAAATACACTATTGGGTGAAGTTTGGTTGACTTCTGCGCAGCGGTTTGGGAGTTAACATCAAAATTACATTTCTCGGCCATATCGCATAGATCTCACTGTGAAAAGGCTTAAATGGCTTTTTTGACCTAAGTTTGAGAATTGCGCTCAAATCAAATGTACTAGAACCAAATTTCCACATGTAACTACTAGATTGTGATACAATACACTATTGGGTGAAGTTTGGTTGACTTCTGCGCAGCGGTTTGGGAGTTAACATCAAAATTACATTTCTCGGCCATATCGCATAGATCTCACTGTGAAAAGGCTTAAATGGCTTTTTTGACCTAAGTTTGAGGATTGCGCTCAAATCAAATGTCCTAGAACTAAATTTCTAAATGTAACTACTAGATTGTGATAAAATTCACTATTGGGTGAAGTTTGGTTGACTTCTGCGCAGCGGTTTGGGAGTGAACATCAAAATTACATTTCTCGGCCATATCGCATAGATCTCACTGTGAAAAGGCTTAAATGACTTTTTTAATTAAGTTTGATGATTGCGCTCAAACCAAATGTCCTAGAACTAAATTTCCAAATGTAACTACTAGATTGTGATAAAATACACTATTGGGTGAAGTTTGGTTGACTTCGGCGCAGCGGTTTGGGAGTTAACATCAAAATTACATTTCTCAGCCATATCGCATAAATCTCACTGTGAAAAGCCTTAAATGACTTTTTTTAATTAAGTTTGAAGATTGCGCTCAAACCAAATGTCCTAGAACTAAATTTCCAAATGTAACTACTAGATTATGATAAAATACACTATTGGGTGAAGTTTGGTTATCTTCTGCGCAGCGGTTTGGGAGTTAACATCAAAATTACATTTCTCGGCCATATCGCATAGATCTCACTGTGAAAAGGCTTAAATGGCTTTTTTGACCTAAGTTTGAGGATTGCGCTCAAATCAAATGTCCTAGAACCAAATTTCCACATGTAACTACTAGATTGTGATACAATACACTAATGGGTGAAGTTTGGTTGACTTCTGCGCAGCGGTTTGGGAGTGAACATCAAAATTACATTTCTCGTAGATCTCACTGTGAAAAGGCTTAAATGGCTTTTTTGAACTAAGTTTGAGGATTGCGCTCAAAACAAATGTCCTAGAACCAAATTTCCACATGTAACTACTAGATTGTGATACAATACACTATTGGGTGAAGTTTGGTTGACTTCTGCGCAGCGGTTTGGGAGTTAACATCAAAATTACATTTCTCGGCCATATCGCATAGATCTCACTGTGAAAAGGCTTAAATGACTTTTTTTAATTAAGTTTGAAGATTGCGCTCAAACCAAATGTCCTAGAACTAAATTTCTAAATGTAACTACTAGATTATGATAAAATACACTATTGGGTGAAGTTTGGTTGACTTCTGCGCAGCGGTTTGGGAGTGAACATCAAAATTACATTTCTCGGCCATATCGCATAGATCTCACTGTGAAAAGGCTTAAATGACTTTTTTTATTTAAGTTTGAAGATTGCGCTCAAACCAAATGTCCTAAAACTAAATTTCCAAATGTAACTACTAGATTGTGATAAAATACACTATTGGGTGAAGTTTGGTTGACTTCTGCGCAGCGGTTTGGGAGTTAACATCAAAATTACATTTCTCGGCCATATCGCATAGATCTCACTGTGAAAAGGCTTAAATGTCTTTTTTGACCTAAGTTTGAGAATTGCGCTCAAATCAAATGTCCTAGAACCAAATTTCCACATGTAACTACTAAATTGTGATACAATACAATATTGGGTGAAGTTTGGTTGACTTCTGCGCAGCGGTTTGGGAGTTAACATCAAAATTACATTTCTCGGCCATATCGCATAGATCTCACTGTGAAAAGGCTTAAATGGCTTTTTTGACCTTAGTTTGAGGATTGCGCTCAAATCAAATGTCCTAGAACCAAATGTCCACATGTAACTACTAGATTGTGATACAATACACTATTGGGTGAAGTTTGGTTGACTTCTGCGCAGCGGTTTGGGAGTGAACATCAAAATTACATTTCTCGGCCATATCGCATAGATCTCACTGTGAAAAGGCTTAAATGGCTTTTTTGACCTAAGTTTGAGGATTGCGCTCAAATCAAATGTCCTAGAACCAAATTTCCACATGTAACTACTAGATTGTGATACAATACACTATTGGGTGAAGTTTGGTTTACTTCTGCGCAGCGGTCTGGGAGTTAACATCAAAATTACATTTCTCGGCCATATCGCATAGATCTCACTGTGAAAAGGCTTAAATGACTTTTTTTAATTAAGTTTGAAGATTGCGCTCAAACCAAATGTCCTAGAACTAAATTTCTAAATGTAACTACTAGATTGTGATAAAATACACTATTGGGTGAAGTTTGGTTGACTTCTGCGCAGCGGTTTGGGAGTTAACATCAAAATTACATTTCTCAGCCATATCGCATAGATCTCACTGTGAAAAGGCTTAAATGGCTTTTTTGACCTAAGTTTGATGATTGCGCTCAAACCAAATGTCCTAGAACTAAATTTCCAAATGTAACTACTAGATTGTGATAAAATACACTATTGGGTGAAGTTTGGTTGACTTCTGCGCAGCGGTTTGGGAGTTAACATCAAAATTACATTTCTCGGCCATATCGCGGAGATCTCACTGTGAAAAGGCTTAAATGACTTTTTTAATTAAGTTTGATGTTTGCGCTCAAACCAAATGTCCTAGAACTAAATTTCCAAATGTAACTACTAGATTGTGATAAAATACACTATTGGGTGAAGTTTGGTTGACTTCGGCGCAGCGGTTTGGGAGTTAACATCAAAATTACATTTCTCAGCCATATCGCATAGATCTCACTGTGAAAAGGCTTAAATGACTTTTTTTAATTAAATTTGAAGATTGCGCTCAAACCAAATGTCCTAAAACTAAATTTCCAAATGTAACTACTAGATTGTGATAAAATACACTATTGGGTGAAGTTTGGTTGACTTCGGCGCAGCGGTTTGGGAGTTAACATCAAAATTACATTTCTCAGCCATATCGCATAGATCTCACTGTGAAAAGGCTTAAATGACTTTTTTTAATTAAGTTTGAAGATTGCGCTCAAACCAAATGTCCTAAAACTAAATTTCCAAATGTAACTACTAGATTGTGATAAAATACACTATTGGGTGAAGTTTGGTTGACTTCTGCGCAGCGGTTTGGGAGTTAACATCAAAATTACATTTCTCAGCCATATCGCATAGATCTCACTGTGAAAAGGCTTAAATGGCTTTTTTGACCTAAGTTTTATGATTGCGCTCAAACCAAATGTCCTAGAACTAAATTTCCAAATGTAACTACTAGATTGTGATAAAATACACTATTGGGTGAAGTTTGGTTGACTTCTGCGCAGCGGTTTGGGAGTTAACATCAAAATTACATTTCTCGGCCATATCGCATAGATCTCACTGTGAAAAGGCTTAAATGGCTTTTTTGACCTAAGTTTGAGAATTGCGCTCAAATCAAATGTACTAGAACCAAATTTCCACATGTAACTACTAGATTGTGATACAATACACTATTGGGTGAAGTTTGGTTGACTTCTGCGCAGCGGTTTGGGAGTTAACATCAAAATTACATTTCTCGGCCATATCGCATAGATCTCACTGTGAAAAGGCTTAAATGGCTTTTTTGACCTAAGTTTGAGGATTGCGCTCAAATCAAATGTCCTAGAACTAAATTTCTAAATGTAACTACTAGATTGTGATAAAATTCACTATTGGGTGAAGTTTGGTTGACTTCTGCGCAGCGGTTTGGGAGTGAACATCAAAATTACATTTCTCGGCCATATCGCATAGATCTCACTGTGAAAAGGCTTAAATGACTTTTTTAATTAAGTTTGATGATTGCGCTCAAACCAAATGTCCTAGAACTAAATTTCCAAATGTAACTACTAGATTGTGATAAAATACACTATTGGGTGAAGTTTGGTTGACTTCGGCGCAGCGGTTTGGGAGTTAACATCAAAATTACATTTCTCAGCCATATCGCATAAATCTCACTGTGAAAAGGCTTAAATGACTTTTTTTAATTAAGTTTGAAGATTGCGCTCAAACCAAATGTCCTAGAACTAAATTTCCAAATGTAACTACTAGATTATGATAAAATACACTATTGGGTGAAGTTTGGTTGACTTCTGCGCAGCGGTTTGGGAGTTAACATCAAAATTACATTTCTCGGCCATATCGCATAGATCTCACTGTGAAAAGGCTTAAATGGCTTTTTTGACCTAAGTTTGAGGATTGCGCTCAAATCAAATGTCCTAGAACCAAATTTCCACATGTAACTACTAGATTGTGATACAATACACTAATGGGTGAAGTTTGGTTGACTTCTGCGCAGCGGTTTGGGAGTGAACATCAAAATTACATTTCTCGTAGATCTCACTGTGAAAAGGCTTAAATGGCTTTTTTGAACTAAGTTTGAGGATTGCGCTCAAAACAAATGTCCTAGAACCAAATTTCCACATGTAACTACTAGATTGTGATACAATACACTATTGGGTGAAGTTTGGTTGACTTCTGCGCAGCGGTTTGGGAGTTAACATCAAAATTACATTTCTCGGCCATATCGCATAGATCTCACTGTGAAAAGGCTTAAATAGCTTTTTTGACCTAAGTTTGAGGATTGCGCTCAAATCAAATGTCCTAGAACCAAATTTCCACATGTAACTACTAGATTGTGATACAATACACTATTGGGTGAAGTTTGGTTGACTTCTGCGCAGCGGTTTGGGAGTTAACATCAAAATTACATTTCTCGGCCATATCGCATAGATCTCACTGTGAAAAGGCTTAAATGACTTTTTTTAATTAAGTTTGAAGATTGCGCTCAAACCAAATGTCCTAGAACTAAATTTCTAAATGTAACTACTAGATTATGATAAAATACACTATTGGGTGAAGTTTGGTTGACTTCTGCGCAGCGGTTTGGGAGTGAACATCAAAATTACATTTCTCGGCCATATCGCATAGATCTCACTGTGAAAAGGCTTAAATGGCTTTTTTGACCTAAGTTTGATGATTGCGCTCAAACCAAATGTCCTAGAACTAAATTTCCAAATGTAACTACTAGATTGTGATAAAATACACTATTGGGTGAAGTTTGGTTGACTTCTGCGCAGCGGTTTGGGAGTTAACATCAAAATTACATTTCTCGGCCATATCGCATAGATCTCACTGTGAAAAGGCTTAAATGGCTTTTTTGACCTAAGTTTGAGGATTGCGCTCAAACCAAATGTCCTAAAACTAAATTTCCAAATGTAACTACTAGATTATGATAAAATACACTATTGGGTGAAGTTTGGTTGACTTCTGCTCAGCGGTTTGGGAGTGAACATCAAAATTACATTTCTCGGCCATATCGCATAGATCTCACTGTGAAAAGGCTTAAATGACTTTTTTTATTTAAGTTTGAAGATTGCGCTCAAACCAAATGTCCTAAACCTAAATTTCCACATGTAACTACTAGATTGTGATAAAATACACTATTGGGTGAAGTTTGGTTGACTTCTGCGCAGCGGTTTGGGAGTTAACATCAAAATTACATTTCTCGGCCATATCGCATAGATCTCACTGTGAAAAGGCTTAAATGGCTTTTTTGACCTAAGTTTGAGGATTGCGCTCAAATCAAATGTCCTAGAACCAAATTTCCACATGTAACTACTAGATTGTGATACAATACACTATTGGGTGAAGTTTGGTTGACTTCTGCGCAGCGGTTTGGGAGTGAACATCAAAATTACATTTCTCGGCCATATCGCATAGATCTCACTGTGAAAAGGCTTAAATGGCTTTTTTGACCTAAGTTTGAGGATTGCGCTCAAATCAAATGTCCTAGAACCAAATTTCCACATGTAACTACTAGATTGTGATACAATACACTATTGGGTGAAGTTTGGTTTACTTCTGCGCAGCGGTCTGGGAGTTAACATCAAAATTACATTTCTCGGCCATATCGCATAGATCTCACTGTGAAAAGGCTTAAATGACTTTTTTTAATTAAGTTTGAAGATTGCGCTCAAACCAAATGTCCTAGAACTAAATTTCTAAATGTAACTACTAGATTGTGATAAAATACACTATTGGGTGAAGTTTGGTTGACTTCTGCGCAGCGGTTTGGGAGTTAACATCAAAATTACATTTCTCAGCCATATCGCATAGATCTCACTGTGAAAAGGCTTAAATGGCTTTTTTGACCTAAGTTTGATGATTGCGCTCAAACCAAATGTCCTAGAACTAAATTTCCAAATGTAACTACTAGATTGTGATAAAATACACTATTGGGTGAAGTTTGGTTGACTTCTGCGCAGCGGTTTGGGAGTTAACATCAAAATTACATTTCTCGGCCATATCGCGGAGATCTCACTGTGAAAAGGCTTAAATGACTTTTTTAATTAAGTTTGATGATTGCGCTCAAACCAAATGTCCTAGAACTAAATTTCCAAATGTAACTACTAGATTGTGATAAAATACACTATTGGGTGAAGTTTGGTTGACTTCGGCGCAGCGGTTTGGGAGTTAACATCAAAATTACATTTCTCAGCCATATCGCATAGATCTCACTGTGAAAAGGCTTAAATGACTTTTTTTAATTAAATTTGAAGATTGCGCTCAAACCAAATGTCCTAAAACTAAATTTCCAAATGTAACTACTAGATTGTGATAAAATACACTATTGGGTGAAGTTTGGTTGACTTCGGCGCGGCGGTTTGGGAGTTAACATCAAAATTACATTTCTCAGCCATATCGCATAGATCTCACTGTGAAAAGGCTTAAATGACTTTTTTTAATTAAGTTTGAAGATTGCGCTCAAACCAAATGTCCTAAAACTAAATTTCCAAATGTAACTACTAGATTGTGATAAAATACACTATTGGGTGAAGTTTGGTTGACTTCTGCGCAGCGGTTTGGGAGTTAACATCAAAATTACATTTCTCAGCCATATCGCATAGATCTCACTGTGAAAAGGCTTAAATGGCTTTTTTGACCTAAGTTTGATGATTGCGCTCAAACCAAATGTCCTAGAACTAAATTTCCAAATGTAACTACTAGATTGTGATAAAATACACTATTGGGTGAAGTTTGGTTGACTTCTGCGCAGCGGTTTGGGAGTTAACATCAAAATTACATTTCTCGGCCATATCGCATAGATCTCACTGTGAAAAGGCTTAAATGGCTTTTTTGACCTAAGTTTGAGAATTGCGCTCAAATCAAATGTACTAGAACCAAATTTCCACATGTAACTACTAGATTGTGATACAATACACTATTGGGTGAAGTTTGGTTGACTTCTGCGCAGCGGTTTGGGAGTTAACATCAAAATTACATTTCTCGGCCATATCGCATAGATCTCACTGTGAAAAGGCTTAAATGGCTTTTTTGACCTAAGTTTGAGGATTGCGCTCAAATCAAATGTCCTAGAACTAAATTTCTAAATGTAACTACTAGATTGTGATAAAATTCACTATTGGGTGAAGTTTGGTTGACTTCTGCGCAGCGGTTTGGGAGTGAACATCAAAATTACATTTCTCGGCCATATCGCATAGATCTCACTGTGAAAAGGCTTAAATGACTTTTTTAATTAAGTTTGATGATTGCGCTCAAACCAAATGTCCTAGAACTAAATTTCCAAATGTAACTACTAGATTGTGATAAAATACACTATTGGGTGAAGTTTGGTTGACTTCGGCGCAGCGGTTTGGGAGTTAACATCAAAATTACATTTCTCAGCCATATCGCATAAATCTCACTGTGAAAAGGCTTAAATGACTTTTTTTAATTAAGTTTGAAGATTGCGCTCAAACCAAATGTCCTAGAACTAAATTTCCAAATGTAACTACTAGATTATGATAAAATACACTATTGGGTGAAGTTTGGTTGACTTCTGCGCAGCGGTTTGGGAGTTAACATCAAAATTACATTTCTCGGCCATATCGCATAGATCTCACTGTGAAAAGGCTTAAATGGCTTTTTTGACCTAAGTTTGAGGATTGCGCTCAAATCAAATGTCCTAGAACCAAATTTCCACATGTAACTACTAGATTGTGATACAATACACTAATGGGTGAAGTTTGGTTGACTTCTGCGCAGCGGTTTGGGAGTGAACATCAAAATTACATTTCTCGTAGATCTCACTGTGAAAAGGCTTAAATGGCTTTTTTGAACTAAGTTTGAGGATTGCGCTCAAAACAAATGTCCTAGAACCAAATTTCCACATGTAACTACTAGATTGTGATACAATACACTATTGGGTGAAGTTTGGTTGACTTCTGCGCAGCGGTTTGGGAGTTAACATCAAAATTACATTTCTCGGCCATATCGCATAGATCTCACTGTGAAAAGGCTTAAATAGCTTTTTTGACCTAAGTTTGAGGATTGCGCTCAAATCAAATGTCCTAGAACCAAATTTCCACATGTAACTACTAGATTGTGATACAATACACTATTGGGTGAAGTTTGGTTGACTTCTGCGCAGCGGTTTGGGAGTTAACATCAAAATTACATTTCTCGGCCATATCGCATAGATCTCACTGTGAAAAGGCTTAAATGACTTTTTTTAATTAAGTTTGAAGATTGCGCTCAAACCAAATGTCCTAGAACTAAATTTCTAAATGTAACTACTAGATTATGATAAAATACACTATTGGGTGAAGTTTGGTTGACTTCTGCGCAGCGGTTTGGGAGTGAACATCAAAATTACATTTCTCGGCCATATCGCATAGATCTCACTGTGAAAAGGCTTAAATGGCTTTTTTGACCTAAGTTTGATGATTGCGCTCAAACCAAATGTCCTAGAACTAAATTTCCAAATGTAACTACTAGATTGTGATAAAATACACTATTGGGTGAAGTTTGGTTGACTTCTGCGCAGCGGTTTGGGAGTTAACATCAAAATTACATTTCTCGGCCATATCGCATAGATCTCACTGTGAAAAGGCTTAAATGGCTTTTTTGACCTAAGTTTGAGGATTGCGCTCAAACCAAATGTCCTAGAACTAAATTTCCAAATGTAACTACTAGATTGTGATAAAATACACTATTGGGTGAAGTTTGGTTGACTTCTGCGCAGCGGTTTGGGAGTTAACATCAAAATTACATTTCTCGGCCATATCGCATAGATCTCACTGTGAAAAGGCTTAAATGACTTTTTTTAATTAAGTTTGAAGATTGCGCTCAAACCAAATGTCCTAAAACTAAATTTCCAAATGTAACTACTAGATTATGATAAAATACACTATTGGGTGAAGTTTGGTTGACTTCTGCTCAGCGGTTTGGGAGTGAACATCAAAATTACATTTCTCGGCCATATCGCATAGATCTCACTGTGAAAAGGCTTAAATGTCTTTTTTTATTTAAGTTTGAAGATTGCGCTCAAACCAAATGTCCTAAAACTAAATTTCCACATGTAACTACTAGATTGTGATAAAATACACTATTGGGTGAAGTTTGGTTGACTTCTGCGCAGCGGTTTGGGAGTTAACATCAAAATTACATTTCTCGGCCATATCGCATAGATCTCACTGTGAAAAGGCTTAAATGGCTTTTTTGACCTAAGTTTGAGGATTGCGCTCAAATCAAATGTCCTAGAACCAAATTTCCACATGTAACTACTAGATTGTGATACAATACACTATTGGGTGAAGTTTGGTTGACTTCTGCGCAGCGGTTTGGGAGTGAACATCAAAATTACATTTCTCGGCCATATCGCATAGATCTCACTGTGAAAAGGCTTAAATGGCTTTTTTGACCTAAGTTTGAGGATTGCGCTCAAATCAAATGTCCTAGAACCAAATTTCCACATGTAACTACTAGATTGTGATACAATACACTATTGGGTGAAGTTTGGTTTACTTCTGCGCAGCGGTCTGGGAGTTAACATCAAAATTACATTTCTCGGCCATATCGCATAGATCTCACTGTGAAAAGGCTTAAATGACTTTTTTTAATTAAGTTTGAAGATTGCGCTCAAACCAAATGTCCTAGAACTAAATTTCTAAATGTAACTACTAGATTGTGATAAAATACACTATTGGGTGAAGTTTGGTTGACTTCTGCGCAGCGGTTTGGGAGTTAACATCAAAATTACATTTCTCAGCCATATCGCATAGATCTCACTGTGAAAAGGCTTAAATGGCTTTTTTGACCTAAGTTTGATGATTGCGCTCAAACCAAATGTCCTAGAACTAAATTTCCAAATGTAACTACTAGATTGTGATAAAATACACTATTGGGTGAAGTTTGGTTGACTTCTGCGCAGCGGTTTGGGAGTTAACATCAAAATTACATTTCTCGGCCATATCGCGGAGATCTCACTGTGAAAAGGCTTAAATGACTTTTTTAATTAAGTTTGATGATTGCGCTCAAACCAAATGTCCTAGAACTAAATTTCCAAATGTAACTACTAGATTGTGATAAAATACACTATTGGGTGAAGTTTGGTTGACTTCGGCGCAGCGGTTTGGGAGTTAACATCAAAATTACATTTCTCAGCCATATCGCATAGATCTCACTGTGAAAAGGCTTAAATGACTTTTTTTAATTAAATTTGAAGATTGCGCTCAAACCAAATGTCCTAAAACTAAATTTCCAAATGTAACTACTAGATTGTGATAAAATACACTATTGGGTGAAGTTTGGTTGACTTCGGCGCGGCGGTTTGGGAGTTAACATCAAAATTACATTTCTCAGCCATATCGCATAGATCTCACTGTGAAAAGGCTTAAATGACTTTTTTTAATTAAGTTTGAAGATTGCGCTCAAACCAAATGTCCTAAAACTAAATTTCCAAATGTAACTACTAGATTGTGATAAAATACACTATTGGGTGAAGTTTGGTTGACTTCTGCGCAGCGGTTTGGGAGTTAACATCAAAATTACATTTCTCAGCCATATCGCATAGATCTCACTGTGAAAAGGCTTAAATGGCTTTTTTGACCTAAGTTTGATGATTGCGCTCAAACCAAATGTCCTAGAACTAAATTTCCAAATGTAACTACTAGATTGTGATAAAATACACTATTGGGTGAAGTTTGGTTGACTTCTGCGCAGCGGTTTGGGAGTTAACATCAAAATTACATTTCTCGGCCATATCGCATAGATCTCACTGTGAAAAGGCTTAAATGGCTTTTTTGACCTAAGTTTGAGAATTGCGCTCAAATCAAATGTACTAGAACCAAATTTCCACATGTAACTACTAGATTGTGATACAATACACTATTGGGTGAAGTTTGGTTGACTTCTGCGCAGCGGTTTGGGAGTTAACATCAAAATTACATTTCTCGGCCATATCGCATAGATCTCACTGTGAAAAGGCTTAAATGACTTTTTTTAATTAAGTTTGAAGATTGCGCTCAAACCAAATGTCCTAGAACTAAATTTCTAAATGTAACTACTAGATTGTGATAAAATACACTATTGGGTGAAGTTTGGTTGACTTCTGCGCAGCGGTTTGGGAGTTAACATCAAAATTACATTTCTCAGCCATATCGCATAGATCTCACTGTGAAAAGGCTTAAATGACTTTTTTGACCTAAGTTTGATGATTGCGCTCAAACCAAATGTCCTAGAACTAAATTTCCAAATGTAACTACTAGATTGTGATAAAATACACTATTGGGTGAAGTTTGGTTGACTTCTGCGCAGCGGTTTGGGAGTTAACATCAAAATTACATTTCTCGGCCATATCGCGGAGATCTCACTGTGAAAAGGCTTAAATGACTTTTTTAATTAAGTTTGATGATTGCGCTCAAACCAAATGTCCTAGAACTAAATTTCCAAATGTAACTACTAGATTGTGATACAATACACTATTGGGTGAAGTTTGGTTGACTTCTGCGCAGCGGTTTGGGAGTGAACATCAAAATTACATTTCTCGGCCATATCGCATAGATCTCACTGTGAAAAGGCTTAAATGGCTTTTTTGACCTAAGTTTGAGGATTGCGCTCAAATCAAATGTCCTAGAACCAAATTTCCACATGTATCTACTAGATTGTGATACAATACACTATTGGGTGAAGTTTGGTTTACTTCTGCGCAGCGGTCTGGGAGTTAACATCAAAATTACATTTCTCGGCCATATCGCATAGATCTCACTGTGAAAAGGCTTAAATGACTTTTTTTAATTAAGTTTGAAGATTGCGCTCAAACCAAATGTCCTAGAACTAAATTTCTAAATGTAACTACTAGATTGTGATAAAATACACTATTGGGTGAAGTTTGGTTTACTTCTGCGCAGCGGTTTGGGAGTTAACATCAAAATTACATTTCTCAGCCATATCGCATAGATCTCACTGTGAAAAGGCTTAAATGGCTTTTTTGACCTAAGTTTGATGATTGCGCTCAAACCAAATGTCCTAGAACTAAATTTCCAAATGTAACTACTAGATTGTGATAAAATACACTATTGGGTGAAGTTTGGTTGACTTCTGCGCAGCGGTTTGGGAGTTAACATCAAAATTACATTTCTCGGCCATATCGCGGAGATCTCACTGTGAAAAGGCTTAAATGACTTTTTTAATTAAGTTTGATGATTGCGCTCAAACCAAATGTCCTAGAACTAAATTTCCAAATGTAACTACTAGATTGTGATAAAATACACTATTGGGTGAAGTTTGGTTGACTTCGGCGCAGCGGTTTGGGAGTTAACATCAAAATTACATTTCTCAGCCATATCGCATAGATCTCACTGTGAAAAGGCTTAAATGACTTTTTTTAATTAAATTTGAAGATTGCGCTCAAACCAAATGTCCTAAAACTAAATTTCCAAATGTAACTACTAGATTGTGATAAAATACACTATTGGGTGAAGTTTGGTTGACTTCGGCGCGGCGGTTTGGGAGTTAACATCAAAATTACATTTCTCAGCCATATCGCATAGATCTCACTGTGAAAAGGCTTAAATGACTTTTTTTAATTAAGTTTGAAGATTGCGCTCAAACCAAATGTCCTAAAACTAAATTTCCAAATGTAACTACTAGATTGTGATAAAATACACTATTGGGTGAAGTTTGGTTGACTTCTGCGCAGCGGTTTGGGAGTTAACATCAAAATTACATTTCTCAGCCATATCGCATAGATCTCACTGTGAAAAGGCTTAAATGGCTTTTTTGACCTAAGTTTGATGATTGCGCTCAAACCAAATGTCCTAGAACTAAATTTCCAAATGTAACTACTAGATTGTGATAAAATACACTATTGGGTGAAGTTTGGTTGACTTCTGCGCAGCGGTTTGGGAGTTAACATCAAAATTACATTTCTCGGCCATATCGCATAGATCTCACTGTGAAAAGGCTTAAATGGCTTTTTTGACCTAAGTTTGAGAATTGCGCTCAAATCAAATGTACTAGAACCAAATTTCCACATGTAACTACTAGATTGTGATACAATACACTATTGGGTGAAGTTTGGTTGACTTCTGCGCAGCGGTTTGGGAGTTAACATCAAAATTACATTTCTCGGCCATATCGCATAGATCTCACTGTGAAAAGGCTTAAATGACTTTTTTTAATTAAGTTTGAAGATTGCGCTCAAACCAAATGTCCTAGAACTAAATTTCTAAATGTAACTACTAGATTGTGATAAAATACACTATTGGGTGAAGTTTGGTTGACTTCTGCGCAGCGGTTTGGGAGTTAACATCAAAATTACATTTCTCAGCCATATCGCATAGATCTCACTGTGAAAAGGCTTAAATGACTTTTTTGACCTAAGTTTGATGATTGCGCTCAAACCAAATGTCCTAGAACTAAATTTCCAA
Organism: Corythoichthys intestinalis; assembly: GCF_030265065.1. Classification (NCBI taxonomy): domain Eukaryota; kingdom Metazoa; phylum Chordata; class Actinopteri; order Syngnathiformes; family Syngnathidae; genus Corythoichthys; species Corythoichthys intestinalis. The sequence continues at coordinate 3,509,928 of NW_026651594.1, read as the reverse complement.
ATGTAACTACTAGATTGTGATAAAATACACTATTGGGTGAAGTTTGGTTGACTTCTGCGCAGCGGTTTGGGAGTTAACATCAAAATTACATTTCTCAGCCATATCGCATAGATCTCACTGTGAAAAGGCTTAAATGACTTTTTTGACCTAAGTTTGATGATTGCGCTCAAACCAAATGTCCTAGAACTAAATTTCCAAATGTAACTACTAGATTGTGATAAAATACACTATTGGGTGAAGTTTGGTTGACTTCTGCGCAGCGGTTTGGGAGTTAACATCAAAATTACATTTCTCGGCCATATCGCGGAGATCTCACTGTGAAAAGGCTTAAATGACTTTTTTAATTAAGTTTGATGATTGCGCTCAAACCAAATGTCCTAGAACTAAATTTCCAAATGTAACTACTAGATTGTGATAAAATACACTATTGGGTGAAGTTTGGTTGACTTCTGCGCAGCGGTTTGGGAGTTAACATCAAAATTACATTTCTCAGCCATATCGCATAGATCTCACTGTGAAAAGGCTTAAATGACTTTTTTGACCTAAGTTTGATGATTGCGCTCAAACCAAATGTCCTAGAACTAAATTTCCAAATGTAACTACTAGATTGTGATAAAATACACTATTGGGTGAAGTTTGGTTGACTTCTGCGCAGCGGTTTGGGAGTTAACATCAAAATTACATTTCTCGGCCATATCGCGGAGATCTCACTGTGAAAAGGCTTAAATGACTTTTTTAATTAAGTTTGATGATTGCGCTCAAACCAAATGTCCTAGAACTAAATTTCCAAATGTAACTACTAGATTGTGATACAATACACTATTGGGTGAAGTTTGGTTGACTTCTGCGCAGCGGTTTGGGAGTGAACATCAAAATTACATTTCTCGGCCATATCGCATAGATCTCACTGTGAAAAGGCTTAAATGGCTTTTTTGACCTAAGTTTGAGGATTGCGCTCAAATCAAATGTCCTAGAACCAAATTTCCACATGTATCTACTAGATTGTGATACAATACACTATTGGGTGAAGTTTGGTTTACTTCTGCGCAGCGGTCTGGGAGTTAACATCAAAATTACATTTCTCGGCCATATCGCATAGATCTCACTGTGAAAAGGCTTAAATGACTTTTTTTAATTAAGTTTGAAGATTGCGCTCAAACCAAATGTCCTAGAACTAAATTTCTAAATGTAACTACTAGATTGTGATAAAATACACTATTGGGTGAAGTTTGGTTGACTTCTGCGCAGCGGTTTGGGAGTTAACATCAAAATTACATTTCTCAGCCATATCGCATAGATCTCACTGTGAAAAGGCTTAAATGGCTTTTTTGACCTAAGTTTGATGATTGCGCTCAAACCAAATGTCCTAGAACTAAATTTCCAAATGTAACTACTAGATTGTGATAAAATACACTATTGGGTGAAGTTTGGTTGACTTCTGCGCAGCGGTTTGGGAGTTAACATCAAAATTACATTTCTCGGCCATATCGCGGAGATCTCACTGTGAAAAGGCTTAAATGACTTTTTTAATTAAGTTTGATGATTGCGCTCAAACCAAATGTCCTAGAACTAAATTTCCAAATGTAACTACTAGATTGTGATAAAATACACTATTGGGTGAAGTTTGGTTGACTTCGGCGCAGCGGTTTGGGAGTTAACATCAAAATTACATTTCTCAGCCATATCGCATAGATCTCACTGTGAAAAGGCTTAAATGACTTTTTTTAATTAAATTTGAAGATTGCGCTCAAACCAAATGTCCTAAAACTAAATTTCCAAATGTAACTACTAGATTGTGATAAAATACACTATTGGGTGAAGTTTGGTTGACTTCGGCGCGGCGGTTTGGGAGTTAACATCAAAATTACATTTCTCAGCCATATCGCATAGATCTCACTGTGAAAAGGCTTAAATGACTTTTTTTAATTAAGTTTGAAGATTGCGCTCAAACCAAATGTCCTAAAACTAAATTTCCAAATGTAACTACTAGATTGTGATAAAATACACTATTGGGTGAAGTTTGGTTGACTTCTGCGCAGCGGTTTGGGAGTTAACATCAAAATTACATTTCTCAGCCATATCGCATAGATCTCACTGTGAAAAGGCTTAAATGGCTTTTTTGACCTAAGTTTGATGATTGCGCTCAAACCAAATGTCCTAGAACTAAATTTCCAAATGTAACTACTAGATTGTGATAAAATACACTATTGGGTGAAGTTTGGTTGACTTCTGCGCAGCGGTTTGGGAGTTAACATCAAAATTACATTTCTCGGCCATATCGCATAGATCTCACTGTGAAAAGGCTTAAATGGCTTTTTTGACCTAAGTTTGAGAATTGCGCTCAAATCAAATGTACTAGAACCAAATTTCCACATGTAACTACTAGATTGTGATACAATACACTATTGGGTGAAGTTTGGTTGACTTCTGCGCAGCGGTTTGGGAGTTAACATCAAAATTACATTTCTCGGCCATATCGCATAGATCTCACTGTGAAAAGGCTTAAATGACTTTTTTTAATTAAGTTTGAAGATTGCGCTCAAACCAAATGTCCTAGAACTAAATTTCTAAATGTAACTACTAGATTGTGATAAAATACACTATTGGGTGAAGTTTGGTTGACTTCTGCGCAGCGGTTTGGGAGTTAACATCAAAATTACATTTCTCAGCCATATCGCATAGATCTCACTGTGAAAAGGCTTAAATGACTTTTTTGACCTAAGTTTGATGATTGCGCTCAAACCAAATGTCCTAGAACTAAATTTCCAAATGTAACTACTAGATTGTGATAAAATACACTATTGGGTGAAGTTTGGTTGACTTCTGCGCAGCGGTTTGGGAGTTAACATCAAAATTACATTTCTCGGCCATATCGCGGAGATCTCACTGTGAAAAGGCTTAAATGACTTTTTTAATTAAGTTTGATGATTGCGCTCAAACCAAATGTCCTAGAACTAAATTTCCAAATGTAACTACTAGATTGTGATACAATACACTATTGGGTGAAGTTTGGTTGACTTCTGCGCAGCGGTTTGGGAGTGAACATCAAAATTACATTTCTCGGCCATATCGCATAGATCTCACTGTGAAAAGGCTTAAATGGCTTTTTTGACCTAAGTTTGAGGATTGCGCTCAAATCAAATGTCCTAGAACCAAATTTCCACATGTAACTACTAGATTGTGATACAATACACTATTGGGTGAAGTTTGGTTTACTTCTGCGCAGCGGTCTGGGAGTTAACATCAAAATTACATTTCTCGGCCATATCGCATAGATCTCACTGTGAAAAGGCTTAAATGACTTTTTTTAATTAAGTTTGAAGATTGCGCTCAAACCAAATGTCCTAGAACTAAATTTCTAAATGTAACTACTAGATTGTGATAAAATACACTATTGGGTGAAGTTTGGTTGACTTCTGCGCAGCGGTTTGGGAGTTAACATCAAAATTACATTTCTCAGCCATATCGCATAGATCTCACTGTGAAAAGGCTTAAATGGCTTTTTTGACCTAAGTTTGATGATTGCGCTCAAACCAAATGTCCTAGAACTAAATTTCCAAATGTAACTACTAGATTGTGATAAAATACACTATTGGGTGAAGTTTGGTTGACTTCTGCGCAGCGGTTTGGGAGTTAACATCAAAATTACATTTCTCGGCCATATCGCGGAGATCTCACTGTGAAAAGGCTTAAATGACTTTTTTAATTAAGTTTGATGATTGCGCTCAAACCAAATGTCCTAGAATTAAATTTCCAAATGTAACTACTAGATTGTGATAAAATACACTATTGGGTGAAGTTTGGTTGACTTCTGCGCAGCGGTTTGGGAGTTAACATCAAAATTACATTTCTCAGCCATATCGCATAGATCTCACTGTGAAAAGGCTTAAATGGCTTTTTTGACCTAAGTTTGATGATTGCGCTCAAACCAAATGTCCTAGAATTAAATTTCCAAATGTAACTACTAGATTGTGATAAAATACACTATTGGGTGAAGTTTGGTTGACTTCTGCGCAGCGGTTTGGGAGTTAACATCAAAATTACATTTCTCGGCCATATCGCATAGATCTCACTGTGAAAAGGCTTAAATGGCTTTTTTGACCTAAGTTTGAGAATTGCGCTCAAATCAAATGTACTAGAACCAAATTTCCACATGTAACTACTAGATTGTGATACAATACACTATTGGGTGAAGTTTGGTTGACTTCTGCGCAGCGGTTTGGGAGTTAACATCAAAATTACATTTCTCGGCCATATCGCATAGATCTCACTGTGAAAAGGCTTAAATGACTTTTTTTAATTAAGTTTGAAGATTGCGCTCAAACCAAATGTCCTAGAACTAAATTTCTAAATGTAACTACTAGATTGTGATAAAATACACTATTGGGTGAAGTTTGGTTGACTTCTGCGCAGCGGTTTGGGAGTTAACATCAAAATTACATTTCTCAGCCATATCGCATAGATCTCACTGTGAAAAGGCTTAAATGACTTTTTTGACCTAAGTTTGATGATTGCGCTCAAACCAAATGTCCTAGAACTAAATTTCCAAATGTAACTACTAGATTGTGATAAAATACACTATTGGGTGAAGTTTGGTTGACTTCTGCGCAGCGGTTTGGGAGTTAACATCAAAATTACATTTCTCGGCCATATCGCGGAGATCTCACTGTGAAAAGGCTTAAATGACTTTTTTAATTAAGTTTGATGATTGCGCTCAAACCAAATGTCCTAGAACTAAATTTCCAAATGTAACTACTAGATTGTGATACAATACACTATTGGGTGAAGTTTGGTTGACTTCTGCGCAGCGGTTTGGGAGTGAACATCAAAATTACATTTCTCGGCCATATCGCATAGATCTCACTGTGAAAAGGCTTAAATGGCTTTTTTGACCTAAGTTTGAGGATTGCGCTCAAATCAAATGTCCTAGAACCAAATTTCCACATGTAACTACTAGATTGTGATACAATACACTATTGGGTGAAGTTTGGTTTACTTCTGCGCAGCGGTCTGGGAGTTAACATCAAAATTACATTTCTCGGCCATATCGCATAGATCTCACTGTGAAAAGGCTTAAATGACTTTTTTTAATTAAGTTTGAAGATTGCGCTCAAACCAAATGTCCTAGAACTAAATTTCTAAATGTAACTACTAGATTGTGATAAAATACACTATTGGGTGAAGTTTGGTTGACTTCTGCGCAGCGGTTTGGGAGTTAACATCAAAATTACATTTCTCAGCCATATCGCATAGATCTCACTGTGAAAAGGCTTAAATGGCTTTTTTGACCTAAGTTTGATGATTGCGCTCAAACCAAATGTCCTAGAACTAAATTTCCAAATGTAACTACTAGATTGTGATAAAATACACTATTGGGTGAAGTTTGGTTGACTTCTGCGCAGCGGTTTGGGAGTTAACATCAAAATTACATTTCTCGGCCATATCGCGGAGATCTCACTGTGAAAAGGCTTAAATGACTTTTTTAATTAAGTTTGATGATTGCGCTCAAACCAAATGTCCTAGAACTAAATTTCCAAATGTAACTACTAGATTGTGATAAAATACACTATTGGGTGAAGTTTGGTTGACTTCGGCGCAGCGGTTTGGGAGTTAACATCAAAATTACATTTCTCAGCCATATCGCATAGATCTCACTGTGAAAAGGCTTAAATGACTTTTTTTAATTAAATTTGAAGATTGCGCTCAAACCAAATGTCCTAAAACTAAATTTCCAAATGTAACTACTAGATTGTGATAAAATACACTATTGGGTGAAGTTTGGTTGACTTCGGCGCGGCGGTTTGGGAGTTAACATCAAAATTACATTTCTCAGCCATATCGCATAGATCTCACTGTGAAAAGGCTTAAATGACTTTTTTTAATTAAGTTTGAAGATTGCGCTCAAACCAAATGTCCTAAAACTAAATTTCCAAATGTAACTACTAGATTGTGATAAAATACACTATTGGGTGAAGTTTGGTTGACTTCTGCGCAGCGGTTTGGGAGTTAACATCAAAATTACATTTCTCAGCCATATCGCATAGATCTCACTGTGAAAAGGCTTAAATGGCTTTTTTGACCTAAGTTTGATGATTGCGCTCAAACCAAATGTCCTAGAATTAAATTTCCAAATGTAACTACTAGATTGTGATAAAATACACTATTGGGTGAAGTTTGGTTGACTTCTGCGCAGCGGTTTGGGAGTTAACATCAAAATTACATTTCTCGGCCATATCGCATAGATCTCACTGTGAAAAGGCTTAAATGGCTTTTTTGACCTAAGTTTGAGAATTGCGCTCAAATCAAATGTACTAGAACCAAATTTCCACATGTAACTACTAGATTGTGATACAATACACTATTGGGTGAAGTTTGGTTGACTTCTGCGCAGCGGTTTGGGAGTTAACATCAAAATTACATTTCTCGGCCATATCGCATAGATCTCACTGTGAAAAGGCTTAAATGACTTTTTTTAATTAAGTTTGAAGATTGCGCTCAAACCAAATGTCCTAGAACTAAATTTCTAAATGTAACTACTAGATTGTGATAAAATACACTATTGGGTGAAGTTTGGTTGACTTCTGCGCAGCGGTTTGGGAGTTAACATCAAAATTACATTTCTCAGCCATATCGCATAGATCTCACTGTGAAAAGGCTTAAATGACTTTTTTGACCTAAGTTTGATGATTGCGCTCAAACCAAATGTCCTAGAACTAAATTTCCAAATGTAACTACTAGATTGTGATAAAATACACTATTGGGTGAAGTTTGGTTGACTTCTGCGCAGCGGTTTGGGAGTTAACATCAAAATTACATTTCTCGGCCATATCGCGGAGATCTCACTGTGAAAAGGCTTAAATGACTTTTTTAATTAAGTTTGATGATTGCGCTCAAACCAAATGTCCTAGAACTAAATTTCCAAATGTAACTACTAGATTGTGATACAATACACTATTGGGTGAAGTTTGGTTGACTTCTGCGCAGCGGTTTGGGAGTGAACATCAAAATTACATTTCTCGGCCATATCGCATAGATCTCACTGTGAAAAGGCTTAAATGGCTTTTTTGACCTAAGTTTGAGGATTGCGCTCAAATCAAATGTCCTAGAACCAAATTTCCACATGTAACTACTAGATTGTGATACAATACACTATTGGGTGAAGTTTGGTTTACTTCTGCGCAGCGGTCTGGGAGTTAACATCAAAATTACATTTCTCGGCCATATCGCATAGATCTCACTGTGAAAAGGCTTAAATGACTTTTTTTAATTAAGTTTGAAGATTGCGCTCAAACCAAATGTCCTAGAACTAAATTTCTAAATGTAACTACTAGATTGTGATAAAATACACTATTGGGTGAAGTTTGGTTGACTTCTGCGCAGCGGTTTGGGAGTTAACATCAAAATTACATTTCTCAGCCATATCGCATCGATCTCACTGTGAAAAGGCTTAAATGGCTTTTTTGACCTAAGTTTGATGATTGCGCTCAAACCAAATGTCCTAGAACTAAATTTCCAAATGTAACTACTAGATTGTGATAAAATACACTATTGGGTGAAGTTTGGTTGACTTCTGCGCAGCGGTTTGGGAGTTAACATCAAAATTACATTTCTCGGCCATATCGCGGAGATCTCACTGTGAAAAGGCTTAAATGACTTTTTTAATTAAGTTTGATGATTGCGCTCAAACCAAATGTCCTAGAACTAAATTTCCAAATGTAACTACTAGATTGTGATAAAATACACTATTGGGTGAAGTTTGGTTGACTTCGGCGCAGCGGTTTGGGAGTTAATATCAAAATTACATTTCTCAGCCATATCGCATAGATCTCACTGTGAAAAGGCTTAAATGACTTTTTTTAATTAAATTTGAAGATTGCGCTCAAACCAAATGTCCTAAAACTAAATTTCCAAATGTAACTACTAGATTGTGATAAAATACACTATTGGGTGAAGTTTGGTTGACTTCGGCGCAGCGGTTTGGGAGTTAACATCAAAATTACATTTCTCAGCCATATCGCATAGATCTCACTGTGAAAAGGCTTAAATGACTTTTTTTAATTAAGTTTGAAGATTGCGCTCAAACCAAATGTCCTAAAACTAAATTTCCAAATGTAACTACTAGATTGTGATAAAATACACTATTGGGTGAAGTTTGGTTGACTTCTGCGCAGCGGTTTGGGAGTTAACATCAAAATTACATTTCTCAGCCATATCGCATAGATCTCACTGTGAAAAGGCTTAAATGGCTTTTTTGACCTAAGTTTGATGATTGCGCTCAAACCAAATGTCCTAGAACTAAATTTCCAAATGTAACTACTAGATTGTGATAAAATACACTATTGGGTGAAGTTTGGTTGACTTCTGCGCAGCGGTTTGGGAGTTAACATCAAAATTACATTTCTCGGCCATATCGCATAGATCTCACTGTGAAAAGGCTTAAATGACTTTTTTTAATTAAATTTGAAGATTGCGCTCAAACCAAATGTCCTAAAACTAAATTTCCAAATGTAACTACTAGATTGTGATAAAATACACTATTGGGTGAAGTTTGGTTGACTTCGGCGCAGCGGTTTGGGAGTTAACATCAAAATTACATTTCTCAGCCATATCGCATAGATCTCACTGTGAAAAGGCTTAAATGACTTTTTTTAATTAAGTTTGAAGATTGCGCTCAAACCAAATGTCCTAAAACTAAATTTCCAAATGTAACTACTAGATTGTGATAAAATACACTATTGGGTGAAGTTTGGTTGACTTCTGCGCAGCGGTTTGGGAGTTAACATCAAAATTACATTTCTCGGCCATATCGCATAGATCTCACTGTGAAAAGGCTTAAATGGCTTTTTTGACCTAAGTTTGAGAATTGCGCTCAAATCAAATGTACTAGAACCAAATTTCCACATGTAACTACTAGATTGTGATACAATACACTATTGGGTGAAGTTTGGTTGACTTCTGCGCAGCGGTTTGGGAGTTAACATCAAAATTACATTTCTCGGCCATATCGCATAGATCTCACTGTGAAAAGGCTTAAATGACTTTTTTTAATTAAGTTTGAAGATTGCGCTCAAACCAAATGTCCTAGAACTAAATTTCTAAATGTAACTACTAGATTGTGATAAAATACACTATTGGGTGAAGTTTGGTTGACTTCTGCGCAGCGGTTTGGGAGTTAACATCAAAATTACATTTCTCAGCCATATCGCATAGATCTCACTGTGAAAAGGCTTAAATGACTTTTTTGACCTAAGTTTGATGATTGCGCTCAAACCAAATGTCCTAGAACTAAATTTCCAAATGTAACTACTAGATTGTGATAAAATACACTATTGGGTGAAGTTTGGTTGACTTCTGCGCAGCGGTTTGGGAGTTAACATCAAAATTACATTTCTCGGCCATACCGCGGAGATCTCACTGTGAAAAGGCTTAAATGACTTTTTTAATTAAGTTTGATGATTGCGCTCAAACCAAATGTCCTAGAACTAAATTTCCAAATGTAACTACTAGATTGTGATAAAATACACTATTGGGTGAAGTTTGGTTGACTTCTGCCAGCGGTTTGGGAGTTAACATCAAAATTACATTTCTCGGCAATATCGCATAGATCTCACTGTGAAAAGGCTGAAATGACTTTTTTAATTAAGTTTTATGATTGCGCTCAAACCAAATGTCCTAGAACGGAATTTCCAAATGTAACTACTAGATTGTGATACAATACACTATTGGGTGAAGTTTGGTTGACTTCTGCGCAGCGGTTTGGGAGTGAACATCAAAATTACATTTCTCGGCCATATCGCATAGATCTCACTGTGAAAAGGCTTAAATGACTTTTTTTAATTAAGTTTGAAGATTGCGCTCAAACCAAATGTCCTAAAACTAAATTTCCAAATGTAACTACTAGATTGTGATAAAATACACTATTGGGTGAAGTTTGGTTGACTTCTGCGCAGCGGTTTGGGAGTTAACATCAAAATTACATTTCTCGGCCATATCGTATAGATCTCACTGTGAAAAGGCTTAAATGGCTTTTTTGACCTAAGTTTGAGGATTGCGCTCAAATCAAATGTCCTAGAACTAAATTTCTAAATGTAACTACTAGATTGTGATAAAATACACTATTGGGTGAAGTTTGGTTGACTTCTGTGCAGCGGTTTGGGAGTGAACATCAAAATTACATTTCTCGGCCATATCGCATAGATCTCACTGTGAAAAGGCTTAAATGACTTTTTTAATTAAGTTTGATGATTGCGCTCAAACCAAATGTCCTAGAACTAAATTTCCAAATGTAACTACTAGATTGTGATAAAATACACTATTGGGTGAAGTTTGGTTGACTTCGGCGCAGCGGTTTGGGAGTTAACATCAAAATTACATTTCTCAGCCATATCGCATAGATCTCACTGTGAAAAGGCTTAAATGACTTTTTTTAATTAAGTTTGAAGATTGCGCTCAAACCAAATGTCCTAGAACTAAATTTCCAAATGTAACTACTAGATTATGATAAAATACACTATTGGGTGAAGTTTGGTTGACTTCTGCGCAGCGGTTTGGGAGTTAACATCAAAATTACATTTCTCGGCCATATCGCATAGATCTCACTGTGAAAAGGCTTAAATGGCTTTTTTGACCTAAGTTTGAGGATTGCGCTCAAATCAAATGTCCTAGAACCAAATTTCCACATGTAACTACTAGATTGTGATACAATACACTAATGGGTGAAGTTTGGTTGACTTCTGCGCAGCGGTTTGGGAGTGAACATCAAAATTACATTTCTCGTAGATCTCACTGTGAAAAGGCTTAAATGGCTTTTTTGAACTAAGTTTGAGGATTGCGCTCAAAACAAATGTCCTAGAACCAAATTTCCACATGTAACTACTAGATTGTGATACAATACACTATTGGGTGAAGTTTGGTTGACTTCTGCGCAGCGGTTTGGGAGTTAACATCAAAATTACATTTCTCGGCCATATCGCATAGATCTCACTGTGAAAAGTCTTAAATAGCTTTTTTGACCTAAGTTTGAGGATTGCGCTCAAATCAAATGTCCTAGAACCAAATTTCCACATGTAACTACTAGATTGTGATACAATACACTATTGGGTGAAGTTTGGTTGACTTCTGCGCAGCGGTTTGGGAGTTAACATCAAAATTACATTTCTCGGCCATATCGCATAGATCTCACTGTGAAAAGGCTTAAATGACTTTTTTTAATTAAGTTTGAAGATTGCGCTCAAACCAAATGTCCTAAAACTAAATTTCCAAATGTAACTACTAGATTGTGATAAAATACACTATTGGGTGAAGTTTGGTTGACTTCTGCGCAGCGGTTTGGGAGTTAACATCAAAATTACATTTCTCAGCCATATCGCATAGATCTCACTGTGAAAAGGCTTAAATGGCTTTTTTGACCTAAGTTTGATGATTGCGCTCAAACCAAATGTCCTAGAACTAAATTTCCAAATGTAACTACTAGATTGTGATAAAATACACTATTGGGTGAAGTTTGGTTGACTTCTGCGCAGCGGTTTGGGAGTTAACATCAAAATTACATTTCTCGGCCATATCGCATAGATCTCACTGTGAAAAGGCTTAAATGGCTTTTTTGACCTAAGTTTGAGAATTGCGCTCAAATCAAATGTACTAGAACCAAATTTCCACATGTAACTACTAGATTGTGATACAATACACTATTGGGTGAAGTTTGGTTGACTTCTGCGCAGCGGTTTGGGAGTTAACATCAAAATTACATTTCTCGGCCATATCGCGGAGATCTCACTGTGAAAAGGCTTAAATGACTTTTTTAATTAAGTTTGATGATTGCGCTCAAACCAAATGTCCTAGAACTAAATTTCCAAATGTAACTACTAGATTGTGATAAAATACACTATTGGGTGAAGTTTGGTTGACTTCGGCGCAGCGGTTTGGGAGTTAACATCAAAATTACATTTCTCAGCCATATCGCATAGATCTCACTGTGAAAAGGCTTAAATGACTTTTTTTAATTAAATTTGAAGATTGCGCTCAAACCAAATGTCCTAAAACTAAATTTCCAAATGTAACTACTAGATTGTGATAAAATACACTATTGGGTGAAGTTTGGTTGACTTCGGCGCGGCGGTTTGGGAGTTAACATCAAAATTACATTTCTCAGCCATATCGCATAGATCTCACTGTGAAAAGGCTTAAATGACTTTTTTTAATTAAGTTTGAAGATTGCGCTCAAACCAAATGTCCTAAAACTAAATTTCCAAATGTAACTACTAGATTGTGATAAAATACACTATTGGGTGAAGTTTGGTTGACTTCTGCGCAGCGGTTTGGGAGTTAACATCAAAATTACATTTCTCAGCCATATCGCATAGATCTCACTGTGAAAAGGCTTAAATGGCTTTTTTGACCTAAGTTTGATGATTGCGCTCAAACCAAATGTCCTAGAACTAAATTTCCAAATGTAACTACTAGATTGTGATAAAATACACTATTGGGTGAAGTTTGGTTGACTTCTGCGCAGCGGTTTGGGAGTTAACATCAAAATTACATTTCTCGGCCATATCGCATAGATCTCACTGTGAAAAGGCTTAAATGGCTTTTTTGACCTAAGTTTGAGGATTGCGCTCAAATCAAATGTCCTAGAACCAAATTTCCACATGTAACTACTAGATTGTGATACAATACACTAATGGGTGAAGTTTGGTTGACTTCTGCGCAGCGGTTTGGGAGTGAACATCAAAATTACATTTCTCGTAGATCTCACTGTGAAAAGGCTTAAATGGCTTTTTTGAACTAAGTTTGAGGATTGCGCTCAAAACAAATGTCCTAGAACCAAATTTCCACATGTAACTACTAGATTGTGATACAATACACTATTGGGTGAAGTTTGGTTGACTTCTGCGCAGCGGTTTGGGAGTTAACATCAAAATTACATTTCTCGGCCATATCGCATAGATCTCACTGTGAAAAGTCTTAAATAGCTTTTTTGACCTAAGTTTGAGGATTGCGCTCAAATCAAATGTCCTAGAACCAAATTTCCACATGTAACTACTAGATTGTGATACAATACACTATTGGGTGAAGTTTGGTTGACTTCTGCGCAGCGGTTTGGGAGTTAACATCAAAATTACATTTCTCGGCCATATCGCATAGATCTCACTGTGAAAAGGCTTAAATGACTTTTTTTAATTAAGTTTGAAGATTGCGCTCAAACCAAATGTCCTAAAACTAAATTTCCAAATGTAACTACTAGATTGTGATAAAATACACTATTGGGTGAAGTTTGGTTGACTTCTGCGCAGCGGTTTGGGAGTTAACATCAAAATTACATTTCTCAGCCATATCGCATAGATCTCACTGTGAAAAGGCTTAAATGGCTTTTTTGACCTAAGTTTGATGATTGCGCTCAAACCAAATGTCCTAGAACTAAATTTCCAAATGTAACTACTAGATTGTGATAAAATACACTATTGGGTGAAGTTTGGTTGACTTCTGCGCAGCGGTTTGGGAGTTAACATCAAAATTACATTTCTCGGCCATATCGCATAGATCTCACTGTGAAAAGGCTTAAATGGCTTTTTTGACCTAAGTTTGAGAATTGCGCTCAAATCAAATGTACTAGAACCAAATTTCCACATGTAACTACTAGATTGTGATACAATACACTATTGGGTGAAGTTTGGTTGACTTCTGCGCAGCGGTTTGGGAGTTAACATCAAAATTACATTTCTCGGCCATATCGCATAGATCTCACTGTGAAAAGGCTTAAATGACTTTTTTTAATTAAGTTTGAAGATTGCGCTCAAACCAAATGTCCTAGAACTAAATTTCTAAATGTAACTACTAGATTGTGATAAAATACACTATTGGGTGAAGTTTGGTTGACTTCTGCGCAGCGGTTTGGGAGTTAACATCAAAATTACATTTCTCGGCCATATCGCGGAGATCTCACTGTGAAAAGGCTTAAATGACTTTTTTAATTAAGTTTGATGATTGCGCTCAAACCAAATGTCCTAGAACTAAATTTCCAAATGTAACTACTAGATTGTGATAAAATACACTATTGGGTGAAGTTTGGTTGACTTCGGCGCAGCGGTTTGGGAGTTAACATCAAAATTACATTTCTCAGCCATATCGCATAGATCTCACTGTGAAAAGGCTTAAATGACTTTTTTTAATTAAATTTGAAGATTGCGCTCAAACCAAATGTCCTAAAACTAAATTTCCAAATGTAACTACTAGATTGTGATAAAATACACTATTGGGTGAAGTTTGGTTGACTTCGGCGCGGCGGTTTGGGAGTTAACATCAAAATTACATTTCTCAGCCATATCGCATAGATCTCACTGTGAAAAGGCTTAAATGACTTTTTTTAATTAAGTTTGAAGATTGCGCTCAAACCAAATGTCCTAAAACTAAATTTCCAAATGTAACTACTAGATTGTGATAAAATACACTATTGGGTGAAGTTTGGTTGACTTCTGCGCAGCGGTTTGGGAGTTAACATCAAAATTACATTTCTCAGCCATATCGCATAGATCTCACTGTGAAAAGGCTTAAATGGCTTTTTTGACCTAAGTTTGATGATTGCGCTCAAACCAAATGTCCTAGAACTAAATTTCCAAATGTAACTACTAGATTGTGATAAAATACACTATTGGGTGAAGTTTGGTTGACTTCTGCGCAGCGGTTTGGGAGTTAACATCAAAATTACATTTCTCGGCCATATCGCATAGATCTCACTGTGAAAAGGCTTAAATGGCTTTTTTGACCTAAGTTTGAGAATTGCGCTCAAATCAAATGTACTAGAACCAAATTTCCACATGTAACTACTAGATTGTGATACAATACACTATTGGGTGAAGTTTGGTTGACTTCTGCGCAGCGGTTTGGGAGTTAACATCAAAATTACATTTCTCGGCCATATCGCATAGATCTCACTGTGAAAAGGCTTAAATGACTTTTTTTAATTAAGTTTGAAGATTGCGCTCAAACCAAATGTCCTAGAACTAAATTTCTAAATGTAACTACTAGATTGTGATAAAATACACTATTGGGTGAAGTTTGGTTGACTTCTGCGCAGCGGTTTGGGAGTTAACATCAAAATTACATTTCTCAGCCATATCGCATAGATCTCACTGTGAAAAGGCTTAAATGACTTTTTTGACCTAAGTTTGATGATTGCGCTCAAACCAAATGTCCTAGAACTAAATTTCCAAATGTAACTACTAGATTGTGATAAAATACACTATTGGGTGAAGTTTGGTTGACTTCTGCGCAGCGGTTTGGGAGTTAACATCAAAATTACATTTCTCGGCCATATCGCGGAGATCTCACTGTGAAAAGGCTTAAATGACTTTTTTAATTAAGTTTGATGATTGCGCTCAAACCAAATGTCCTAGAACTAAATTTCCAAATGTAACTACTAGATTGTGATACAATACACTATTGGGTGAAGTTTGGTTGACTTCTGCGCAGCGGTTTGGGAGTGAACATCAAAATTACATTTCTCGGCCATATCGCATAGATCTCACTGTGAAAAGGCTTAAATGGCTTTTTTGACCTAAGTTTGAGGATTGCGCTCAAATCAAATGTCCTAGAACCAAATTTCCACATGTAACTACTAGATTGTGATACAATACACTATTGGGTGAAGTTTGGTTTACTTCTGCGCAGCAGTCTGGGAGTTAACATCAAAATTACATTTCTCGGCCATATCGCATAGATCTCACTGTGAAAAGGCTTAAATGACTTTTTTTAATTAAGTTTGAAGATTGCGCTCAAACCAAATGTCCTAGAACTAAATTTCTAAATGTAACTACTAGATTGTGATAAAATACACTATTGGGTGAAGTTTGGTTGACTTCTGCGCAGCGGTTTGGGAGTTAACATCAAAATTACATTTCTCAGCCATATCGCATCGATCTCACTGTGAAAAGGCTTAAATGGCTTTTTTGACCTAAGTTTGATGATTGCGCTCAAACCAAATGTCCTAGAACTAAATTTCCAAATGTAACTACTAGATTGTGATAAAATACACTATTGGGTGAAGTTTGGTTGACTTCTGCGCAGCGGTTTGGGAGTTAACATCAAAATTACATTTCTCGGCCATATCGCGGAGATCTCACTGTGAAAAGGCTTAAATGACTTTTTTAATTAAGTTTGATGATTGCGCTCAAACCAAATGTCCTAGAACTAAATTTCCAAATGTAACTACTAGATTGTGATAAAATACACTATTGGGTGAAGTTTGGTTGACTTCGGCGCAGCGGTTTGGGAGTTAACATCAAAATTACATTTCTCAGCCATATCGCATAGATCTCACTGTGAAAAGGCTTAAATGACTTTTTTTAATTAAATTTGAAGATTGCGCTCAAACCAAATGTCCTAAAACTAAATTTCCAAATGTAACTACTAGATTGTGATAAAATACACTATTGGGTGAAGTTTGGTTGACTTCGGCGCAGCGGTTTGGGAGTTAACATCAAAATTACATTTCTCAGCCATATCGCATAGATCTCACTGTGAAAAGGCTTAAATGACTTTTTTTAATTAAGTTTGAAGATTGCGCTCAAACCAAATGTCCTAAAACTAAATTTCCAAATGTAACTACTAGATTGTGATAAAATACACTATTGGGTGAAGTTTGGTTGACTTCTGCGCAGCGGTTTGGGAGTTAACATCAAAATTACATTTCTCAGCCATATCGCATAGATCTCACTGTGAAAAGGCTTAAATGGCTTTTTTGACCTAAGTTTGATGATTGCGCTCAAACCAAATGTCCTAGAACTAAATTTCCAAATGTAACTACTAGATTGTGATAAAATACACTATTGGGTGAAGTTTGGTTGACTTCTGCGCAGCGGTTTGGGAGTTAACATCAAAATTACATTTCTCGGCCATATCGCATAGATCTCACTGTGAAAAGGCTTAAATGACTTTTTTTAATTAAATTTGAAGATTGCGCTCAAACCAAATGTCCTAAAACTAAATTTCCAAATGTAACTACTAGATTGTGATAAAATACACTATTGGGTGAAGTTTGGTTGACTTCGGCGCAGCGGTTTGGGAGTTAACATCAAAATTACATTTCTCAGCCATATCGCATAGATCTCACTGTGAAAAGGCTTAAATGACTTTTTTTAATTAAGTTTGAAGATTGCGCTCAAACCAAATGTCCTAAAACTAAATTTCCAAATGTAACTACTAGATTGTGATAAAATACACTATTGGGTGAAGTTTGGTTGACTTCTGCGCAGCGGTTTGGGAGTTAACATCAAAATTACATTTCTCAGCCATATCGCATAGATCTCACTGTGAAAAGGCTTAAATGGCTTTTTTGACCTAAGTTTGATGATTGCGCTCAAACCAAATGTCCTAGAACTAAATTTCCAAATGTAACTACTAGATTGTGATAAAATACACTATTGGGTGAAGTTTGGTTGACTTCTGCGCAGCGGTTTGGGAGTTAACATCAAAATTACATTTCTCGGCCATATCGCATAGATCTCACTGTGAAAAGGCTTAAATGGCTTTTTTGACCTAAGTTTGAGAATTGCGCTCAAATCAAATGTACTAGAACCAAATTTCCACATGTAACTACTAGATTGTGATACAATACACTATTGGGTGAAGTTTGGTTGACTTCTGCGCAGCGGTTTGGGAGTTAACATCAAAATTACATTTCTCGGCCATATCGCATAGATCTCACTGTGAAAAGGCTTAAATGACTTTTTTTAATTAAGTTTGAAGATTGCGCTCAAACCAAATGTCCTAGAACTAAATTTCTAAATGTAACTACTAGATTGTGATAAAATACACTATTGGGTGAAGTTTGGTTGACTTCTGCGCAGCGGTTTGGGAGTTAACATCAAAATTACATTTCTCAGCCATATCGCATAGATCTCACTGTGAAAAGGCTTAAATGACTTTTTTGACCTAAGTTTGATGATTGCGCTCAAACCAAATGTCCTAGAACTAAATTTCCAAATGTAACTACTAGATTGTGATAAAATACACTATTGGGTGAAGTTTGGTTGACTTCTGCGCAGCGGTTTGGGAGTTAACATCAAAATTACATTTCTCGGCCATACCGCGGAGATCTCACTGTGAAAAGGCTTAAATGACTTTTTTAATTAAGTTTGATGATTGCGCTCAAACCAAATGTCCTAGAACTAAATTTCCAAATGTAACTACTAGATTGTGATAAAATACACTATTGGGTGAAGTTTGGTTGACTTCTGCCAGCGGTTTGGGAGTTAACATCAAAATTACATTTCTCGGCAATATCGCATAGATCTCACTGTGAAAAGGCTGAAATGACTTTTTTAATTAAGTTTTATGATTGCGCTCAAACCAAATGTCCTAGAACGGAATTTCCAAATGTAACTACTAGATTGTGATACAATACACTATTGGGTGAAGTTTGGTTGACTTCTGCGCAGCGGTTTGGGAGTGAACATCAAAATTACATTTCTCGTAGATATCACTGTGAAAAGGCTTAAATGGCTTTTTTGAACTAAGTTTGAGGATTGGGCTCAAAACAAATGTCCTAGAACCAAATTTCCACATGTAACTACTAGATTGTGATACAATACACTATTGGGTGAAGTTTGGTTGACTTCTGTGCAGCGGTTTGGGAGTTAACATCAAAATTACATTTCTCGGCCATATCGCATAGATCTCACTGTGAAAAGGCTTAAATGGCTTTTTTGACCTAAGTTTGAGGATTGCGCTCAAATCAAATGTCCTAGAACCAAATTTCCACATGTAACTACTAGATTGTGATACAATACACTATTGGGTGAAGTTTGGTTGACTTCTGCGCAGCGGTTTGGGAGTTAACATCAAAATTACATTTCTCGGCCATATCGCATAGATCTCACTGTGAAAAGGCTTAAATGACTTTTTTAAATTAAGTTTGAAGATTGCGCTCAAACCAAATGTCCTAGAACTAAATTTCTAAATGTAACTACTAGATTATGATAAAATACACTATTGGGTGAAGTTTGGTTGACTTCTGCGCAGCGGTTTGGGAGTTAATATCAAAATTACATTTCTCGGCCATATCGCATAGATCTCACTGTGAAAAGGCTTAAATGGCTTTTTTGACCTAAGTTTGAGGATTGCGCTCAAATCAAATGTCCTAGAACCAAATTTCCACATGTAACTACTAGATTGTGATACAATACACTAATGGGTGAAGTTTGGTTGACTTCTGCGCAGCGGTTTGGGAGTGAACATCAAAATTACATTTCTCGGCCATATCGCGTAGATCTCACTGTGAAAAGGCTTAAATGGCTTTTTTGAACTAAGTTTGAGGATTGCGCTCAAAACAAATGTCCTAGAACCAAATTTCCACATGTAACTACTAGATTGTGATACAATACACTATTGGGTGAAGTTTGGTTGACTTCTGCGCAGCGGTTTGGGAGTTAACATCAAAATTACATTTCTCGGCAATATCGCATAGATCTCACTGTGAAAAGGCTGAAATGACTTTTTTAATTAAGTTTGATGATTGCGCTCAAACCAAATGTCCTAGAACGGAATTTCCAAATGTAACTACTAGATTGTGATACAATACACTATTGGGTGAAGTTTGGTTGACTTCTGCGCAGCGGTTTGGGAGTGAACATCAAAATTACATTTCTCGGCCATATCGCATAGATCTCACTGTGAAAAGGCTTAAATGACTTTTTTTAATTAAGTTTGAAGATTGCGCTCAAACCAAATGTCCTAAAACTAAATTTCCAAATGTAACTACTAGATTGTGATAAAATACACTATTGGGTGAAGTTTGGTTGACTTCTGCGCAGCGGTTTGGGAGTTAACATCAAAATTACATTTCTCGGCCATATCGCATAGATCTCACTGTGAAAAGGCTTAAATGGCTTTTTTGACCTAAGTTTGAGGATTGCGCTCAAATCAAATGTCCTAGAACTAAATTTCTAAATGTAACTACTAGATTGTGATAAAATTCACTATTGGGTGAAGTTTGGTTGACTTCTGCGCAGCGGTTTGGGAGTGAACATCAAAATTACATTTCTCGGCCATATCGCATAGATCTCACTGTGAAAAGGCTTAAATGACTTTTTTAATTAAGTTTGATGATTGCGCTCAAACCAAATGTCCTAGAACTAAATTTCCAAATGTAACTACTAGATTGTGATAAAATACACTATTGGGTGAAGTTTGGTTGACTTCGGCGCAGCGGTTTGGGAGTTAACATCAAAATTACATTTCTCAGCCATATCGCATAAATCTCACTGTGAAAAGGCTTAAATGACTTTTTTTAATTAAGTTTGAAGATTGCGCTCAAACCAAATGTCCTAGAACTAAATTTCCAAATGTAACTACTAGATTATGATAAAATACACTATTGGGTGAAGTTTGGTTGACTTCTGCGCAGCGGTTTGGGAGTTAACATCAAAATTACATTTCTCGGCCATATCGCATAGATCTCACTGTGAAAAGGCTTAAATGGCTTTTTTGACCTAAGTTTGAGGATTGCGCTCAAATCAAATGTCCTAGAACCAAATTTCCACATTTAACTACTAGATTGTGATACAATACACTAATGGGTGAAGTTTGGTTGACTTCTGCGCAGCGGTTTGGGAGTGAACATCAAAATTACATTTCTCGTAGATCTCACTGTGAAAAGGCTTAAATGGCTTTTTTGAACTAAGTTTGAGGATTGCGCTCAAAACAAATGTCCTAGAACCAAATTTCCACATGTAACTACTAGATTGTGATACAATACACTATTGGGTGAAGTTTGGTTGACTTCTGCGCAGCGGTTTGGGAGTTAACATCAAAATTACATTTCTCGGCCATATCGCATAGATCTCACTGTGAAAAGGCTTAAATAGCTTTTTTGACCTAAGTTTGAGGATTGCGCTCAAATCAAATGTCCTAGAACCAAATTTCCACATGTAACTACTAGATTGTGATACAATACACTATTGGGTGAAGTTTGGTTGACTTCTGCGCAGCGGTTTGGGAGTTAACATCAAAATTACATTTCTCGGCCATATCGCATAGATCTCACTGTGAAAAGGCTTAAATGACTTTTTTTAATTAAGTTTGAAGATTGCGCTCAAACCAAATGTCCTAGAACTAAATTTCTAAATGTAACTACTAGATTATGATAAAATACACTATTGGGTGAAGTTTGGTTGACTTCTGCGCAGCGGTTTGGGAGTGAACATCAAAATTACATTTCTCGGCCATATCGCATAGATCTCACTGTGAAAAGGCTTAAATGGCTTTTTTGACCTAAGTTTGATGATTGCGCTCAAACCAAATGTCCTAGAACTAAATTTCCAAATGTAACTACTAGATTGTGATAAAATACACTATTGGGTGAAGTTTGGTTGACTTCTGCGCAGCGGTTTGGGAGTTAACATCAAAATTACATTTCTCGGCCATATCGCATAGATCTCACTGTGAAAAGGCTTAAATGGCTTTTTTGACCTAAGTTTGAGGATTGCGCTCAAACCAAATGTCCTAGACCTAAATTTCCAAATGTAACTACTAGATTGTGATAAAATACACTATTGGGTGAAGTTTGGTTGACTTCTGCGCAGCGGTTTGGGAGTTAACATCAAAATTACATTTCTCGGCCATATCGCATAGATCTCACTGTGAAAAGGCTTAAATGACTTTTTTTAATTAAGTTTGAAGATTGCGCTCAAACCAAATGTCCTAAAACTAAATTTCCAAATGTAACTACTAGATTATGATAAAATACACTATTGGGTGAAGTTTGGTTGACTTCTGCTCAGCGGTTTGGGAGTGAACATCAAAATTACATTTCTCGGCCATATCGCATAGATCTCACTGTGAAAAGGCTTAAATGACTTTTTTTATTTAAGTTTGAAGATTGCGCTCAAACCAAATGTCCTAAAACTAAATTTCCACATGTAACTACTAGATTGTGATAAAATACACTATTGGGTGAAGTTTGGTTGACTTCTGCGCAGCGGTTTGGGAGTTAACATCAAAATTACATTTCTCGGCCATATCGCATAGATCTCACTGTGAAAAGGCTTAAATGGCTTTTTTGACCTAAGTTTGAGGATTGCGCTCAAATCAAATGTCCTAGAACCAAATTTCCACATGTAACTACTAGATTGTGATACAATACACTATTGGGTGAAGTTTGGTTGACTTCTGCGCAGCGGTTTGGGAGTGAACATCAAAATTACATTTCTCGGCCATATCGCATAGATCTCACTGTGAAAAGGCTTAAATGGCTTTTTTGACCTAAGTTTGAGGATTGCGCTCAAATCAAATGTCCTAGAACCAAATTTCCACATGTAACTACTAGATTGTGATACAATACACTATTGGGTGAAGTTTGGTTTACTTCTGCGCAGCGGTCTGGGAGTTAACATCAAAATTACATTTCTCGGCCATATCGCATAGATCTCACTGTGAAAAGGCTTAAATGACTTTTTTTAATTAAGTTTGAAGATTGCGCTCAAACCAAATGTCCTAGAACTAAATTTCTAAATGTAACTACTAGATTGTGATAAAATACACTATTGGGTGAAGTTTGGTTGACTTCTGCGCAGCGGTTTGGGAGTTAACATCAAAATTACATTTCTCAGCCATATCGCATAGATCTCACTGTGAAAAGGCTTAAATGGCTTTTTTGACCTAAGTTTGATGATTGCGCTCAAACCAAATGTCCTAGAACTAAATTTCCAAATGTAACTACTAGATTGTGATAAAATACACTATTGGGTGAAGTTTGGTTGACTTCTGCGCAGCGGTTTGGGAGTTAACATCAAAATTACATTTCTCGGCCATATCGCGGAGATCTCACTGTGAAAAGGCTTAAATGACTTTTTTAATTAAGTTTGATGATTGCGCTCAAACCAAATGTCCTAGAACTAAATTTCCAAATGTAACTACTAGATTGTGATAAAATACACTATTGGGTGAAGTTTGGTTGACTTCGGCGCAGCGGTTTGGGAGTTAACATCAAAATTACATTTCTCAGCCATATCGCATAGATCTCACTGTGAAAAGGCTTAAATGACTTTTTTTAATTAAATTTGAAGATTGCGCTCAAACCAAATGTCCTAAAACTAAATTTCCAAATGTAACTACTAGATTGTGATAAAATACCCTATTGGGTGAAGTTTGGTTGACTTCGGCGCAGCGGTTTGGGAGTTAACATCAAAATTACATTTCTCAGCCATATCGCATAGATCTCACTGTGAAAAGGCTTAAATGACTTTTTTTAATTAAGTTTGAAGATTGCGCTCAAACCAAATGTCCTAAAACTAAATTTCCAAATGTAACTACTAGATTGTGATAAAATACACTATTGGGTGAAGTTTGGTTGACTTCTGCGCAGCGGTTTGGGAGTTAACATCAAAATTACATTTCTCAGCCATATCGCATAGATCTCACTGTGAAAAGGCTTAAATGGCTTTTTTGACCTAAGTTTGATGATTGCGCTCAAACCAAATGTCCTAGAACTAAATTTCCAAATGTAACTACTAGATTGTGATAAAATACACTATTGGGTGAAGTTTGGTTGACTTCTGCGCAGCGGTTTGGGAGTTAACATCAAAATTACATTTCTCGGCCATATCGCATAGATCTCACTGTGAAAAGGCTTAAATGGCTTTTTTGACCTAAGTTTGAGAATTGCGCTCAAATCAAATGTACTAGAACCAAATTTCCACATGTAACTACTAGATTGTGATACAATACACTATTGGGTGAAGTTTGGTTGACTTCTGCGCAGCGGTTTGGGAGTTAACATCAAAATTACATTTCTCGGCCATATCGCATAGATCTCACTGTGAAAAGGCTTAAATGACTTTTTTTAATTAAGTTTGAAGATTGCGCTCAAACCAAATGTCCTAGAACTAAATTTCTAAAGGTAACTACTAGATTGTGATAAAATACACTATTGGGTGAAGTTTGGTTGACTTCTGCGCAGCGGTTTGGGAGTTAACATCAAAATTACATTTCTCAGCCATATCGCATAGATCTCACTGTGAAAAGGCTTAAATGACTTTTTTGACCTAAGTTTGATGATTGCGCTCAAACCAAATGTCCTAGAACTAAATTTCCAAATGTAACTACTAGATTGTGATAAAATACACTATTGGGTGAAGTTTGGTTGACTTCTGCGCAGCGGTTTGGGAGTTAACATCAAAATTACATTTCTCGGCCATATCGCGGAGATCTCACTGTGAAAAGGCTTAAATGACTTTTTTAATTAAGTTTGATGATTGCGCTCAAACCAAATGTCCTAGAACTAAATTTCCAAATGTAACTACTAGATTGTGATAAAATACACTATTGGGTGAAGTTTGGTTGACTTCTGCCAGCGGTTTGGGAGTTAACATCAAAATTACATTTCTCGGCAATATCGCATAGATCTCACTGTGAAAAGGCTGAAATGACTTTTTTAATTAAGTTTTATGATTGCGCTCAAACCAAATGTCCTAGAACGGAATTTCCAAATGTAACTACTAGATTGTGATACAATACACTATTGGGTGAAGTTTGGTTGACTTCTGCGCAGCGGTTTGGGAGTGAACATCAAAATTACATTTCTCGTAGATATCACTGTGAAAAGGCTTAAATGGCTTTTTTGAACTAAGTTTGAGGATTGGGCTCAAAACAAATGTCCTAGAACCAAATTTCCACATGTAACTACTAGATTGTGATACAATACACTATTGGGTGAAGTTTGGTTGACTTCTGTGCAGCGGTTTGGGAGTTAACATCAAAATTACATTTCTCGGCCATATCGCATAGATCTCACTGTGAAAAGGCTTAAATGGCTTTTTTGACCTAAGTTTGAGGATTGCGCTCAAATCAAATGTCCTAGAACCAAATTTCCACATGTAACTACTAGATTGTGATACAATACACTATTGGGTGAAGTTTGGTTGACTTCTGCGCAGCGGTTTGGGAGTTAACATCAAAATTACATTTCTCGGCCATATCGCATAGATCTCACTGTGAAAAGGCTTAAATGACTTTTTTAAATTAAGTTTGAAGATTGCGCTCAAACCAAATGTCCTAGAACTAAATTTCTAAATGTAACTACTAGATTATGATAAAATACACTATTGGGTGAAGTTTGGTTGACTTCTGCGCAGCGGTTTGGGAGTTAATATCAAAATTACATTTCTCGGCCATATCGCATAGATCTCACTGTGAAAAGGCTTAAATGGCTTTTTTGACCTAAGTTTGAGGATTGCGCTCAAATCAAATGTCCTAGAACCAAATTTCCACATGTAACTACTAGATTGTGATACAATACACTAATGGGTGAAGTTTGGTTGACTTCTGCGCAGCGGTTTGGGAGTGAACATCAAAATTACATTTCTCGGCCATATCGCGTAGATCTCACTGTGAAAAGGCTTAAATGGCTTTTTTGAACTAAGTTTGAGGATTGCGCTCAAAACAAATGTCCTAGAACCAAATTTCCACATGTAACTACTAGATTGTGATACAATACACTATTGGGTGAAGTTTGGTTGACTTCTGCGCAGCGGTTTGGGAGTTAACATCAAAATTACATTTCTCGGCAATATCGCATAGATCTCACTGTGAAAAGGCTGAAATGACTTTTTTAATTAAGTTTGATGATTGCGCTCAAACCAAATGTCCTAGAACGGAATTTCCAAATGTAACTACTAGATTGTGATACAATACACTATTGGGTGAAGTTTGGTTGACTTCTGCGCAGCGGTTTGGGAGTGAACATCAAAATTACATTTCTCGGCCATATCGCATAGATCTCACTGTGAAAAGGCTTAAATGACTTTTTTTAATTAAGTTTGAAGATTGCGCTCAAACCAAATGTCCTAAAACTAAATTTCCAAATGTAACTACTAGATTGTGATAAAATACACTATTGGGTGAAGTTTGGTTGACTTCTGCGCAGCGGTTTGGGAGTTAACATCAAAATTACATTTCTCGGCCATATCGCATAGATCTCACTGTGAAAAGGCTTAAATGGCTTTTTTGACCTAAGTTTGAGGATTGCGCTCAAATCAAATGTCCTAGAACTAAATTTCTAAATGTAACTACTAGATTGTGATAAAATTCACTATTGGGTGAAGTTTGGTTGACTTCTGCGCAGCGGTTTGGGAGTGAACATCAAAATTACATTTCTCGGCCATATCGCATAGATCTCACTGTGAAAAGGCTTAAATGACTTTTTTAATTAAGTTTGATGATTGCGCTCAAACCAAATGTCCTAGAACTAAATTTCCAAATGTAACTACTAGATTGTGATAAAATACACTATTGGGTGAAGTTTGGTTGACTTCGGCGCAGCGGTTTGGGAGTTAACATCAAAATTACATTTCTCAGCCATATCGCATAAATCTCACTGTGAAAAGGCTTAAATGACTTTTTTTAATTAAGTTTGAAGATTGCGCTCAAACCAAATGTCCTAGAACTAAATTTCCAAATGTAACTACTAGATTATGATAAAATACACTATTGGGTGAAGTTTGGTTGACTTCTGCGCAGCGGTTTGGGAGTTAACATCAAAATTACATTTCTCGGCCATATCGCATAGATCTCACTGTGAAAAGGCTTAAATGGCTTTTTTGACCTAAGTTTGAGGATTGCGCTCAAATCAAATGTCCTAGAACCAAATTTCCACATGTAACTACTAGATTGTGATACAATACACTAATGGGTGAAGTTTGGTTGACTTCTGCGCAGCGGTTTGGGAGTGAACATCAAAATTACATTTCTCGTAGATCTCACTGTGAAAAGGCTTAAATGGCTTTTTTGAACTAAGTTTGAGGATTGCGCTCAAAACAAATGTCCTAGAACCAAATTTCCACATGTAACTACTAGATTGTGATACAATACACTATTGGGTGAAGTTTGGTTGACTTCTGCGCAGCGGTTTGGGAGTTAACATCAAAATTACATTTCTCGGCCATATTGCATAGATCTCACTGTGAAAAGGCTTAAATAGCTTTTTTGACCTAAGTTTGAGGATTGCGCTCAAATCAAATGTCCTAGAACCAAATTTCCACATGTAACTACTAGATTGTGATACAATACACTATTGGGTGAAGTTTGGTTGACTTCTGCGCAGCGGTTTGGGAGTTAACATCAAAATTACATTTCTCGGCCATATCGCATAGATCTCACTGTGAAAAGGCTTAAATGACTTTTTTTAATTAAGTTTGAAGATTGCGCTCAAACCAAATGTCCTAGAACTAAATTTCTAAATGTAACTACTAGATTATGATAAAATACACTATTGGGTGAAGTTTGGTTGACTTCTGCGCAGCGGTTTGGGAGTGAACATCAAAATTACATTTCTCGGCCATATCGCATAGATCTCACTGTGAAAAGGCTTAAATGGCTTTTTTGACCTAAGTTTGATGATTGCGCTCAAACCAAATGTCCTAGAACTAAATTTCCAAATGTAACTACTAGATTGTGATAAAATACACTATTGGGTGAAGTTTGGTTGACTTCTGCGCAGCGGTTTGGGAGTTAACATCAAAATTACATTTCTCGGCCATATCGCATAGATCTCACTGTGAAAAGGCTTAAATGGCTTTTTTGACCTAAGTTTGAGGATTGCGCTCAAACCAAATGTCCTAGACCTAAATTTCCAAATGTAACTACTAGATTGTGATAAAATACACTATTGGGTGAAGTTTGGTTGACTTCTGCGCAGCGGTTTGGGAGTTAACATCAAAATTACATTTCTCGGCCATATCGCATAGATCTCACTGTGAAAAGGCTTAAATGACTTTTTTTAATTAAGTTTGAAGATTGCGCTCAAACCAAATGTCCTAAAACTAAATTTCCAAATGTAACTACTAGATTATGATAAAATACACTATTGGGTGAAGTTTGGTTGACTTCTGCTCAGCGGTTTGGGAGTGAACATCAAAATTACATTTCTCGGCCATATCGCATAGATCTCACTGTGAAAAGGCTTAAATGACTTTTTTTATTTAAGTTTGAAGATTGCGCTCAAACCAAATGTCCTAAAACTAAATTTCCACATGTAACTACTAGATTGTGATAAAATACACTATTGGGTGAAGTTTGGTTGACTTCTGCGCAGCGGTTTGGGAGTTAACATCAAAATTACATTTCTCGGCCATATCGCATAGATCTCACTGTGAAAAGGCTTAAATGGCTTTTTTGACCTAAGTTTGAGGATTGCGCTCAAATCAAATGTCCTAGAACCAAATTTCCACATGTAACTACTAGATTGTGATACAATACACTATTGGGTGAAGTTTGGTTGACTTCTGCGCAGCGGTTTGGGAGTGAACATCAAAATTACATTTCTCGGCCATATCGCATAGATCTCACTGTGAAAAGGCTTAAATGGCTTTTTTGACCTAAGTTTGAGGATTGCGCTCAAATCAAATGTCCTAGAACCAAATTTCCACATGTAACTACTAGATTGTGATACAATACACTATTGGGTGAAGTTTGGTTTACTTCTGCGCAGCGGTCTGGGAGTTAACATCAAAATTACATTTCTCGGCCATATCGCATAGATCTCACTGTGAAAAGGCTTAAATGACTTTTTTTAATTAAGTTTGAAGATTGCGCTCAAACCAAATGTCCTAGAACTAAATTTCTAAATGTAACTACTAGATTGTGATAAAATACACTATTGGGTGAAGTTTGGTTGACTTCTGCGCAGCGGTTTGGGAGTTAACATCAAAATTACATTTCTCAGCCATATCGCATAGATCTCACTGTGAAAAGGCTTAAATGGCTTTTTTGACCTAAGTTTGATGATTGCGCTCAAACCAAATGTCCTAGAACTAAATTTCCAAATGTAACTACTAGATTGTGATAAAATACACTATTGGGTGAAGTTTGGTTGACTTCTGCGCAGCGGTTTGGGAGTTAACATCAAAATTACATTTCTCGGCCATATCGCGGAGATCTCACTGTGAAAAGGCTTAAATGACTTTTTTAATTAAGTTTGATGATTGCGCTCAAACCAAATGTCCTAGAACTAAATTTCCAAATGTAACTACTAGATTGTGATAAAATACACTATTGGGTGAAGTTTGGTTGACTTCGGCGCAGCGGTTTGGGAGTTAACATCAAAATTACATTTCTCAGCCATATCGCATAGATCTCACTGTGAAAAGGCTTAAATGACTTTTTTTAATTAAATTTGAAGATTGCGCTCAAACCAAATGTCCTAAAACTAAATTTCCAAATGTAACTACTAGATTGTGATAAAATACACTATTGGGTGAAGTTTGGTTGACTTCGGCGCAGCGGTTTGGGAGTTAACATCAAAATTACATTTCTCAGCCATATCGCATAGATCTCACTGTGAAAAGGCTTAAATGACTTTTTTTAATTAAGTTTGAAGATTGCGCTCAAACCAAATGTCCTAAAACTAAATTTCCAAATGTAACTACTAGATTGTGATAAAATA
Source organism: Corythoichthys intestinalis (assembly GCF_030265065.1). NCBI lineage: Eukaryota > Metazoa > Chordata > Actinopteri > Syngnathiformes > Syngnathidae > Corythoichthys > Corythoichthys intestinalis. The sequence goes on along the minus strand of NW_026651594.1, from coordinate 3,480,494 downwards.
CACTATTGGGTGAAGTTTGGTTGACTTCTGCGCAGCGGTTTGGGAGTTAACATCAAAATTACATTTCTCAGCCATATCGCATAGATCTCACTGTGAAAAGGCTTAAATGGCTTTTTTGACCTAAGTTTGATGATTGCGCTCAAACCAAATGTCCTAGAACTAAATTTCCAAATGTAACTACTAGATTGTGATAAAATACACTATTGGGTGAAGTTTGGTTGACTTCTGCGCAGCGGTTTGGGAGTTAACATCAAAATTACATTTCTCGGCCATATCGCATAGATCTCACTGTGAAAAGGCTTAAATGGCTTTTTTGACCTAAGTTTGAGAATTGCGCTCAAATCAAATGTACTAGAACCAAATTTCCACATGTAACTACTAGATTGTGATACAATACACTATTGGGTGAAGTTTGGTTGACTTCTGCGCAGCGGTTTGGGAGTTAACATCAAAATTACATTTCTCGGCCATATCGCATAGATCTCACTGTGAAAAGGCTTAAATGACTTTTTTTAATTAAGTTTGAAGATTGCGCTCAAACCAAATGTCCTAGAACTAAATTTCTAAAGGTAACTACTAGATTGTGATAAAATACACTATTGGGTGAAGTTTGGTTGACTTCTGCGCAGCGGTTTGGGAGTTAACATCAAAATTACATTTCTCAGCCATATCGCATAGATCTCACTGTGAAAAGGCTTAAATGACTTTTTTGACCTAAGTTTGATGATTGCGCTCAAACCAAATGTCCTAGAACTAAATTTCCAAATGTAACTACTAGATTGTGATAAAATACACTATTGGGTGAAGTTTGGTTGACTTCTGCGCAGCGGTTTGGGAGTTAACATCAAAATTACATTTCTCGGCCATATCGCGGAGATCTCACTGTGAAAAGGCTTAAATGACTTTTTTAATTAAGTTTGATGATTGCGCTCAAACCAAATGTCCTAGAACTAAATTTCCAAATGTAACTACTAGATTGTGATAAAATACACTATTGGGTGAAGTTTGGTTGACTTCTGCCAGCGGTTTGGGAGTTAACATCAAAATTACATTTCTCGGCAATATCGCATAGATCTCACTGTGAAAAGGCTGAAATGACTTTTTTAATTAAGTTTGATGATTGCGCTCAAACCAAATGTCCTAGAACGGAATTTCCAAATGTAACTACTAGATTGTGATACAATACACTATTGGGTGAAGTTTGGTTGACTTCTGCGCAGCGGTTTGGGAGTGAACATCAAAATTACGTTTCTCGTAGATATCACTGTGAAAAGGCTTAAATGGCTTTTTTGAACTAAGTTTGAGGATTGGGCTCAAAACAAATGTCCTAGAACCAAATTTCCACATGTAACTACTAGATTGTGATACAATACACTATTGGGTGAAGTTTGGTTGACTTCTGCGCAGCGGTTTGGGAGTTAACATCAAAATTACATTTCTCGGCCATATCGCATAGATCTCACTGTGAAAAGGCTTAAATGGCTTTTTTGACCTAAGTTTGAGGATTGCGCTCAAATCAAATGTCCTAGAACCAAATTTCCACATGTAACTACTAGATTGTGATACAATACACTATTGGGTGAAGTTTGGTTGACTTCTGCGCAGCGGTTTGGGAGTGAACATCAAAATTACATTTCTCGGCCATATCGCATAGATCTCACTGTGAAAAGGCTTAAATGGCTTTTTTGACCTAAGTTTGAGGATTGCGCTCAAATCAAATGTCCTAGAACCAAATTTCCACATGTAACTACTAGATTGTGATACAATACACTATTGGGTGAAGTTTGGTTTACTTCTGCGCAGCGGTCTGGGAGTTAACATCAAAATTACATTTCTCGGCCATATCGCATAGATCTCACTGTGAAAAGGCTTAAATGACTTTTTTTAATTAAGTTTGAAGATTGCGCTCAAACCAAATGTCCTAGAACTAAATTTCTAAATGTAACTACTAGATTGTGATAAAATACACTATTGGGTGAAGTTTGGTTGACTTCTGCGCAGCGGTTTGGGAGTTAACATCAAAATTACATTTCTCAGCCATATCGCATAGATCTCACTGTGAAAAGGCTTAAATGGCTTTTTTGACCTAAGTTTGATGATTGCGCTCAAACCAAATGTCCTAGAACTAAATTTCCAAATGTAACTACTAGATTGTGATAAAATACACTATTGGGTGAAGTTTGGTTGACTTCTGCGCAGCGGTTTGGGAGTTAACATCAAAATTACATTTCTCGGCCATATCGCGGAGATCTCACTGTGAAAAGGCTTAAATGACTTTTTTAATTAAGTTTGATGATTGCGCTCAAACCAAATGTCCTAGAACTAAATTTCCAAATGTAACTACTAGATTGTGATAAAATACACTATTGGGTGAAGTTTGGTTGACTTCGGCGCAGCGGTTTGGGAGTTAACATCAAAATTACATTTCTCAGCCATATCGCATAGATCTCACTGTGAAAAGGCTTAAATGACTTTTTTTAATTAAATTTGAAGATTGCGCTCAAACCAAATGTCCTAAAACTAAATTTCCAAATGTAACTACTAGATTGTGATAAAATACACTATTGGGTGAAGTTTGGTTGACTTCGGCGCAGCGGTTTGGGAGTTAACATCAAAATTACATTTCTCAGCCATATCGCATAGATCTCACTGTGAAAAGGCTTAAATGACTTTTTTTAATTAAGTTTGAAGATTGCGCTCAAACCAAATGTCCTAAAACTAAATTTCCAAATGTAACTACTAGATTGTGATAAAATACACTATTGGGTGAAGTTTGGTTGACTTCTGCGCAGCGGTTTGGGAGTTAACATCAAAATTACATTTCTCAGCCATATCGCATAGATCTCACTGTGAAAAGGCTTAAATGGCTTTTTTGACCTAAGTTTGATGATTGCGCTCAAACCAAATGTCCTAGAACTAAATTTCCAAATGTAACTACTAGATTGTGATAAAATACACTATTGGGTGAAGTTTGGTTGACTTCTGCGCAGCGGTTTGGGAGTTAACATCAAAATTACATTTCTCGGCCATATCGCATAGATCTCACTGTGAAAAGGCTTAAATGGCTTTTTTGACCTAAGTTTGAGAATTGCGCTCAAATCAAATGTACTAGAACCAAATTTCCACATGTAACTACTAGATTGTGATACAATACACTATTGGGTGAAGTTTGGTTGACTTCTGCGCAGCGGTTTGGGAGTTAACATCAAAATTACATTTCTCGGCCATATCGCATAGATCTCACTGTGAAAAGGCTTAAATGACTTTTTTTAATTAAGTTTGAAGATTGCGCTCAAACCAAATGTCCTAGAACTAAATTTCTAAAGGTAACTACTAGATTGTGATAAAATACACTATTGGGTGAAGTTTGGTTGACTTCTGCGCAGCGGTTTGGGAGTTAACATCAAAATTACATTTCTCAGCCATATCGCATAGATCTCACTGTGAAAAGGCTTAAATGACTTTTTTGACCTAAGTTTGATGATTGCGCTCAAACCAAATGTCCTAGAACTAAATTTCCAAATGTAACTACTAGATTGTGATAAAATACACTATTGGGTGAAGTTTGGTTGACTTCTGCGCAGCGGTTTGGGAGTTAACATCAAAATTACATTTCTCAGCCATATCGCATAGATCTCACTGTGAAAAGGCTTAAATGACTTTTTTTAATTAAATTTGAAGATTGCGCTCAAACCAAATGTCCTAAAACTAAATTTCCAAATGTAACTACTAGATTGTGATAAAATACACTATTGGGTGAAGTTTGGTTGACTTCGGCGCAGCGGTTTGGGAGTTAACATCAAAATTACATTTCTCAGCCATATCGCATAGATCTCACTGTGAAAAGGCTTAAATGACTTTTTTTAATTAAGTTTGAAGATTGCGCTCAAACCAAATGTCCTAAAACTAAATTTCCAAATGTAACTACTAGATTGTGATAAAATACACTATTGGGTGAAGTTTGGTTGACTTCTGCGCAGCGGTTTGGGAGTTAACATCAAAATTACATTTCTCGGCAATATCGCATAGATCTCACTGTGAAAAGGCTGAAATGACTTTTTTAATTAAGTTTGATGATTGCGCTCAAACCAAATGTCCTAGAACGGAATTTCCAAATGTAACTACTAGATTGTGATACAATACACTATTGGGTGAAGTTTGGTTGACTTCTGCGCAGCGGTTTGGGAGTGAACATCAAAATTACGTTTCTCGTAGATATCACTGTGAAAAGGCTTAAATGGCTTTTTTGAACTAAGTTTGAGGATTGGGCTCAAAACAAATGTCCTAGAACCAAATTTCCACATGTAACTACTAGATTGTGATACAATACACTATTGGGTGAAGTTTGGTTGACTTCTGCGCAGCGGTTTGGGAGTTAACATCAAAATTACATTTCTCGGCCATATCGCATAGATCTCACTGTGAAAAGGCTTAAATGGCTTTTTTGACCTAAGTTTGAGGATTGCGCTCAAATCAAATGTCCTAGAACCAAATTTCCACATGTAACTACTAGATTGTGATACAATACACTATTGGGTGAAGTTTGGTTGACTTCTGCGCAGCGGTTTGGGAGTGAACATCAAAATTACATTTCTCGGCCATATCGCATAGATCTCACTGTGAAAAGGCTTAAATGGCTTTTTTGACCTAAGTTTGAGGATTGCGCTCAAATCAAATGTCCTAGAACCAAATTTCCACATGTAACTACTAGATTGTGATACAATACACTATTGGGTGAAGTTTGGTTTACTTCTGCGCAGCGGTCTGGGAGTTAACATCAAAATTACATTTCTCGGCCATATCGCATAGATCTCACTGTGAAAAGGCTTAAATGACTTTTTTTAATTAAGTTTGAAGATTGCGCTCAAACCAAATGTCCTAGAACTAAATTTCTAAATGTAACTACTAGATTGTGATAAAATACACTATTGGGTGAAGTTTGGTTGACTTCTGCGCAGCGGTTTGGGAGTTAACATCAAAATTACATTTCTCAGCCATATCGCATAGATCTCACTGTGAAAAGGCTTAAATGGCTTTTTTGACCTAAGTTTGATGATTGCGCTCAAACCAAATGTCCTAGAACTAAATTTCCAAATGTAACTACTAGATTGTGATAAAATACACTATTGGGTGAAGTTTGGTTGACTTCTGCGCAGCGGTTTGGGAGTTAACATCAAAATTACATTTCTCGGCCATATCGCGGAGATCTCACTGTGAAAAGGCTTAAATGACTTTTTTAATTAAGTTTGATGATTGCGCTCAAACCAAATGTCCTAGAACTAAATTTCCAAATGTAACTACTAGATTGTGATAAAATACACTATTGGGTGAAGTTTGGTTGACTTCGGCGCAGCGGTTTGGGAGTTAACATCAAAATTACATTTCTCAGCCATATCGCATAGATCTCACTGTGAAAAGGCTTAAATGACTTTTTTTAATTAAATTTGAAGATTGCGCTCAAACCAAATGTCCTAAAACTAAATTTCCAAATGTAACTACTAGATTGTGATAAAATACACTATTGGGTGAAGTTTGGTTGACTTCGGCGCAGCGGTTTGGGAGTTAACATCAAAATTACATTTCTCAGCCATATCGCATAGATCTCACTGTGAAAAGGCTTAAATGACTTTTTTTAATTAAGTTTGAAGATTGCGCTCAAACCAAATGTCCTAAAACTAAATTTCCAAATGTAACTACTAGATTGTGATAAAATACACTATTGGGTGAAGTTTGGTTGACTTCTGCGCAGCGGTTTGGGAGTTAACATCAAAATTACATTTCTCAGCCATATCGCATAGATCTCACTGTGAAAAGGCTTAAATGGCTTTTTTGACCTAAGTTTGATGATTGCGCTCAAACCAAATGTCCTAGAACTAAATTTCCAAATGTAACTACTAGATTGTGATAAAATACACTATTGGGTGAAGTTTGGTTGACTTCTGCGCAGCGGTTTGGGAGTTAACATCAAAATTACATTTCTCGGCCATATCGCATAGATCTCACTGTGAAAAGGCTTAAATGGCTTTTTTGACCTAAGTTTGAGAATTGCGCTCAAATCAAATGTACTAGAACCAAATTTCCACATGTAACTACTAGATTGTGATACAATACACTATTGGGTGAAGTTTGGTTGACTTCTGCGCAGCGGTTTGGGAGTTAACATCAAAATTACATTTCTCGGCCATATCGCATAGATCTCACTGTGAAAAGGCTTAAATGACTTTTTTTAATTAAGTTTGAAGATTGCGCTCAAACCAAATGTCCTAGAACTAAATTTCTAAAGGTAACTACTAGATTGTGATAAAATACACTATTGGGTGAAGTTTGGTTGACTTCTGCGCAGCGGTTTGGGAGTTAACATCAAAATTACATTTCTCAGCCATATCGCATAGATCTCACTGTGAAAAGGCTTAAATGACTTTTTTGACCTAAGTTTGATGATTGCGCTCAAACCAAATGTCCTAGAACTAAATTTCCAAATGTAACTACTAGATTGTGATAAAATACACTATTGGGTGAAGTTTGGTTGACTTCTGCGCAGCGGTTTGGGAGTTAACATCAAAATTACATTTCTCAGCCATATCGCATAGATCTCACTGTGAAAAGGCTTAAATGACTTTTTTTAATTAAATTTGAAGATTGCGCTCAAACCAAATGTCCTAAAACTAAATTTCCAAATGTAACTACTAGATTGTGATAAAATACACTATTGGGTGAAGTTTGGTTGACTTCGGCGCAGCGGTTTGGGAGTTAACATCAAAATTACATTTCTCAGCCATATCGCATAGATCTCACTGTGAAAAGGCTTAAATGACTTTTTTTAATTAAGTTTGAAGATTGCGCTCAAACCAAATGTCCTAAAACTAAATTTCCAAATGTAACTACTAGATTGTGATAAAATACACTATTGGGTGAAGTTTGGTTGACTTCTGCGCAGCGGTTTGGGAGTTAACATCAAAATTACATTTCTCAGCCATATCGCATAGATCTCACTGTGAAAAGGCTTAAATGGCTTTTTTGACCTAAGTTTGATGATTGCGCTCAAACCAAATGTCCTAGAACTAAATTTCCAAATGTAACTACTAGATTGTGATAAAATACACTATTGGGTGAAGTTTGGTTGACTTCTGCGCAGCGGTTTGGGAGTTAACATCAAAATTACATTTCTCGGCCATATCGCATAGATCTCACTGTGAAAAGGCTTAAATGGCTTTTTTGACTTAAGTTTGAGAATTGCGCTCAAATCAAATGTACTAGAACCAAATTTCCACATGTAACTACTAGATTGTGATACAATACACTATTGGGTGAAGTTTGGTTGACTTCTGCGCAGCGGTTTGGGAGTTAACATCAAAATTACATTTCTCGGCCATATCGCATAGATCTCACTGTGAAAAGGCTTAAATGACTTTTTTTAATTAAGTTTGAAGATTGCGCTCAAACCAAATGTCCTAGAACTAAATTTCTAAAGGTAACTACTAGATTGTGATAAAATACACTATTGGGTGAAGTTTGGTTGACTTCTGCGCAGCGGTTTGGGAGTTAACATCAAAATTACATTTCTCAGCCATATCGCATAGATCTCACTGTGAAAAGGCTTAAATGACTTTTTTGACCTAAGTTTGATGATTGCGCTCAAACCAAATGTCCTAGAACTAAATTTCCAAATGTAACTACTAGATTGTGATAAAATACACTATTGGGTGAAGTTTGGTTGACTTCTGCGCAGCGGTTTGGGAGTTAACATCAAAATTACATTTCTCGGCCATATCGCGGAGATCTCACTGTGAAAAGGCTTAAATGACTTTTTTAATTAAGTTTGATGATTGCGCTCAAACCAAATGTCCTAGAACTAAATTTCCAAATGTAACTACTAGATTGTGATAAAATACACTATTGGGTGAAGTTTGGTTGACTTCTGCCAGCGGTTTGGGAGTTAACATCAAAATTACATTTCTCGGCAATATCGCATAGATCTCACTGTGAAAAGGCTGAAATGACTTTTTTAATTAAGTTTGATGATTGCGCTCAAACCAAATGTCCTAGAACGGAATTTCCAAATGTAACTACTAGATTGTGATACAATACACTATTGGGTGAAGTTTTGTTGACTTCTGCGCAGCGGTTTGGGAGTGAACATCAAAATTACATTTCTCAGCCATATCGCATAGATCTCACTGTGAAAAGGCTTAAATGGCTTTTTTGACCTAAGTTTGATGATTGCGCTCAAACCAAATGTCCTAAAACTAAATTTCCAAATGTAACTACTAGATTGTGATAAAATACACTATTGGGTGAAGTTTGGTTGACTTCTGCGCAGCGGTTTGGGAGTTAACATCAAAATTACATTTCTCGGCCATATCGCATAGATCTCACTGTGAAAAGGCTTAAATGGCTTTTTTGACCTAAGTTTGAGGATTGCGCTCAAATCAAATGTCCTAGAACTAAATTTCTAAATGTAACTACTAGATTGTGATAAAATACACTATTGGGTGAAGTTTGGTTGACTTCTGCGCAGCGGTTTGGGAGTGAACATCAAAATTACATTTCTCGGCCATATCGCATAGATCTCACTGTGAAAAGGCTTAAATGACTTTTTTAATTAAGTTTGATGATTGCGCTCAAACCAAATGTCCTAGAACTAAATTTCCAAATGTAACTACTAGATTGTGATAAAATACACTATTGGGTGAAGTTTGGTTGACTTCGGCGCAGCGGTTTGGGAGTTAACATCAAAATTACATTTCTCAGCCATATCGCATAGATCTCACTGTGAAAAGGCTTAAATGACTTTTTTTAATTAAGTTTGAAGATTGCGCTCAAACCAAATGTCCTAGAACTAAATTTCCAAATGTAACTACTAGATTATGATAAAATACACTATTGGGTGAAGTTTGGTTGACTTCTGCGCAGCGGTTTGGGAGTTAACATCAAAATTACATTTCTCGGCCATATCGCATAGATCTCACTGTGAAAAGGCTTAAATGGCTTTTTTGACCTAAGTTTGAGGATTGCGCTCAAATCAAATGTCCTAGAACCAAATTTCCACATGTAACTACTAGATTGTGATACAATACACTAATGGGTGAAGTTTGGTTGACTTCTGCGCAGCGGTTTGGGAGTGAACATCAAAATTACATTTCTCGTAGATCTCACTGTGAAAAGGCTTAAATGGCTTTTTTGAACTAAGTTTGAGGATTGCGCTCAAAACAAATGTCCTAGAACCAAATTTCCACATGTAACTACTAGATTGTGATACAATACACTATTGGGTGAAGTTTGGTTGACTTCTGCGCAGCGGTTTGGGAGTTAACATCAAAATTACATTTCTCGGCCATATCGCATAAATCTCACTGTGAAAAGGCTTAAATGGCTTTTTTGACCTAAGTTTGAGGATTGCGCTCAAATCAAATGTCCTAGAACCAAATTTCCACATGTAACTACTAGATTGTGATACAATACACTATTGGGTGAAGTTTGGTTGACTTCTGCGCAGCGGTTTGGGAGTTAACATCAAAATTACATTTCTCGGCCATATCGCATAGATCTCACTGTGAAAAGGCTTAAATGACTTTTTTTAATTAAGTTTGAAGATTGCGCTCAAACCAAATGTCCTAGAACTAAATTTCTAAATGTAACTACTAGATTATGATAAAATACACTATTGGGTGAAGTTTGGTTGACTTCTGCGCAGCGGTTTGGGAGTGAACATCAAAATTACATTTCTCGGCCATATCGCATAGATCTCACTGTGAAAAGGCTTAAATGGCTTTTTTGACCTAAGTTTGATGATTGCGCTCAAACCAAATGTCCTAGAACTAAATTTCCAAATGTAACTACTAGATTGTGATAAAATACACTATTGGGTGAAGTTTGGTTGACTTCTGCGCAGCGGTTTGGGAGTTAACATCAAAATTACATTTCTCGGCCATATCGCATAGATCTCACTGTGAAAAGGCTTAAATGGCTTTTTTGACCTAAGTTTGAGGATTGCGCTCAAACCAAATGTCCTAAAACTAAATTTCCAAATGTAACTACTAGATTGTGATAAAATACACTATTGGGTGAAGTTTGGTTGACTTCGGCGCAGCGGTTTGGGAGTTAACATCAAAATTACATTTCTCAGCCATATCGCATAGATCTCACTGTGAAAAGGCTTAAATGACTTTTTTTAATTAAGTTTGAAGATTGCGCTCAAACCAAATGTCCTAAAACTAAATTTCCAAATGTAACTACTAGATTGTGATAAAATACACTATTGGGTGAAGTTTGGTTGACTTCTGCGCAGCGGTTTGGGAGTTAACATCAAAATTACATTTCTCAGCCATATCGCATAGATCTCACTGTGAAAAGGCTTAAATGGCTTTTTTGACCTAAGTTTGATGATTGCGCTCAAACCAAATGTCCTAGAACTAAATTTCCAAATGTAACTACTAGATTGTGATAAAATACACTATTGGGTGAAGTTTGGTTGACTTCTGCGCAGCGGTTTGGGAGTTAACATCAAAATTACATTTCTCGGCCATATCGCATAGATCTCACTGTGAAAAGGCTTAAATGGCTTTTTTGACCTAAGTTTGAGAATTGCGCTCAAATCAAATGTACTAGAACCAAATTTCCACATGTAACTACTAGATTGTGATACAATACACTATTGGGTGAAGTTTGGTTGACTTCTGCGCAGCGGTTTGGGAGTTAACATCAAAATTACATTTCTCGGCCATATCGCATAGATCTCACTGTGAAAAGGCTTAAATGACTTTTTTTAATTAAGTTTGAAGATTGCGCTCAAACCAAATGTCCTAGAACTAAATTTCTAAATGTAACTACTAGATTGTGATAAAATACACTATTGGGTGAAGTTTGGTTGACTTCTGCGCAGCGGTTTGGGAGTTAACATCAAAATTACATTTCTCAGCCATATCGCATAGATCTCACTGTGAAAAGGCTTAAATGACTTTTTTGACCTAAGTTTGATGATTGCGCTCAAACCAAATGTCCTAGAACTAAATTTCCAAATGTAACTACTAGATTGTGATAAAATACACTATTGGGTGAAGTTTGGTTGACTTCTGCGCAGCGGTTTGGGAGTTAACATCAAAATTACATTTCTCGGCCATATCGCGGAGATCTCACTGTGAAAAGGCTTAAATGACTTTTTTAATTAAGTTTGATGATTGCGCTCAAACCAAATGTCCTAGAACTAAATTTCCAAATGTAACTACTAGATTGTGATACAATACACTATTGGGTGAAGTTTGGTTGACTTCTGCGCAGCGGTTTGGGAGTGAACATCAAAATTACATTTCTCGGCCATATCGCATAGATCTCACTGTGAAAAGGCTTAAATGGCTTTTTTGACCTAAGTTTGAGGATTGCGCTCAAATCAAATGTCCTAGAACCAAATTTCCACATGTAACTACTAGATTGTGATACAATACACTATTGGGTGAAGTTTGGTTTACTTCTGCGCAGCAGTCTGGGAGTTAACATCAAAATTACATTTCTCGGCCATATCGCATAGATCTCACTGTGAAAAGGCTTAAATGACTTTTTTTAATTAAGTTTGAAGAATGCGCTCAAACCAAATGTCCTAGAACTAAATTTCTAAATGTAACTACTAGATTGTGATAAAATACACTATTGGGTGAAGTTTGGTTGACTTCTGCGCAGCGGTTTGGGAGTTAACATCAAAATTACATTTCTCAGCCATATCGCATCGATCTCACTGTGAAAAGGCTTAAATGGCTTTTTTGACCTAAGTTTGATGATTGCGCTCAAACCAAATGTCCTAGAACTAAATTTCCAAATGTAACTACTAGATTGTGATAAAATACACTATTGGGTGAAGTTTGGTTGACTTCTGCGCAGCGGTTTGGGAGTTAACATCAAAATTACATTTCTCGGCCATATCGCATAGATCTCACTGTGAAAAGGCTTAAATGGCTTTTTTGACCTAAGTTTGAGAATTGCGCTCAAATCAAATGTACTAGAACCAAATTTCCACATGTAACTACTAGATTGTGATACAATACACTATTGGGTGAAGTTTGGTTGACTTCTGCGCAGCGGTTTGGGAGTGAACATCAAAATTACATTTCTCGGCCATATCGCATAGATCTCACTGTGAAAAGGCTTAAATGACTTTTTTTAATTAAGTTTGAAGATTGCGCTCAAACCAAATGTCCTAGAACTAAATTTCTAAATGTAACTACTAGATTGTGATAAAATACACTATTGGGTGAAGTTTGGTTGACTTCTGCGCAGCGGTTTGGGAGTTAACATCAAAATTACATTTCTCAGCCATATCGCATAGATCTCACTGTGAAAAGGCTTAAATGACTTTTTTGACCTAAGTTTGATGATTGCGCTCAAACCAAATGTCCTAGAACTAAATTTCCAAATGTAACTACTAGATTGTGATAAAATACACTATTGGGTGAAGTTTGGTTGACTTCTGCGCAGCGGTTTGGGAGTTAACATCAAAATTACATTTCTCGGCCATATCGCGGAGATCTCACTGTGAAAAGGCTTAAATGACTTTTTTATTTAAGTTTGATGATTGCGCTCAAACCAAATGTCCTAGAACTAAATTTCCAAATGTAACTACTAGATTGTGATAAAATACACTATTGGGTGAAGTTTGGTTGACTTCTGCCAGCGGTTTGGGAGTTAACATCAAAATTACATTTCTCGGCAATATCGCATAGATCTCACTGTGAAAAGGCTGAAATGACTTTTTTAATTAAGTTTTATGATTGCGCTCAAACCAAATGTCCTAGAACGGAATTTCCAAATGTAACTACTAGATTGTGATACAATACACTATTGGGTGAAGTTTGGTTGACTTCTGCGCAGCGGTTTGGGAGTGAACATCAAAATTACATTTCTCGTAGATATCACTGTGAAAAGGCTTAAATGGCTTTTTTGAACTAAGTTTGAGGATTGGGCTCAAAACAAATGTCCTAGAACCAAATTTCCACATGTAACTACTAGATTGTGATACAATACACTATTGGGTGAAGTTTGGTTGACTTCTGTGCAGCGGTTTGGGAGTTAACATCAAAATTACATTTCTCGGCCATATCGCATAGATCTCACTGTGAAAAGGCTTAAATGGCTTTTTTGACCTAAGTTTGAGGATTGCGCTCAAATCAAATGTCCTAGAACCAAATTTCCACATGTAACTACTAGATTGTGATACAATACACTATTGGGTGAAGTTTGGTTGACTTCTGCGCAGCGGTTTGGGAGTTAACATCAAAATTACATTTCTCGGCCATATCGCATAGATCTCACTGTGAAAAGGCTTAAATGACTTTTTTAAATTAAGTTTGAAGATTGCGCTCAAACCAAATGTCCTAGAACTAAATTTCTAAATGTAACTACTAGATTATGATAAAATACACTATTGGGTGAAGTTTGGTTGACTTCTGCGCAGCGGTTTGGGAGTTAATATCAAAATTACATTTCTCGGCCATATCGCATAGATCTCACTGTGAAAAGGCTTAAATGGCTTTTTTGACCTAAGTTTGAGGATTGCGCTCAAATCAAATGTCCTAGAACCAAATTTCCACATGTAACTACTAGATTGTGATACAATACACTAATGGGTGAAGTTTGGTTGACTTCTGCGCAGCGGTTTGGGAGTGAACATCAAAATTACATTTCTCGGCCATATCGCGTAGATCTCACTGTGAAAAGGCTTAAATGGCTTTTTTGAACTAAGTTTGAGGATTGCGCTCAAAACAAATGTCCTAGAACCAAATTTCCACATGTAACTACTAGATTGTGATACAATACACTATTGGGTGAAGTTTGGTTGACTTCTGCGCAGCGGTTTGGGAGTTAACATCAAAATTACATTTCTCGGCAATATCGCATAGATCTCACTGTGAAAAGGCTGAAATGACTTTTTTAATTAAGTTTGATGATTGCGCTCAAACCAAATGTCCTAGAACGGAATTTCCAAATGTAACTACTAGATTGTGATACAATACACTATTGGGTGAAGTTTGGTTGACTTCTGCGCAGCGGTTTGGGAGTGAACATCAAAATTACATTTCTCGGCCATATCGCATAGATCTCACTGTGAAAAGGCTTAAATGACTTTTTTTAATTAAGTTTGAAGATTGCGCTCAAACCAAATGTCCTAAAACTAAATTTCCAAATGTAACTACTAGATTGTGATAAAATACACTATTGGGTGAAGTTTGGTTGACTTCTGCGCAGCGGTTTGGGAGTTAACATCAAAATTACATTTCTCGGCCATATCGCATAGATCTCACTGTGAAAAGGCTTAAATGGCTTTTTTGACCTAAGTTTGAGGATTGCGCTCAAATCAAATGTCCTAGAACTAAATTTCTAAATGTAACTACTAGATTGTGATAAAATTCACTATTGGGTGAAGTTTGGTTGACTTCTGCGCAGCGGTTTGGGAGTGAACATCAAAATTACATTTCTCGGCCATATCGCATAGATCTCACTGTGAAAAGGCTTAAATGACTTTTTTAATTAAGTTTGATGATTGCGCTCAAACCAAATGTCCTAGAACTAAATTTCCAAATGTAACTACTAGATTGTGATAAAATACACTATTGGGTGAAGTTTGGTTGACTTCGGCGCAGCGGTTTGGGAGTTAACATCAAAATTACATTTCTCAGCCATATCGCATAAATCTCACTGTGAAAAGGCTTAAATGACTTTTTTTAATTAAGTTTGAAGATTGCGCTCAAACCAAATGTCCTAGAACTAAATTTCCAAATGTAACTACTAGATTATGATAAAATACACTATTGGGTGAAGTTTGGTTGACTTCTGCGCAGCGGTTTGGGAGTTAACATCAAAATTACATTTCTCGGCCATATCGCATAGATCTCACTGTGAAAAGGCTTAAATGGCTTTTTTGACCTAAGTTTGAGGATTGCGCTCAAATCAAATGTCCTAGAACCAAATTTCCACATGTAACTACTAGATTGTGATACAATACACTAATGGGTGAAGTTTGGTTGACTTCTGCGCAGCGGTTTGGGAGTGAACATCAAAATTACATTTCTCGTAGATCTCACTGTGAAAAGGCTTAAATGGCTTTTTTGAACTAAGTTTGAGGATTGCGCTCAAAACAAATGTCCTAGAACCAAATTTCCACATGTAACTACTAGATTGTGATACAATACACTATTGGGTGAAGTTTGGTTGACTTCTGCGCAGCGGTTTGGGAGTTAACATCAAAATTACATTTCTCGGCCATATCGCATAGATCTCACTGTGAAAAGGCTTAAATAGCTTTTTTGACCTAAGTTTGAGGATTGCGCTCAAATCAAATGTCCTAGAACCAAATTTCCACATGTAACTACTAGATTGTGATACAATACACTATTGGGTGAAGTTTGGTTGACTTCTGCGCAGCGGTTTGGGAGTTAACATCAAAATTACATTTCTCGGCCATATCGCATAGATCTCACTGTGAAAAGGCTTAAATGACTTTTTTTAATTAAGTTTGAAGATTGCGCTCAAACCAAATGTCCTAGAACTAAATTTCTAAATGTAACTACTAGATTATGATAAAATACACTATTGGGTGAAGTTTGGTTGACTTCTGCGCAGCGGTTTGGGAGTGAACATCAAAATTACATTTCTCGGCCATATCGCATAGATCTCACTGTGAAAAGGCTTAAATGGCTTTTTTGACCTAAGTTTGATGATTGCGCTCAAACCAAATGTCCTAGAACTAAATTTCCAAATGTAACTACTAGATTGTGATAAAATACACTATTGGGTGAAGTTTGGTTGACTTCTGCGCAGCGGTTTGGGAGTTAACATCAAAATTACATTTCTCGGCCATATCGCATAGATCTCACTGTGAAAAGGCTTAAATGGCTTTTTTGACCTAAGTTTGAGGATTGCGCTCAAACCAAATGTCCTAGACCTAAATTTCCAAATGTAACTACTAGATTGTGATAAAATACACTATTGGGTGAAGTTTGGTTGACTTCTGCGCAGCGGTTTGGGAGTTAACATCAAAATTACATTTCTCGGCCATATCGCATAGATCTCACTGTGAAAAGGCTTAAATGACTTTTTTTAATTAAGTTTGAAGATTGCGCTCAAACCAAATGTCCTAAAACTAAATTTCCAAATGTAACTACTAGATTATGATAAAATACACTATTGGGTGAAGTTTGGTTGACTTCTGCTCAGCGGTTTGGGAGTGAACATCAAAATTACATTTCTCGGCCATATCGCATAGATCTCACTGTGAAAAGGCTTAAATGACTTTTTTTATTTAAGTTTGAAGATTGCGCTCAAACCAAATGTCCTAAAACTAAATTTCCACATGTAACTACTAGATTGTGATAAAATACACTATTGGGTGAAGTTTGGTTGACTTCTGCGCAGCGGTTTGGGAGTTAACATCAAAATTACATTTCTCGGCCATATCGCATAGATCTCACTGTGAAAAGGCTTAAATGGCTTTTTTGACCTAAGTTTGAGGATTGCGCTCAAATCAAATGTCCTAGAACCAAATTTCCACATGTAACTACTAGATTGTGATACAATACACTATTGGGTGAAGTTTGGTTGACTTCTGCGCAGCGGTTTGGGAGTGAACATCAAAATTACATTTCTCGGCCATATCGCATAGATCTCACTGTGAAAAGGCTTAAATGGCTTTTTTGACCTAAGTTTGAGGATTGCGCTCAAATCAAATGTCCTAGAACCAAATTTCCACATGTAACTACTAGATTGTGATACAATACACTATTGGGTGAAGTTTGGTTTACTTCTGCGCAGCGGTCTGGGAGTTAACATCAAAATTACATTTCTCGGCCATATCGCATAGATCTCACTGTGAAAAGGCTTAAATGACTTTTTTTAATTAAGTTTGAAGATTGCGCTCAAACCAAATGTCCTAGAACTAAATTTCTAAATGTAACTACTAGATTGTGATAAAATACACTATTGGGTGAAGTTTGGTTGACTTCTGCGCAGCGGTTTGGGAGTTAACATCAAAATTACATTTCTCAGCCATATCGCATAGATCTCACTGTGAAAAGGCTTAAATGGCTTTTTTGACCTAAGTTTGATGATTGCGCTCAAACCAAATGTCCTAGAACTAAATTTCCAAATGTAACTACTAGATTGTGATAAAATACACTATTGGGTGAAGTTTGGTTGACTTCTGCGCAGCGGTTTGGGAGTTAACATCAAAATTACATTTCTCGGCCATATCGCGGAGATCTCACTGTGAAAAGGCTTAAATGACTTTTTTAATTAAGTTTGATGATTGCGCTCAAACCAAATGTCCTAGAACTAAATTTCCAAATGTAACTACTAGATTGTGATAAAATACACTATTGGGTGAAGTTTGGTTGACTTCGGCGCAGCGGTTTGGGAGTTAACATCAAAATTACATTTCTCAGCCATATCGCATAGATCTCACTGTGAAAAGGCTTAAATGACTTTTTTTAATTAAATTTGAAGATTGCGCTCAAACCAAATGTCCTAAAACTAAATTTCCAAATGTAACTACTAGATTGTGATAAAATACACTATTGGGTGAAGTTTGGTTGACTTCGGCGCAGCGGTTTGGGAGTTAACATCAAAATTACATTTCTCAGCCATATCGCATAGATCTCACTGTGAAAAGGCTTAAATGACTTTTTTTAATTAAGTTTGAAGATTGCGCTCAAACCAAATGTCCTAAAACTAAATTTCCAAATGTAACTACTAGATTGTGATAAAATACACTATTGGGTGAAGTTTGGTTGACTTCTGCGCAGCGGTTTGGGAGTTAACATCAAAATTACATTTCTCAGCCATATCGCATAGATCTCACTGTGAAAAGGCTTAAATGGCTTTTTTGACCTAAGTTTGATGATTGCGCTCAAACCAAATGTCCTAGAACTAAATTTCCAAATGTAACTACTAGATTGTGATAAAATACACTATTGGGTGAAGTTTGGTTGACTTCTGCGCAGCGGTTTGGGAGTTAACATCAAAATTACATTTCTCGGCCATATCGCATAGATCTCACTGTGAAAAGGCTTAAATGGCTTTTTTGACCTAAGTTTGAGAATTGCGCTCAAATCAAATGTACTAGAACCAAATTTCCACATGTAACTACTAGATTGTGATACAATACACTATTGGGTGAAGTTTGGTTGACTTCTGCGCAGCGGTTTGGGAGTTAACATCAAAATTACATTTCTCGGCCATATCGCATAGATCTCACTGTGAAAAGGCTTAAATGACTTTTTTTAATTAAGTTTGAAGATTGCGCTCAAACCAAATGTCCTAGAACTAAATATCTAAAGGTAACTACTAGATTGTGATAAAATACACTATTGGGTGAAGTTTGGTTGACTTCTGCGCAGCGGTTTGGGAGTTAACATCAAAATTACATTTCTCAGCCATATCGCATAGATCTCACTGTGAAAAGGCTTAAATGACTTTTTTGACCTAAGTTTGATGATTGCGCTCAAACCAAATGTCCTAGAACTAAATTTCCAAATGTAACTACTAGATTGTGATAAAATACACTATTGGGTGAAGTTTGGTTGACTTCTGCGCAGCGGTTTGGGAGTTAACATCAAAATTACATTTCTCGGCCATATCGCGGAGATCTCACTGTGAAAAGGCTTAAATGACTTTTTTAATTAAGTTTGATGATTGCGCTCAAACCAAATGTCCTAGAACTAAATTTCCAAATGTAACTACTAGATTGTGATAAAATACACTATTGGGTGAAGTTTGGTTGACTTCTGCCAGCGGTTTGGGAGTTAACATCAAAATTACATTTCTCGGCAATATCGCATAGATCTCACTGTGAAAAGGCTGAAATGACTTTTTTAATTAAGTTTGATGATTGCGCTCAAACCAAATGTCCTAGAACGGAATTTCCAAATGTAACTACTAGATTGTGATACAATACACTATTGGGTGAAGTTTGGTTGACTTCTGCGCAGCGGTTTGGGAGTGAACATCAAAATTACATTTCTCGTAGATATCACTGTGAAAAGGCTTAAATGGCTTTTTTGAACTAAGTTTGAGGATTGGGCTCAAAACAAATGTCCTAGAACCAAATTTCCACATGTAACTACTAGATTGTGATACAATACACTATTGGGTGAAGTTTGGTTGACTTCTGCGCAGCGGTTTGGGAGTTAACATCAAAATTACATTTCTCGGCCATATCGCATAGATCTCACTGTGAAAAGGCTTAAATGGCTTTTTTGACCTAAGTTTGAGGATTGCGCTCAAATCAAATGTCCTAGAACCAAATTTCCACATGTAACTACTAGATTGTGATACAATACACTATTGGGTGAAGTTTGGTTGACTTCTGCGCAGCGGTTTGGGAGTGAACATCAAAATTACATTTCTCGGCCATATCGCATAGATCTCACTGTGAAAAGGCTTAAATGGCTTTTTTGACCTAAGTTTGAGGATTGCGCTCAAATCAAATGTCCTAGAACCAAATTTCCACATGTAACTACTAGATTGTGATACAATACACTATTGGGTGAAGTTTGGTTTACTTCTGCGCAGCGGTCTGGGAGTTAACATCAAAATTACATTTCTCGGCCATATCGCATAGATCTCACTGTGAAAAGGCTTAAATGACTTTTTTTAATTAAGTTTGAAGATTGCGCTCAAACCAAATGTCCTAGAACTAAATTTCTAAATGTAACTACTAGATTGTGATAAAATACACTATTGGGTGAAGTTTGGTTGACTTCTGCGCAGCGGTTTGGGAGTTAACATCAAAATTACATTTCTCAGCCATATCGCATAGATCTCACTGTGAAAAGGCTTAAATGGCTTTTTTGACCTAAGTTTGATGATTGCGCTCAAACCAAATGTCCTAGAACTAAATTTCCAAATGTAACTACTAGATTGTGATAAAATACACTATTGGGTGAAGTTTGGTTGACTTCTGCGCAGCGGTTTGGGAGTTAACATCAAAATTACATTTCTCGGCCATATCGCGGAGATCTCACTGTGAAAAGGCTTAAATGACTTTTTTAATTAAGTTTGATGATTGCGCTCAAACCAAATGTCCTAGAACTAAATTTCCAAATGTAACTACTAGATTGTGATAAAATACACTATTGGGTGAAGTTTGGTTGACTTCGGCGCAGCGGTTTGGGAGTTAACATCAAAATTACATTTCTCAGCCATATCGCATAGATCTCACTGTGAAAAGGCTTAAATGACTTTTTTTAATTAAATTTGAAGATTGCGCTCAAACCAAATGTCCTAAAACTAAATTTCCAAATGTAACTACTAGATTGTGATAAAATACATTATTGGGTGAAGTTTGGTTGACTTCGGCGCAGCGGTTTGGGAGTTAACATCAAAATTACATTTCTCAGCCATATCGCATAGATCTCACTGTGAAAAGGCTTAAATGACTTTTTTTAATTAAGTTTGAAGATTGCGCTCAAACCAAATGTCCTAAAACTAAATTTCCAAATGTAACTACTAGATTGTGATAAAATACACTATTGGGTGAAGTTTGGTTGACTTCTGCGCAGCGGTTTGGGAGTTAACATCAAAATTACATTTCTCAGCCATATCGCATAGATCTCACTGTGAAAAGGCTTAAATGGCTTTTTTGACCTAAGTTTGATGATTGCGCTCAAACCAAATGTCCTAGAACTAAATTTCCAAATGTAACTACTAGATTGTGATAAAATACACTATTGGGTGAAGTTTGGTTGACTTCTGCGCAGCGGTTTGGGAGTTAACATCAAAATTACATTTCTCGGCCATATCGCATAGATCTCACTGTGAAAAGGCTTAAATGGCTTTTTTGACCTAAGTTTGAGAATTGCGCTCAAATCAAATGTACTAGAACCAAATTTCCACATGTAACTACTAGATTGTGATACAATACACTATTGGGTGAAGTTTGGTTGACTTCTGCGCAGCGGTTTGGGAGTTAACATCAAAATTACATTTCTCGGCCATATCGCATAGATCTCACTGTGAAAAGGCTTAAATGACTTTTTTTAATTAAGTTTGAAGATTGCGCTCAAACCAAATGTCCTAGAACTAAATTTCTAAAGGTAACTACTAGATTGTGATAAAATACACTATTGGGTGAAGTTTGGTTGACTTCTGCGCAGCGGTTTGGGAGTTAACATCAAAATTACATTTCTCAGCCATATCGCATAGATCTCACTGTGAAAAGGCTTAAATGACTTTTTTGACCTAAGTTTGATGATTGCGCTCAAACCAAATGTCCTAGAACTAAATTTCCAAATGTAACTACTAGATTGTGATAAAATACACTATTGGGTGAAGTTTGGTTGACTTCTGCGCAGCGGTTTGGGAGTTAACATCAAAATTACATTTCTCGGCCATATCGCGGAGATCTCACTGTGAAAAGGCTTAAATGACTTTTTTAATTAAGTTTGATGATTGCGCTCAAACCAAATGTCCTAGAACTAAATTTCCAAATGTAACTACTAGATTGTGATAAAATACACTATTGGGTGAAGTTTGGTTGACTTCTGCCAGCGGTTTGGGAGTTAACATCAAAATTACATTTCTCGGCAATATCGCATAGATCTCACTGTGAAAAGGCTGAAATGACTTTTTTAATTAAGTTTGATGATTGCGCTCAAACCAAATGTCCTAGAACGGAATTTCCAAATGTAACTACTAGATTGTGATACAATACACTATTGGGTGAAGTTTGGTTGACTTCTGCGCAGCGGTTTGGGAGTGAACATCAAAATTACATTTCTCAGCCATATCGCATAGATCTCACTGTGAAAAGGCTTAAATGGCTTTTTTGACCTAAGTTTGATGATTGCGCTCAAACCAAATGTCCTAAAACTAAATTTCCAAATGTAACTACTAGATTGTGATAAAATACACTATTGGGTGAAGTTTGGTTGACTTCTGCGCAGCGGTTTGGGAGTTAACATCAAAATTACATTTCTCGGCCATATCGCATAGATCTCACTGTGAAAAGGCTTAAATGGCTTTTTTGACCTAAGTTTGAGGATTGCGCTCAAATCAAATGTCCTAGAACTAAATTTCTAAATGTAACTACTAGATTGTGATAAAATACACTATTGGGTGAAGTTTGGTTGACTTCTGCGCAGCGGTTTGGGAGTGAACATCAAAATTACATTTCTCGGCCATATCGCATAGATCTCACTGTGAAAAGGCTTAAATGACTTTTTTAATTAAGTTTGATGATTGCGCTCAAACCAAATGTCCTAGAACTAAATTTCCAAATGTAACTACTAGATTGTGATAAAATACACTATTGGGTGAAGTTTGGTTGACTTCGGCGCAGCGGTTTGGGAGTTAACATCAAAATTACATTTCTCAGCCATATCGCATAGATCTCACTGTGAAAAGGCTTAAATGACTTTTTTTAATTAAGTTTGAAGATTGCGCTCAAACCAAATGTCCTAGAACTAAATTTCCAAATGTAACTACTAGATTATGATAAAATACACTATTGGGTGAAGTTTGGTTGACTTCTGCGCAGCGGTTTGGGAGTTAACATCAAAATTACATTTCTCGGCCATATCGCATAGATCTCACTGTGAAAAGGCTTAAATGGCTTTTTTGACCTAAGTTTGAGGATTGCGCTCAAATCAAATGTCCTAGAACCAAATTTCCACATGTAACTACTAGATTGTGATACAATACACTAATGGGTGAAGTTTGGTTGACTTCTGCGCAGCGGTTTGGGAGTGAACATCAAAATTACATTTCTCGTAGATCTCACTGTGAAAAGGCTTAAATGGCTTTTTTGAACTAAGTTTGAGGATTGCGCTCAAAACAAATGTCCTAGAACCAAATTTCCACATGTAACTACTAGATTGTGATACAATACACTATTGGGTGAAGTTTGGTTGACTTCTGCGCAGCGGTTTGGGAGTTAACATCAAAATTACATTTCTCGGCCATATCGCATAAATCTCACTGTGAAAAGGCTTAAATGGCTTTTTTGACCTAAGTTTGAGGATTGCGCTCAAATCAAATGTCCTAGAACCAAATTTCCACATGTAACTACTAGATTGTGATACAATACACTATTGGGTGAAGTTTGGTTGACTTCTGCGCAGCGGTTTGGGAGTTAACATCAAAATTACATTTCTCGGCCATATCGCATAGATCTCACTGTGAAAAGGCTTAAATGACTTTTTTTAATTAAGTTTGAAGATTGCGCTCAAACCAAATGTCCTAGAACTAAATTTCTAAATGTAACTACTAGATTATGATAAAATACACTATTGGGTGAAGTTTGGTTGACTTCTGCGCAGCGGTTTGGGAGTGAACATCAAAATTACATTTCTCGGCCATATCGCATAGATCTCACTGTGAAAAGGCTTAAATGGCTTTTTTGACCTAAGTTTGATGATTGCGCTCAAACCAAATGTCCTAGAACTAAATTTCCAAATGTAACTACTAGATTGTGATAAAATACACTATTGGGTGAAGTTTGGTTGACTTCTGCGCAGCGGTTTGGGAGTTAACATCAAAATTACATTTCTCGGCCATATCGCATAGATCTCACTGTGAAAAGGCTTAAATGGCTTTTTTGACCTAAGTTTGAGGATTGCGCTCAAACCAAATGTCCTAGAACTAAATTTCCAAATGTAACTACTAGATTGTGATAAAATACACTATTGGGTGAAGTTTGGTTGACTTCTGCGCAGCGGTTTGGGAGTTAACATCAAAATTACATTTCTCGGCCATATCGCATAGATCTCACTGTGAAAAGGCTTAAATGACTTTTTTTAATTAAGTTTGAAGATTGCGCTCAAACCAAATGTCCTAAAACTAAATTTCCAAATGTAACTACTAGATTATGATAAAATACACTATTGGGTGAAGTTTGGTTGACTTCTGCTCAGCGGTTTGGGAGTGAACATCAAAATTACATTTCTCGGCCATATCGCATAGATCTCACTGTGAAAAGGCTTAAATGACTTTTTTTATTTAAGTTGAAGATTGCGCTCAAACCAAATGTCCTAAAACTAAATTTCCAAATGTAACTACTAGATTGTGATAAAATACACTATTGGGTGAAGTTTGGTTGACTTCTGCGCAGCGGTTTGGGAGTTAACATCAAAATTACATTTCTCGGCCATATCGCATAGATCTCACTGTGAAAAGGCTTAAATGGCTTTTTTGACCTAAGTTTGAGAATTGCGCTCAAATCAAATGTCCTAGAACCAAATTTCCAAATGTAACTACTAGATTGTGATAAAATACACTATTGGGTGAAGTTTGGTTGACTTCTGCGCAGCGGTTTGGGAGTTAACATCAAAATTACATTTCTCGGCCATATCGCATAGATCTCACTGTGAAAAGGCTTAAATGGCTTTTTTGACCTAAGTTTGATGATTGCGCTCAAACCAAATGTCCTAGAACTAAATTTCCACATGTAACTACTAGATTGTGATAAAATACACTATTGGGTGAAGTTTGGTTGACTTCTGCGCAGCGGTTTGGGAGTTAACATCAAAATTACATTTCTCGGCCATATCGCATAGATCTCACTGTGAAAAGGCTTAAATGACTTTTTTTAATTAAGTTTGAAGATTGCGCTCAAACCAAATGTCCTAGAACTAAATTTCCAAATGTAACTACTAGATTATGATAAAATACACTATTGGGTGAAGTTTGGTTTACTTCTGCGCAGCGGTTTGGGAGTTAACATCAAAATTACATTTCTCGGCCATATCGCATAGATCTCACTGTGAAAAGGCTTAAATGGCTTTTTTGACCTAAGTTTGAGGATTGCGCTCAAATCAAATGTCCTAGAACCAAATTTCCACATGTAACTACTAGATTGTGATACAATACACTAATGGGTGAAGTTTGGTTGACTTCTGCGCAGCGGTTTGGGAGTGAACATCAAAATTACATTTCTCAGCCATATCGCATAGATCTCACTGTGAAAAGGCTTAAATGGCTTTTTTGACCTAAGTTTGATGATTGCGCTCAAACCAAATGTCCTAGAACTAAATTTCCAAATGTAACTACTAGATTGTGATAAAATACACTATTGGGTGAAGTTTGGTTGACTTCTGCGCAGCGGTTTGGGAGTTAACATCAAAATTACATTTCTCGGCCATATCGCATTGATCTCACTGTGAAAAGGCTTAAATGGCTTTTTTTAATTAAGTTTGAAGATTGCGCTCAAACCAAATGTCCTAAAACTAAATTTCCAAATGTAACTACTAGATTATGATAAAATACACTATTGGGTGAAGTTTGGTTGACTTCTGCGCAGCGGTTTGGGAGTGAACATCAAAATTACATTTCTCGGCCATATCGCATAGATCTCACTGTGAAAAGGCTTAAATGGCTTTTTTGACCTAAGTTTGAGGATTGCGCTCAAATCAAATGTCCTAGAACCAAATTTCCACATGTAACTACTAGATTGTGATACAATACACTATTGGGTGAAGTTTGGTTTACTTCTGTGCAGCGGTCTGGGAGTTAACATCAAAATTACATTTCTCGGCCATATCGCATAGATCTCACTGTGAAAAGGCTTAAATGGCTTTTTTGACCTAAGTTTGAGGATTGCGCTCAAATCAAATGTCCTAGAACTAAATTTCTAAATGTAACTACTAGATTGTGATAAAATACACTATTGGGTGAAGTTTGGTTGACTTCTGCGCAGCGGTTTGGGAGTGAACATCAAAATTACATTTCTCGGCCATATCGCATAGATCTCACTGTGAAAAGGCTTAAATGACTTTTTTAATTAAGTTTGATGATTGCGCTCAAACCAAATGTCCTAGAACTAAATTTCCAAATGTAACTACTAGATTGTGATAAAATACACTATTGGGTGAAGTTTGGTTGACTTCGGCGCAGCGGTTTGGGAGTTAACATCAAAATTACATTTCTCAGCCATATCGCATAGATCTCACTGTGAAAAGGCTTAAATGACTTTTTTTAATTAAGTTTGAAGATTGCGCTCAAACCAAATGTCCTAGAACTAAATTTCCAAATGTAACTACTAGATTATGATAAAATACACTATTGGGTGAAGTTTGGTTGACTTCTGCGCAGCGGTTTGGGAGTTAACATCAAAATTACATTTCTCGGCCATATCGCATAGATCTCACTGTGAAAAGGCTTAAATGGCTTTTTTGACCTAAGTTTGAGGATTGCGCTCAAATCAAATGTCCTAGAACCAAATTTCCACATGTAACTACTAGATTGTGATACAATACACTAATGGGTGAAGTTTGGTTGACTTCTGCGCAGCGGTTTGGGAGTGAACATCAAAATTACATTTCTCGTAGATCTCACTGTGAAAAGGCTTAAATGGCTTTTTTGAACTAAGTTTGAGGATTGCGCTCAAAACAAATGTCCTAGAACCAAATTTCCACATGTAACTACTAGATTGTGATACAATACACTATTGGGTGAAGTTTGGTTGACTTCTGCGCAGCGGTTTGGGAGTTAACATCAAAATTACATTTCTCGGCCATATCGCATAGATCTCACTGTGAAAAGGCTTAAATGGCTTTTTTGACCTAAGTTTGAGAATTGCGCTCAAATCAAATGTCCTAGAACCAAATTTCCACATGTAACTACTAAATTGTGATACAATACAATATTGTGTGAAGTTTGGTTGACTTCTGCGCAGCGGTTTGGGAGTTAACATCAAAATTACATTTCTCGGCCATATCGCATAGATCTCACTGTGAAAAGGCTTAAATGACTTTTTTTAATTAAGTTTGAAGATTGCGCTCAAACCAAATGTCCTAGAACTAAATTTCTAAATGTAACTACTAGATTGTGATAAAATACACTATTGGGTGAAGTTTGGTTGACTTCTGCGCAGCGGTTTGGGAGTTAACATCAAAATTACATTTCTCAGCCATATCGCATAGATCTCACTGTGAAAAGGCTTAAATGGCTTTTTTGACCTAAGTTTGATGATTGCGCTCAAACCAAATGTCCTAGAACTAAATTTCCAAATGTAACTACTAGATTGTGATAAAATACACTATTGGGTGAAGTTTGGTTGACTTCTGCGCAGCGGTTTGGGAGTTAACATCAAAATTACATTTCTCGGCCATATCGCATAGATCTCACTGTGAAAAGGCTTAAATGACTTTTTTTAATTAAGTTTGAAGATTGCGCTCAAACCAAATGTCCTAGAACTAAATTTCCAAATGTAACTACTAGATTATGATAAAATACACTATTGGGTGAAGTTTGGTTTACTTCTGCGCAGCGGTTTGGGAGTTAACATCAAAATTACATTTCTCGGCCATATCGCATAGATCTCACTGTGAAAAGGCTTAAATGGCTTTTTTGACCTAAGTTTGAGGATTGCGCTCAAATCAAATGTCCTAGAACCAAATTTCCACATGTAACTACTAGATTGTGATACAATACACTAATGGGTGAAGTTTGGTTGACTTCTGCGCAGCGGTTTGGGAGTGAACATCAAAATTACATTTCTCAGCCATATCGCATAGATCTCACTGTGAAAAGGCTTAAATGGCTTTTTTGACCTAAGTTTGATGATTGCGCTCAAACCAAATGTCCTAGAACTAAATTTCCAAATGTAACTACTAGATTGTGATAAAATACACTATTGGGTGAAGTTTGGTTGACTTCTGCGCAGCGGTTTGGGAGTTAACATCAAAATTACATTTCTCGGCCATATCGCATTGATCTCACTGTGAAAAGGCTTAAATGGCTTTTTTTAATTAAGTTTGAAGATTGCGCTCAAACCAAATGTCCTAAAACTAAATTTCCAAATGTAACTACTAGATTATGATAAAATACACTATTGGGTGAAGTTTGGTTGACTTCTGCGCAGCGGTTTGGGAGTGAACATCAAAATTACATTTCTCGGCCATATCGCATAGATCTCACTGTGAAAAGGCTTAAATGGCTTTTTTGACCTAAGTTTGAGGATTGCGCTCAAATCAAATGTCCTAGAACCAAATTTCCACATGTAACTACTAGATTGTGATACAATACACTATTGGGTGAAGTTTGGTTTACTTCTGTGCAGCGGTCTGGGAGTTAACATCAAAATTACATTTCTCGGCCATATCGCATAGATCTCACTGTGAAAAGGCTTAAATGACTTTTTTTAATTAAGTTTGAAGATTGCGCTCAAACCAAATGTCCTAGAACTAAATTTCTAAATGTAACTACTAGATTGTGATAAAATACACTATTGGGTGAAGTTTGGTTGACTTCTGCGCAGCGGTTTGGGAGTTAACATCAAAATTACATTTCTCAGCCATATCGCAAAGATCTCACTGTGAAAAGGCTTAAATGGCTTTTTTGACCTAAGTTTGATGATTGCGCTCAAACCAAATGTCCTAGAACTAAATTTCCAAATGTAACTACTAGATTGTGATAAAATACACTATTGGGTGAAGTTTGGTTGACTTCTGCGCAGCGGTTTGGGAGTTAACATCAAAATTACATTTCTCGGCCATATCGCGGAGATCTCACTGTGAAAAGGCTTAAATGACTTTTTTAATTAAGTTTGATGAATGCGCTCAAACCAAATGTCCTAGAACTAAATTTCCAAATGTAACTACTAGATTGTGATAAAATACACTATTGGGTGAAGTTTGGTTGACTTCGGCGCAGCGGTTTGGGAGTTAACATCAAAATTACATTTCTCAGCCATATCGCATAGATCTCACTGTGAAAAGGCTTAAATGACTTTTTTTAATTAAATTTGAAGATTGCGCTCAAACCAAATGTCCTAAAACTAAATTTCCAAATGTAACTACTAGATTGTGATAAAATACACTATTGGGTGAAGTTTGGTTGACTTCTGCGCAGCGGTTTGGGAGTTAACATCAAAATTACATTTCTCAGCCATATCGCATAGATCTCACTGTGAAAAGGCTTAAATGGCTTTTTTGACCTAAGTTTGATGATTACGCTCAAACCAAATGTCCTAGAACTAAATTTCCAAATGTAACTACTAGATTGTGATAAAATACACTATTGGGTGAAGTTTGGTTGACTTCTGCGCAGCGGTTTGGGAGTTAACATCAAAATTACATTTCTCGGCCATATCGCATAGATCTCACTGTGAAAAGGCTTAAATGGCTTTTTTGACCTAAGTTTGAGAATTGCGCTCAAATCAAATGTACTAGAACCAAATTTCCACATGTAACTACTAGATTGTGATACAATACACTATTGGGTGAAGTTTGGTTGACTTCTGCGCAGCAGTTTGGGAGTTAACATCAAAATTACATTTCTCGGCCATATCGCATAGATCTCACTGTGAAAAGGCTTAAATGACTTTTTTTAATTAAGTTTGAAGATTGCGCTCAAACCAAATGTCCTAGAACTAAATTTCCAAATGTAACTACTAGATTATGATAAAATACACTATTGGGTGAAGTTTGGTTGACTTCTGCTCAGCGGTTTGGGAGTGAACATCAAAATTACATTTCTCGGCCATATCGCATAGATCTCACTGTGAAAAGGCTTAAATGACTTTTTTTATTTAAGTTGAAGATTGCGCTCAAACCAAATGTCCTAAAACTAAATTTCCAAATGTAACTACTAGATTGTGATAAAATACACTATTGGGTGAAGTTTGGTTGACTTCTGCGCAGCGGTTTGGGAGTTAACATCAAAATTACATTTCTCGGCCATATCGCATAGATCTCACTGTGAAAAGGCTTAAATGGCTTTTTTGACCTAAGTATGAGAATTGCGCTCAAATCAAATGTCCTAGAACCAAATTTCCACATGTAACTACTAAATTGTGATACAATACAATATTGGGTGAAGTTTGGTTGACTTCTGCGCAGCGGTTTGGGAGTTAACATCAAAATTACATTTCTCGGCCATATCGCATAGATCTCACTGTGAAAAGGCTTAAATGGCTTTTTTGACCTAAGTTTGAGGATTGCGCTCAAATCAAATGTCCTAGAACCAAATTTCCACATGTAACTACTAGATTGTGATACAATACACTATTGGGTGAAGTTTGGTTGACTTCTGCGCAGCGGTTTGGGAGTGAACATCAAAATTACATTTCTCGGCCATATCGCATAGATCTCACTGTGAAAAGGCTTAAATGGCTTTTTTGACCTAAGTTTGAGGATTGCGCTCAAATCAAATGTCCTAGAACCAAATTTCCACATGTAACTACTAGATTGTGATACAATACACTATTGGGTGAAGTTTGGTTTACTTCTGCGCAGCGGTCTGGGAGTTAACATCAAAATTACATTTCTCGGCCATATCGCATAGATCTCACTGTGAAAAGGCTTAAATGACTTTTTTTTAATTAAGTTTGAAGATTGCGCTCAAACCAAATGTCCTAGAACTAAATTTCTAAATGTAACTCCTAGATTGTGGTAAAATACACTATTGGGTGAAGTTTGGTTGACTTCTGCGCAGCGGTTTGGGAGTTAACATCAAAATTACATTTCTCAGCCATATCGCACAGATCTCACTGTGAAAAGGCTTAAATGGCTTTTTTGACCTAAGTTTGATGATTGCGCTCAAACCAAATGTCCTAGAACTAAATTTCCAAATGTAACTATTAAATTGTGATAAAATACACTATTGGGTGAAGTTTGGTTGACTTCTGCGCAGCGGTTTGGGAGTTAACATCAAAATTACATTTCTCGGCCATATCGCGGAGATCTCACTGTGAAAAGGCTTAAATGACTTTTTTAATTAAGTTTGATTATTGCGCTCAAACCAAATGTCCTAGAACTAAATTTCCAAATGTAACTACTAGATTGTGATAAAATACACTATTGGGTGCAGTTTGGTTGACTTCGGCGCAGCGGTTTGGGAGTTAACATCAAAATTACATTTCTCAGCCATATCGCATAGATCTCACTGTGAAAAGGCTTAAATGACTTTTTTTAATTAAGTTTGAAGATTGCGCTCAAACCAAATGTCCTAAAACTAAATTTCCAAATGTAACTACTAGATTGTGATAAAATACACTATTGGGTGAAGTTTGGTTGACTTCTGCGCAGCGGTTTGGGAGTTAACATCAAAATTACATTTCTCGGCCATATCGCATAGATCTCACTGTGAAAAGGCTTAAATGGCTTTTTTGACCTAAGTTTGAGAATTGCGCTCAAATCAAATGTCCTAGAACCAAATTTCCACATGTAACTACTAAATTGTGATACAATACAATATTGGGTGAAGTTTGGTTGACTTCTGCGCAGCGGTTTGGGAGTTAACATCAAAATTACATTTCTCGGCCATATCGCATAGATCTCACTGTGAAAAGGCTTAAATGGCTTTTTTGACCTAAGTTTGAGAATTGCGCTCAAATCAAATGTACTAGAACCAAATTTCCACATGTAACTACTAGATTGTGATACAATACACTATTGGGTGAAGTTTGGTTGACTTCTGCGCAGCGGTTTGGGAGTTAACATCAAAATTACATTTCTCGGCCATATCGCATAGATCTCACTGTGAAAAGGCTTAAATGACTTTTTTTAATTAAGTTTGAAGATTGCGCTCAAACCAAATGTCCTAGAACTAAATTTCTAAATGTAACTACTAGATTGTGATAAAATACACTATTGGGTGAAGTTTGGTTGACTTCTGCGCAGCGGTTTGGGAGTTAACATCAAAATTACATTTCTCAGCCATATCGCATAGATCTCACTGTGAAAAGGCTTAAATGGCTTTTTTGACCTAAGTTTGATGATTGCGCTCAAACCAAATGTCCTAGAACTAAATTTCCAAATGTAACTACTAGATTGTGATAAAATACACTATTGGGTGAAGTTTGGTTGACTTCTGCGCAGCGGTTTGGGAGTTAACATCAAAATTACATTTCTCGGCCATATCGCATAGATCTCACTGTGAAAAGGCTTAAATGACTTTTTTTAATTAAGTTTGAAGATTGCGCTCAAACCAAATGTCCTAGAACTAAATTTCCAAATGTAACTACTAGATTATGATAAAATACACTATTGGGTGAAGTTTGGTTGACTTCTGCTCAGCGGTTTGGGAGTGAACATCAAAATTACATTTCTCGGCCATATCGCATAGATCTCACTGTGAAAAGGCTTAAATGACTTTTTTTATTTAAGTTGAAGATTGCGCTCAAACCAAATGTCCTAAAACTAAATTTCCAAATGTAACTACTAGATTGTGATAAAATACACTATTGGGTGAAGTTTGGTTGACTTCTGCGCAGCGGTTTGGGAGTTAACATCAAAATTACATTTCTCGGCCATATCGCATAGATCTCACTGTGAAAAGGCTTAAATGGCTTTTTTGACCTAAGTTTGAGAATTGCGCTCAAATCAAATGTCCTAGAACCAAATTTCCAAATGTAACTACTAGATTGTGATAAAATACACTATTGGGTGAAGTTTGGTTGACTTCTGCGCAGCGGTTTGGGAGTTAACATCAAAATTACATTTCTCGGCCATATCGCATAGATCTCACTGTGAAAAGGCTTAAATGGCTTTTTTGACCTAAGTTTGAGAATTGCGCTCAAATCAAATGTCCTAGAACCAAATTTCCACATGTAACTACTAAATTGTGATACAATACAATATTGTGTGAAGTTTGGTTGACTTCTGCGCAGCGGTTTGGGAGTTAACATCAAAATTACATTTCTCGGCCATATCGCATAGATCTCACTGTGAAAAGGCTTAAATGACTTTTTTTAATTAAGTTTGAAGATTGCGCTCAAACCAAATGTCCTAGAACTAAATTTCTAAATGTAACTACTAGATTGTGATAAAATACACTATTGGGTGAAGTTTGGTTGACTTCTGCGCAGCGGTTTGGGAGTTAACATCAAAATTACATTTCTCAGCCATATCGCATAGATCTCACTGTGAAAAGGCTTAAATGGCTTTTTTGACCTAAGTTTGATGATTGCGCTCAAACCAAATGTCCTAGAACTAAATTTCCAAATGTAACTACTAGATTGTGATAAAATACACTATTGGGTGAAGTTTGGTTGACTTCTGCGCAGCGGTTTGGGAGTTAACATCAAAATTACATTTCTCGGCCATATCGCATAGATCTCACTGTGAAAAGGCTTAAATGACTTTTTTTAATTAAGTTTGAAGATTGCGCTCAAACCAAATGTCCTAGAACTAAATTTCCAAATGTAACTACTAGATTATGATAAAATACACTATTGGGTGAAGTTTGGTTTACTTCTGCGCAGCGGTTTGGGAGTTAACATCAAAATTACATTTCTCGGCCATATCGCATAGATCTCACTGTGAAAAGGCTTAAATGGCTTTTTTGACCTAAGTTTGAGGATTGCGCTCAAATCAAATGTCCTAGAACCAAATTTCCACATGTAACTACTAGATTGTGATACAATACACTAATGGGTGAAGTTTGGTTGACTTCTGCGCAGCGGTTTGGGAGTGAACATCAAAATTACATTTCTCAGCCATATCGCATAGATCTCACTGTGAAAAGGCTTAAATGGCTTTTTTGACCTAAGTTTGATGATTGCGCTCAAACCAAATGTCCTAGAACTAAATTTCCAAATGTAACTACTAGATTGTGATAAAATACACTATTGGGTGAAGTTTGGTTGACTTCTGCGCAGCGGTTTGGGAGTTAACATCAAAATTACATTTCTCGGCCATATCGCATTGATCTCACTGTGAAAAGGCTTAAATGGCTTTTTTTAATTAAGTTTGAAGATTGCGCTCAAACCAAATGTCCTAAAACTAAATTTCCAAATGTAACTACTAGATTATGATAAA
The DNA here is from genome assembly GCF_030265065.1 of Corythoichthys intestinalis. NCBI lineage: Eukaryota > Metazoa > Chordata > Actinopteri > Syngnathiformes > Syngnathidae > Corythoichthys > Corythoichthys intestinalis. The sequence goes on along the minus strand of NW_026651594.1, from coordinate 3,446,757 downwards.
ATACACTATTGGGTGAAGTTTGGTTGACTTCTGCGCAGCGGTTTGGGAGTGAACATCAAAATTACATTTCTCGGCCATATCGCATAGATCTCACTGTGAAAAGGCTTAAATGGCTTTTTTGACCTAAGTTTGAGGATTGCGCTCAAATCAAATGTCCTAGAACCAAATTTCCACATGTAACTACTAGATTGTGATACAATACACTATTGGGTGAAGTTTGGTTTACTTCTGTGCAGCGGTCTGGGAGTTAACATCAAAATTACATTTCTCGGCCATATCGCATAGATCTCACTGTGAAAAGGCTTAAATGACTTTTTTTAATTAAGTTTGAAGATTGCGCTCAAACCAAATGTCCTAGAACTAAATTTCTAAATGTAACTACTAGATTGTGATAAAATACACTATTGGGTGAAGTTTGGTTGACTTCTGCGCAGCGGTTTGGGAGTTAACATCAAAATTACATTTCTCAGCCATATCGCAAAGATCTCACTGTGAAAAGGCTTAAATGGCTTTTTTGACCTAAGTTTGATGATTGCGCTCAAACCAAATGTCCTAGAACTAAATTTCCAAATGTAACTACTAGATTGTGATAAAATACACTATTGGGTGAAGTTTGGTTGACTTCTGCGCAGCGGTTTGGGAGTTAACATCAAAATTACATTTCTCGGCCATATCGCGGAGATCTCACTGTGAAAAGGCTTAAATGACTTTTTTAATTAAGTTTGATGAATGCGCTCAAACCAAATGTCCTAGAACTAAATTTCCAAATGTAACTACTAGATTGTGATAAAATACACTATTGGGTGAAGTTTGGTTGACTTCGGCGCAGCGGTTTGGGAGTTAACATCAAAATTACATTTCTCAGCCATATCGCATAGATCTCACTGTGAAAAGGCTTAAATGACTTTTTTTAATTAAATTTGAAGATTGCGCTCAAACCAAATGTCCTAAAACTAAATTTCCAAATGTAACTACTAGATTGTGATAAAATACACTATTGGGTGAAGTTTGGTTGACTTCTGCGCAGCGGTTTGGGAGTTAACATCAAAATTACATTTCTCAGCCATATCGCATAGATCTCACTGTGAAAAGGCTTAAATGGCTTTTTTGACCTAAGTTTGATGATTACGCTCAAACCAAATGTCCTAGAACTAAATTTCCAAATGTAACTACTAGATTGTGATAAAATACACTATTGGGTGAAGTTTGGTTGACTTCTGCGCAGCGGTTTGGGAGTTAACATCAAAATTACATTTCTCGGCCATATCGCATAGATCTCACTGTGAAAAGGCTTAAATGGCTTTTTTGACCTAAGTTTGAGAATTGCGCTCAAATCAAATGTACTAGAACCAAATTTCCACATGTAACTACTAGATTGTGATACAATACACTATTGGGTGAAGTTTGGTTGACTTCTGCGCAGCAGTTTGGGAGTTAACATCAAAATTACATTTCTCGGCCATATCGCATAGATCTCACTGTGAAAAGGCTTAAATGACTTTTTTTAATTAAGTTTGAAGATTGCGCTCAAACCAAATGTCCTAGAACTAAATTTCCAAATGTAACTACTAGATTATGATAAAATACACTATTGGGTGAAGTTTGGTTGACTTCTGCTCAGCGGTTTGGGAGTGAACATCAAAATTACATTTCTCGGCCATATCGCATAGATCTCACTGTGAAAAGGCTTAAATGACTTTTTTTATTTAAGTTGAAGATTGCGCTCAAACCAAATGTCCTAAAACTAAATTTCCAAATGTAACTACTAGATTGTGATAAAATACACTATTGGGTGAAGTTTGGTTGACTTCTGCGCAGCGGTTTGGGAGTTAACATCAAAATTACATTTCTCGGCCATATCGCATAGATCTCACTGTGAAAAGGCTTAAATGGCTTTTTTGACCTAAGTATGAGAATTGCGCTCAAATCAAATGTCCTAGAACCAAATTTCCACATGTAACTACTAAATTGTGATACAATACAATATTGGGTGAAGTTTGGTTGACTTCTGCGCAGCGGTTTGGGAGTTAACATCAAAATTACATTTCTCGGCCATATCGCATAGATCTCACTGTGAAAAGGCTTAAATGGCTTTTTTGACCTAAGTTTGAGGATTGCGCTCAAATCAAATGTCCTAGAACCAAATTTCCACATGTAACTACTAGATTGTGATACAATACACTATTGGGTGAAGTTTGGTTGACTTCTGCGCAGCGGTTTGGGAGTGAACATCAAAATTACATTTCTCGGCCATATCGCATAGATCTCACTGTGAAAAGGCTTAAATGGCTTTTTTGACCTAAGTTTGAGGATTGCGCTCAAATCAAATGTCCTAGAACCAAATTTCCACATGTAACTACTAGATTGTGATACAATACACTATTGGGTGAAGTTTGGTTTACTTCTGCGCAGCGGTCTGGGAGTTAACATCAAAATTACATTTCTCGGCCATATCGCATAGATCTCACTGTGAAAAGGCTTAAATGACTTTTTTTTAATTAAGTTTGAAGATTGCGCTCAAACCAAATGTCCTAGAACTAAATTTCTAAATGTAACTACTAGATTGTGGTAAAATACACTATTGGGTGAAGTTTGGTTGACTTCTGCGCAGCGGTTTGGGAGTTAACATCAAAATTACATTTCTCAGCCATATCGCACAGATCTCACTGTGAAAAGGCTTAAATGGCTTTTTTGACCTAAGTTTGATGATTGCGCTCAAACCAAATGTCCTAGAACTAAATTTCCAAATGTAACTATTAAATTGTGATAAAATACACTATTGGGTGAAGTTTGGTTGACTTCTGCGCAGCGGTTTGGGAGTTAACATCAAAATTACATTTCTCGGCCATATCGCGGAGATCTCACTGTGAAAAGGCTTAAATGACTTTTTTAATTAAGTTTGATTATTGCGCTCAAACCAAATGTCCTAGAACTAAATTTCCAAATGTAACTACTAGATTGTGATAAAATACACTATTGGGTGCAGTTTGGTTGACTTCGGCGCAGCGGTTTGGGAGTTAACATCAAAATTACATTTCTCAGCCATATCGCATAGATCTCACTGTGAAAAGGCTTAAATGACTTTTTTTAATTAAGTTTGAAGATTGCGCTCAAACCAAATGTCCTAAAACTAAATTTCCAAATGTAACTACTAGATTGTGATAAAATACACTATTGGGTGAAGTTTGGTTGACTTCTGCGCAGCGGTTTGGGAGTTAACATCAAAATTACATTTCTCGGCCATATCGCATAGATCTCACTGTGAAAAGGCTTAAATGGCTTTTTTGACCTAAGTTTGAGAATTGCGCTCAAATCAAATGTCCTAGAACCAAATTTCCACATGTAACTACTAAATTGTGATACAATACAATATTGGGTGAAGTTTGGTTGACTTCTGCGCAGCGGTTTGGGAGTTAACATCAAAATTACATTTCTCGGCCATATCGCATAGATCTCACTGTGAAAAGGCTTAAATGGCTTTTTTGACCTAAGTTTGAGAATTGCGCTCAAATCAAATGTACTAGAACCAAATTTCCACATGTAACTACTAGATTGTGATACAATACACTATTGGGTGAAGTTTGGTTGACTTCTGCGCAGCGGTTTGGGAGTTAACATCAAAATTACATTTCTCGGCCATATCGCATAGATCTCACTGTGAAAAGGCTTAAATGACTTTTTTTAATTAAGTTTGAAGATTGCGCTCAAACCAAATGTCCTAGAACTAAATTTCTAAATGTAACTACTAGATTGTGATAAAATACACTATTGGGTGAAGTTTGGTTGACTTCTGCGCAGCGGTTTGGGAGTTAACATCAAAATTACATTTCTCAGCCATATCGCATAGATCTCACTGTGAAAAGGCTTAAATGGCTTTTTTGACCTAAGTTTGATGATTGCGCTCAAACCAAATGTCCTAGAACTAAATTTCCAAATGTAACTACTAGATTGTGATAAAATACACTATTGGGTGAAGTTTGGTTGACTTCTGCGCAGCGGTTTGGGAGTTAACATCAAAATTACATTTCTCGGCCATATCGCATAGATCTCACTGTGAAAAGGCTTAAATGACTTTTTTTAATTAAGTTTGAAGATTGCGCTCAAACCAAATGTCCTAGAACTAAATTTCCAAATGTAACTACTAGATTATGATAAAATACACTATTGGGTGAAGTTTGGTTTACTTCTGCGCAGCGGTTTGGGAGTTAACATCAAAATTACATTTCTCGGCCATATCGCATAGATCTCACTGTGAAAAGGCTTAAATGGCTTTTTTGACCTAAGTTTGAGGATTGCGCTCAAATCAAATGTCCTAAAACTAAATTTCCAAATGTAACTACTAGATTGTGATACAATACACTATTGGGTGAAGTTTGGTTGACTTCTGCGCAGCGGTTTGGGAGTTAACATCAAAATTACATTTCTCGGCCATATCGCATAGATCTCACTGTGAAAAGGCTTAAATGTCTTTTTTGACCTAAGTTTGAGAATTGCGCTCAAATCAAATGTCCTAGAACCAAATTTCCACATGTAACTACTAAATTGTGATACAATACAATATTGGGTGAAGTTTGGTTGACTTCTGCGCAGCGGTTTGGGAGTTAACATCAAAATTACATTTCTCGGCCATATCGCATAGATCTCACTGTGAAAAGGCTTAAATGGCTTTTTTGACCTAAGTTTGAGGATTGCGCTCAAATCAAATGTCCTAGAACCAAATTTCCACATGTAACTACTAGATTGTGATACAATACACTATTGGGTGAAGTTTGGTTTACTTCTGTGCAGCGGTCTGGGAGTTAACATCAAAATTACATTTCTCGGCCATATCGCATAGATCTCACTGTGAAAAGGCTTAAATGACTTTTTTTAATTAAGTTTGAAGATTGCGCTCAAACCAAATGTCCTAGAACTAAATTTCTAAATGTAACTACTAGATTGTGATAAAATACACTATTGGGTGAAGTTTGGTTGACTTCTGCGCAGCGGTTTGGGAGTTAACATCAAAATTACATTTCTCAGCCATATCCCAAAGATCTCACTGTGAAAAGGCTTAAATGGCTTTTTTGACCTAAGTTTGATGATTGCGCTCAAACCAAATGTCCTAGAACTAAATTTCCAAATGTAACTACTAGATTGTGATAAAATACACTATTGGGTGAAGTTTGGTTGACTTCTGCGCAGCGGTTTGGGAGTTAACATCAAAATTACATTTCTCGGCCATATCGCATAGATCTCACTGTGAAAAGGCTTAAATGACTTTTTTTAATTAAGTTTGAAGATTGCGCTCAAACCAAATGTCCTAGAACTAAATTTCCAAATGTAACTACTAGATTATGATAAAATACACTATTGGGTGAAGTTTGGTTGACTTCTGCGCAGCGGTTTGGGAGTGAACATCAAAATTACATTTCTCGGCCATATCGCATAGATCTCACTGTGAAAAGGCTTAAATGACTTTTTTTATTTAAGTTTGAAGATTGCGCTCAAACCAAATGTCCTAAAACTAAATTTCCAAATGTAACTACTAGATTGTGATAAAATACACTATTGGGTGAAGTTTGGTTGACTTCTGCGCAGCGGTTTGGGAGTTAACATCAAAATTACATTTCTCGGCCATATCGCATAGATCTCACTGTGAAAAGGCTTAAATGGCTTTTTTGACCTAAGTTTGAGAATTGCGCTCAAATCAAATGTCCTAGAACCGAATTTCCACATGTAACTACTAAATTGTGATACAATACAATATTGGGTGAAGTTTGGTTGACTTCTGCGCAGCGGTTTGGGAGTTAACATCAAAATTACATTTCTCGGCCATATCGCATAGATCTCACTGTGAAAAGGCTTAAATGGCTTTTTTGACCTAAGTTTGAGGATTGCGCTCAAATCAAATGTCCTAGAACCAAATGTCCACATGTAACTACTAGATTGTGATACAATACACTATTGGGTGAAGTTTGGTTGACTTCTGCGCAGCGGTTTGGGAGTGAACATCAAAATTACATTTCTCGGCCATATCGCATAGATCTCACTGTGAAAAGGCTTAAATGGCTTTTTTGACCTAAGTTTGAGGATTGCGCTCAAATCAAATGTCCTAGAACCAAATTTCCACATGTAACTACTAGATTGTGATACAATACACTATTGGGTGAAGTTTGGTTGACTTCTGCGCAGCGGTTTGGGAGTTAACATCAAAATTACATTTCTCGGCCATATCGCATAGATCTCACTGTGAAAAGGCTTAAATGGCTTTTTTGACCTAAGTTTGAGGATTGCGCTCAAATCAAATGTCCTAGAACCAAATTTCCACATGTAACTACTAGATTGTGATACAATACACTATTGGGTGAAGTTTGGTTTACTTCTGCGCAGCGGTCTGGGAGTTAACATCAAAATTACATTTCTCGGCCATATCGCATAGATCTCACTGTGAAAAGGCTTAAATGACTTTTTTTAATTAAGTTTGAAGATTGCGCTCAAACCAAATGTCCTAGAACTAAATTTCTAAATGTAACTACTAGATTGTGATAAAATACACTATTGGGTGAAGTTTGGTTGACTTCTGCGCAGCGGTTTGGGAGTTAACATCAAAATTACATTTCTCAGCCATATCGCATAGATCTCACTGTGAAAAGGCTTAAATGGCTTTTTTGACCTAAGTTTGATGATTGCGCTCAAACCAAATGTCCTAGAACTAAATTTCCAAATGTAACTACTAGATTGTGATAAAATACACTATTGGGTGAAGTTTGGTTGACTTCGGCGCAGCGGTTTGGGAGTTAACATCAAAATTACATTTCTCAGCCATATCGCATAGATCTCACTGTGAAAAGGCTTAAATGACTTTTTTTAATTAAATTTGAAGATTGCGCTCAAACCAAATGTCCTAAAACTAAATTTCCAAATGTAACTACTAGATTGTGATAAAATACACTATTGGGTGAAGTTTGGTTGACTTCGGCGCAGCGGTTTGGGAGTTAACATCAAAATTACATTTCTCAGCCATATCGCATAGATCTCACTGTAAAAAGGCTTAAATGACTTTTTTTAATTAAGTTTGAAGATTGCGCTCAAACCAAATGTCCTAAAACTAAATTTCCAAATGTAACTACTAGATTGTGATAAAATACACTATTGGGTGAAGTTTGGTTGACTTCTGCGCAGCGGTTTGGGAGTTAACATCAAAATTACATTTCTCAGCCATATCGCATAGATCTCACTGTGAAAAGGCTTAAATGGCTTTTTTGACCTAAGTTTGATGATTGCGCTCAAACCAAATGTCCTAGAACTAAATTTCCAAATGTAACTACTAGATTGTGATAAAATACACTATTGGGTGAAGTTTGGTTGACTTCTGCGCAGCGGTTTGGGAGTTAACATCAAAATTACATTTCTCGGCCATATCGCATAGATCTCACTGTGAAAAGGCTTAAATGGCTTTTTTGACCTAAGTTTGAGAATTGCGCTCAAATCAAATGTACTAGAACCAAATTTCCACATGTAACTACTAGATTGTGATACAATACACTATTGGGTGAAGTTTGGTTGACTTCTGCGCAGCGGTTTGGGAGTGAACATCAAAATTACATTTCTCGGCCATATCGCATAGATCTCACTGTGAAAAGGCTTAAATGACTTTTTTTAATTAAGTTTGAAGATTGCGCTCAAACCAAATGTCCTAAAACTAAATTTCCAAATGTAACTACTAGATTGTGATAAAATACACTATTGGGTGAAGTTTGGTTGACTTCTGCGCAGCGGTTTGGGAGTTAACATCAAAATTACATTTCTCGGCCATATCGCATAGATCTCACTGTGAAAAGGCTTAAATGGCTTTTTTGACCTAAGTTTGAGGATTGCGCTCAAATCAAATGTCCTAGAACTAAATTTCTAAATGTAACTACTAGATTGTGATAAAATTCACTATTGGGTGAAGTTTGGTTGACTTCTGCGCAGCGGTTTGGGAGTGAACATCAAAATTACATTTCTCGGCCATATCGCATAGATCTCACTGTGAAAAGGCTTAAATGACTTTTTTAATTAAGTTTGATGATTGCGCTCAAACCAAATGTCCTAGAACTAAATTTCCAAATGTAACTACTAGATTGTGATAAAATACACTATTGGGTGAAGTTTGGTTGACTTCGGCGCAGCGGTTTGGGAGTTAACATCAAAATTACATTTCTCAGCCATATCGCATAAATCTCACTGTGAAAAGGCTTAAATGACTTTTTTTAATTAAGTTTGAAGATTGCGCTCAAACCAAATGTCCTAGAACTAAATTTCCAAATGTAACTACTAGATTATGATAAAATACACTATTGGGTGAAGTTTGGTTGACTTCTGCGCAGCGGTTTGGGAGTTAACATCAAAATTACATTTCTCGGCCATATCGCATAGATCTCACTGTGAAAAGGCTTAAATGGCTTTTTTGACCTAAGTTTGAGAATTGCGCTCAAATCAAATGTCCTAGAACCAAATTTCCACATGTAACTACTAGATTGTGATACAATACACTAATGGGTGAAGTTTGGTTGACTTCTGCGCAGCGGTTTGGGAGTGAACATCAAAATTACATTTCTCGTAGATCTCACTGTGAAAAGGCTTAAATGGCTTTTTTGAACTAAGTTTGAGGATTGCGCTCAAAACAAATGTCCTAGAACCAAATTTCCACATGTAACTACTAGATTGTGATACAATACACTATTGGGTGAAGTTTGGTTGACTTCTGCGCAGCGGTTTGGGAGTTAACATCAAAATTACATTTCTCGGCCATATCGCATAGATCTCACTGTGAAAAGGCTTAAATAGCTTTTTTGACCTAAGTTTGAGGATTGCGCTCAAATCAAATGTCCTAGAACCAAATTTCCACATGTAACTACTAGATTGTGATACAATACACTATTGGGTGAAGTTTGGTTGACTTCTGCGCAGCGGTTTGGGAGTTAACATCAAAATTACATTTCTCGGCCATATCGCATAGATCTCACTGTGAAAAGGCTTAAATGACTTTTTTTAATTAAGTTTGAAGATTGCGCTCAAACCAAATGTCCTAGAACTAAATTTCTAAATGTAACTACTAGATTATGATAAAATACACTATTGGGTGAAGTTTGGTTGACTTCTGCGCAGCGGTTTGGGAGTGAACATCAAAATTACATTTCTCGGCCATATCGCATAGATCTCACTGTGAAAAGGCTTAAATGGCTTTTTTGACCTAAGTTTGATGATTGCGCTCAAACCAAATGTCCTAGAACTAAATTTCCAAATGTAACTACTAGATTGTGATAAAATACACTATTGGGTGAAGTTTGGTTGACTTCTGCGCAGCGGTTTGGGAGTTAACATCAAAATTACATTTCTCGGCCATATCGCATAGATCTCACTGTGAAAAGGCTTAAATGGCTTTTTTGACCTAAGTTTGAGGATTGCGCTCAAACCAAATGTCCTAGAACTAAATTTCCAAATGTAACTACTAGATTGTGATAAAATACACTATTGGGTGAAGTTTGGTTGACTTCTGCGCAGCGGTTTGGGAGTTAACATCAAAATTACATTTCTCGGCCATATCGCATAGATCTCACTGTGAAAAGGCTTAAATGACTTTTTTTAATTAAGTTTGAAGATTGCGCTCAAACCAAATGTCCTAAAACTAAATTTCCAAATGTAACTACTAGATTATGATAAAATACACTATTGGGTGAAGTTTGGTTGACTTCTGCTCAGCGGTTTGGGAGTGAACATCAAAATTACATTTCTCGGCCATATCGCATAGATCTCACTGTGAAAAGGCTTAAATGACTTTTTTTATTTAAGTTTGAAGATTGCGCTCAAACCAAATGTCCTAAAACTAAATTTCCACATGTAACTACTAGATTGTGATAAAATACACTATTGGGTGAAGTTTGGTTGACTTCTGCGCAGCGGTTTGGGAGTTAACATCAAAATTACATTTCTCGGCCATATCGCATAGATCTCACTGTGAAAAGGCTTAAATGGCTTTTTTGACCTAAGTTTGAGGATTGCGCTCAAATCAAATGTCCTAGAACCAAATTTCCACATGTAACTACTAGATTGTGATACAATACACTATTGGGTGAAGTTTGGTTGACTTCTGCGCAGCGGTTTGGGAGTGAACATCAAAATTACATTTCTCGGCCATATCGCATAGATCTCACTGTGAAAAGGCTTAAATGGCTTTTTTGACCTAAGTTTGAGGATTGCGCTCAAATCAAATGTCCTAGAACCAAATTTCCACATGTAACTACTAGATTGTGATACAATACACTATTGGGTGAAGTTTGGTTTACTTCTGCGCAGCGGTCTGGGAGTTAACATCAAAATTACATTTCTCGGCCATATCGCATAGATCTCACTGTGAAAAGGCTTAAATGACTTTTTTTAATTAAGTTTGAAGATTGCGCTCAAACCAAATGTCCTAGAACTAAATTTCTAAATGTAACTACTAGATTGTGATAAAATACACTATTGGGTGAAGTTTGGTTGACTTCTGCGCAGCGGTTTGGGAGTTAACATCAAAATTACATTTCTCAGCCATATCGCATAGATCTCACTGTGAAAAGGCTTAAATGGCTTTTTTGACCTAAGTTTGATGATTGCGCTCAAACCAAATGTCCTAGAACTAAATTTCCAAATGTAACTACTAGATTGTGATAAAATACACTATTGGGTGAAGTTTGGTTGACTTCGGCGCAGCGGTTTGGGAGTTAACATCAAAATTACATTTCTCAGCCATATCGCATAGATCTCACTGTGAAAAGGCTTAAATGACTTTTTTTAATTAAATTTGAAGATTGCGCTCAAACCAAATGTCCTAAAACTAAATTTCCAAATGTAACTACTAGATTGTGATAAAATACACTATTGGGTGAAGTTTGGTTGACTTCGGCGCAGCGGTTTGGGAGTTAACATCAAAATTACATTTCTCAGCCATATCGCATAGATCTCACTGTGAAAAGGCTTAAATGACTTTTTTTAATTAAGTTTGAAGATTGCGCTCAAACCAAATGTCCTAAAACTAAATTTCCAAATGTAACTACTAGATTGTGATAAAATACACTATTGGGTGAAGTTTGGTTGACTTCTGCGCAGCGGTTTGGGAGTTAACATCAAAATTACATTTCTCAGCCATATCGCATAGATCTCACTGTGAAAAGGCTTAAATGGCTTTTTTGACCTAAGTTTGATGATTGCGCTCAAACCAAATGTCCTAGAACTAAATTTCCAAATGTAACTACTAGATTGTGATAAAATACACTATTGGGTGAAGTTTGGTTGACTTCTGCGCAGCGGTTTGGGAGTTAACATCAAAATTACATTTCTCGGCCATATCGCATAGATCTCACTGTGAAAAGGCTTAAATGGCTTTTTTGACCTAAGTTTGAGAATTGCGCTCAAATCAAATGTACTAGAACCAAATTTCCACATGTAACTACTAGATTGTGATACAATACACTATTGGGTGAAGTTTGGTTGACTTCTGCGCAGCGGTTTGGGAGTTAACATCAAAATTACATTTCTCGGCCATATCGCATAGATCTCACTGTGAAAAGGCTTAAATGACTTTTTTTAATTAAGTTTGAAGATTGCGCTCAAACCAAATGTCCTAGAACTAAATTTCTAAATGTAACTACTAGATTGTGATAAAATACACTATTGGGTGAAGTTTGGTTGACTTCTGCGCAGCGGTTTGGGAGTTAACATCAAAATTACATTTCTCAGCCATATCGCATAGATCTCACTGTGAAAAGGCTTAAATGACTTTTTTGACCTAAGTTTGATGATTGCGCTCAAACCAAATGTCCTAGAACTAAATTTCCAAATGTAACTACTAGATTGTGATAAAATACACTATTGGGTGAAGTTTGGTTGACTTCTGCGCAGCGGTTTGGGAGTTAACATCAAAATTACATTTCTCGGCCATATCGCGGAGATCTCACTGTGAAAAGGCTTAAATGACTTTTTTAATTAAGTTTGATGATTGCGCTCAAACCAAATGTCCTAGAACTAAATTTCCAAATGTAACTACTACATTGTGATAAAATACACTATTGGGTGAAGTTTGGTTGACTTCTGCCAGCGGTTTGGGAGTTAACATCAAAATTACATTTCTCGGCAATATCGCATAGATCTCACTGTGAAAAGGCTGAAATGACTTTTTTAATTAAGTTTGATGATTGCGCTCAAACCAAATGTCCTAGAACGGAATTTCCAAATGTAACTACTAGATTGTGATACAATACACTATTGGGTGAAGTTTGGTTGACTTCTGCGCAGCGGTTTGGGAGTGAACATCAAAATTACATTTCTCAGCCATATCGCATAGATCTCACTGTGAAAAGGCTTAAATGGCTTTTTTGACCTAAGTTTGATGATTGCGCTCAAACCAAATGTCCTAAAACTAAATTTCCAAATGTAACTACTAGATTGTGATAAAATACACTATTGGGTGAAGTTTGGTTGACTTCTGCGCAGCGGTTTGGGAGTTAACATCAAAATTACATTTCTCGGCCATATCGCATAGATCTCACTGTGAAAAGGCTTAAATGGCTTTTTTGACCTAAGTTTGAGGATTGCGCTCAAATCAAATGTCCTAGAACTAAATTTCTAAATGTAACTACTAGATTGTGATAAAATACACTATTGGGTGAAGTTTGGTTGACTTCTGCGCAGCGGTTTGGGAGTGAACATCAAAATTACATTTCTCGGCCATATCGCATAGATCTCACTGTGAAAAGGCTTAAATGACTTTTTTAATTAAGTTTGATGATTGCGCTCAAACCAAATGTCCTAGAACTAAATTTCCAAATGTAACTACTAGATTGTGATAAAATACACTATTGGGTGAAGTTTGGTTGACTTCGGCGCAGCGGTTTGGGAGTTAACATCAAAATTACATTTCTCAGCCATATCGCATAGATCTCACTGTGAAAAGGCTTAAATGACTTTTTTTAATTAAGTTTGAAGATTGCGCTCAAACCAAATGTCCTAGAACTAAATTTCCAAATTTAACTACTAGATTATGATAAAATACACTATTGGGTGAAGTTTGGTTGACTTCTGCGCAGCGGTTTGGGAGTTAACATCAAAATTACATTTCTCGGCCATATCGCATAGATCTCACTGTGAAAAGGCTTAAATGGCTTTTTTGACCTAAGTTTGAGGATTGCGCTCAAATCAAATGTCCTAGAACCAAATTTCCACATGTAACTACTAGATTGTGATACAATACACTAATGGGTGAAGTTTGGTTGACTTCTGCGCAGCGGTTTGGGAGTGAACATCAAAATTACATTTCTCGTAGATCTCACTGTGAAAAGGCTTAAATGGCTTTTTTGAACTAAGTTTGAGGATTGCGCTCAAAACAAATGTCCTAGAACCAAATTTCCACATGTAACTACTAGATTGTGATACAATACACTATTGGGTGAAGTTTGGTTGACTTCTGCGCAGCGGTTTGGGAGTTAACATCAAAATTACATTTCTCGGCCATATCGCATAAATCTCACTGTGAAAAGGCTTAAATGGCTTTTTTGACCTAAGTTTGAGGATTGCGCTCAAATCAAATGTCCTAGAACCAAATTTCCACATGTAACTACTAGATTGTGATACAATACACTATTGGGTGAAGTTTGGTTGACTTCTGCGCAGCGGTTTGGGAGTTAACATCAAAATTACATTTCTCGGCCATATCGCATAGATCTCACTGTGAAAAGGCTTAAATGACTTTTTTTAATTAAGTTTGAAGATTGCGCTCAAACCAAATGTCCTAGAACTAAATTTCTAAATGTAACTACTAGATTATGATAAAATACACTATTGGGTGAAGTTTGGTTGACTTCTGCGCAGCGGTTTGGGAGTGAACATCAAAATTACATTTCTCGGCCATATCGCATAGATCTCACTGTGAAAAGGCTTAAATGGCTTTTTTGACCTAAGTTTGATGATTGCGCTCAAACCAAATGTCCTAGAACTAAATTTCCAAATGTAACTACTAGATTGTGATAAAATACACTATTGGGTGAAGTTTGGTTGACTTCTGCGCAGCGGTTTGGGAGTTAACATCAAAATTACATTTCTCGGCCATATCGCATAGATCTCACTGTGAAAGGCTTAAATGGCTTTTTTGACCTAAGTTTGAGGATTGCGCTCAAACCAAATGTCCTAGAACTAAATTTCCAAATGTATCTACTAGATTGTGATAAAATACACTATTGGGTGAAGTTTGGTTGACTTCTGCGCAGCGGTTTGGGAGTTAACATCAAAATTACATTTCTCGGCCATATCGCATAGATCTCACTGTGAAAAGGCTTAAATGACTTTTTTTAATTAAGTTTGAAGATTGCGCTCAAACCAAATGTCCTAAAACTAAATTTCCAAATGTAACTACTAGATTGTGATAAAATACACTATTGGGTGAAGTTTGGTTGACTTCTGCCAGCGGTTTGGGAGTTAACATCAAAATTACATTTCTCGGCAATATCGCATAGATCTCACTGTGAAAAGGCTGAAATGACTTTTTTAATTAAGTTTGATGATTGCGCTCAAACCAAATGTCCTAGAACGGAATTTCCAAATGTAACTACTAGATTGTGATACAATACACTATTGGGTGAAGTTTGGTTGACTTCTGCGCAGCGGTTTGGGAGTGAACATCAAAATTACATTTCTCAGCCATATCGCATAGATCTCACTGTGAAAAGGCTTAAATGGCTTTTTTGACCTAAGTTTGATGATTGCGCTCAAACCAAATGTCCTAAAACTAAATTTCCAAATGTAACTACTAGATTGTGATAAAATACACTATTGGGTGAAGTTTGGTTGACTTCTGCGCAGCGGTTTGGGAGTTAACATCAAAATTACATTTCTCGGCCATATCGCATAGATCTCACTGTGAAAAGGCTTAAATGGCTTTTTTGACCTAAGTTTGAGGATTGCGCTCAAATCAAATGTCCTAGAACTAAATTTCTAAATGTAACTACTAGATTGTGATAAAATACACTATTGGGTGAAGTTTGGTTGACTTCTGCGCAGCGGTTTGGGAGTGAACATCAAAATTACATTTCTCGGCCATATCGCATAGATCTCACTGTGAAAAGGCTTAAATGACTTTTTTAATTAAGTTTGATGATTGCGCTCAAACCAAATGTCCTAGAACTAAATTTCCAAATGTAACTACTAGATTGTGATAAAATACACTATTGGGTGAAGTTTGGTTGACTTCGGCGCAGCGGTTTGGGAGTTAACATCAAAATTACATTTCTCAGCCATATCGCATAGATCTCACTGTGAAAAGGCTTAAATGACTTTTTTTAATTAAGTTTGAAGATTGCGCTCAAACCAAATGTCCTAGAACTAAATTTCCAAATTTAACTACTAGATTATGATAAAATACACTATTGGGTGAAGTTTGGTTGACTTCTGCGCAGCGGTTTGGGAGTTAACATCAAAATTACATTTCTCGGCCATATCGCATAGATCTCACTGTGAAAAGGCTTAAATGGCTTTTTTGACCTAAGTTTGAGGATTGCGCTCAAATCAAATGTCCTAGAACCAAATTTCCACATGTAACTACTAGATTGTGATACAATACACTAATGGGTGAAGTTTGGTTGACTTCTGCGCAGCGGTTTGGGAGTGAACATCAAAATTACATTTCTCGTAGATCTCACTGTGAAAAGGCTTAAATGGCTTTTTTGAACTAAGTTTGAGGATTGCGCTCAAAACAAATGTCCTAGAACCAAATTTCCACATGTAACTACTAGATTGTGATACAATACACTATTGGGTGAAGTTTGGTTGACTTCTGCGCAGCGGTTTGGGAGTTAACATCAAAATTACATTTCTCGGCCATATCGCATAAATCTCACTGTGAAAAGGCTTAAATGGCTTTTTTGACCTAAGTTTGAGGATTGCGCTCAAATCAAATGTCCTAGAACCAAATTTCCACATGTAACTACTAGATTGTGATACAATACACTATTGGGTGAAGTTTGGTTGACTTCTGCGCAGCGGTTTGGGAGTTAACATCAAAATTACATTTCTCGGCCATATCGCATAGATCTCACTGTGAAAAGGCTTAAATGACTTTTTTTAATTAAGTTTGAAGATTGCGCTCAAACCAAATGTCCTAGAACTAAATTTCTAAATGTAACTACTAGATTATGATAAAATACACTATTGGGTGAAGTTTGGTTGACTTCTGCGCAGCGGTTTGGGAGTGAACATCAAAATTACATTTCTCGGCCATATCGCATAGATCTCACTGTGAAAAGGCTTAAATGGCTTTTTTGACCTAAGTTTGATGATTGCGCTCAAACCAAATGTCCTAGAACTAAATTTCCAAATGTAACTACTAGATTGTGATAAAATACACTATTGGGTGAAGTTTGGTTGACTTCTGCGCAGCGGTTTGGGAGTTAACATCAAAATTACATTTCTCGGCCATATCGCATAGATCTCACTGTGAAAAGGCTTAAATGGCTTTTTTGACCTAAGTTTGAGGATTGCGCTCAAACCAAATGTCCTAGAACTAAATTTCCAAATGTATCTACTAGATTGTGATAAAATACACTATTGGGTGAAGTTTGGTTGACTTCTGCGCAGCGGTTTGGGAGTTAACATCAAAATTACATTTCTCGGCCATATCGCATAGATCTCACTGTGAAAAGGCTTAAATGACTTTTTTTAATTAAGTTTGAAGATTGCGCTCAAACCAAATGTCCTAAAACTAAATTTCCAAATGTAACTACTAGATTATGATAAAATACACTATTGGGTGAAGTTTGGTTGACTTCTGCTCAGCGGTTTGGGAGTGAACATCAAAATTACATTTCTCGGCCATATCGCATAGATCTCACTGTGAAAAGGCTTAAATGACTTTTTTTATTTAAGTTGAAGATTGCGCTCAAACCAAATGTCCTAAAACTAAATTTCCAAATGTAACTACTAGATTGTGATAAAATACACTATTGGGTGAAGTTTGGTTGACTTCTGCGCAGCGGTTTGGGAGTTAACATCAAAATTACATTTCTCGGCCATATCGCATAGATCTCACTGTGAAAAGGCTTAAATGGCTTTTTTGACCTAAGTTTGAGAATTGCGCTCAAATCAAATGTCCTAGAACCAAATTTCCAAATGTAACTACTAGATTGTGATAAAATACACTATTGGGTGAAGTTTGGTTGACTTCTGCGCAGCGGTTTGGGAGTTAACATCAAAATTACATTTCTCGGCCATATCGCATAGATCTCACTGTGAAAAGGCTTAAATGGCTTTTTTGACCTAAGTTTGAGAATTGCGCTCAAATCAAATGTCCTAGAACCAAATTTCCACATGTAACTACTAAATTGTGATACAATACAATATTGTGTGAAGTTTGGTTGACTTCTGCGCAGCGGTTTGGGAGTTAACATCAAAATTACATTTCTCGGCCATATCGCATAGATCTCACTGTGAAAAGGCTTAAATGGCTTTTTTGACCTAAGTTTGAGAATTGCGCTCAAATCAAATGTACTAGAACCAAATTTCCACATGTAACTACTAGATTGTGATACAATACACTATTGGGTGAAGTTTGGTTGACTTCTGCGCAGCGGTTTGGGAGTTAACATCAAAATTACATTTCTCGGCCATATCGCATAGATCTCACTGTGAAAAGGCTTAAATGACTTTTTTTAATTAAGTTTGAAGATTGCGCTCAAACCAAATGTCCTAGAACTAAATTTCTAAATGTAACTACTAGATTGTGATAAAATACACTATTGGGTGAAGTTTGGTTGACTTCTGCGCAGCGGTTTGGGAGTTAACATCAAAATTACATTTCTCAGCCATATCGCATAGATCTCACTGTGAAAAGGCTTAAATGGCTTTTTTGACCTAAGTTTGATGATTGCGCTCAAACCAAATGTCCTAGAACTAAATTTCCAAATGTAACTACTAGATTGTGATAAAATACACTATTGGGTGAAGTTTGGTTGACTTCTGCGCAGCGGTTTGGGAGTTAACATCAAAATTACATTTCTCGGCCATATCGCATAGATCTCACTGTGAAAAGGCTTAAATGACTTTTTTTAATTAAGTTTGAAGATTGCGCTCAAACCAAATGTCCTAGAACTAAATTTCCAAATGTAACTACTAGATTATGATAAAATACACTATTGGGTGAAGTTTGGTTTACTTCTGCGCAGCGGTTTGGGAGTTAACATCAAAATTACATTTCTCGGCCATATCGCATAGATCTCACTGTGAAAAGGCTTAAATGGCTTTTTTGACCTAAGTTTGAGGATTGCGCTCAAATCAAATGTCCTAGAACCAAATTTCCACATGTAACTACTAGATTGTGATACAATACACTAATGGGTGAAGTTTGGTTGACTTCTGCGCAGCGGTTTGGGAGTGAACATCAAAATTACATTTCTCAGCCATATCGCATAGATCTCACTGTGAAAAGGCTTAAATGGCTTTTTTGACCTAAGTTTGATGATTGCGCTCAAACCAAATGTCCTAGAACTAAATTTCCAAATGTAACTACTAGATTGTGATAAAATACACTATTGGGTGAAGTTTGGTTGACTTCGGCGCAGCGGTTTGGGAGTTAACATCAAAATTACATTTCTCAGCCATATCGCATAGATCTCACTGTGAAAAGGCTTAAATGACTTTTTTTAATTAAATTTGAAGATTGCGCTCAAACCAAATGTCCTAAAACTAAATTTCCAAATGTAACTACTAGATTGTGATAAAATACACTATTGGGTGAAGTTTGGTTGACTTCGGCGCAGCGGTTTGGGAGTTAACATCAAAATTACATTTCTCAGCCATATCGCATAGATCTCACTGTGAAAAGGCTTAAATGACTTTTTTTAATTAAGTTTGAAGATTGCGCTCAAACCAAATGTCCTAAAACTAAATTTCCAAATGTAACTACTAGATTGTGATAAAATACACTATTGGGTGAAGTTTGGTTGACTTCTGCGCAGCGGTTTGGGAGTTAACATCAAAATTACATTTCTCAGCCATATCGCATAGATCTCACTGTGAAAAGGCTTAAATGGCTTTTTTGACCTAAGTTTGATGATTGCGCTCAAACCAAATGTCCTAGAACTAAATTTCCAAATGTAACTACTAGATTGTGATAAAATACACTATTGGGTGAAGTTTGGTTGACTTCTGCGCAGCGGTTTGGGAGTTAACATCAAAATTACATTTCTCGGCCATATCGCATAGATCTCACTGTGAAAAGGCTTAAATGGCTTTTTTGACCTAAGTTTGAGAATTGCGCTCAAATCAAATGTACTAGAACCAAATTTCCACATGTAACTACTAGATTGTGATACAATACACTATTGGGTGAAGTTTGGTTGACTTCTGCGCAGCGGTTTGGGAGTTAACATCAAAATTACATTTCTCGGCCATATCGCATAGATCTCACTGTGAAAAGGCTTAAATGACTTTTTTTAATTAAGTTTGAAGATTGCGCTCAAACCAAATGTCCTAGAACTAAATTTCTAAATGTAACTACTAGATTGTGATAAAATACACTATTGGGTGAAGTTTGGTTGACTTCTGCGCAGCGGTTTGGGAGTTAACATCAAAATTACATTTCTCAGCCATATCGCATAGATCTCACTGTGAAAAGGCTTAAATGACTTTTTTGACCTAAGTTTGATGATTGCGCTCAAACCAAATGTCCTAGAACTAAATTTCCAAATGTAACTACTAGATTGTGATAAAATACACTATTGGGTGAAGTTTGGTTGACTTCTGCGCAGCGGTTTGGGAGTTAACATCAAAATTACATTTCTCGGCCATATCGCGGAGATCTCACTGTGAAAAGGCTTAAATGACTTTTTTAATTAAGTTTGATGATTGCGCTCAAACCAAATGTCCTAGAACTAAATTTCCAAATGTAACTACTAGATTGTGATAAAATACACTATTGGGTGAAGTTTGGTTGACTTCTGCCAGCGGTTTGGGAGTTAACATCAAAATTACATTTCTCGGCAATATCGCATAGATCTCACTGTGAAAAGGCTGAAATGACTTTTTTAATTAAGTTTGATGATTGCGCTCAAACCAAATGTCCTAGAACGGAATTTCCAAATGTAACTACTAGATTGTGATACAATACACTATTGGGTGAAGTTTGGTTGACTTCTGCGCAGCGGTTTGGGAGTGAACATCAAAATTACATTTCTCAGCCATATCGCATAGATCTCACTGTGAAAAGGCTTAAATGGCTTTTTTGACCTAAGTTTGATGATTGCGCTCAAACCAAATGTCCTAAAACTAAATTTCCAAATGTAACTACTAGATTGTGATAAAATACACTATTGGGTGAAGTTTGGTTGACTTCTGCGCAGCGGTTTGGGAGTTAACATCAAAATTACATTTCTCGGCCATATCGCATAGATCTCACTGTGAAAAGGCTTAAATGGCTTTTTTGACCTAAGTTTGAGGATTGCGCTCAAACCAAATGTCCTAGAACTAAATTTCTAAATGTAACTACTAGATTGTGATAAAATACACTATTGGGTGAAGTTTGGTTGACTTCGGCGCAGCGGTTTGGGAGTTAACATCAAAATTACATTTCTCAGCCATATCGCATAGATCTCACTGTGAAAAGGCTTAAATGACTTTTTTTAATTAAGTTTGAAGATTGCGCTCAAACCAAATGTCCTAGAACTAAATTTCCAAATGTAACTACTAGATTATGATAAAATACACTATTGGGTGAAGTTTGGTTGACTTCTGCGCAGCGGTTTGGGAGTTAACATCAAAATTACATTTCTCGGCCATATCGCATAGATCTCACTGTGAAAAGGCTTAAATGGCTTTTTTGACCTAAGTTTGAGGATTGCGCTCAAATCAAATGTCCTAGAACCAAATTTCCACATGTAACTACTAGATTGTGATACAATACACTAATGGGTGAAGTTTGGTTGACTTCTGCGCAGCGGTTTGGGAGTGAACATCAAAATTACATTTCTCGTAGATCTCACTGTGAAAAGGCTTAAATGGCTTTTTTGAACTAAGTTTGAGGATTGCGCTCAAAACAAATGTCCTAGAACCAAATTTCCACATGTAACTACTAGATTGTGATACAATACACTATTGGGTGAAGTTTGGTTGACTTCTGCGCAGCGGTTTGGGAGTTAACATCAAAATTACATTTCTCGGCCATATCGCATAAATCTCACTGTGAAAAGGCTTAAATGGCTTTTTTGACCTAAGTTTGAGGATTGCGCTCAAATCAAATGTCCTAGAACCAAATTTCCACATGTAACTACTAGATTGTGATACAATACACTATTGGGTGAAGTTTGGTTGACTTCTGCGCAGCGGTTTGGGAGTTAACATCAAAATTACATTTCTCGGCCATATCGCATAGATCTCACTGTGAAAAGGCTTAAATGACTTTTTTTAATTAAGTTTGAAGATTGCGCTCAAACCAAATGTCCTAGAACTAAATTTCTAAATGTAACTACTAGATTATGATAAAATACACTATTGGGTGAAGTTTGGTTGACTTCTGCGCAGCGGTTTGGGAGTGAACATCAAAATTACATTTCTCGGCCATATCGCATAGATCTCACTGTGAAAAGGCTTAAATGGCTTTTTTGACCTAAGTTTGATGATTGCGCTCAAACCAAATGTCCTAGAACTAAATTTCCAAATGTAACTACTAGATTGTGATAAAATACACTATTGGGTGAAGTTTGGTTGACTTCTGCGCAGCGGTTTGGGAGTTAACATCAAAATTACATTTCTCGGCCATATCGCATAGATCTCACTGTGAAAAGGCTTAAATGGCTTTTTTGACCTAAGTTTGAGGATTGCGCTCAAACCAAATGTCCTAGAACTAAATTTCCAAATGTATCTACTAGATTGTGATAAAATACACTATTGGGTGAAGTTTGGTTGACTTCTGCGCAGCGGTTTGGGAGTTAACATCAAAATTACATTTCTCGGCCATATCGCATAGATCTCACTGTGAAAAGGCTTAAATGACTTTTTTTAATTAAGTTTGAAGATTGCGCTCAAACCAAATGTCCTAAAACTAAATTTCCAAATGTAACTACTAGATTATGATAAAATACACTATTGGGTGAAGTTTGGTTGACTTCTGCTCAGCGGTTTGGGAGTGAACATCAAAATTACATTTCTCGGCCATATCGCATAGATCTCACTGTGAAAAGGCTTAAATGACTTTTTTTATTTAAGTTGAAGATTGCGCTCAAACCAAATGTCCTAAAACTAAATTTCCAAATGTAACTACTAGATTGTGATAAAATACACTATTGGGTGAAGTTTGGTTGACTTCTGCGCAGCGGTTTGGGAGTTAACATCAAAATTACATTTCTCGGCCATATCGCATAGATCTCACTGTGAAAAGGCTTAAATGGCTTTTTTGACCTAAGTTTGAGAATTGCGCTCAAATCAAATGTCCTAGAACCAAATTTCCAAATGTAACTACTAGATTGTGATAAAATACACTATTGGGTGAAGTTTGGTTGACTTCTGCGCAGCGGTTTGGGAGTTAACATCAAAATTACATTTCTCGGCCATATCGCATAGATCTCACTGTGAAAAGGCTTAAATGGCTTTTTTGACCTAAGTTTGAGAATTGCGCTCAAATCAAATGTCCTAGAACCAAATTTCCACATGTAACTACTAAATTGTGATACAATACAATATTGTGTGAAGTTTGGTTGACTTCTGCGCAGCGGTTTGGGAGTTAACATCAAAATTACATTTCTCGGCCATATCGCATAGATCTCACTGTGAAAAGGCTTAAATGGCTTTTTTGACCTAAGTTTGAGAATTGCGCTCAAATCAAATGTACTAGAACCAAATTTCCACATGTAACTACTAGATTGTGATACAATACACTATTGGGTGAAGTTTGGTTGACTTCTGCGCAGCGGTTTGGGAGTTAACATCAAAATTACATTTCTCGGCCATATCGCATAGATCTCACTGTGAAAAGGCTTAAATGACTTTTTTTAATTAAGTTTGAAGATTGCGCTCAAACCAAATGTCCTAGAACTAAATTTCTAAATGTAACTACTAGATTGTGATAAAATACACTATTGGGTGAAGTTTGGTTGACTTCTGCGCAGCGGTTTGGGAGTTAACATCAAAATTACATTTCTCAGCCATATCGCATAGATCTCACTGTGAAAAGGCTTAAATGGCTTTTTTGACCTAAGTTTGATGATTGCGCTCAAACCAAATGTCCTAGAACTAAATTTCCAAATGTAACTACTAGATTGTGATAAAATACACTATTGGGTGAAGTTTGGTTGACTTCTGCGCAGCGGTTTGGGAGTTAACATCAAAATTACATTTCTCGGCCATATCGCATAGATCTCACTGTGAAAAGGCTTAAATGGCTTTTTTGACCTAAGTTTGAGGATTGCGCTCAAATCAAATGTCCTAGAACCAAATTTCCACATGTAACTACTAGATTGTGATACAATACACTAATGGGTGAAGTTTGGTTGACTTCTGCGCAGCGGTTTGGGAGTGAACATCAAAATTACATTTCTCAGCCATATCGCATAGATCTCACTGTGAAAAGGCTTAAATGGCTTTTTTGACCTAAGTTTGATGATTGCGCTCAAACCAAATGTCCTAGAACTAAATTTCCAAATGTAACTACTAGATTGTGATAAAATACACTATTGGGTGAAGTTTGGTTGACTTCTGCGCAGCGGTTTGGGAGTTAACATCAAAATTACATTTCTCGGCCATATCGCATAGATCTCACTGTGAAAAGGCTTAAATGGCTTTTTTTAATTAAGTTTGAAGATTGCGCTCAAACCAAATGTCCTAAAACTAAATTTCCAAATGTAACTACTAGATTATGATAAAATACACTATTGGGTGAAGTTTGGTTGACTTCTGCGCAGCGGTTTGGGAGTGAACATCAAAATTACATTTCTCGGCCATATCGCATAGATCTCACTGTGAAAAGGCTTAAATGGCTTTTTTGACCTAAGTTTGAGGATTGCGCTCAAATCAAATGTCCTAGAACCAAATTTCCACATGTAACTACTAGATTGTGATACAATACACTATTGGGTGAAGTTTGGTTTACTTCTGTGCAGCGGTCTGGGAGTTAACATCAAAATTACATTTCTCGGCCATATCGCATAGATCTCACTGTGAAAAGGCTTAAATGACTTTTTTTAATTAAGTTTGAAGATTGCGCTCAAACCAAATGTCCTAGAACTAAATTTCTAAATGTAACTACTAGATTGTGATAAAATACACTATTGGGTGAAGTTTGGTTGACTTCTGCGCAGCGGTTTGGGAGTTAACATCAAAATTACATTTCTCAGCCATATCGCAAAGATCTCACTGTGAAAAGGCTTAAATGGCTTTTTTGACCTAAGTTTGATGATTGCGCTCAAACCAAATGTCCTAGAACTAAATTTCCAAATGTAACTACTAGATTGTGATAAAATACACTATTGGGTGAAGTTTGGTTGACTTCTGCGCAGCGGTTTGGGAGTTAACATCAAAATTACATTTCTCGGCCATATCGCGGAGATCTCACTGTGAAAAGGCTTAAATGACTTTTTTAATTAAGTTTGATGATTGCGCTCAAACCAAATGTCCTAGAACTAAATTTCCAAATGTAACTACTAGATTGTGATAAAATACACTATTGGGTGAAGTTTGGTTGACTTCGGCGCAGCGGTTTGGGAGTTAACATCAAAATTACATTTCTCAGCCATATCGCATAGATCTCACTGTGAAAAGGCTTAAATGACTTTTTTTAATTAAATTTGAAGATTGCGCTCAAACCAAATGTCCTAAAACTAAATTTCCAAATGTAACTACTAGATTGTGATAAAATACACTATTGGGTGAAGTTTGGTTGACTTCTGCGCAGCGGTTTGGGAGTTAACATCAAAATTACATTTCTCAGCCATATCGCATAGATCTCACTGTGAAAAGGCTTAAATGACTTTTTTTAATTAAGTTTGAAGATTGCGCTCAAACCAAATGTCCTAGAACTAAATTTCTAAATGTAACTACTAGATTGTGGTAAAATACACTATTGGGTGAAGTTTGGTTGACTTCTGCGCAGCGGTTTGGGAGTTAACATCAAAATTACATTTCTCAGCCATATCGCACAGATCTCACTGTGAAAAGGCTTAAATGGCTTTTTTGACCTAAGTTTGATGATTGCGCTCAAACCAAATGTCCTAGAACTAAATTTCCAAATGTAACTATTAAATTGTGATAAAATACACTATTGGGTGAAGTTTGGTTGACTTCTGCGCAGCGGTTTGGGAGTTAACATCAAAATTACATTTCTCGGCCATATCGCGGAGATCTCACTGTGAAAAGGCTTAAATGACTTTTTTAATTAAGTTTGATTATTGCGCTCAAACCAAATGTCCTAGAACTAAATTTCCAAATGTAACTACTAGATTGTGATAAAATACACTATTGGGTGAAGTTTGGTTGACTTCGGCGCAGCGGTTTGGGAGTTAACATCAAAATTACATTTCTCAGCCATATCGCATAGATCTCACTGTGAAAAGGCTTAAATGACTTTTTTTAATTAAGTTTGAAGATTGCGCTCAAACCAAATGTCCTAAAACTAAATTTCCAAATGTAACTACTAGATTGTGATAAAATACACTATTGGGTGAAGTTTGGTTGACTTCTGCGCAGCGGTTTGGGAGTTAACATCAAAATTACATTTCTCGGCCATATCGCATAGATCTCACTGTGAAAAGGCTTAAATGGCTTTTTTGACCTAAGTTTGAGAATTGCGCTCAAATCAAATGTCCTAGAACCAAATTTCCACATGTAACTACTAGATTGTGATACAATACACTATTGGGTGAAGTTTGGTTGACTTCTGCGCAGCGGTTTGGGAGTTAACATCAAAATTACATTTCTCGGCCATATCGCATAGATCTCACTGTGAAAAGGCTTAAATGGCTTTTTTTAATTAAGTTTGAAGATTGCGCTCAAATCAAATGTCCTAGAACCAAATTTCCACATGTAACTACTAGATTGTGATACAATACACTATTGGGTGAAGTTTGGTTTACTTCTGCGCAGCGGTCTGGGAGTTAACATCAAAATTACATTTCTCGGCCATATCGCATAGATCTCACTGTGAAAAGGCTTAAATGACTTTTTTTAATTAAGTTTGATGATTGCGCTCAAACCAAATGTCCTAGAACTAAATTTCCAAATGTAACTACTAGATTGTGATAAAATACACTATTGGGTGAAGTTTGGTTGACTTCTGCGCAGCGGTTTGGGAGTTAACATCAAAATTACATTTCTCGGCCATATCGCGGAGATCTCACTGTGAAAAGGCTTAAATGACTTTTTTAATTAAGTTTGATGATTGCGCTCAAACCAAATGTCCTAGAACTAAATTTCCAAATGTAACTACTAGATTGTGATAAAATACACTATTGGGTGAAGTTTGGTTGACTTCGGCGCAGCGGTTTGGGAGTTAACATCAAAATTACATTTCTCAGCCATATTGCATAGATCTCACTGTGAAAAGGCTTAAATGACTTTTTTTAATTAAATTTGAAGATTGCGCTCAAACCAAATGTCCTAAAACTAAATTTCCAAATGTAACTACTAGATTGTGATAAAATACACTATTGGGTGAAGTTTGGTTGACTTCTGCGCAGCGGTTTGGGAGTTAACATCAAAATTACATTTCTCAGCCATATCGCATAGATCTCACTGTGAAAAGGCTTAAATGGCTTTTTTGACCTAAGTTTGATGATTACGCTCAAACCAAATGTCCTAGAACTAAATTTCCAAATGTAACTACTAGATTGTGATAAAATACACTATTGGGTGAAGTTTGGTTGACTTCTGCGCAGCGGTTTGGGAGTTAACATCAAAATTACATTTCTCGGCCATATCGCATAGATCTCACTGTGAAAAGGCTTAAATGGCTTTTTTGACCTAAGTTTGAGAATTGCGCTCAAATCAAATGTACTAGAACCAAATTTCCACATGTAACTACTAGATTGTGATACAATACACTATTGGGTGAAGTTTGGTTGACTTCTGCGCAGCGGTTTGGGAGTTAACATCAAAATTACATTTCTCGGCCATATCGCATAGATCTCACTGTGAAAAGGCTTAAATGGCTTTTTTTAATTAAGTTTGAAGATTGCGCTCAAATCAAATGTCCTAGAACCAAATTTCCACATGTAACTACTAGATTGTGATACAATACACTATTGGGTGAAGTTTGGTTTACTTCTGCGCAGCGGTCTGGGAGTTAACATCAAAATTACATTTCTCGGCCATATCGCATAGATCTCACTGTGAAAAGGCTTAAATGACTTTTTTTAATTAAGTTTGAAGATTGCGCTCAAACCAAATGTCCTAGAACTAAATTTCTAAATGTAACTACTAGATTGTGGTAAAATACACTATTGGGTGAAGTTTGGTTGACTTCTGCGCAGCGGTTTGGGAGTTAACATCAAAATTACATTTCTCAGCCATATCGCACAGATCTCACTGTGAAAAGGCTTAAATGGCTTTTTTGACCTAAGTTTGATGATTGCGCTCAAACCAAATGTCCTAGAACTAAATTTCCAAATGTAACTATTAAATTGTGATAAAATACACTATTGGGTGAAGTTTGGTTGACTTCTGCGCAGCGGTTTGGGAGTTAACATCAAAATTACATTTCTCGGCCATATCGCGGAGATCTCACTGTGAAAAGGCTTAAATGACTTTTTTAATTAAGTTTGATTATTGCGCTCAAACCAAATGTCCTAGAACTAAATTTCCAAATGTAACTACTAGATTGTGATAAAATACACTATTGGGTGAAGTTTGGTTGACTTCGGCGCAGCGGTTTGGGAGTTAACATCAAAATTACATTTCTCAGCCATATCGCATAGATCTCACTGTGAAAAGGCTTAAATGACTTTTTTTAATTAAGTTTGAAGATTGCGCTCAAACCAAATGTCCTAAAACTAAATTTCCAAATGTAACTACTAGATTGTGATAAAATACACTATTGGGTGAAGTTTGGTTGACTTCTGCGCAGCGGTTTGGGAGTTAACATCAAAATTACATTTCTCGGCCATATCGCATAGATCTCACTGTGAAAAGGCTTAAATGGCTTTTTTGACCTAAGTTTGAGAATTGCGCTCAAATCAAATGTCCTAGAACCAAATTTCCACATGTAACTACTAAATTGTGATACAATACAATATTGGGTGAAGTTTGGTTGACTTCTGCGCAGCGGTTTGGGAGTTAACATCAAAATTACATTTCTCGGCCATATCGCATAGATCTCACTGTGAAAAGGCTTAAATGGCTTTTTTGACCTAAGTTTGAGAATTGCGCTCAAATCAAATGTACTAGAACCAAATTTCCACATGTAACTACTAGATTGTGATACAATACACTATTGGGTGAAGTTTGGTTGACTTCTGCGCAGCGGTTTGGGAGTTAACATCAAAATTACATTTCTCGGCCATATCGCATAGATCTCACTGTGAAAAGGCTTAAATGACTTTTTTTAATTAAGTTTGAAGATTGCGCTCAAACCAAATGTCCTAGAACTAAATTTCTAAATGTAACTACTAGATTGTGATAAAATACACTATTGGGTGAAGTTTGGTTGACTTCTGCGCAGCGGTTTGGGAGTTAACATCAAAATTACATTTCTCAGCCATATCGCGTAGATCTCACTGTGAAAAGGCTTAAATGGCTTTTTTGACCTAAGTTTGATGATTGCGCTCAAACCAAATGTCCTAGAACTAAATTTCCAAATGTAACTACTAGATTGTGATAAAATACACTATTGGGTGAAGTTTGGTTGACTTCTGCGCAGCGGTTTGGGAGTTAACATCAAAATTACATTTCTCGGCCATATCGCATAGATCTCACTGTGAAAAGGCTTAAATGACTTTTTTTAATTAAGTTTGAAGATTGCGCTCAAACCAAATGTCCTAGAACTAAATTTCCAAATGTAACTACTAGATTATGATAAAATACACTATTGGGTGAAGTTTGGTTTACTTCTGCGCAGCGGTTTGGGAGTTAACATCAAAATTACATTTCTCGGCCATATCGCATAGATCTCACTGTGAAAAGGCTTAAATGGCTTTTTTGACCTAAGTTTGAGGATTGCGCTCAAATCAAATGTCCTAGAACCAAATTTCCACATGTAACTACTAGATTGTGATACAATACACTAATGGGTGAAGTTTGGTTGACTTCTGCGCAGCGGTTTGGGAGTGAACATCAAAATTACATTTCTCAGCCATATCGCATAGATCTCACTGTGAAAAGGCTTAAATGGCTTTTTTGACCTAAGTTTGATGATTGCGCTCAAACAAAATGTCCTAGAACTAAATTTCCAAATGTAACTACTAGATTGTGATAAAATACACTATTGGGTGAAGTTTGGTTGACTTCTGCGCAGCGGTTTGGGAGTTAACATCAAAATTACATTTCTCGGCCATATCGCATAGATCTCACTGTGAAAAGGCTTAAATGACTTTTTTTAATTAAGTTTGAAGATTGCGCTCAAACCAAATGTCCTAGAACTAAATTTCCAAATGTAACTACTAGATTATGATAAAATACACTATTGGGTGAAGTTTGGTTTACTTCTGCGCAGCGGTTTGGGAGTTAACATCAAAATTACATTTCTCGGCCATATCGCATAGATCTCACTGTGAAAAGGCTTAAATGGCTTTTTTGACCTAAGTTTGAGGATTGCGCTCAAATCAAATGTCCTAGAACCAAATTTCCACATGTAACTACTAGATTGTGATACAATACACTAATGGGTGAAGTTTGGTTGACTTCTGCGCAGCGGTTTGGGAGTGAACATCAAAATTACATTTCTCAGCCATATCGCATAGATCTCACTGTGAAAAGGCTTAAATGGCTTTTTTGACCTAAGTTTGATGATTGCGCTCAAACCAAATGTCCTAGAACTAAATTTCCAAATGTAACTACTAGATTGTGATAAAATACACTATTGGGTGAAGTTTGGTTGACTTCTGCGCAGCGGTTTGGGAGTTAACATCAAAATTACATTTCTCGGCCATATCGCATAGATCTCACTGTGAAAAGGCTTAAATGGCTTTTTTTAATTAAGTTTGAAGATTGCGCTCAAACCAAATGTCCTAAAACTAAATTTCCAAATGTAACTACTAGATTATGATAAAATACACTATTGGGTGAAGTTTGGTTGACTTCTGCGCAGCGGTTTGGGAGTGAACATCAAAATTACATTTCTCGGCCATATCGCATAGATCTCACTGTGAAAAGGCTTAAATGGCTTTTTTGACCTAAGTTTGAGGATTGCGCTCAAATCAAATGTCCTAGAACCAAATTTCCACATGTAACTACTAGATTGTGATACAATACACTATTGGGTGAAGTTTGGTTTACTTCTGTGCAGCGGTCTGGGAGTTAACATCAAAATTACATTTCTCGGCCATATCGCATAGATCTCACTGTGAAAAGGCTTAAATGACTTTTTTTAATTAAGTTTGAAGATTGCGCTCAAACCAAATGTCCTAGAACTAAATTTCTAAATGTAACTACTAGATTGTGATAAAATACACTATTGGGTGAAGTTTGGTTGACTTCTGCGCAGCGGTTTGGGAGTTAACATCAAAATTACATTTCTCAGCCATATCGCAAAGATCTCACTGTGAAAAGGCTTAAATGGCTTTTTTGACCTAAGTTTGATGATTGCGCTCAAACCAAATGTCCTAGAACTAAATTTCCAAATGTAACTACTAGATTGTGATAAAATACACTATTGGGTGAAGTTTGGTTGACTTCTGCGCAGCGGTTTGGGAGTTAACATCAAAATTACATTTCTCGGCCATATCGCGGAGATCTCACTGTGAAAAGGCTTAAATGACTTTTTTAATTAAGTTTGATGATTGCGCTCAAACCAAATGTCCTAGAACTAAATTTCCAAATGTAACTACTAGATTGTGATAAAATACACTATTGGGTGAAGTTTGGTTGACTTCGGCGCAGCGGTTTGGGAGTTAACATCAAAATTACATTTCTCAGCCATATCGCATAGATCTCACTGTGAAAAGGCTTAAATGACTTTTTTTAATTAAATTTGAAGATTGCGCTCAAACCAAATGTCCTAAAACTAAATTTCCAAATGTAACTACTAGATTGTGATAAAATACACTATTGGGTGAAGTTTGGTTGACTTCTGCGCAGCGGTTTGGGAGTTAACATCAAAATTACATTTCTCAGCCATATCGCATAGATCTCACTGTGAAAAGGCTTAAATGGCTTTTTTGACCTAAGTTTGATGATTACGCTCAAACCAAATGTCCTAGAACTAAATTTCCAAATGTAACTACTAGATTGTGATAAAATACACTATTGGGTGAAGTTTGGTTGACTTCTGCGCAGCGGTTTGGGAGTTAACATCAAAATTACATTTCTCGGCCATATCGCATAGATCTCACTGTGAAAAGGCTTAAATGGCTTTTTTGACCTAAGTTTGAGAATTGCGCTCAAATCAAATGTACTAGAACCAAATTTCCACATGTAACTACTAGATTGTGATACAATACACTATTGGGTGAAGTTTGGTTGACTTCTGCGCAGCAGTTTGGGAGTTAACATCAAAATTACATTTCTCGGCCATATCGCATAGATCTCACTGTGAAAAGGCTTAAATGACTTTTTTTAATTAAGTTTGAAGATTGCGCTCAAACCAAATGTCCTAGAACTAAATTTCCAAATGTAACTACTAGATTATGATAAAATACACTATTGGGTGAAGTTTGGTTGACTTCTGCTCAGCGGTTTGGGAGTGAACATCAAAATTACATTTCTCGGCCATATCGCATAGATCTCACTGTGAAAAGGCTTAAATGACTTTTTTTATTTAAGTTGAAGATTGCGCTCAAACCAAATGTCCTAAAACTAAATTTCCAAATGTAACTACTAGATTGTGATAAAATACACTATTGGGTGAAGTTTGGTTGACTTCTGCGCAGCGGTTTGGGAGTTAACATCAAAATTACATTTCTCGGCCATATCGCATAGATCTCACTGTGAAAAGGCTTAAATGGCTTTTTTGACCTAAGTATGAGAATTGCGCTCAAATCAAATGTCCTAGAACCAAATTTCCACATGTAACTACTAAATTGTGATACAATACAATATTGGGTGAAGTTTGGTTGACTTCTGCGCAGCGGTTTGGGAGTTAACATCAAAATTACATTTCTCGGCCATATCGCATAGATCTCACTGTGAAAAGGCTTAAATGGCTTTTTTGACCTAAGTTTGAGGATTGCGCTCAAATCAAATGTCCTAGAACCAAATTTCCACATGTAACTACTAGATTGTGATACAATACACTATTGGGTGAAGTTTGGTTGACTTCTGCGCAGCGGTTTGGGAGTGAACATCAAAATTACATTTCTCGGCCATATCGCATAGATCTCACTGTGAAAAGGCTTAAATGGCTTTTTTGACCTAAGTTTGAGGATTGCGCTCAAATCAAATGTCCTAGAACCAAATTTCCACATGTAACTACTAGATTGTGATACAATACACTATTGGGTGAAGTTTGGTTTACTTCTGCGCAGCGGTCTGGGAGTTAACATCAAAATTACATTTCTCGGCCATATCGCATAGATCTCACTGTGAAAAGGCTTAAATGACTTTTTTTAATTAAGTTTGAAGATTGCGCTCAAACCAAATGTCCTAGAACTAAATTTCTAAATGTAACTACTAGATTGTGGTAAAATACACTATTGGGTGAAGTTTGGTTGACTTCTGCGCAGCGGTTTGGGAGTTAACATCAAAATTACATTTCTCAGCCATATCGCACAGATCTCACTGTGAAAAGGCTTAAATGGCTTTTTTGACCTAAGTTTGATGATTGCGCTCAAACCAAATGTCCTAGAACTAAATTTCCAAATGTAACTATTAAATTGTGATAAAATACACTATTGGGTGAAGTTTGGTTGACTTCTGCGCAGCGGTTTGGGAGTTAACATCAAAATTACATTTCTCGGCCATATCGCGGAGATCTCACTGTGAAAAGGCTTAAATGACTTTTTTAATTAAGTTTGATTATTGCGCTCAAACCAAATGTCCTAGAACTAAATTTCCAAATGTAACTACTAGATTGTGATAAAATACACTATTGGGTGAAGTTTGGTTGACTTCGGCGCAGCGGTTTGGGAGTTAACATCAAAATTACATTTCTCAGCCATATCGCATAGATCTCACTGTGAAAAGGCTTAAATGACTTTTTTTAATTAAGTTTGAAGATTGCGCTCAAACCAAATGTCCTAAAACTAAATTTCCAAATGTAACTACTAGATTGTGATAAAATACACTATTGGGTGAAGTTTGGTTGACTTCTGCGCAGCGGTTTGGGAGTTAACATCAAAATTACATTTCTCGGCCATATCGCATAGATCTCACTGTGAAAAGGCTTAAATGGCTTTTTTGACCTAAGTTTGAGAATTGCGCTCAAATCAAATGTCCTAGAACCAAATTTCCACATGTAACTACTAAATTGTGATACAATACAATATTGGGTGAAGTTTGGTTGACTTCTGCGCAGCGGTTTGGGAGTTAACATCAAAATTACATTTCTCGGCCATATCGCATAGATCTCACTGTGAAAAGGCTTAAATGGCTTTTTTGACCTAAGTTTGAGAATTGCGCTCAAATCAAATGTACTAGAACCAAATTTCCACATGTAACTACTAGATTGTGATACAATACACTATTGGGTGAAGTTTGGTTGACTTCTGCGCAGCGGTTTGGGAGTTAACATCAAAATTACATTTCTCGGCCATATCGCATAGATCTCACTGTGAAAAGGCTTAAATGACTTTTTTTAATTAAGTTTGAAGATTGCGCTCAAACCAAATGTCCTAGAACTAAATTTCTAAATGTAACTACTAGATTGTGATAAAATACACTATTGGGTGAAGTTTGGTTGACTTCTGCGCAGCGGTTTGGGAGTTAACATCAAAATTACATTTCTCAGCCATATCGCGTAGATCTCACTGTGAAAAGGCTTAAATGGCTTTTTTGACCTAAGTTTGATGATTGCGCTCAAACCAAATGTCCTAGAACTAAATTTCCAAATGTAACTACTAGATTGTGATAAAATACACTATTGGGTGAAGTTTGGTTGACTTCTGCGCAGCGGTTTGGGAGTTAACATCAAAATTACATTTCTCGGCCATATCGCATAGATCTCACTGTGAAAAGGCTTAAATGACTTTTTTTAATTAAGTTTGAAGATTGCGCTCAAACCAAATGTCCTAGAACTAAATTTCCAAATGTAACTACTAGATTATGATAAAATACACTATTGGGTGAAGTTTGGTTTACTTCTGCGCAGCGGTTTGGGAGTTAACATCAAAATTACATTTCTCGGCCATATCGCATAGATCTCACTGTGAAAAGGCTTAAATGGCTTTTTTGACCTAAGTTTGAGGATTGCGCTCAAATCAAATGTCCTAGAACCAAATTTCCACATGTAACTACTAGATTGTGATACAATACACTAATGGGTGAAGTTTGGTTGACTTCTGCGCAGCGGTTTGGGAGTGAACATCAAAATTACATTTCTCAGCCATATCGCATAGATCTCACTGTGAAAAGGCTTAAATGGCTTTTTTGACCTAAGTTTGATGATTGCGCTCAAACCAAATGTCCTAGAACTAAATTTCCAAATGTAACTACTAGATTGTGATAAAATACACTATTGGGTGAAGTTTGGTTGACTTCTGCGCAGCGGTTTGGGAGTTAACATCAAAATTACATTTCTCGGCCATATCGCATAGATCTCACTGTGAAAAGGCTTAAATGGCTTTTTTTAATTAAGTTTGAAGATTGCGCTCAAACCAAATGTCCTAAAACTAAATTTCCAAATGTAACTACTAGATTATGATAAAATACACTATTGGGTGAAGTTTGGTTGACTTCTGCGCAGCGGTTTGGGAGTGAACATCAAAATTACATTTCTCGGCCATATCGCATAGATCTCACTGTGAAAAGGCTTAAATGACTTTTTTTATTTAAGTTTGAAGATTGCGCTCAAACCAAATGTCCTAAAACTAAATTTCCAAATGTAACTACTAGATTGTGATAAAATACACTTTTGGGTGAAGTTTGGTTGACTTCTGCGCAGCGGTTTGGGAGTTAACATCAAAATTACATTTCTCGGCCATATCGCATAGATCTCACTGTGAAAAGGCTTAAATGTCTTTTTTGACCTAAGTTTGAGAATTGCGCTCAAATCAAATATCCTAGAACCAAATTTCCACATGTAACTAGTAAATTGTGATACAATACAATATTGGGTGAAGTTTGGTTGACTTCTGCGCAGCGGTTTGGGAGTTAACATCAAAATTACATTTCTCGGCCATATCGCATAGATCTCACTGTGAAAAGGCTTAAATGGCTTTTTTGACCTAAGTTTGAGGATTGCGCTCAAATCAAATGTCCTAGAACCAAATTTCCACATGTAACTACTAGATTGTGATACAATACACTATTGGGTGAAGTTTGGTTTACTTCTGTGCAGCGGTCTGGGAGTTAACATCAAAATTACATTTCTCGGCCATATCGCATAGATCTCACTGTGAAAAGGCTTAAATGACTTTTTTTAATTAAGTTTGAAGATTGCGCTCAAACCAAATGTCCTAGAACTAAATTTCTAAATGTAACTACTAGATTGTGATAAAATACACTATTGGGTGAAGTTTGGTTGACTTCTGCGCAGCGGTTTGGGAGTTAACATCAAAATTACATTTCTCAGCCATATCCCAAAGATCTCACTGTGAAAAGGCTTAAATGGCTTTTTTGACCTAAGTTTGATGATTGCGCTCAAACCAAATGTCCTAGAACTAAATTTCCAAATGTAACTACTAGATTGTGATAAAATACACTATTGGGTGAAGTTTGGTTGACTTCTGCGCAGCGGTTTGGGAGTTAACATCAAAATTACATTTCTCGGCCATATCGCATAGATCTCACTGTGAAAAGGCTTAAATGACTTTTTTTAATTAAGTTTGAAGATTGCGCTCAAACCAAATGTCCTAGAACTAAATTTCCAAATGTAACTACTAGATTATGATAAAATACACTATTGGGTGAAGTTTGGTTGACTTCTGCGCAGCGGTTTGGGAGTGAACATCAAAATTACATTTCTCGGCCATATCGCATAGATCTCACTGTGAAAAGGCTTAAATGACTTTTTTTATTTAAGTTTGAAGATTGCGCTCAAACCAAATGTCCTAAAACTAAATTTCCAAATGTAACTACTAGATTGTGATAAAATACACTATTGGGTGAAGTTTGGTTGACTTCTGCGCAGCGGTTTGGGAGTTAACATCAAAATTACATTTCTCGGCCATATCGCATAGATCTCACTGTGAAAAGGCTTAAATGGCTTTTTTGACCTAAGTTTGAGAATTGCGCTCAAATCAAATGTCCTAGAACCAAATTTCCACATGTAACTACTAAATTGTGATACAATACAATATTGGGTGAAGTTTGGTTGACTTCTGCGCAGCGGTTTGGGAGTTAACATCAAAATTACATTTCTCGGCCATATCGCATAGATCTCACTGTGAAAAGGCTTAAATGGCTTTTTTGACCTAAGTTTGAGGATTGCGCTCAAATCAAATGTCCTAGAACCAAATGTCCACATGTAACTACTAGATTGTGATACAATACACTATTGGGTGAAGTTTGGTTGACTTCTGCGCAGCGGTTTGGGAGTGAACATCAAAATTACATTTCTCGGCCATATCGCATAGATCTCACTGTGAAAAGGCTTAAATGGCTTTTTTGACCTAAGTTTGAGAATTGCGCTCAAATCAAATGTCCTAGAACCAAATTTCCACATGTAACTACTAAATTGTGATACAATACAATATTGGGTGAAGTTTGGTTGACTTCTGCGCAGCGGTTTGGGAGTTAACATCAAAATTACATTTCTCGGCCATATCGCATAGATCTCACTGTGAAAAGGCTTAAATGGCTTTTTTGACCTAAGTTTGAGAATTGCGCTCAAATCAAATGTACTAGAACCAAATTTCCACATGTAACTACTAGATTGTGATACAATACACTATTGGGTGAAGTTTGGTTGACTTCTGCGCAGCGGTTTGGGAGTTAACATCAAAATTACATTTCTCGGCCATATCGCATAGATCTCACTGTGAAAAGGCTTAAATGACTTTTTTTAATTAAGTTTGAAGATTGCGCTCAAACCAAATGTCCTAGAACTAAATTTCTAAATGTAACTACTAGATTGTGATAAAATACACTATTGGGTGAAGTTTGGTTGACTTCTGCGCAGCGGTTTGGGAGTTAACATCAAAATTACATTTCTCAGCCATATCGCGTAGATCTCACTGTGAAAAGGCTTAAATGGCTTTTTTGACCTAAGTTTGATGATTGCGCTCAAACCAAATGTCCTAGAACTAAATTTCCAAATGTAACTACTAGATTGTGATAAAATACACTATTGGGTGAAGTTTGGTTGACTTCTGCGCAGCGGTTTGGGAGTTAACATCAAAATTACATTTCTCGGCCATATCGCATAGATCTCACTGTGAAAAGGCTTAAATGACTTTTTTTAATTAAGTTTGAAGATTGCGCTCAAACCAAATGTCCTAGAACTAAATTTCCAAATGTAACTACTAGATTATGATAAAATACACTATTGGGTGAAGTTTGGTTTACTTCTGCGCAGCGGTTTGGGAGTTAACATCAAAATTACATTTCTCGGCCATATCGCATAGATCTCACTGTGAAAAGGCTTAAATGGCTTTTTTGACCTAAGTTTGAGGATTGCGCTCAAATCAAATGTCCTAGAACCAAATTTCCACATGTAACTACTAGATTGTGATACAATACACTAATGGGTGAAGTTTGGTTGACTTCTGCGCAGCGGTTTGGGAGTGAACATCAAAATTACATTTCTCAGCCATATCGCATAGATCTCACTGTGAAAAGGCTTAAATGGCTTTTTTGACCTAGGTTTGATGATTGCGCTCAAACCAAATGTCCTAGAACTAAATTTCCAAATGTAACTACTAGATTGTGATAAAATACACTATTGGGTGAAGTTTGGTTGACTTCTGCGCAGCGGTTTGGGAGTTAACATCAAAATTACATTTCTCGGCCATATCGCATAGATCTCACTGTGAAAAGGCTTAAATGGCTTTTTTTAATTAAGTTTGAAGATTGCGCTCAAACCAAATGTCCTAAAACTAAATTTCCAAATGTAACTACTAGATTATGATAAAATACACTATTGGGTGAAGTTTGGTTGACTTCTGCGCAGCGGTTTGGGAGTGAACATCAAAATTACATTTCTCGGCCATATCGCATAGATCTCACTGTGAAAAGGCTTAAATGACTTTTTTTATTTAAGTTTGAAGATTGCGCTCAAACCAAATGTCCTAAAACTAAATTTCCAAATGTAACTACTAGATTGTGATAAAATACACTTTTGGGTGAAGTTTGGTTGACTTCTGCGCAGCGGTTTGGGAGTTAACATCAAAATTACATTTCTCGGCCATATCGCATAGATCTCACT
The DNA here is from genome assembly GCF_030265065.1 of Corythoichthys intestinalis. Lineage (NCBI taxonomy): Eukaryota > Metazoa > Chordata > Actinopteri > Syngnathiformes > Syngnathidae > Corythoichthys > Corythoichthys intestinalis. The sequence continues at coordinate 3,408,119 of NW_026651594.1, read as the reverse complement.
GTGAAAAGGCTTAAATGTCTTTTTTGACCTAAGTTTGAGAATTGCGCTCAAATCAAATATCCTAGAACCAAATTTCCACATGTAACTAGTAAATTGTGATACAATACAATATTGGGTGAAGTTTGGTTGACTTCTGCGCAGCGGTTTGGGAGTTAACATCAAAATTACATTTCTCGGCCATATCGCATAGATCTCACTGTGAAAAGGCTTAAATGGCTTTTTTGACCTAAGTTTGAGGATTGCGCTCAAATCAAATGTCCTAGAACCAAATTTCCACATGTAACTACTAGATTGTGATACAATACACTATTGGGTGAAGTTTGGTTTACTTCTGTGCAGCGGTCTGGGAGTTAACATCAAAATTACATTTCTCGGCCATATCGCATAGATCTCACTGTGAAAAGGCTTAAATGACTTTTTTTAATTAAGTTTGAAGATTGCGCTCAAACCAAATGTCCTAGAACTAAATTTCTAAATGTAACTACTAGATTGTGATAAAATACACTATTGGGTGAAGTTTGGTTGACTTCTGCGCAGCGGTTTGGGAGTTAACATCAAAATTACATTTCTCAGCCATATCCCAAAGATCTCACTGTGAAAAGGCTTAAATGGCTTTTTTGACCTAAGTTTGATGATTGCGCTCAAACCAAATGTCCTAGAACTAAATTTCCAAATGTAACTACTAGATTGTGATAAAATACACTATTGGGTGAAGTTTGGTTGACTTCTGCGCAGCGGTTTGGGAGTTAACATCAAAATTACATTTCTCGGCCATATCGCATAGATCTCACTGTGAAAAGGCTTAAATGACTTTTTTTAATTAAGTTTGAAGATTGCGCTCAAACCAAATGTCCTAGAACTAAATTTCCAAATGTAACTACTAGATTATGATAAAATACACTATTGGGTGAAGTTTGGTTGACTTCTGCGCAGCGGTTTGGGAGTGAACATCAAAATTACATTTCTCGGCCATATCGCATAGATCTCACTGTGAAAAGGCTTAAATGACTTTTTTTATTTAAGTTTGAAGATTGCGCTCAAACCAAATGTCCTAAAACTAAATTTCCAAATGTAACTACTAGATTGTGATAAAATACACTATTGGGTGAAGTTTGGTTGACTTCTGCGCAGCGGTTTGGGAGTTAACATCAAAATTACATTTCTCGGCCATATCGCATAGATCTCACTGTGAAAAGGCTTAAATGGCTTTTTTGACCTAAGTTTGAGAATTGCGCTCAAATCAAATGTCCTAGAACCAAATTTCCACATGTAACTACTAAATTGTGATACAATACAATATTGGGTGAAGTTTGGTTGACTTCTGCGCAGCGGTTTGGGAGTTAACATCAAAATTACATTTCTCGGCCATATCGCATAGATCTCACTGTGAAAAGGCTTAAATGGCTTTTTTGACCTAAGTTTGAGGATTGCGCTCAAATCAAATGTCCTAGAACCAAATGTCCACATGTAACTACTAGATTGTGATACAATACACTATTGGGTGAAGTTTGGTTGACTTCTGCGCAGCGGTTTGGGAGTGAACATCAAAATTACATTTCTCGGCCATATCGCATAGATCTCACTGTGAAAAGGCTTAAATGGCTTTTTTGACCTAAGTTTGAGGATTGCGCTCAAATCAAATGTCCTAGAACCAAATTTCCACATGTAACTACTAGATTGTGATACAATACACTATTGGGTGAAGTTTGGTTTACTTCTACGCAGCGGTCTGGGAGTTAACATCAAAATTACATTTCTCGGCCATATCGCATAGATCTCACTGTGAAAAGGCTTAAATGACTTTTTTTAATTAAGTTTGAAGAATGCGCTCAAACCAAATGTCCAAGAACTAAATTTCTAAATGTAACTACTAGATTGTGATAAAATACACTATTGGGTGAAGTTTGGTTGACTTCTGCGCAGCGGTTTGGGAGTTAACATCAAAATTACATTTCTCAGCCATATCGCATAGATCTCACTGTGAAAAGGCTTAAATGGCTTTTTTGACCTAAGTTTGATGATTGCGCTCAAACCAAATGTCCTAGAACTAAATTTCCAAATGTAACTACTAGATTGTGATAAAATACACTATTGGGTAAAGTTTGGTTGACTTCTGCGCAGCGGTTTGGGAGTTAACATCAAAATTACATTTCTCGGCCATATCGCGGAGATCTCACTGTGAAAAGGCTTAAATTACTTTTTTAATTAAGTTTGATGATTGCGCTCAAACCAAATGTCCTAGAACTAAATTTCCAAATGTAACTACTAGATTGTGATAAAATACACTATTGGGTGAAGTTTGGTTGACTTCGGCGCAGCGGTTTGGGAGTTAACATCAAAATTACATTTCTCAGCCATATCGCATAGTTCTCACTGTGAAAAGGCTTAAATGACTTTTTTTAATTAAGTTTGAAGATTGCGCTCAAACCAAATGTCCTAAAACTAAATTTCCAAATGTAACTACTAGATTGTGATAAAATACACTATTGGGTGAAGTTTGGTTGACTTCTGCGCAGCGGTTTGGGAGTTAACATCAAAATTACATTTCTCAGCCATATCGCATAGATCTCACTGTGAAAAGGCTTAAATGGCTTTTTTGACCTAAGTTTGATGATTGCGCTCAAACCAAATGTCCTAGAACTAAATTTCCAAATGTAACTACTAGATTGTGATAAAATACACTATTGGGTGAAGTTTGGTTGACTTCTGCGCAGCGGTTTGGGAGTTAACATCAAAATTACATTTCTCGGCCATATCGCGGAGATCTCACTGTGAAAAGGCTTAAATGACTTTTTTAATTAAGTTTGATGATTGCGCTCAAACCAAATGTCCTAGAACTAAATTTCCAAATGTAACTACTAGATTGTGATAAAATACACTATTGGGTGAAGTTTGGTTGACTTCGGCGCAGCGGTTTGGGAGTTAACATCAAAATTACATTTCTCAGCCATATCGCATAGATCTCACTGTGAAAAGGCTTAAATGACTTTTTTTAATTAAGTTTGAAGATTGCGCTCAAACCAAATGTCCTAAAACTAAATTTCCAAATGTAACTACTAGATTGTGGTAAAATACACTGTTGGGTGAAGTTTGGTTGATTTTTGCGCAGCGGTTTGGGAGTTAACATCAAAATTACATTTCTCGGCCATATCGCATAGATCTCACTGTGAAAAGGCTTAAATGACTTTTTTTAATTAAGTTTGAAGATTGCGCTCAAACCAAATGTCCTAGAACTAAATTTCTAAATGTAACTACTAGATTGTGATAAAATACACTATTGGGTGAAGTTTGGTTGACTTCTGCGCAGCGGTTTGGGAGTTAACATCAAAATTACATTTCTCAGCCATATCGCATAGATCTCACTGTGAAAAGGCTTAAATGGCTTTTTTGACCTAAGTTTGATGATTGCGCTCAAACCAAATGTCCTAGAACTAAATTTCCAAATGTAACTACTAGATTGTGATAAAATACACTATTGGGTGAAGTTTGGTTGACTTCTGCGCAGCGGTTTGGGAGTTAACACACAAAATTACATTTCTCGGCCATATCGCGGAGATCTCACTGTGAAAAGGCTTAAATGACTTTTTTAATTAAGTTTGATGATTGCGCTCAAACCAAATGTCCTAGAACTAAATTTCCAAATGTAACTACTAGATTGTGATAAAATACACTATTGGGTGAAGTTTGGTTGACTTCTGCGCAGCGGTTTGGGAGTTAACATCAAAATTACATTTCTCGGCCATATCGCGGAGATCTCACTGTGAAAAGGCTTAAATGACTTTTTTAATTAAGTTTGATGATTGCGCTCAAACCAAATGTCCTAGAACTAAATTTCCAAATGTAACTACTAGATTGTGATAAAATACACTATTGGGTGAAGTTTGGTTGACTTCTGCGCAGCGGTTTGGGAGTTAACATCAAAATTACATTTCTCGGCAATATCGCATAGATCTCACTGTGAAAAGGCTTAAATGGCTTTTTTGACCTAAGTTTGATGATTGCGCTCAAACAAAATGTCCTAGAACTAAATTTCCAACTGTAACTACTAGATTGTGATAAAATACACTATTGGGTGAAGTTTGGTTGACTTCTGCGCAGCGGTTTGGGAGTTAACATCAAAATTACATTTCTCAGCCATATCGCATAGATCTCACTGTGAAAAGGCTTAAATGGCTTTTTTTAATTAAGTTTGAAGATTGCGCTCAAACCAAATGTCCTAAAACTAAATTTCCAAATGTAACTACTAGATTGTGATACAATACACTATTGGGTGAAGTTTGGTTGACTTCTGCGCAGCGGTTTGGGAGTTAACATCAAAATTACATTTCTCGGCCATATCGCATAGATCTCACTGTGAAAAGGCTTAAATGACTTTTTTTAATTAAGTTTGAAGATTGCGCTCAAACCAAATGTCCTAGAACTAAATTTCTAAATGTAACTACTAGATTGTGATAAAATACACTATTGGGTGAAGTTTGGTTGACTTCTGCGCAGCGGTTTGGGAGTTAACATCAAAATTACATTTCTCAGCCATATCGCATAGATCTCACTGTGAAAAGGCTTAAATGGCTTTTTTGACCTAAGTTTGATGATTGCGCTCAAACCAAATGTCCTAGAACTAAATTTCCAAATGTAACTACTAGATTGTGATAAAATACACTATTGGGTGAAGTTTGGTTGACTTCTGCGCAGCGGTTTGGGAGTTAACACACAAAATTACATTTCTCGGCCATATCGCGGAGATCTCACTGTGAAAAGGCTTAAATGACTTTTTTAATTAAGTTTGATGATTGCGCTCAAACCAAATGTCCTAGAACTAAATTTCCAAATGTAACTACTAGATTGTGATAAAATACACTATTGGGTGAAGTTTGGTTGACTTCTGCGCAGCGGTTTGGGAGTTAACATCAAAATTACATTTCTCGGCCATATCGCGGAGATCTCACTGTGAAAAGGCTTAAATGACTTTTTTAATTAAGTTTGATGATTGCGCTCAAACCAAATGTCCTAGAACTAAATTTCCAAATGTAACTACTAGATTGTGATAAAATACACTATTGGGTGAAGTTTGGTTGACTTCTGCGCAGCGGTTTGGGAGTTAACATCAAAATTACATTTCTCGGCAATATCGCATAGATCTCACTGTGAAAAGGCTTAAATGGCTTTTTTGACCTAAGTTTGATGATTGCGCTCAAACCAAATGTCCTAGAACTAAATTTCCAACTGTAACTACTAGATTGTGATAAAATACACTATTGGGTGAAGTTTGGTTGACTTCTGCGCAGCGGTTTGGGAGTTAACATCAAAATTACATTTCTCGGCCATATCGCATAGATCTCACTGTGAAAAGGCTTAAATGGCTTTTTTGACCTAAGTTTGAGAATTGCGCTCAAATCAAATGTCCTAGAACCAAATTTCCACATGTAACTACTAAAGAGTGATACAATACAATATTGGGTGAAGTTTGGTTGACTTCTGCGCAGCGGTTTGGGAGTTAACATCAAAATTACATTTCTCGGCCATATCGCGGAGATCTCACTGTGAAAAGGCTTAAATGACTTTTTTAATTAAGTTTGATGATTGCGCTCAAACCAAATGTCCTAGAACTAAATTTCCAAATGTAACTACTAGATTGTGATAAAATACACTATTGGGTGAAGTTTGGTTGACTTCGGCGCAGCGGTTTGGGAGTTAACATCAAAATTACATTTCTCAGCCATATCGCATAGATCTCACTGTGAAAAGGCTTAAATGACTTTTTTTAATTAAGTTTGAAGATTGCGCTCAAACCAAATGTCCTAAAACTAAATTTCCAAATGTAACTACTAGATTGTGATAAAATACACTATTGGGTGAAGTTTGGTTGACTTCGGCGCAGCGGTTTGGGAGTTAACATCAAAATTACATTTCTCAGCCATTTCGCATAGATCTCACTGTGAAAAGGCTTAAATGACTTTTTTTAATTAAGTTTGAAGATTGCGCTCAAACCAAATGTCCTAAAACTAAATTTCCAAATGTAACTACTAGATTGTGATAAAATACACTGTTGGGTGAAGTTTGGTTGATTTTTGCGCAGCGGTTTGGGAGTTAACATCAAAATTACATTTCTCGGCCATATCGCATAGATCTCACTGTGAAAAGGCTTAAATGGCTTTTTTGACCTAAGTTTGAGAATTGCGCTCAAATCAAATGTCCTAGAACCAAATTTCCACATGTAACTACTAAATTGTGATACAATACACTATTGGGTGAAGTTTGGTTGACTTCTGCGCAGCGGTTTGGGAGTTAACATCAAAATTACATTTCTCGGCCATATCGCATAGATCTCACTGTGAAAAGGCTTAAATGGCTTTTTTGACCTAAGTTTGAGAATTGCGCTCAAATCAAATGTACTAGAACCAAATTTCCACATGTAACTACTAGATTGTGATACAATACACTATTGGGTGAAGTTTGGTTGACTTCTGCGCAGCGGTTTGGGAGTTAACATCAAAATTACATTTCTCGGCCATATCGCATAGATCTCACTGTGAAAAGGCTTAAATGACTTTTTTTAATTAAGTTTGAAGATTGCGCTCAAACCAAATGTCCTAGAACTAAATTTCTAAATGTAACTACTAGATTGTGATAAAATACACTATTGGGTGAAGTTTGGTTGACTTCTGCGCAGCGGTTTGGGAGTTAACATCAAAATTACATTTCTCGGCCATATCGCATAGATCTCACTGTGAAAAGGCTTAAATGACTTTTTTTAATTAAGTCTGAAGATTGCGCTCAAACCAAATGTCCTAAAACTAAATTTCCAAATGTAACTACTAGATTATGATAAAATACACTATTGGGTGAAGTTTGGTTGACTTCTGCGCAGCGGTTTGGGAGTGAACATCAAAATTACATTTCTCGGCCATATCGCATAGATCTCACTGTGAAAAGGCTTAAATGACTTTTTTTATTTAAGTTTGAAGATTGCGCTCAAACCAAATGTCCTAAAACTAAATTTCCAAATGTAACTACTAGATTGTGATAAAATACACTATTGGGTGAAGTTTGGTTGACTTCTGCGCAGCGGTTTGGGAGTTAACATCAAAATTACATTTCTCGGCCATATCGCATAGATCTCACTGTGAAAAGGCTTAAATGGCTTTTTTGACCTAAGTTTGAGAATTGCGCTCAAATCAAATGTCCTAGAACTAAATTTCCAAATGTAACTACTAGATTGTGATAAAATACACTATTGGGTGAAGTTTGGTTGACTTCGGCGCAGCGGTTTGGGAGTTAACATCAAAATTACATTTCTCAGCCATATCGCATAGATCTCACTGTGAAAAGGCTTAAATGACTTTTTTTAATTAAGTTTGAAGATTGCGCTCAAACCAAATGTCCTAAAACTAAATTTCCAAATGTAACTACTAGATTGTGATAAAATACACTGTTGGGTGAAGTTTGGTTGATTTTTGCGCAGCGGTTTGGGAGTTAACATCAAAATTACATTTCTCGGCCATATCGCATAGATCTCACTGTGAAAAGGCTTAAATGGCTTTTTTGACCTAAGTTTGAGAATTGCGCTCAAATCAAATGTCCTAGAACCAAATTTCCACATGTAACTACTAAATTGTGATACAATACACTATTGGGTGAAGTTTGGTTGACTTCTGCGCAGCGGTTTGGGAGTTAACATCAAAATTACATTTCTCGGCCATATCGCATAGATCTCACTGTGAAAAGGCTTAAATGGCTTTCTTGACCTAAGTTTGAGAATTGCGCTCAAATCAAATGTACTAGAACCAAATTTCCACATGTAACTACTAGATTGTGATACAATACACTATTGGGTGAAGTTTGGTTGACTTCTGCGCAGCGGTTTGGGAGTTAACATCAAAATTACATTTCTCGGCCATATCGCATAGATCTCACTGTGAAAAGGCTTAAATGACTTTTTTTAATTAAGTTTGAAGATTGCGCTCAAACCAAATGTCCTAGAACTAAATTTCTAAATGTAACTACTAGATTGTGATAAAATACACTATTGGGTGAAGTTTGGTTGACTTCTGCGCAGCGGTTTGGGAGTTAACATCAAAATTACATTTCTCGGCCATATCGCATAGATCTCACTGTGAAAAGGCTTAAATGACTTTTTTAAATTAAGTTTGAAGATTGCGCTCAAACCAAATGTCCTAAAACTAAATTTCCAAATGTAACTACTAGATTGTGATAAAATACACTATTGGGTGAAGTTTGGTTGACTTCTGCGCAGCGGTTTGGGAGTTAACATCAAAATTACATTTCTCAGCCATATCGCATAGATCTCACTGTGAAAAGGCTTAAATGGCTTTTTTGACCTAAGTTTGATGATTGCGCTCAAACCAAATGTCCTAGAACTAAATTTCCAAATGTAACTACTAGATTGTGATAAAATACACTATTGGGTGAAGTTTGGTTGACTTCTGCGCAGCGGTTTGGGAGTTAACATCAAAATTACATTTCTCGGCCATATCGCATAGATCTCACTGTGAAAAGGCTTAAATGGCTTTTTTGACCTAAGTTTGAGAATTGCGCTCAAATCAAATGTACTAGAACCAAATTTCCACATGTAACTACTAGATTGTGATACAATACACTATTGGGTGAAGTTTGGTTGACTTCTGCGCAGCGGTTTGGGAGTGAACATCAAAATTACATTTCTCGGCCATATCGCATAGATCTCACTGTGAAAAGGCTTAAATGACTTTTTTTAATTAAGTTTGAAGATTGCGCTCAAACCAAATGTCCTAGAACTAAATTTCTAAATGTAACTACTAGATTGTGATAAAATACACTATTGGGTGAAGTTTGGTTGACTTCTGCGCAGCGGTTTGGGAGTTAACATCAAAATTACATTTCTCGGCCATATCGCGGAGATCTCACTGTGAAAAGGCTTAAATGACTTTTTTAATTAAGTTTGATGATTGCGCTCAAACCAAATGTCCTAGAACTAAATTTCCAAATGTAACTACTAGATTGTGATAAAATACACTATTGGGTGTTGTTTAGTTGACTTCTGCGCAGCGGTTTGGGAGTTAACATCAAAATTACATTTCTCGGCAATATCGCATAGATCTCACTGTGAAAAGGCTGAAATGACTTTTTTAATTAAGTTTGATGATTGCGCTCAAACCAAATGTCCTAGAACGGAATTTCCAAATGTAACTACTAGATTGTGATACAATACACTATTGGGTGAAGTTTGGTTGACTTCTGCGCAGCGGTTTGGGAGTTAACATCAAAATTACATTTCTCAGCCATATCGCATAGATCTCACTGTGAAATGGCTTAAATGGCTTTTTTTAATTAAGTTTGAAGATTGCGCTCAAACCAAATGTCCTAAAACTAAATTTCCAAATGTAACTACTAGATTGTGATAAAATACACTATTGGGTGAAGTTTGGTTGACTTCGGCGCAGCGGTTTGGGAGTTAACATCAAAATTACATTTCTCAGCCATATCGCATAGATCTCACTGTGAAAAGGCTTAAATGACTTTTTTTAATTAAGTTTGAAGATTGCGCTCAAACCAAATGTCCTAAAACTAAATTTCCAAATGTAACTACTAGATTGTGATAAAATACACTGTTGGGTGAAGTTTGGTTGATTTTTGCGCAGCGGTTTGGGAGTTAACATCAAAATTACATTTCTCGGCCATATCGCATAGATCTCACTGTGAAAAGGCTTAAATGGCTTTTTTGACCTAAGTTTGAGAATTGCGCTCAAATCAAATGTCCTAGAACCAAATTTCCACATGTAACTACTAAATTGTGATACAATACACTATTGGGTGAAGTTTGGTTGACTTCTGCGCAGCGGTTTGGGAGTTAACATCAAAATTACATTTCTCGGCCATATCGCATAGATCTCACTGTGAAAAGGCTTAAATGGCTTTTTTGACCTAAGTTTGAGAATTGCGCTCAAATCAAATGTACTAGAACCAAATTTCCACATGTAACTACTAGATTGTGATACAATACACTATTGGGTGAAGTTTGGTTGACTTCTGCGCAGCGGTTTGGGAGTTAACATCAAAATTACATTTCTCGGCCATATCGCATAGATCTCACTGTGAAAAGGCTTAAATGACTTTTTTTAATTAAGTTTGAAGATTGCGCTCAAACCAAATGTCCTAGAACTAAATTTCTAAATGTATCTACTAGATTGTGATAAAATAAACTATTGGGTGAAGTTTGGTTGACTTCTGCGCAGAGGTTTGGGAGTTAACATCAAAATTACATTTCTCAGCCATATCGCATAGATCTCACTGTGAAAAGGCTTAAATGGCTTTTTTGACCTAAGTTTGATGATTGCGCTCAAACCAAATGTCCTAGAACTAAATTTCCAAATGTAACTACTAGATTGTGATAAAATACACTATTGGGTGAAGTTTGGTTGACTTCTGCGCAGCGGTTTGGGAGTTAACACACAAAATTACATTTCTCGGCCATATCGCGGAGATCTCACTGTGAAAAGGCTTAAATGACTTTTTTGACCTAAGTTTGATGATTGCGCTCAAACCAAATGTCCTAGAACTAAATTTCCAAATGTAACTACTAGATTGTGATAAAATACACTATTGGGTGAAGTTTGGTTGACTTCTGCGCAGCGGTTTGGGAGTTAACATCAAAATTACATTTCTCGGCCATATCGCGGAGATCTCACTGTGAAAAGGCTTAAATGACTTTTTTAATTAAGTTTGATGATTGCGCTCAAACCAAATGTCCTAGAACTAAATTTCCAAATGTAACTACTAGATTGTGATAAAATACACTATTGGGTGAAGTTTGGTTGACTTCTGCGCAGCGGTTTGGGAGTTAACATCAAAATTACATTTCTCGGCAATATCGCATAGATCTCACTGTGAAAAGGCTGAAATGACTTTTTTAATTAAGTTTGATGATTGCGCTCAAACCAAATGTCCTAGAACGGAATTTCCAAATGTAACTACTAGATTGTGATACAATACACTATTGGGTGAAGTTTGGTTGACTTCTGCGCAGCGGTTTGGGAGTTAACATCAAAATTACATTTCTCGGCCATATCGCATAGATCTCACTGTGAAAAGGCTTAAATGGCTTTTTTGACCTAAGTTTGAGAATTGCGCTCAAATCAAATGTACTAGAACCAAATTTCCACATGTAACTACTAGATTGTGATACAATACACTATTGGGTGAAGTTTGGTTGACTTCTGCGCAGCGGTTTGGGAGTTAACATCAAAATTACATTTCTCGGCCATATCGCATAGATCTCACTGTGAAAAGGCTTAAATGACTTTTTTTAATTAAGTTTGAAGATTGCGCTCAAACCAAATGTCCTAGAACTAAATTTCTAAATGTAACTACTAGATTGTGATAAAATACACTATTGGGTGAAGTTTGGTTGACTTCTGCGCAGCGGTTTGGGAGTTAACATCAAAATTACATTTCTCAGCCATATCGCATAGATCTCACTGTGAAAAGGCTTAAATGGCTTTTTTGACCTAAGTTTGATGATTGCGCTCAAACCAAATGTCCTAGAACTAAATTTCCAAATGTAACTACTAGATTGTGATAAAATACACTATTGGGTGAAGTTTGGTTGACTTCTGCGCAGCGGTTTGGGAGTTAACACACAAAATTACATTTCTCGGCCATATCGCGGAGATCTCACTGTGAAAAGGCTTAAATGACTTTTTTAATTAAGTTTGATGATTGCGCTCAAACCAAATGTCCTAGAACTAAATTTCCAAATGTAACTACTAGATTGTGATAAAATACACTATTGGGTGAAGTTTGGTTGACTTCTGCGCAGCGGTTTGGGAGTTAACATCAAAATTACATTTCTCAGCCATATCGCATAGATCTCACTGTGAAAAGGCTTAAATGGCTTTTTTGACCTAAGTTTGATGATTGCGCTCAAACCAAATGTCCTAGAACTAAATTTCCAAATGTAACTACTAGATTGTGATAAAATACACTATTGGGTGAAGTTTGGTTGACTTCTGCGCAGCGGTTTGGGAGTTAACATCAAAATTACATTTTTCAGCCATATCGCATAGATCTCACTGTGAAAAGGCTTAAATGACTTTTTTTATTTAAGTTTGAAGATTGCGCTCAAACCAAATGTCCTAAAACTAAATTTCCAAATGTAACTACTAGATTGTGATAAAATACACTATTGGGTGAAGTTTGGTTGACTTCTGCGCAGCGGTTTGGGAGTTAACATCAAAATTACATTTCTCGGCCATATCGCATAGATCTCACTGTGAAAAGGCTTAAATGACTTTTTTTAATTAAGTTTGAAGATTGCGCTCAAACCAAATGTCCTAGAACTAAATTTCTAAATGTAACTACTAGATTGTGATAAAATACACTATTGGGTGAAGTTTGGTTGACTTCTGCGCAGCGGTTTGGGAGTTAACATCAAAATTACATTTCTCGGCCATATCGCATAGATCTCACTGTGAAAAGGCTTAAATGACTTTTTTTAATTAAGTTTGAAGATTGCGCTCAAACCAAATGTCCTAAAACTAAATTTCCAAATGTAACTACTAGATTTTGATAAAATACACTATTGGGTGAAGTTTGGTTGACTTCTGCGCAGCGGTTTGGGAGTTAACATCAAAATTACATTTCTCGGCCATATCGCATAGATCTCACTGTGAAAAGGCTTAAATGGCTTTTTTGACCTAAGTTTGAGGATTGCACTCAAATCAAATGTCCTAGAACCAAATTTCCAAATGTAACTACTAGATTGTGATAAAATACACTATTGTGTGAAGTTTGGTTGACTTCTGCGCAGCGGTTTGGGAGTTAACATCAAAATTACATTTCTCGGCCATATCGCATAGATCTCACTGTGAAAAGGCTTAAATGACTTTTTTTAATTAAGTTTGAAGATTGCGCTCAAACCAAATGTACTAGAACTAAATTTCCAAATGTAACTACTAGATTATGATAAAATACACTATTGGGTGAAGTTTGGTTTACTTCTGCGCAGCGGTTTGGGAGTTAACATCAAAATTACATTTCTCGGCCATATCGCATAGATCTCACTGTGAAAAGGCTTAAATGGCTTTTTTGACCTAAGTTTGAGAATTGCGCTCAAATCAAATGTACTAGAACAAAATTTCCACATGTAACTACTAGATTGTGATACAATACACTATTGGGTGAAGTTTGGTTGACTTCTGCGCAGCGGTTTGGGAGTTAACATCAAAATTACATTTCTCGGCCATATCGCATAGATCTCACTGTGAAAAGGCTTAAATGACTTTTTTTAATTAAGTTTGAAGATTGCGCTCAAACCAAATGTCCTAAAACTAAATTTCCAAATGTAACTACTAGATTATGATAAAATACACTATTGGGTGAAGTTTGGTTGACTTCTGCGCAGCGGTTTGGGAGTGAACATCAAAATTACATTTCTCGGCCATATCGCATAGATCTCACTGTGAAAAGGCTTAAATGACTTTTTTTATTTAAGTTTGAAGATTGCGCTCAAACCAAATGTCCTAAAACTAAATTTCCAAATGTAACTACTAGATTGTGATAAAATACACTATTGGGTGAAGTTTGGTTGACTTCTGCGCAGCGGTTTGGGAGTTAACATCAAAATTACATTTCTCGGCCATATCGCATAGATCTCACTGTGAAAAGGCTTAAATGGCTTTTTTGACCTAAGTTTGAGAATTGCGCTGAAATCAAATGTCCTAGAACCAAATTTCCACATGTAACTACTAGATTGTGATACAATACAATATTGGGTGAAGTTTGGTTGACTTCTGCGCAGCGGTTTGGGAGTTAACATCAAAATTACATTTCTCGGCCATATCGCGGAGATCTCACTGTGAAAAGGCTTAAATGACTTTTTTAAATTAAGTTTGAAGACTGCGCTCAAACCAAATGTCCTAAAACTAAATTTCCAAATGTAACTACTAGATTTTGATAAATTACACTATTGGGTGAAGTTTGGTTGACTTCTGCGCAGCGGTTTGGGAGTTAACATCAAAATTACATTTCTCGGCCATATCGCATAGATCTCACTGTGAAAAGGCTTAAATGGCTTTTTTGACCTAAGTTTGAGGATTGCACTCAAATCAAATGTCCTAGAACCAAATTTCCAAATGTAACTACTAGATTGTGATAAAATACACTATTGTGTGAAGTTTGGTTGACTTCTGCGCAGCGGTTTGGGAGTTAACATCAAAATTACATTTCTCGGCCATATCGCATAGATCTCACTGTGAAAAGGCTTAAATGACTTTTTTTAATTAAGTTTGAAGATTGCGCTCAAACCAAATGTACTAGAACTAAATTTCCAAATGTAACTACTAGATTATGATAAAATACACTATTGGGTGAAGTTTGGTTGACTTCTGCGCAGCGGTTTGGGAGTTAACATCAAAATTACATTTCTCGGCCATATCGCATAGATCTCACTGTGAAAAGGCTTAAATGGCTTTTTTGACCTAAGTTTGAGGATTGCACTCAAATCAAATGTCCTAGAACTAAATTTCCAAATGTAAATACTAGATTGTGATAAAATACACTATTGGGTGAAGTTTGGTTGACTTCTGCGCAGCGGTTTGGGAGTTAACATCAAAATTACATTTCTCGGCCATATCGCATAGATCTCACTGTGAAAAGGCTTAAATGACTTTTTTTAATTAAGTTTGAAGATTGCGCTGAAACCAAATGTCCTAGAACTAAATTTCCAAATGTAACTACTAGATTATGATAAAATACACTATTGGGTGAAGTTTGGTTTACTTCTGCGCAGCGGTTTGGGAGTTAACATCAAAATTACATTTCTCGGCCATATCGCATAGATCTCACTGTGAAAAGGCTTAAATGGCTTTTTTGACCTAAGTTTGAGGATTGCGCTCAAATCAAATGTCCTAGAACCAAATTTCCACATGTAACTACTAGATTGTGATACAATACACTATTGGGTGAAGTTTGGTTTACTTCTGCGCAGCGGTTTGGGAGTTAACATCAAAATTACATTTCTCGGCCATATCGCATAGATCTCACTGTGAAAAGGCTTAAATGGCTTTTTTGACCTAAATTTGAGGATTGCGCTCAAATCAAATGTCCTAGAACCAAATTTCCATATGTAACTACTAGATTGTGACACAATACACTAATGGGTGAAGTTTGGTTGACTTCTGCGCAGCGGTTTGGGAGTGAACATCAAAATTACATTTCTCGGCCATATCGCATAGATCTCACTGTGAAAAGGCTTAAATGACTTTTTTAAATTAAGTTTGAAGACTGCGCTCAAACCAAATGTCCTAAAACTAAATTTCCAAATGTAACTACTAGATTGTGATAAAATACACTATTGGGTGAAGTTTGGTTGACTTCTGCGCAGCGGTTTGGGAGTTAACATCAAAATTACATTTCTCGGCCATATCGCATAGATCTCACTGTGAAAAGGCTTAAATGGTTTTTTTGACCTAAGTTTGAGGATTGCACTCAAATCAAATGTCCTAGAACCAAATTTCCAAATGTAACTACTAGATTGTGATAACATACACTATTGTGTGAAGTTTGGTTGACTTCTGCGCAGCGGTTTGGGAGTTAACATCAAAATTACATTTCTCGGCCATATCGCATAGATCTCACTGTGAAAAGGCTTAAATGACTTTTTTTAATTAAGTTTGAAGATTGCGCTCAAACCAAATGTCCTAGAACTAAATTTCCAAATGTAACTACTAGATTATGATAAAATACACTATTGGGTGAAGTTTGCTTTACTTCTGCGCAGCGGTTTGGGAGTTAACATCAAAATTACATTTCTCGGCCATATCGCATAGATCTCACTGTGAAAAGGCTTAAATGACTTTTTTTAATTAAGTTTGAAGACTGCGCTCAAACCAAATGTCCTAAAACTAAATTTCCAAATGTAACTACTACATTGTGATAAAATACACTATTGGGTGAAGTTTGGTTGACTTCTGCGCAGCGGTTTGGGAGTTAACATCAAAATTACATTTCTCGGCCATATCGCATAGATCTCACTGTGAAAAGGCTTAAATGGCTTTTTTGACCTAAGTTTGAGGATTGCGCTCAAATCAAATGTCCTAGAACCAAATTTCTACATGTAACTACTAGATTGTGATACAATACACTAATGGGTGAAGTTTGGTTGACTTCTGCGCAGCGGTTTGGGAGTGAACATCAAAATTACATTTCTCGGCCATATCGCATAGATCTCACTGTGAAAAGGCTTAAATGACTTTTTTTAATTAAGTTTGAAGATTGCGCTCAAACCAAATGTCCTAAAACTAAATTTCCAAATGTAACTACTAGATTGTGATAAAATACACTATTGGGTGAAGTTTGGTTGACTTCTGCGCAGCGGTTTGGGAGTTAACATCAAAATTACATTTCTCGGCCATATCGCATAGATCTCACTGTGAAAAGGCTTAAATGGCTTTTTTGACCTAAGTTTGAGGATTGCGCTCAAATCAAATGTCCTAGAACCAAATTTCCACATGTAACTACTAGATTGTGATACAATACACTATTGGGTGAAGTTTGGTTTACTTCTGCGCAGCGGTTTGGGAGTTAACATCAAAATTACATTTCTCGGCCATATCGCATAGATCTCACTGTGAAAAGGCTTAAATGGCTTTTTTGACCTAAGTTTGAGAATTGCGCTCAAATCAAATGTCCTAGAACCAAATTTCCACATGTAACTACTAGATTGTGATACAATACACTATTGGGTGAAGTTTGGTTGACTTCTGCGCAGCGGTTTGGGAGTTAACATCAAAATTACATTTCTCGGCCATATCGCATAGATCTCACTGTGAAAAGGCTTAAATGGCTTTTTTTAATTAAGTTTGAAGATTGCGCTCAAACCAAATGTCCTAAAACTAAATTTCCAAATGTAACTACTAGATTGTGATAAAATACACTATTGGGTGAAGTTTGGTTGACTTCTGCGCAGCGGTTTGGGAGTTAACATCAAAATTACATTTCTCGGCCATATCGCATAGATCTCACTGTGAAAAGGCTTAAATGGCTTTTTTGACCTAAGTTTGAGGATTGCGCTCAAATCAAATGTCCTCGAACTAAATTTCCAAATATAACTACTAGATTGTGATAAAATACACTATTGGGTGAAGTTTGGTTGACTTCTGCGCAGCGGTTTGGGAGTTAACATCAAAATTACATTTCTCGGCCATATTGCATAGATCTCACTGTGAAAAGGCTTAAATGGCTTTTTTGACCTAAGTTTGAGGATTGCGCTCAAATCAAATGTCCTAGAACCAAATTTCTACATGTAACTACTAGATTGTGATACAATACACTAATGGGTGAAGTTTGGTTGACTTCTGCGCAGCGGTTTGGGAGTGAACATCAAAATTACATTTCTCGGCCATATCGCATAGATCTCACTGTGAAAAGGCTTAAATGACTTTTTTTAATTAAGTTTGAAGATTGCGCTCAAACCAAATGTCCTAAAACTAAATTTCCAAATGTAACTACTAGATTTTGATAAAATACACTATTGGGTGAAGTTTGGTTGACTTCTGCGCAGCGGTTTGGGAGTTAACATCAAAATTACATTTCTCGGCCATATCGCATAGATCTCACTGTGAAAAGGCTTAAATGGCTTTTTTGACCTAAGTTTGAGAATTGCGCTCAAATCAAATGTCCTAGAACCAAATTTCCACATGTAACTACTAAATTGTGATACAATACACTATTGGGTGGAGTTTGGTTGACTTCTGCGCAGCGGTTTGGGAGTTAACATCAAAATTACATTTCTCGGCCATATCGCATAGATCTCACTGTAAAAAGGCTTAAATGGCTTTTTTGACCTAAGTTTGAGAATTGCGCTCAAATCAAATGTCCTAGAACCAAATTTCCACATGTAACTACTAAATTGTGATACAATACACTATTGGGTGAAGTTTGGTTGACTTCTGCGCAGCGGTTTGGGAGTTAACATCAAAATTACATTTCTCGGCCATATCGCATAGATCTCACTGTGAAAAGGCTTGAATGACTTTTTTAATTAAGTTTGATGATTGCGCTCAAACCAAATGTCCTAGAACTAAATTTCCAAATGTAACTACTAGATTGTGATACAATACACTATTGGGTGAAGTTTGGTTGACTTCTGCGCAGCGGTTTGGGAGTGAACATCAAAATTACATTTCTCGGCCATATCGCATAGATCTCACTGTGAAAAGGCTTAAATGACTTTTTTAATTAAGTTTGATGATTGCGCTCAAACCAAATGTCCTAGAACGAAATTTCCAAATGTAACTACTAGATTGTGATACAATACACTATTGGGTGAAGTTTGGTTGACTTCTGCGCAGCGGTTTGGGAGTTAACATCAAAATTACATTTCTCGGCCATATCGCATAGATCTCACTGTGAAAAGGCTTAAATGGCTTTTTTGACATAAGTTTGAGGATTGCGCTCAAATCAAATGTCCTAGAACCAAATTTCCACATGTAACTACTAGATTGTGATACAATATACTATTGGGTGAAGTTTGGTTTACTTCTGCGCAGCGGTTTGGGAGTTAACATCAAAATTACATTTCTCGGCCATATCGCATAGATCTCACTGTGAAAAGGCTTAAATGACTTTTTTTAATTAAGTTTGAGGATTGCGCTCAAACCAAATGTCCTAGAACCAAATTTCCACATGTAACTACTAGATTGTGATAAAATACACTATTGGGTGAAGTTTGGTTAACTTCTGCGCAGCGGTTTGGGAGTTAACATCAAAATTACATTTCTCGGCCATATCGCATAGATCTCACTGTGAAAAGGCTTAAATGGCTTTTTTGACCTAAGTTTGATGATTGCGCTCAAACCAAATGTCCTAGAACCAAATTTCCAAATGTAACTACTAGATTGTGATACAATACACTATTGGGTGAAGTTTGGTTGACTTCTGCGCAGCGGTTTGGGAGTTAACATCAAAATTACATTTCTCGGCCATATCGCATAGATCTCACTGTGAAAAGGCTTAAATGACTTTTTTAAATTAAGTTTGAAGATTGCGCTCAAACCAAATGTCCTAGAACTAAATTTCCAAATGTAACTACTAGATTATGATAAAATACACTATTGGGTGAAGTTTGGTTTACTTCTGCGCAGCGGTTTGGGAGTTAACATCAAAATTACATTTCTCGGCCATATCGCATAGATCTCACTGTGAAAAGGCTTAAATGGCTTTTTTGACCTAAGTTTGAGGATTGCGCTCAAATCAAATGTCCTAGAACTAAATTTCCAAATGTAAATTCTAGATTGTGATAAAATACACTATTGGGTGAAGTTTGGTTGACTTCTGATCAGCGGTTTGGGAGTTAACATCAAAATTACATTTCTCGGCCATATCGCATAGGTCTCACTGTGAAAAGGCTTAAATGACTTTTTTTAATTAAGTTTGAAGATTGCGCTGAAACCAAATGTCCTAGAACTAAATTTCCAAATGTAACTACTAGATTATGATAAAATACACTATTGGGTGAAGTTTGGTTTACTTCTGCGCAGCGGTTTGGGAGTTAACATCAAAATGACATTTCTCGGCCATATCGCATAGATCTCACTGTGAAAAGGCTTAAATGGCTTTTTTGACCTAAGTTTGAGGATTGCGCTCAAATCAAATGTCCTAGAACCAAATTTCCACATGTAACTACTACATTGTGATAAAATACACTATTGGGTGAAGTTTGGTTGACTTCTGCGCAGCGGTTTGGGAGTTAACATCAAAATTACATTTCTCGGCCATATCGCATAGATCTCACTGTGAAAAGGCTTAAATGGCTTTTTTGACCTAAGTTTGAGGATTGCGCTCAAATCAAATGTCCTAGAACCAAATTTCTACATGTAACTACTAGATTGTGATACAATACACTAATGGGTGAAGTTTGGTTGACTTCTGCGCAGCGGTTTGGGAGTGAACATCAAAATTACATTTCTCGGCCATATCGCATAGATCTCACTGTGAAAAGGCTTAAATGACTTTTTTTAATTAAGTTTGAAGATTGCGCTCAAACCAAATGTCCTAAAACTAAATTTCCAAATGTAACTACTAGATTGTGATAAAATACACTATTGGGTGAAGTTTGGTTGACTTCTGCGCAGCGGTTTGGGAGTTAACATCAAAATTACATTTCTCGGCCATATCGCATAGATCTCACTGTGAAAAGGCTTAAATGGCTTTTTTGACCTAAGTTTGAGGATTGCGCTCAAATCAAATGTCCTAGAACCAAATTTCCACATGTAACTACTAGATTGTGATACAATACACTATTGGGTGAAGTTTGGTTTACTTCTGCGCAGCGGTTTGGGAGTTAACATCAAAATTACATTTCTCGGCCATATCGCATAGATCTCACTGTGAAAAGGCTTAAATGGCTTTTTTGACCTAAGTTTGAGAATTGCGCTCAAATCAAATGTCCTAGAACCAAATTTCCACATGTAACTACTAGATTGTGATACAATACACTATTGGGTGAAGTTTGGTTGACTTCTGCGCAGCGGTTTGGGAGTTAACATCAAAATTACATTTCTCGGCCATATCGCATAGATCTCACTGTGAAAAGGCTTAAATGGCTTTTTTTAATTAAGTTTGAAGATTGCGCTCAAACCAAATGTCCTAAAACTAAATTTCCAAATGTAACTACTAGATTGTGATAAAATACACTATTGGGTGAAGTTTGGTTGACTTCTGCGCAGCGGTTTGGGAGTTAACATCAAAATTACATTTCTCGGCCATATCGCATAGATCTCACTGTGAAAAGGCTTAAATGGCTTTTTTGACCTAAGTTTGAGGATTGCGCTCAAATCAAATGTCCTCGAACTAAATTTCCAAATATAACTACTAGATTGTGATAAAATACACTATTGGGTGAAGTTTGGTTGACTTCTGCGCAGCGGTTTGGGAGTTAACATCAAAATTACATTTCTCGGCCATATTGCATAGATCTCACTGTGAAAAGGCTTAAATGGCTTTTTTGACCTAAGTTTGAGGATTGCGCTCAAATCAAATGTCCTAGAACCAAATTTCTACATGTAACTACTAGATTGTGATACAATACACTAATGGGTGAAGTTTGGTTGACTTCTGCGCAGCGGTTTGGGAGTGAACATCAAAATTACATTTCTCGGCCATATCGCATAGATCTCACTGTGAAAAGGCTTAAATGACTTTTTTTAATTAAGTTTGAAGATTGCGCTCAAACCAAATGTCCTAAAACTAAATTTCCAAATGTAACTACTAGATTTTGATAAAATACACTATTGGGTGAAGTTTGGTTGACTTCTGCGCAGCGGTTTGGGAGTTAACATCAAAATTACATTTCTCGGCCATATCGCATAGATCTCACTGTGAAAAGGCTTAAATGGCTTTTTTGACCTAAGTTTGAGAATTGCGCTCAAATCAAATGTCCTAGAACCAAATTTCCACATGTAACTACTAAATTGTGATACAATACACTATTGGGTGGAGTTTGGTTGACTTCTGCGCAGCGGTTTGGGAGTTAACATCAAAATTACATTTCTCGGCCATATCGCATAGATCTCACTGTAAAAAGGCTTAAATGGCTTTTTTGACCTAAGTTTGAGAATTGCGCTCAAATCAAATGTCCTAGAACCAAATTTCCACATGTAACTACTAAATTGTGATACAATACACTATTGGGTGAAGTTTGGTTGACTTCTGCGCAGCGGTTTGGGAGTTAACATCAAAATTACATTTCTCGGCCATATCGCATAGATCTCACTGTGAAAAGGCTTGAATGACTTTTTTAATTAAGTTTGATGATTGCGCTCAAACCAAATGTCCTAGAACTAAATTTCCAAATGTAACTACTAGATTGTGATACAATACACTATTGGGTGAAGTTTGGTTGACTTCTGCGCAGCGGTTTGGGAGTGAACATCAAAATTACATTTCTCGGCCATATCGCATAGATCTCACTGTGAAAAGGCTTAAATGACTTTTTTAATTAAGTTTGATGATTGCGCTCAAACCAAATGTCCTAGAACGAAATTTCCAAATGTAACTACTAGATTGTGATACAATACACTATTGGGTGAAGTTTGGTTGACTTCTGCGCAGCGGTTTGGGAGTTAACATCAAAATTACATTTCTCGGCCATATCGCATAGATCTCACTGTGAAAAGGCTTAAATGGCTTTTTTGACATAAGTTTGAGGATTGCGCTCAAATCAAATGTCCTAGAACCAAATTTCCACATGTAACTACTAGATTGTGATACAATATACTATTGGGTGAAGTTTGGTTTACTTCTGCGCAGCGGTTTGGGAGTTAACATCAAAATTACATTTCTCGGCCATATCGCATAGATCTCACTGTGAAAAGGCTTAAATGACTTTTTTTAATTAAGTTTGAGGATTGCGCTCAAACCAAATGTCCTAGAACCAAATTTCCACATGTAACTACTAGATTGTGATAAAATACACTATTGGGTGAAGTTTGGTTAACTTCTGCGCAGCGGTTTGGGAGTTAACATCAAAATTACATTTCTCGGCCATATCGCATAGATCTCACTGTGAAAAGGCTTAAATGGCTTTTTTGACCTAAGTTTGATGATTGCGCTCAAACCAAATGTCCTAGAACCAAATTTCCAAATGTAACTACTAGATTGTGATACAATACACTATTGGGTGAAGTTTGGTTGACTTCTGCGCAGCGGTTTGGGAGTTAACATCAAAATTACATTTCTCGGCCATATCGCATAGATCTCACTGTGAAAAGGCTTAAATGACTTTTTTAAATTAAGTTTGAAGATTGCGCTCAAACCAAATGTCCTAGAACTAAATTTCCAAATGTAACTACTAGATTATGATAAAATACACTATTGGGTGAAGTTTGGTTTACTTCTGCGCAGCGGTTTGGGAGTTAACATCAAAATTACATTTCTCGGCCATATCGCATAGATCTCACTGTGAAAAGGCTTAAATGGCTTTTTTGACCTAAGTTTGAGGATTGCGCTCAAATCAAATGTCCTAGAACTAAATTTCCAAATGTAAATTCTAGATTGTGATAAAATACACTATTGGGTGAAGTTTGGTTGACTTCTGATCAGCGGTTTGGGAGTTAACATCAAAATTACATTTCTCGGCCATATCGCATAGGTCTCACTGTGAAAAGGCTTAAATGACTTTTTTTAATTAAGTTTGAAGATTGCGCTGAAACCAAATGTCCTAGAACTAAATTTCCAAATGTAACTACTAGATTATGATAAAATACACTATTGGGTGAAGTTTGGTTTACTTCTGCGCAGCGGTTTGGGAGTTAACATCAAAATGACATTTCTCGGCCATATCGCATAGATCTCACTGTGAAAAGGCTTAAATGGCTTTTTTGACCTAAGTTTGAGGATTGCGCTCAAATCAAATGTCCTAGAACCAAATTTCCACATGTAACTACTAGATTGTGATACAATACACTAATGGGTGAAGTTTGGTTGACTTCTGCGCAGCGGTTTGGGAGTGAACATCAAAATTACATTTCTCGGCCATATCGCATAGATCTCACTGTGAAAAGGCTTAAATGACTTTTTTTAATTAAGTTTGAAGATTGCGCTCAAACCAAATGTCCTAAAACTAAATTTCCAAATGTAACTACTAGATTGTGATAAAATACACTATTGGGTGAAGTTTGGTTGACTTCTGCGCAGCGGTTTGGGAGTTAACATCAAAATTACATTTCTCGGCCATATCGCATAGATCTCACTGTGAAAAGGCTTAAATGGCTTTTTTGACCTAAGTTTGAGGATTGCGCTCAAATCAAATGTCCTAGAACTAAATTTCCAAATATAACTACTAGATTGTGATAAAATACACTATTGGGTGAAGTTTGGTTGACTTCTGCGCAGCGGTTTGGGAGTTAACATCAAAATTACATTTCTCGGCCATATCGCATAGATCTCACTGTGAAAAGGCTTAAATGGCTTTTCTGACCTAAGTTTGAGGATTGCGCTCAAATCAAATGTCCTAGAACCAAATTTCCACAAGTAACTACTAGATTGTGATACAATACACTATTGGGTGAAGTTTGGTTTACTTCTGCGCAGCGGTTTGGGAGTTAACATCAAAATTACATTTCTCGGCCATATCGCATAGATCTCACTGTGAAAAGGCTTAAATGGCTTTTTTGACCTAAGTTTGAGGATTGCGCTCAAATCAAATGTCCTAGAACCAAATTTCCACATGTAACTACTAGATTGTGAAACAATACACTATTGGGTGAAGTTTGGTTTACTTCTGCGCAGCGGTTTGGGAGTTAACATCAAAATTACATTTCTCGGCCATATCGCATAGATCTCACTGTGAAAAGGCTTAAATGACTTTTTTAAATTAAGTTTGAAGACTGCGCTCAAACCAAATGTCCTAAAACTAAATTTCCAAATGTAACTACTAGATTGTGATAAAATACACTATTGGGTGAAGTTTGGTTGACTTCTGCGCAGCGGTTTGGGAGTTAACATCAAAATTACATTTCTCGGCCATATCGCATAGATCTCACTGTGAAAAGGCTTAAATGGCTTTTTTGACCTAAGTTTGAGGATTGCACTCAAATCAAATGTCCTAGAACCAAATTTCCAAATGTAACTACTAGATTGTGATAAAATACACTATTGTGTGAAGTTTGGTTGACTTCTGCGCAGCGGTTTGGGAGTTAACATCAAAATTACATTTCTCGGCCATATCGCATAGATCTCACTGTGAAAAGGCTTAAATGACTTTTTTTAATTAAGTTTGAAGATTGCGCTCAAACCAAATGTCCTAGAACTAAATTTCCAAATGTAACTACTAGTTTATGATAAAATACACTATTGGGTGAAGTTTGGTTTACTTCTGCGCAGCGGTTTGGGAGTTAACATCAAAATTACATTTCTCGGCCATATCGCATAGATCTCACTGTGAAAAGGCTTAAATGGCTTTTTTGACCTAAGTTTGAGGATTGCGCTCAAATCAAATGTCCTAGAACTAAATTTCCAAATGTAAATACTAGATTGTGATAAAATACACTATTGGGTGAAGTTTGGTTGACTTCTGCGCAGCGGTTTGGGAGTTAACATCAAAATTACATTTCTCGGCCATATCGCATAGATCTCACTGTGAAAAGGCTTAAATGACTTTTTTTAATTAAGTTTGAAGATTGCGCTCAAACCAAATGTCCTAGAACTAAATTTCCAAATGTAACTACTAGATTATGATAAAATACACTATTGGGTGAAGTTTGGTTTACTTCTGCGCAGCGGTTTGGGAGTTAACATCAAAATTACATTTCTCGGCCATATCGCATAGATCTCACTGTGAAAAGGCTTAAATGACTTTTTTTAATTAAGTTTGAAGATTGCGCTCAAACCAAATGTCCTAGAACTAAATTTCCAAATGTAACTACTAGATTATGATAAAATACACTATTGGGTGAAGTTTGGTTTACTTCTGCGCAGCGGTTTGGGAGTTAACATCAAAATTACATTTCTCGGCCATATCGCATAGATCTCACTGTGAAAAGGCTTAAATGGCTTTTTTGACCTAAGTTTGAGGATTGCGCTCAAATCAAATGTCCTAGAACCAAATTTCCACATGTAACTACTAGATTGTGATACAATACACTATTGGGTGAAGTTTGGTTTACTTCTGCGCAGCGGTTTGGGAGTTAACATCAAAATTACATTTCTCGGCCATATCGCATAGATCTCACTGTGAAAAGGCTTAAATGGCTTTTTTGACCTAAGTTTGAGAATTGCTCTCAAATCAAATGTCCTAGAACCAAATTTCCACATGTAACTACTAGATTGTGATACAATACACTATTGGGTAAGGTTTGGTTGACTTCTGCGCAGAGGTTTGGGAGTTAACATCAAAATTACATTTCTCGGCCATATCGCATAGATCTCACTGTGAAAAGGCTTAAATGACTTTCTTTAATTAAGTTTGAAGATTGCGCTCAAACCAAATGTCCTAAAACTAAATTTCCAAATGTAACTACTAGATTGTGATAAAATACACTATTGGGTGAAGTTTGGTTGACTTCTGCGCAGCGGTTTGGGAGTTAACATCAAAATTACATTTCTTGGCCATATCGCATAGATCTCACTGTGAAAAGGCTTAAATGGCTTTTTTGACCTAAGTTTGAGGATTGCGCTCAAATCAAATGTCCTAGAACTAAATTTCCAAATATAACTACTAGATTGTGATAAAATACACTATTGGGTGAAGTTTGGTTGACTTCTGCGCAGCGGTTTGGGAGTTAACATCAAAATTACATTTCTCGGCCATATCGCATAGATCTCACTGTGAAAAGGCTTAAATGGCTTTTCTGACCTAAGTTTGAGGATTGCGCTCAAATCAAATGTCCTAGAACCAAATTTCCACATGTAACTACTAGATTGTGATACAATACACTATTGGTTGAAGTTTGGTTTACTTCTGCGCAGCGGTTTGGGAGTTAACATCAAAATTACATTTCTCGGCCATATCGCATAGATCTCACTGTGAAAAGGCTTAAATGGCTTTTTTGACCTAAGTTTGAGGATTGCGCTCAAATCAAATGTCCTAGAACCAAATTTCCACATGTAACTACTAGATTGTGATACAATACACTATTGGGTGAAGTTTGGTTTACTTCTGCGCAGCGGTTTGGGAGTTAACATCAAAATTACATTTCTCGGCCATATTGCATAGATCTCACTGTGAAAAGGCTTAAATGACTTTTTTAAATTAAGTTTGAAGACTGCGCTCAAACCAAATGTCCTAAAACTAAATTTCCAAATGTAACTACTAGATTGTGATAAAATACACTATTGGGTGAAGTTTGGTTCACTTCTGCGCAGCGGTTTGGGAGTTAACATCAAAATTACATTTCTCGGCCATATCGCATAGATCTCACTGTGAAAAGGCTTAAATGGCTTTTTTGACCTAAGTTTGAGGATTGCACTCAAATCAAATGTCCTAGAACCAAATTTCCAAATGTAACTACTAGATTGTGATAAAATACACTTTTGTGTGAAGTTTGGTTGACTTCTGCGCAGCGGTTTGGGAGTTAACATCAAAATTACATTTCTCGGCCATATCGCATAGATCTCACTGTGAAAAGGCTTAAATGACTTTTTTTAATTAAGTTTGAAGATTGCGCTCAAACCAAATGTCCTAGAACTAAATTTCCAAATGTAACTACTAGATTATGATAAAATACACTATTGGGTGAAGTTTGGTTTACTTCTGCGCAGCGGTTTGGGAGTTAACATCAAAATTACATTTCTCGGCCATATCGCATAGATCTCACTGTGAAAAGGCTTAAATGGCTTTTTTGACCTAAGTTTGAGGATTGCGCTCAAATCAAATGTCCTAGAACTAAATTTCCAAATGTAAATACTAGATTGTGATAAAATACACTATTGGGTGAAGTTTGGTTGACTTCTGCGCAGCGGTTTGGGAGTTAACATCAAAATTACATTTCTCGGCCATATCGCATAGATCTCACTGTGAAAAGGCTTAAATGACTTTTTTTAATTAAGTTTGAAGATTGCGCTCAAACCAAATGTCCTAGAACTAAATTTCCAAATGTAACTACTAGATTATGATAAAATACACTATTGGGTGAAGTTTGGTTTACTTCTGCGCAGCGGTTTGGGAGTTAACATCAAAATTACATTTCTCGGCCATATCGCATAGATCTCACTGTGAAAAGGCTTAAATGGCTTTTTTGACCTAAGTTTGAGGATTGCGCTCAAATCAAATGTCCTAGAACTAAATTTCCAAATGTAACTACTAGATTGTGATAAAATACACTATTGGGTGAAGTTTGGTTGACTTCTGCGCAGCGGTTTGGGAGTTAACATCAAAATTACATTACTCGGCCATATCGCATAGATCTCACTGTGAAAAGGCTTAAATGACTTTTTTTAATTAAGTTTGAAGATTGCGCTCAAACCAAATGTCCTAGAACTAAATTTCTAAATGTAACTACTAGATTATGATAAAATACACTATTGGGTGAAGTTTGGTTTACTTCTGCGCAGCGGTTTGGGAGTTAACATCAAAATTACATTTCTCGGCCATATCGCATAGATCTCACTGTGAAAAGGCTTAAATGGCTTTTTTGACCTAAGTTTGAGGATTGCGCTCAAATCAAATGTCCTAGAACCAAATTTCCACATGTAACTACTAGATTGTGATACAATACACTATTGGGTGAAGTTTGGTTTACTTCTGCGCAGCGGTTTGGGAGTTAACATCAAAATTACATTTCTCGGCCATATCGCATAGATCTCACAGTGAAAAGGCTTAAATGGCTTTTTTGACCTAAGTTTGAGAATTGCTCTCAAATCAAATGTCCTAGAACCAAATTTCCACATGTAACTACTAGATTGTGATACAATACACTATTGGGTAAGGTTTGGTTGACTTCTGCGCAGCGGTTTGGGAGTTAACATCAAAATTACATTTCTCGGCCATATCGCATAGATCTCACTGTGAAAAGGCTTAAATGACTTTTTTTAATTAAGTTTGAAGATTGCGCTCAAATCAAATGTCCTAGAACTAAATTTCCAAATGTAACTACTAGATTATGATAAAATACACTATTGGGTGAAGTTTGGTTGACTTCTGCGCAGCGGTTTGGGAGTTAACATCAAAATTACATTTCTCGGCCATATCGCATAGATCTCACTGTGAAAAGGCTTAAATGGCTTTTTTGACCTAAGTTTGAGGATTGCGCTCAAATCAAATGTCCTAGAACCAAATTTCCAAATGTAACTACTAGATTGTGATACAATACACTAATGGGTGAAGTTTGGTTGACTTCTGCGCAGCGGTTTGGGAGTGAACATCAAAATTACATTTCTCGGCCATATCGCATAGATCTCACTGTGAAAAGGCTTAAATGACTTTTTTAAATTAAGTTTGAAGATTGCGCTCAAACCAAATGTCCTAAAACTAAATTTCCAAATGTAACTACTAGATTGTGATAAAATACACTATTGGGTGAAGTTTGGTTGACTTCTGCGCAGCGGTTTGGGAGTTAACATCAAAATTACATTTCTCGGCCATATCGCATAGATCTCACTGTGAAAAGGCTTAAATGGCTTTTTTGACCTAAGTTTGAGGATTGCGCTCAAATCAAATGTCCTAGAACTAAATTTCCAAATATAACTACTAGATTGTGATAAAATACACTATTGGGTGAAGTTTGGTTGACTTCTGCGCAGCGGTTTGGGAGTTAACATCAAAATTACATTTCTCGGCCATATCGCATAGATCTCACTGTGAAAAGGCTTAAATGGCTTTTTTGACCTAAGTTTGAGGATTGCGCTCAAATCAAATGTCCTAGAACCAAATTTCCACATGTAACTACTAGATTGTGATACAATACACTATTGGGTGAAGTTTGGTTTACTTCTGCGCAGCGGTTTGGGAGTTAACATCAAAATTACATTTCTCGGCCATATCGCATAGATCTCACTGTGAAAAGGCTTAAATGGCTTTTTTGACCTAAGTTTGAGGATTGCGCTCAAATCAAATGTCCTAGAACCAAATTTCCACATGTAACTACTAGATTGTGATACAATACACTATTGGGTGAAGTTTGGTTTACTTCTGCGCAGCGGTTTGGGAGTTAACATCAAAATTACATTTCTCGGCCATATCGCATAGATCTCACTGTGAAAAGGCTTAAATGACTTTTTTAAATTAAGTTTGAAGACTGCGCTCAAACCAAATGTCCTAAAACTAAATTTCCAAATGTAACTACTAGATTGTGATAAAATACACTATTGGGTGAAGTTTGGTTGACTTCTGCGCAGCGGTTTGGGAGTTAACATCAAAATTACATTTCTCGGCCATATCGCATAGATCTCACTGTGAAAAGGCTTAAATGGCTTTTTTGACCTAAGTTTGAGGATTGCACTCAAATCAAATGTCCTAGAACCAAATTTCCAAATGTAACTACTAGATTGTGATAAAATACACTATTGTGTGAAGTTTGGTTGACTTCTGCGCAGCGGTTTGGGAGTTAACATCAAAATTACATTTCTCGGCCATATCGCATAGATCTCACTGTGAAAAGGCTTAAATGACTTTTTTTAATTAAGTTTGAAGATTGCGCTCAAACCAAATGTCCTAGAACTAAATTTCCAAATGTAACTACTAGATTGTGATAAAATACACTATTGGGTGAAGTTTGGTTGACTTCTGCGCAGCGGTTTGGGAGTTAACATCAAAATTACATTTCTCGGCCATATCGCATAGATCTCACTGTGAAAAGGCTTAAATGGCTTTTTTGAACTAAGTTTGAGGATTGGGCTCAAATCAAATGTCCTAGAACCAAATTTTCACATGTAACTACTAGATTGTGATACAATACACTATTGGGTGAAGTTTGGTTGACTTCCGTGCAGCGGTTTGGGAGTTAACATCAAAATTACATTTCTCGGCCATATCGCATAGATCTCACAGTGAAAAGGCTTAAATGGCTTTTTTGACCTAAGTTTGAGAATTGCTCTCAAATCAAATGTCCTAGAACCAAATTTCCACATGTAACTACTAGATTGTGATACAATACACTATTGGGTAAGGTTTGGTTGACTTCTGCGCAGCGGTTTGGGAGTTAACATCAAAATTACATTTCTCGGCCATATCGCATAGATCTCACTGTGAAAAGGCTTAAATGACTTTTTTTAATTAAGTTTGAAGATTGCGCTCAAACCAAATGTCCTAGAACTAAATTTCCAAATGTAACTACTAGATTATGATAAAATACACTATTGGGTGAAGTTTGGTTGACTTCTGCGCAGCGGTTTGGGAGTTAACATCAAAATTACATTTCTCGGCCATATCGCATAGATCTCACTGTGAAAAGGCTTAAATGGCTTTTTTGACCTAAGTTTGAGGATTGCGCTCAAATCAAATGTCCTAGAACCAAATTTCCACATGTAACTATTAGATTGTGATACAATACACTAATGGGTGAAGTTTGGTTGACTTCTGCGCAGCGGTTTGGGAGTGAACATCAAAATTACATTTCTCGGCCATATCGCATAGATCTCACTGTGAAAATGCTTAAATGACTTTTTTTAATTAAGTTTGAAGATTGCGCTCAAACCAAATGTCCTAAAACTAAATTTCCAAATGTAACTACTAGATTGTGATAAAATACACTATTGGGTGAAGTTTGGTTGACTTCTGCGCAGCGGTTTGGGAGTTAACATCAAAATTACATTTCTCGGCCATATCGCATAGATCTCACTGTGAAAAGGCTTAAATGGCTTTTTTGAACTAAGTTTGAGGATTGGGCTCAAATCAAATGTCCTAGAACCAAATTTTCACATGTAACTACTAGATTGTGATACAATACACTATTGGGTGAAGTTTGGTTGACTTCCGCGCAGCGGTTTGGGAGTTAACATCAAAATTACATTTCTCGGCCATATCGCATAGATCTCACAGTGAAAAGGCTTAAATGGCTTTTTTGACCTAAGTTTGAGAATTGCTCTCAAATCAAATGTCCTAGAACCAAATTTCCACATGTAACTACTAGATTGTGATACAATACACTATTGGGTAAGGTTTGGTTGACTTCTGCGCAGCGGTTTGGGAGTTAACATCAAAATTACATTTCTCGGCCATATCGCATAGATCTCACTGTGAAAAGGCTTAAATGACTTTTTTTAATTAAGTTTGAAGATTGCGCTCAAACCAAATGTCCTAGAACTAAATTTCCAAATGTAACTACTAGATTATGATAAAATACACTATTGGGTGAAGTTTGGTTGACTTCTGCGCAGCGGTTTGGGAGTTAACATCAAAATTACATTTCTCGGCCATATCGCATAGATCTCACTGTGAAAAGGCTTAAATGGCTTTTTTGACCTAAGTTTGAGGATTGCGCTCAAATCAAATGTCCTAGAACCAAATTTCCACATGTAACTATTAGATTGTGATACAATACACTAATGGGTGAAGTTTGGTTGACTTCTGCGCAGCGGTTTGGGAGTGAACATCAAAATTACATTTCTCGGCCATATCGCATAGATCTCACTGTGAAAATGCTTAAATGACTTTTTTTAATTAAGTTTGAAGATTGCGCTCAAACCAAATGTCCTAAAACTAAATTTCCAAATGTAACTACTAGATTGTGATAAAATACACTATTGGGTGAAGTTTGGTTGACTTCTGCGCAGCGGTTTGGGAGTTAACATCAAAATTACATTTCTCGGCCATATCGCATAGATCTCACTGTGAAAAGGCTTAAATGGCTTTTTTGACCTAAGTTTGAGGATTGCGCTCAAATCAAATGTCCTAGAACCTAATTTCCAAATATAACTACTAGATTGTGATAAAATACACTATTGGGTGAAGTTTGGTTGACTTCTGCGCAGCGGTTTGGGAGTTAACATCAAAATTACATTTCTCGGCCATATCGCATAGATCTCACTGTGAAAAGGCTTAAATGACTTTTTTTAATTAAGTTTGAAGATTGCGCTCAAACCAAATGTCCTAGAACTAAATTTCCAAATGTAACTACTAGATTATGATAAAATACACTATTGGGTGAAGTTTGGTTGACTTCTGCGCAGCGGTTTGGGAGTTAACATCAAAATTACATTTCTCGGCCATATCGCATAGATCTCACTGTGAAAAGGCTTAAATGGCTTTTTTGACCTAAGTTTGAGGATTGCGCTCAAATCAAATGTCCTAGAACCAAATTTCCACATGTAACTACTAGATTGTGATACAATACACTAATGGGTGAAGTTTGGTTGACTTCTGCGCAGCGGTTTGGGAGTGAACATCAAAATTACATTTCTCGGCCATATCGCATAGATCTCACTGTGAAAAGGCTTAAATGACTTTTTTTAATTAAGTTTGAAGATTGCGCTCAAACCAAATGTCCTAAAACTAAATTTCCAAATGTAACTACTAGATTGTGATAAAATACACTATTGGGTGAAGTTTGGTTGACTTCTGCGCAGCGGTTTGGGAGTTAACATCAAAATTACATTTCTCGGCCATATCGCATAGATCTCACTGTGAAAAGGCTTAAATGGCTTTTTTGACCTAAGTTTGAGGATTGCGCTCAAATCAAATGTCCTAGAACCTAATTTCCAAATATAACTACTAGATTGTGATAAAATACACTATTGGGTGAAGTTTGGTTGACTTCTGCGCAGCGGTTTGGGAGTTAACATCAAAATTACATTTCTCGGCCATATCGCATAGATCTCACTGTGAAAAGGCTTAAATGACTTTTTTTAATTAAGTTTGAAGATTGCGCTCAAACCAAATGTCCTAGAACTAAATTTCCAAATGTAACTACTAGATTATGATAAAATACACTATTGGGTGAAGTTTGGTTGACTTCTGCGCAGCGGTTTGGGAGTTAACATCAAAATTACATTTCTCGGCCATATCGCATAGATCTCACTGTGAAAAGGCTTAAATGGCTTTTTTGACCTAAGTTTGAGGATTGCGCTCAAATCAAATGTCCTAGAACCAAATTTCCACATGTAACTACTAGATTGTGATACAATACACTAATGGGTGAAGTTTGGTTGACTTCTGCGCAGCGGTTTGGGAGTGAACATCAAAATTACATTTCTCGGCCATATCGCATAGATCTCACTGTGAAAAGGCTTAAATGACTTTTTTTAATTAAGTTTGAAGATTGCGCTCAAACCAAATGTCCTAAAACTAAATTTCCAAATGTAACTACTAGATTGTGATAAAATACACTATTGGGTGAAGTTTGGTTGACTTCTGCGCAGCGGTTTGGGAGTTAACATCAAAATTACATTTCTCGGCCATATCGCATAGATCTCACTGTGAAAAGGCTTAAATGGCTTTTTTGACCTAAGTTTGAGGATTGCGCTCAAATCAAATGTCCTAGAACTAAATTTCCAAATATAACTACTAGATTGTGATAAAATACACTATTGGGTGAAGTTTGGATGACTTCTGCGCAGCGGTTTGGGAGTTAACATCAAAATTACATTTCTCGGCCATATCGCATAGATCTCACTGTGAAAAGGCTTAAATGGCTTTTTTGACCTAAGTTTGAGGATTGCGCTCAAATCAAATGTCCTAGAACCAAATTTCCACATGTAACTACTAGATTGTGATACAATACACTATTGGGTGAAGTTTGGTTTACTTCTGCGCAGCGGTTTGGGAGTTAACATCAAAATTACATTTCTCGGCCATATCGCATAGATCTCACTGTGAAAAGGCTTAAATGGCTTTTTTGACCTAAGTTTGAGGATTGCGCTCAAATCAAATGTCCTAGAACCAAATTTCCACATGTAACTACTAGATTGTGATAAAATACACTATTGGGTGAAGTTTGGTTGACTTCTGCGCAGCGGTTTGGGAGTTAACATCAAAATTACATTTCTCGGCCATATCGCATAGATCTCACTGTGAAAAGGCTTAAATGGCTTTTTTGACCTAAGTTTGAGGATTGCGCTCAAATCAAATGTCCTAGAACTAAATTTCCAAATATAACTACTAGATTGTGATAAAATACACTATTGGGTGAAGTTTGGTTGACTTCTGCGCAGCGGTTTGGGAGTTAACATCAAAATTACATTTCTCGGCCATATCGCATAGATCTCACTGTGAAAAGGCTTAAATGGCTTTTTTGACCTAAGTTTGAGGATTGCGCTCAAATCAAATGTCCTAGAACCAAATTTCCACATGTAACTACTAGATTGTGATACAATACACTATTGGGTTAAGTTTGGTTTACTTCTGCGCAGCGGTTTGGGAGTTAACATCAAAATTACATTTCTCGGCCATATCGCATAGATCTCACTGTGAAAAGGCTTAAATGGCTTTTTTGACCTATGTTTGAGGATTGCGCTCAAATCAAATGTCCTAGAACCAAATTTCCACATGTAACTACTAGATTGTGATAAAATACACTATTGGGTGAAGTTTGGTTGACTTCTGCGCAGCGGTTTGGGAGTTAACATCAAAATTACATTTCTCGGCCATATCGCATAGATCTCACTGTGAAAAGGCTTAAATGGCTTTTTTGACCTAAGTTTGAGGATTGCGCTCAAATCAAATGTCCTAGAACTAAATTTCCAAATATAACTACTAGATTGTGATAAAATACACTATTGGGTGAAGTTTGGTTGACTTCTGCGCAGCGGTTTGGGAGTTAACATCAAAATTACATTTCTCGGCCATATCGCATAGATCTCACTGTGAAAAGGCTTAAATGGCTTTTTTGACCTAAGTTTGAGGATTGCGCTCAAATCAAATGTCCTAGAACCAAATTTCCACATGTAACTACTAGATTGTGATACAATACACTATTGGGTGAAGTTTGGTTTACTTCTGCGCAGCGGTTCGGGAGTTAACATCAAAATTACATTTCTCGGCCATATCGCATAGATCTCACTGTGAAAAGGCTTAAATGGCTTTTTTGACCTAAGTTTGAGGATTGCGCTCAAATCAAATGTCCTAGAACCAAATTTCCACATGTAACTACTAGATTGTGATACAATACACTATTGGGTGAAGTTTGGTTTACTTCTGCGCAGCGGTTTGGGAGTTAACATCAAAATTACATTTCTCGGCCATATCGCATAGATCTCACTGTGAAAAGGCTTAAATGACTTTTTAAAATTAAGTTTGAAGACTGCGCTCAAACCAAATGTCCTAAAACTAAATTTCCAAATGTAACTACTAGATTGTGATAAAATACACTATTGGGTGAAGTTTGGTTGACTTCTGCGCAGCGGTTTTGGAGTTAACATCAAAATTACATTTCTCGGCCATATCGCATAGATCTCACTGTGAAAAGGCTTAAATGGCTTTTTTGACCTAAGTTTGAGGATTGCACTCAAATCAAATGTCCTAGAACCAAATTTCCAAATGTAACTACTAGATTGTGATAAAATACACTATTGTGTGAAGTTTGGTTGACTTCTGCGCAGCGGTTTGGGAGTTAACATCAAAATTACATTTCTCGGCCATATCGCATAGATCTCACTGTGAAAAGGCTTAAATGACTTTTTTTAATTAAGTTTGAAGATTGCGCTCAAACCAAATGTCCTAGAACTAAATTTCCAAATGTAACTACTAGATTGTGATAAAATACACTATTGGGTGAAGTTTGGTTGACTTCTGCGCAGCGGTTTGGGAGTTAACATCAAAATTACATTTCTCGGCCATATCGCATAGATCTCACTGTGAAAAGGCTTAAATGGCTTTTTTGAACTAAGTTTGAGGATTGGGCTCAAATCAAATGTCCTAGAACCAAATTTCCACATGTAACTACTAGATTGTGGTAAAATACACTATTGGGTGAAGTTTGGTTGACTTCCGCGCAGCGGTTTGGGAGTTAACATCAAAATTACATTTCTCGGCCATATCGCATAGATCTCACAGTGAAAAGGCTTAAATGGCTTTTTTGACCTAAGTTTGAGAATTGCTCTCAAATCAAATGTCCTAGAACCAAATTTCCACATGTAACTACTAGATTGTGATAAAATACACTATTGGGTGAAGTTTGGTTGACTTCTGCGCAGCGGTTTGGGAGTTAACATCAAAATTACATTTCTCGGCCATATCGCATAGATCTCACTGTGAAAAGGCTTAAATGACTTTTTTTAATTAAGTTTGAAGATTGCGCTCAAACCAAATGTCCTAGAACTAAATTTCCAAATGTAACTACTAGATTGTGATACAATACACTATTGGGTAAGGTTTGGTTGACTTCTGCGCAGCGGTTTGGGAGTTAACATCAAAATTACATTTCTCGGCCATATCGCATAGATCTCACTGTGAAAAGGCTTAAATGACTTTTTTTAATTAAGTTTGAAGATTGCGCTCAAACCAAATGTCCTAGAACTAAATTTCCAAATGTAACTACTAGATTATGATAAAATACACTATTGGGTGAAGTTTGGTTGACTTCTGCGCAGCGGTTTGGGAGTTAACATCAAAATTACATTTCTCGGCCATATCGCATAGATCTCACTGTGAAAAGGCTTAAATGGCTTTTTTGACCTAAGTTTGAGGATTGCGCTCAAATCAAATGTCCTAGAACCAAATTTCCACATGTAACTACTAGATTGTGATACAATACACTAATGGGTGAAGTTTGGTTGACTTCTGCGCAGCGGTTTGGGAGTGAACATCAAAATTACATTTCTCGGCCATATCGCATAGATCTCACTGTGAAAAGGCTTAAATGACTTTTTTTAATTAAGTTTGAAGATTGCGCTCAAACCAAATGTCCTAAAACTAAATTTCCAAATGTAACTACTAGATTGTGATAAAATACACTATTGGGTGAAGTTTGGTTGACTTCTGCGCAGCGGTTTGGGAGTTAACATCAAAATTACATTTCTCGGCCATATCGCATAGATCTCACTGTGAAAAGGCTTAAATGGCTTTTTTGACCTAAGTTTGAGGATTGCACTCAAATCAAATGTCCTAGAACCAAATTTCCAAATGTAACTACTAGATTGTGATAAAATACACTATTGTGTGAAGTTTGGTTGACTTCTGCGCAGCGGTTTGGGAGTTAACATCAAAATTACATTTCTCGGCCATATCGCATAGATCTCACTGTGAAAAGGCTTAAATGACTTTTTTTAATTAAGTTTGAAGATTGCGCTCAAACCAAATGTCCTAGAACTAAATTTCCAAATGTAACTACTAGATTGTGATAAAATACACTATTGGGTGAAGTTTGGTTGACTTCTGCGCAGCGGTTTGGGAGTTAACATCAAAATTACATTTCTCGGCCATATCGCATAGATCTCACTGTGAAAACGCTTAAATGGCTTTTTTGAACTAAGTTTGAGGATTGGGCTCAAATCAAATGTCCTAGAACCAAATTTCCACATGTAACTACTAGATTGTGATACAATACACTATTGGGTGAAGTTTGGTTGACTTCCGCGCAGCGGTTTGGGAGTTAACATCAAAATTACATTTCTCGGCCATATCGCATAGATCTCACAGTGAAAAGGCTTAAATGGCTTTTTTGACCTAAGTTTGAGAATTGCTCTCAAATCAAATGTCCTAGAACCAAATTTCCACATGTAACTACTAGATTGTGATAAAATACACTATTGGGTGAAGTTTGGTTGACTTCTGCGCAGCGGTTTGGGAGTTAACATCAAAATTACATTTCTCGGCCATATCGCATAGATCTCACTGTGAAAAGGCTTAAATGACTTTTTTTAATTAAGTTTGAAGATTGCGCTCAAACCAAATGTCCTAGAACTAAATTTCCAAATGTAACTACTAGATTATGATAAAATACACTATTGGGTGAAGTTTGGTTGACTTCTGCGCAGCGGTTTGGGAGTGAACATCAAAATTACATTTCTCGGCCATATCGCATAGATCTCACTGTGAAAAGGCTTAAATGACTTTTTTTAATTAAGTTTGAAGATTGCGCTCAAACCAAATGTCCTAAAACTAAATTTCCAAATGTAACTACTAGATTGTGATAAAATACACTATTGGGTGAAGTTTGGTTGACTTCTGCGCAGCGGTTTGGGAGTTAACATCAAAATTACATTTCTCGGCCATATCGCATAGATCTCACTGTGAAAAGGTTTAAATGGCTTTTTTGACCTAAGTTTGAGGATTGCGCTCAAATCAAATGTCCTAGAACCAAATTTCCACATGTAACTACTAGATTGTGATACAATACACTATTGGGTGAAGTTTGGTTTACTTCTGCGCAGCGGTTTGGGAGTTAACATCAAAATTACATTTCTCGGCCATATCGCATAGATCTCACTGTGAAAAGGCTTAAATGACTTTTTTAAATTAAGTTTGAAGACTGCGCTCAAACCAAATGTCCTAAAACTAAATTTCCAAATGTAACTACTAGATTGTGATAAAATACACTATTGGGTGAAGTTTGGTTGACTTCTGCGCAGCGGTTTGGGAGTTAACATCAAAATTACATTTCTCGGCCATATCGCATAGATCTCACTGTGAAAAGGCTTAAATGGCTTTTTTGACCTAAGTTTGAGGATTGCACTCAAATCAAATGTCCTAGAACCAAATTTCCAAATGTAACTACTAGATTGTGATAAAATACACTATTGTGTGAAGTTTGGTTGACTTCTGCGCAGCGGTTTGGGAGTTAACATCAAAATTACATTTCTCGGCCATATCGCATAGATCTCACTGTGAAAAGGCTTAAATGACTTTTTTTAATTAAGTTTGAAGATTGCGCTCAAACCAAATGTCCTAGAACTAAATTTCCAAATGTAACTACTAGATTGTGATAAAATACACTATTGGGTGAAGTTTGGTTGACTTCTGCGCAGCGGTTTGGGAGTTAACATCAAAATTACATTTCTCGGCCATATCGCATAGATCTCACTGTGAAAAGGCTTAAATGGCTTTTTTGAACTAAGTTTGAGGATTGGGCTCAAATCAAATGTCCTAGAACCAAATTTCCACATGTAACTACTAGATTGTGATACAATACACTATTGGGTGAAGTTTGGTTGACTTCCGCGCAGCGGTTTGGGAGTTAACATCAAAATTACATTTCTCGGCCATATCGCATAGATCTCACAGTGAAAAGGCTTAAATGGCTTTTTTGACCTAAGTTTGAGAATTGCTCTCAAATCAAATGTCCTAGAACCAAATTTCCACATGTAACTACTAGATTGTGATACAATACACTATTGGGTAAGGTTTGGTTGACTTCTGCGCAGCGGTTTGGGAGTTAACATCAAAATTACATTTCTCGGCCATATCGCATAGATCTCACTGTGAAAAGGCTTAAATGACTTTTTTTAATTAAGTTTGAAGATTGCGCTCAAACCAAATGTCCTAGAACTAAATTTCCAAATGTAACTACTAGATTATGATAAAATACACTATTGGGTGAAGTTTGGTTGACTTCTGCGCAGCGGTTTGGGAGTTAACATCAAAATTACATTTCTCGGCCATATCGCATAGATCTCACTGTGAAAAGGCTTAAATGGCTTTTTTGACCTAAGTTTGAGGATTGCGCTCAAATCAAATGTCCTAGAACCAAATTTCCACATGTAACTACTAGATTGTGATACAATACACTATTGGGTGAAGTTTGGTTGACTTCCGCGCAGCGGTTTGGGAGTTAACATCAAAATTACATTTCTCGGCCATATCGCATAGATCTCACTGTGAAAAGGCTTAAATGACTTTTTTTAATTAAGTTTGAAGATTGCGCTGAAACCAAATGTCCTAGAACTAAATTTCCAAATGTAACTACTAGATTATGATAAAATACACTATTGGGTGAAGTTTGGTTTACTTCTGCGCAGCGGTTTGGGAGTTAACATCAAAATTACATTTCTCGGCCATATCGCATAGATCTCACTGTGAAAAGGCTTAAATGGCTTTTTTGACCTAAGTTTGAGGATTGCGCTCAAATCAAATGTCCTAGAACCAAAATTCCACATGTAACTACTAGATTGTGATACAATACACTAATGGGTGAAGTTTGGTTGACTTCTGCGCAGCGGTTTGGGAGTGAACATCAAAATTACATTTCTCGGCCATATCGCATAGATCTCACTGTGAAAAGGCTTAAATGACTTTTTTTAATTAAGTTTGAAGATTGCGCTCAAACCAAATGTCCTAAAACTAAATTTCCAAATGTAACTACTAGATTGTGATAAAATACACTATTGGGTGAAGTTTGGTTGACTTCTGCGCAGCGGTTTGGGAGTTAACATCAAAATTACATTTCTCGGCCATATCGCATAGATCTCACTGTGAAAAGGCTTAAATGGCTTTTTTGACCTAAGTTTGAGGATTGCGCTCAAATCAAATGTCCTAGAACTAAATTTCCAAATATAACTACTAGATTGAGATAAAATACACTATTGGGTGAAGTTTGGTTGACTTCTGCGCAGCGGTTTGGGAGTTAACATCAAAATTACATTTCTCGGCCATATCGCATAGATCACACTGTGAAAAGGCTTAAATGGCTTTTTTGACCTAAGTTTGAGGATTGCGCTCAAATCAAATGTCCTAGAACCAAATTTCCACATGTAACTACTAGATTGTGATACAATACACTATTGGGTGAAGTTTGGTTTACTTCTGCGCAGCGGTTTGGGAGTTAACATCAAAATTACATTTCTCGGCCATATCGCATAGATCTCACTGTGAAAAGGCTTAAATGACTTTTTTAAATTAAGTTTGAAGACTTCGCTCAAACCAAATGTCCTAAAACTAAATTTCCAAATGTAACTACTAGATTGTGATAAAATACACTATTGGGTGAAGTTTGGTTGACTTCTGCGCAGCGGTTTGGGAGTTAACATCAAAATTACATTTCTCGGCCATATCGCATAGATCTCACTGTGAAAAGGCTTAAATGACTTTTTTAAATTAAGTTTGAAGACTGCGCTCAAACCAAATGTCCTAAAACTAAATTTCCAAATGTAACTACTAGATTGTGATAAAATACACTATTGGGTGAAGTTTGGTTGACTTCTGCGCAGCGGTTTGGGAGTTAACATCAAAATTACATTTCTCGGCCATATCGCATAGATCTCACTGTGAAAAGGCTTAAATGACTTTTTTTAATTAAGTTTGAAGATTGCGCTCAAACCAAATGTCCTAGAACTAAATTTCCAAATGTAACTACTAGATTGTGATAAAATACACTATTGGGTGAAGTTTGGTTGACTTCTGCGCAGCGGTATGGGAGTTAACATAAAAATTACATTTCTCGGCCATATCGCATAGATCTCACTGTGAAAAGGCTTAAATGGCTTTTTTGACCTAAGTTTGAGGATTGCGCTCAAACCAAATGTCCTAGAACTAAATTTCCACATGTAACTACTAGATTGTGATAAAATACACTATTGGGTGGAGTTTGGTTGACTTCTGCGCAGCGGTATGGGAGTTAACATCAAAATTACATTTCTCGGCCATATCGCATAGATCTCACTGTGAAAAGGCTTAAATGGCTTTTTTGACCTAAGTTTGAGGATTGCGCTCAAATCAAATGTCCTAGAACCAAATTTCCACATGTAACTACTAGATTGTGATACAATACACTATTG
This sequence comes from Corythoichthys intestinalis, assembly GCF_030265065.1. Lineage (NCBI taxonomy): Eukaryota > Metazoa > Chordata > Actinopteri > Syngnathiformes > Syngnathidae > Corythoichthys > Corythoichthys intestinalis. Next base: position 3,366,041 of record NW_026651594.1, on the reverse strand, counting down.
GGTGAAGTTTGGTTTACTTCTGCGCAGCGGTTTAGGAGTTAACATCAAAATTACATTTCTCGGCCATATCGCATAGATCTCACTGTGAAAAGGCTTAAATGACTTTTTTAAATTAAGTTTGAAGACTGCGCTCAAACCAAATGTCCTAAAACTAAATTTCCAAATGTAACTACTAGATTGTGATAAAATACACTATTGGGTGAAGTTTGGTTGACTTCTGCGCAGCGGTTTGGGAGTTAACATCAAAATTACATTTCTCGGCCATATCGCATAGATCTCACTGTGAAAAGGCTTAAATGGCTTTTTTGACCTAAGTTTGAGGATTGCACTCAAATCAAATGTCCTAGAACCAAATTTCCAAATGTAACTACTAGATTGTGATAAAATACACTATTGTGTGAAGTTTGGTTGACTTCTGCGCAGCGGTTTGGGAGTTAACATCAAAATTACATTTCTCGGCCATATCGCATAGATCTCACTGTGAAAAGGCTTAAATGACTTTTTTTAATTAAGTTTGAAGATTGCGCTCAAACCAAATGTCCTAGAACTAAATTTCCAAATGTAACTACTAGATTGTGATAAAATACACTATTGGGTGAAGTTTGGTTGACTTCTGCGCAGCGGTTTGGGAGTTAACATCAAAATTACATTTCTCGGCCATATCGCATAGATCTCACTGTGAAAAGGATTAAATGGCTTTTTTGACCTAAGTTTGAGGATTGCGCTCAAATCAAATGTCCTAGAACCAAATTTCCACATGTAACTACTAGATTGTGATACAATACACTATTGGGTGAAGTTTGGTTGACTTCTGCGCAGCGGTTTGGGAGTGAACATCAAAATTACATTTCTCGGCCATATCGCATAGATCTCACTGTGAAAAGGCTTAAATGACTTTTTTTAATTAAGTTTGAAGATTGCGCTCAAACCAAATGTCCTAAAACTAAATTTCCAAATGTAACTACTAGATTGTGATAAAATACACTATTGGGTGAAGTTTGGTTGACTTCTGCGCAGCGGTTTGGGAGTTAACATCAAAATTACATTTCTCGGCCATATCGCATAGATCTCACTCTAAGTTTGAGGATTGCGCTCAAATCAAATGTCCTAGAACCAAATTTCCACATGTAACTACTAGATTGTGATACAATACACTATTGGGTGAAGTTTGGTTGACTTCCGCGCAGCGGTTTGGGAGTTAACATCAAAATTACATTTCTCGGCCATATCGCATAGATCTCACTGTGAAAAGGCTTAAATGACTTTTTTTAATTAAGTTTGAAGATTGCGCTGAAACCAAATGTCCTAGAACTAAATTTCCAAATGTAACTACTAGATTATGATAAAATACACTATTGGGTGAAGTTTGGTTTACTTCTGCGCAGCGGTTTGGGAGTTAACATCAAAATTACATTTCTCGGCCATATCGCATAGATCTCACTGTGAAAAGGCTTAAATGGCTTTTTTGACCTAAGTTTGAGGATTGCGCTCAAATCAAATTTCCTAGAACCAAATTTCTACATGTAACTACTAGATTGTGATACAATACACTATTGGGTGAAGTTTGGTTTACTTCTGCGCAGCGGTTTGGGAGTTAACATCAAAATTACATTTCTCGGCCATATCGCATAGATCTCACTGTGAAAAGGCTTAAATGGCTTTTTTGACCTAAGTTTGAGGATTGCGCTCAAATCAAATGTCCTAGAACCAAATTTCCACATGTAACTACTAGATTGTGATACAATACACTATTGGGTGAAGTTTGGTTTACTTCTGCGCAGCGGTTTGGGAGTTAACATCAAAATTACATTTCTCGGCCATATCGCATAGATCTCACTGTGAAAAGGCTTAAATGACTTTTTTAAATTAAGTTTGAAGACTGCGCTCAAACCAAATGTCCTAAAACTAAATTTCCAAATGTAACTACTAGATTGTGATAAAATACACTATTGGGTGGAGTTTGGTTGACTTCTGCGCAGCGGTATGGGAGTTAACATCAAAATTACATTTCTCGGCCATATCGCATAGATCTCACTGTGAAAAGGCTTAAATGGCTTTTTTGACCTAAGTTTGAGGATTGCGCTCAAATCAAATGTCCTAGAACCAAATTTCCACATGTAACTACTAGATTGTGATACAATACACTATTGGGTGAAGTTTGGTTTACTTCTGCGCAGCGGTTTAGGAGTTAACATCAAAATTACATTTCTCGGCCATATCGCATAGATCTCACTGTGAAAAGGCTTAAATGACTTTTTTAAATTAAGTTTGAAGACTGCGCTCAAACCAAATGTCCTAAAACTAAATTTCCAAATGTAACTACTAGATTGTGATAAAATACACTATTGGGTGAAGTTTGGTTGACTTCTGCGCAGCGGTTTGGGAGTTAACATCAAAATTACATTTCTCGGCCATATCGCATTGATCTCACTGTGAAAAGGATTAAATGGCTTTTTTGACCTAAGTTTGAGGATTGCGCTCAAATCAAATGTCCTAGAACCAAATTTCCACATGTAACTACTAGATTGTGATACAATACACTATTGGGTGAAGTTTGGTTGACTTCTGCGCAGCGGTTTGGGAGTGAACATCAAAATTACATTTCTCGGCCATATCGCATAGATCTCACTGTGAAAAGGCTTAAATGACTTTTTTTAATTAAGTTTGAAGATTGCGCTCAAACCAAATGTCCTAAAACTAAATTTCCAAATGTAACTACTAGATTGTGATAAAATACACTATTGGGTGAAGTTTGGTTGACTTCTGCGCAGCGGTTTGGGAGTTAACATCAAAATTACATTTCTCGGCCATATCGCATAGATCTCACTGTGAAAAGGCTTAAATGGCTTTTTTGACCTAAGTTTGAGAATTGCGCTCAAATCAAATGTCCTAGAACTAAATTTCCAAATATAACTACTAGATTGTGATAAAATACACTATTGGGTGAAGTTTGGTTGACTTCTGCGCAGCGGTTTGGGAGTTAACATCAAAATTACATTTCTCGGCCATATCGCATAGATCACACTGTTTAAAGGCTTAAATGGCTTTTTTGACCTAAGTTTGAGGATTGCGCTCAAATCAAATGTCCTAGAACCAAATTTCCACATGTAACTACTAGATTGTGATACAATACACTATTGGGTGAAGTTTGGTTTACTTCTGCGCAGCGGTTTGGGAGTTAACATCAAAATTACATTTCTCGGCCATATCGCATAGATCTCACTGTGAAAAGGCTTAAATGACTTTTTTTAATTAAGTTTGAAGATTGCGCTCAAACCAAATGTCCTAGAACTAAATTTCCAAATGTAACTACTAGATTATGATAAAATACACTATTGGGTGAAGTTTGGTTTACTTCTGCGCAGCGGTTTGGGAGTGAACATCAAAATTACATTTCTCGGCCATATCGCATAGATCTCACTGTGAAAAGGCTTAAATGGCTTTTTTGACCTAAGTTTGAGGATTGCGCTCAAATCAAATGTCCTAGAACTAAATTTCCAAATATAACTACTAGATTGTGATAAAATACACTATTGGGTGAAGTTTGGTTGACTTCTGCGCAGCGGTTTGGGAGTTAACATCAAAATTACATTTCTCGGCCATATCGCATAGATCTCACTGTGAAAAGGCTTAAATGGCTTTTTTGACCTAAGTTTGAGGATTGCGCTCAAATCAAATGTCCTAGAACCAAATTTCCACATGTAACTACTAGATTGTGATACAATACACTATTGGGTGAAGTTTGGTTTACTTCTGCGCAGCGGTTTGGGAGTTAACATCAAAATTACATTTCTCGGCCATATCGCATAGATCTCACTGTGAAAAGGCTTAAATGGCTTTTTTGACCTAAGTTTGAGGATTGCGCTCAAATCAAATGTCCTAGAACCAAATTTCCACATGTAACTACTAGATTGTGATACAATACACTATTGGGTGAAGTTTGGTTTACTTCTGCGCAGCGGTTTGGGAGTTAACATCAAAATTACATTTCTCGGCCATATCGCATAGATCTCACTGTGAAAAGGCTTAAATGACTTTTTTAAATTAAGTTTGAAGACTGCGCTCAAACCAAATGTCCTAAAACTAAATTTCCAAATGTAACTACTAGATTGTGATAAAATACACTATTGGGTGAAGTTTGGTTGACTTCTGCGCAGCGGTTTGGGAGTTAACATCAAAATTACATTTCTCGGCCATATCGCATAGATCTCACTGTGAAAAGGCTTAAATGGCTTTTTTGAACTAAGTTTGAGGATTGCGCTCAAATCAAATGTCCTAGAACCAAATTTCCACATGTAACTACTAGATTGTGATACAATACACTATTGGGTGAAGTTTGGTTGACTTCCGCGCAGCGGTTTGGGAGTTAACATCAAAATTACATTTCTCGGCCATATCGCATAGATCTCACTGTGAAAAGGCTTAAATGACTTTTTTTAATTAAGTTTGAAGATTGCGCTGAAACCAAATGTCCTAGAACTAAATTTCCAAATGTAACTACTAGATTATGATAAAATACAATATTGGGTGAAGTTTGGTTTACTTCTGCGCAGCGGTTTGGGAGTTAACATCAAAATTACATTTCTCGGCCATATCGCATAGATCTCACTGTGAAAAGGCTTAAATGGCGTTTTTGACCTAATTTGAGGATTGCGCTCAAATCAAATGTCCTAGAACCAAATTTCCACATGTAACTACTAGATTGTGATACAATACACTAATGGGTGAAGTTTGGTTGACTTCTGCGCAGCGGTTTGGGAGTGAACATCAAAATTACATTTCTCGGCCATATCGCATAGATCTCACTGTGAAAAGGCTTAAATGACTTTTTTTAATTAAGTTTGAAGATTGCGCTCAAACCAAATGTCCTAAAACTAAATTTCCAAATGTAACTACTAGATTGTGATAAAATACACTATTGGGTGAAGTTTGGTTGACTTCTGCGCAGCGGTTTGGGAGTTAACATCAAAATTACATTTCTCGGCCATATCGCATAGATCTCACTGTGAAAAGGCTTAAATGGCTTTTTTGACCTAAGTTTGAGGATTGCGCTCAAATCAAATGTCCTAGAACTAAATTTCCAAATATAACTACTAGATTGTGATAAAATACACTATTGGGTGAAGTTTGGTTGACTTCTGCGCAGCGGTTTGGGAGTTAACATCAAAATTACATTTCTCGGCCATATCGCATAGATCTCACTGTGAAAAGGCTTAAATGGCTTTTTTGACCTAAGTTTGAGGATTGCGCTCAAATCAAATGTCCTAGAACCAAATTTCCACATGTAACTACTAGATTGTGATACAATACACTATTGGGTGAAGTTTGGTTTACTTCTGCGCAGCGGTTTGGGAGTTAACATCAAAATTACATTTCTCGGCCATATCGCATAGATCTCACTGTGAAAAGGCTTAAATGGCTTTTTTGACCTAAGTTTGAGGATTGCGCTCAAATCAAATGTCCTAGAACCAAATTTCCACATGTAACTACTAGATTGTGATACAATACACTATTGGGTGAAGTTTGGTTTACTTCTGCGCAGCGGTTTGGGAGTTAACATCAAAATTACATTTCTCGGCCATATCGCATAGATCTCACTGTGAAAAGGCTTAAATGACTTTTTTAAATTAAGTTTGAAGACTGCGCTCAAACCAAATGTCCTAAAACTAAATTTCCAAATGTAACTACTAGATTGTGATACAATACACTATTGGGTGAAGTTTGGTTGACTTCTGCGCAGCGGTTTGGGAGTTAACATCAAAATTACATTTCTCGGCCATATCGCATAGATCTCACTGTGAAAAGGCTTAAATGACTTTTTTTAATTAAGTTTGAAGATTGCGCTCAAACCAAATGTCCTAGAACTAAATTTCCAAATGTAACTACTAGATTATGATAAAATACACTATTGGGTGAAGTTTGGTTTACTTCTGCGCAGCGGTTTGGGAGTGAACATCAAAATTACATTTCTCGGCCATATCGCATAGATCTCACTGTGAAAAGGCTTAAATAACTTTTTTTAATTAAGTTTGAAGATTGCGCTGAAACCAAATGTCCTAGAACTAAATTTCCAAATGTAACTACTAGATTATGATAAAATACACTATTGGGTGAAGTTTGGTTTACTTCTGCGCAGCGGTTTGGGAGTTAACATCAAAATTACATTTCTCGGCCATATCGCATAGATCTCACTGTGAAAAGGCTTAAATGGCTTTTTTGACCTAAGTTTGAGGATTGCGCTCAAATCAAATGTCCTAGAACCAAATTTCCACATGTAACTACTAGATTGTGATACAATACACTATTGGGTGAAGTTTGGTTTACTTCTGCGCAGCGGTTTGGGAGTTAACATCAAAATTACATTTCTCGGCCATATCGCATAGATCTCACTGTGAAAAGGCTTAAATGGCTTTTTTGACCTAAGTTTGAGGATTGCGCTCAAATCAAATGTCCTAGAACCAAATTTCCACATGTAACTACTAGATTGTGATACAATACACTATTGGGTGAAGTTTGGTTTACTTCTGCGCAGCGGTTTGGGAGTTAACATCAAAATTACATTTCTCGGCCATATCGCATAGATCTCACTGTGAAAAGGCTTAAATGACTTTTTTAAATTAAGTTTGAAGACTGCGCTCAAACCAAATGTCCTAAAACTAAATTTCCAAATGTAACTACTAGATTGTGATAAAATACACTATTGGGTGAAGTTTGGTTGACTTCTGCGCAGCGGTTTGGGAGTTAACATCAAAATTACATTTCTCGGCCATATCGCATAGATCTCACTGTGAAAAGGCTTAAATGGCTTTTTTGACCTAAGTTTGAGGATTGCACTCAAATCAAATGTCCTAGAACCAAATTTCCAAATGTAACTACTAGATTGTGATAAAATACACTATTGTGTGAAGTTTAATTGACTTCTGCGCAGCGGTTTGGGAGTTAACATCAAAATTACATTTCTCGGCCATATCGCATAGATCTCACTGTGAAAAGGCTTAAATGACTTTTTTTAATTAAGTTTGAAGATTGCGCTCAAACCAAATGTCCTAGAACTAAATTTCCAAATGTAACTACTAGATTGTGATAAAATACACTATTGGGTGAAGTTTGGTTGACTTCTGCGCAGCGGTATGGGAGTTAACATCAAAATTACATTTCTCGGCCATATCGCATAGATCTCACTGTGAAAAGGCTTAAATGGCTTTTTTGACCTAAGTTTGAGGATTGCGCTCAAATCAAATGTCCTAGAACCAAATTTCCACATGTAACTACTAGATTGTGATACAATACACTATTGGGTGAAGTTTGGTTTACTTCTGCGCAGCGGTTTAGGAGTTAACATCAAAATTACATTTCTCGGCCATATCGCATAGATCTCACTGTGAAAAGGCTTAAATGACTTTTTTAAATTAAGTTTGAAGACTGCGCTCAAACCAAATGTCCTAAAACTAAATTTCCAAATGTAACTACTAGATTGTGATAAAATACACTATTGGGTGAAGTTTGGTTGACTTCTGCGCAGCGGTTTGGGAGTTAACATCAAAATTACATTTCTCGGCCATATCGCATTGATCTCACTGTGAAAAGGATTAAATGGCTTTTTTGACCTAAGTTTGAGGATTGCGCTCAAATCAAATGTCCTAGAACCAAATTTCCACATGTAACTACTAGATTGTGATACAATACACTATTGGGTGAAGTTTGGTTGACTTCTGCGCAGCGGTTTGGGAGTGAACATCAAAATTACATTTCTCGGCCATATCGCATAGATCTCACTGTGAAAAGGCTTAAATGACTTTTTTTAATTAAGTTTGAAGATTGCGCTCAAACCAAATGTCCTAAAACTAAATTTCCAAATGTAACTACTAGATTGTGATAAAATACACTATTGGGTGAAGTTTGGTTGACTTCTGCGCAGCGGTTTGGGAGTTAACATCAAAATTACATTTCTCGGCCATATCGCATAGATCTCACTGTGAAAAGGCTTAAATGGCTTTTTTGACCTAAGTTTGAGAATTGCGCTCAAATCAAATGTCCTAGAACTAAATTTCCAAATATAACTACTAGATTGTGATAAAATACACTATTGGGTGAAGTTTGGTTGACTTCTGCGCAGCGGTTTGGGAGTTAACATCAAAATTACATTTCTCGGCCATATCGCATAGATCACACTGTTTAAAGGCTTAAATGGCTTTTTTGACCTAAGTTTGAGGATTGCGCTCAAATCAAATGTCCTAGAACCAAATTTCCACATGTAACTACTAGATTGTGATACAATACACTATTGGGTGAAGTTTGGTTTACTTCTGCGCAGCGGTTTGGGAGTTAACATCAAAATTACATTTCTCGGCCATATCGCATAGATCTCACTGTGAAAAGGCTTAAATGACTTTTTTTAATTAAGTTTGAAGATTGCGCTCAAACCAAATGTCCTAGAACTAAATTTCCAAATGTAACTACTAGATTATGATAAAATACACTATTGGGTGAAGTTTGGTTTACTTCTGCGCAGCGGTTTGGGAGTGAACATCAAAATTACATTTCTCGGCCATATCGCATAGATCTCACTGTGAAAAGGCTTAAATGGCTTTTTTGACCTAAGTTTGAGGATTGCGCTCAAATCAAATGTCCTAGAACTAAATTTCCAAATATAACTACTAGATTGTGATAAAATACACTATTGGGTGAAGTTTGGTTGACTTCTGCGCAGCGGTTTGGGAGTTAACATCAAAATTACATTTCTCGGCCATATCGCATAGATCTCACTGTGAAAAGGCTTAAATGGCTTTTTTGACCTAAGTTTGAGGATTGCGCTCAAATCAAATGTCCTAGAACCAAATTTCCACATGTAACTACTAGATTGTGATACAATACACTATTGGGTGAAGTTTGGTTTACTTCTGCGCAGCGGTTTGGGAGTTAACATCAAAATTACATTTCTCGGCCATATCGCATAGATCTCACTGTGAAAAGGCTTAAATGGCTTTTTTGACCTAAGTTTGAGGATTGCGCTCAAATCAAATGTCCTAGAACCAAATTTCCACATGTAACTACTAGATTGTGATACAATACACTATTGGGTGAAGTTTGGTTTACTTCTGCGCAGCGGTTTGGGAGTTAACATCAAAATTACATTTCTCGGCCATATCGCATAGATCTCACTGTGAAAAGGCTTAAATGACTTTTTTAAATTAAGTTTGAAGACTGCGCTCAAACCAAATGTCCTAAAACTAAATTTCCAAATGTAACTACTAGATTGTGATAAAATACACTATTGGGTGAAGTTTGGTTGACTTCTGCGCAGCGGTTTGGGAGTTAACATCAAAATTACATTTCTCGGCCATATCGCATAGATCTCACTGTGAAAAGGCTTAAATGGCTTTTTTGAACTAAGTTTGAGGATTGCGCTCAAATCAAATGTCCTAGAACCAAATTTCCACATGTAACTACTAGATTGTGATACAATACACTATTGGGTGAAGTTTGGTTGACTTCCGCGCAGCGGTTTGGGAGTTAACATCAAAATTACATTTCTCGGCCATATCGCATAGATCTCACTGTGAAAAGGCTTAAATGACTTTTTTTAATTAAGTTTGAAGATTGCGCTGAAACCAAATGTCCTAGAACTAAATTTCCAAATGTAACTACTAGATTATGATAAAATACAATATTGGGTGAAGTTTGGTTTACTTCTGCGCAGCGGTTTGGGAGTTAACATCAAAATTACATTTCTCGGCCATATCGCATAGATCTCACTGTGAAAAGGCTTAAATGGCGTTTTTGACCTAATTTGAGGATTGCGCTCAAATCAAATGTCCTAGAACCAAATTTCCACATGTAACTACTAGATTGTGATACAATACACTAATGGGTGAAGTTTGGTTGACTTCTGCGCAGCGGTTTGGGAGTGAACATCAAAATTACATTTCTCGGCCATATCGCATAGATCTCACTGTGAAAAGGCTTAAATGACTTTTTTTAATTAAGTTTGAAGATTGCGCTCAAACCAAATGTCCTAAAACTAAATTTCCAAATGTAACTACTAGATTGTGATAAAATACACTATTGGGTGAAGTTTGGTTGACTTCTGCGCAGCGGTTTGGGAGTTAACATCAAAATTACATTTCTCGGCCATATCGCATAGATCTCACTGTGAAAAGGCTTAAATGGCTTTTTTGACCTAAGTTTGAGGATTGCGCTCAAATCAAATGTCCTAGAACTAAATTTCCAAATATAACTACTAGATTGTGATAAAATACACTATTGGGTGAAGTTTGGTTGACTTCTGCGCAGCGGTTTGGGAGTTAACATCAAAATTACATTTCTCGGCCATATCGCATAGATCTCACTGTGAAAAGGCTTAAATGGCTTTTTTGACCTAAGTTTGAGGATTGCGCTCAAATCAAATGTCCTAGAACCAAATTTCCACATGTAACTACTAGATTGTGATACAATACACTATTGGGTGAAGTTTGGTTTACTTCTGCGCAGCGGTTTGGGAGTTAACATCAAAATTACATTTCTCGGCCATATCGCATAGATCTCACTGTGAAAAGGCTTAAATGGCTTTTTTGACCTAAGTTTGAGGATTGCGCTCAAATCAAATGTCCTAGAACCAAATTTCCACATGTAACTACTAGATTGTGATACAATACACTATTGGGTGAAGTTTGGTTTACTTCTGCGCAGCGGTTTGGGAGTTAACATCAAAATTACATTTCTCGGCCATATCGCATAGATCTCACTGTGAAAAGGCTTAAATGACTTTTTTAAATTAAGTTTGAAGACTGCGCTCAAACCAAATGTCCTAAAACTAAATTTCCAAATGTAACTACTAGATTGTGATACAATACACTATTGGGTGAAGTTTGGTTGACTTCTGCGCAGCGGTTTGGGAGTTAACATCAAAATTACATTTCTCGGCCATATCGCATAGATCTCACTGTGAAAAGGCTTAAATGACTTTTTTTAATTAAGTTTGAAGATTGCGCTCAAACCAAATGTCCTAGAACTAAATTTCCAAATGTAACTACTAGATTATGATAAAATACACTATTGGGTGAAGTTTGGTTTACTTCTGCGCAGCGGTTTGGGAGTGAACATCAAAATTACATTTCTCGGCCATATCGCATAGATCTCACTGTGAAAAGGCTTAAATAACTTTTTTTAATTAAGTTTGAAGATTGCGCTGAAACCAAATGTCCTAGAACTAAATTTCCAAATGTAACTACTAGATTATGATAAAATACACTATTGGGTGAAGTTTGGTTTACTTCTGCGCAGCGGTTTGGGAGTTAACATCAAAATTACATTTCTCGGCCATATCGCATAGATCTCACTGTGAAAAGGCTTAAATGGCTTTTTTGACCTAAGTTTGAGGATTGCGCTCAAATCAAATGTCCTAGAACCAAATTTCCACATGTAACTACTAGATTGTGATACAATACACTATTGGGTGAAGTTTGGTTTACTTCTGCGCAGCGGTTTGGGAGTTAACATCAAAATTACATTTCTCGGCCATATCGCATAGATCTCACTGTGAAAAGGCTTAAATGGCTTTTTTGACCTAAGTTTGAGGATTGCGCTCAAATCAAATGTCCTAGAACCAAATTTCCACATGTAACTACTAGATTGTGATACAATACACTATTGGGTGAAGTTTGGTTTACTTCTGCGCAGCGGTTTGGGAGTTAACATCAAAATTACATTTCTCGGCCATATCGCATAGATCTCACTGTGAAAAGGCTTAAATGACTTTTTTAAATTAAGTTTGAAGACTGCGCTCAAACCAAATGTCCTAAAACTAAATTTCCAAATGTAACTACTAGATTGTGATAAAATACACTATTGGGTGAAGTTTGGTTGACTTCTGCGCAGCGGTTTGGGAGTTAACATCAAAATTACATTTCTCGGCCATATCGCATAGATCTCACTGTGAAAAGGCTTAAATGGCTTTTTTGACCTAAGTTTGAGGATTGCACTCAAATCAAATGTCCTAGAACCAAATTTCCAAATGTAACTACTAGATTGTGATAAAATACACTATTGTGTGAAGTTTAATTGACTTCTGCGCAGCGGTTTGGGAGTTAACATCAAAATTACATTTCTCGGCCATATCGCATAGATCTCACTGTGAAAAGGCTTAAATGACTTTTTTTAATTAAGTTTGAAGATTGCGCTCAAACCAAATGTCCTAGAACTAAATTTCCAAATGTAACTACTAGATTGTGATAAAATACACTATTGGGTGAAGTTTGGTTGACTTCTGCGCAGCGGTATGGGAGTTAACATCAAAATTACATTTCTCGGCCATATCGCATAGATCTCACTGTGAAAAGGCTTAAATGGCTTTTTTGACCTAAGTTTGAGGATTGCGCTCAAATCAAATGTCCTAGAACCAAATTTCCACATGTAACTACTAGATTGTGATACAATACACTATTGGGTGAAGTTTGGTTGACTTCCGCGCAGCGGTTTGGGAGTTAACATCAAAATTACATTTCTCGGCCATATCGCATAGATCTCACTGTGAAAAGGCTTAAATGACTTTTTTTAATTAAGTTTGAAGATTGCGCTGAAACCAAATGTCCTAGAACTAAATTTCCAAATGTAACTACTAGATTATGATAAAATACACTATTGGGTGAAGTTTGGTTTACTTCTGCGCAGCGGTTTGGGAGTTAACATCAAAATTACATTTCTCGGCCATATCGCATAGATCTCACTGTGAAAAGGCTTAAATGGCTTTTTTGACCTAAGTTTGAGGATTGCGCTCAAATCAAATGTCCTAGAACCAAATTTCCACATGTAAATACTAGATTGTGATACAATACACTAATGGGTGAAGTTTGGTTTACTTCTGCGCAGCGGTTTGGGAGTTAACATCAAAATTACATTTCTCGGCCATATCGCATAGATCTCACTCTAAGTTTGAGGATTGCGCTCAAATCAAATGTCCTAGAACCAAATTTCCACATGTAACTACTAGATTGTGATACAATACACTATTGGGTGAAGTTTGGTTGACTTCCGCGCAGCGGTTTGGGAGTTAACATCAAAATTACATTTCTCGGCCATATCGCATAGATCTCACTGTGAAAAGGCTTAAATGACTTTTTTTAATTAAGTTTGAAGATTGCGCTGAAACCAAATGTCCTAGAACTAAATTTCCAAATGTAACTACTAGATTATGATAAAATACACTATTGGGTGAAGTTTGGTTTACTTCTGCGCAGCGGTTTGGGAGTTAACATCAAAATTACATTTCTCGGCCATATCGCATAGATCTCACTGTGAAAAGGCTTAAATGGCTTTTTTGACCTAAGTTTGAGGATTGCGCTCAAATCAAATTTCCTAGAACCAAATTTCTACATGTAACTACTAGATTGTGATACAATACACTATTGGGTGAAGTTTGGTTTACTTCTGCGCAGCGGTTTGGGAGTTAACATCAAAATTACATTTCTCGGCCATATCGCATAGATCTCACTGTGAAAAGGCTTAAATGACTTTTTTTAATTAAGTTTGAAGATTGCGCTCAAACCAAATGTCCTAGAACTAAATTTCCAAATGTAACTACTAGATTATGATAAAATACACTATTGGGTGAAGTTTGGTTTACTTCTGCGCAGCGGTTTGGGAGTGAACATCAAAATTACATTTCTCGGCCATATCGCATAGATCTCACTGTGAAAAGGCTTAAATAACTTTTTTTAATTAAGTTTGAAGATTGCGCTGAAACCAAATGTCCTAGAACTAAATTTCCAAATGTAACTACTAGATTATGATAAAATACACTATTGGGTGAAGTTTGGTTTACTTCTGCGCAGCGGTTTGGGAGTTAACATCAAAATTACATTTCTCGGCCATATCGCATAGATCTCACTGTGAAAAGGCTTAAATGGCTTTTTTGACCTAAGTTTGAGGATTGCGCTCAAATCAAATGTCCTAGAACCAAATTTCCACATGTAACTACTAGATTGTGATACAATACACTATTGGGTGAAGTTTGGTTTACTTCTGCGCAGCGGTTTGGGAGTTAACATCAAAATTACATTTCTCGGCCATATCGCATAGATCTCACTGTGAAAAGGCTTAAATGGCTTTTTTGACCTAAGTTTGAGGATTGCGCTCAAATCAAATGTCCTAGAACCAAATTTCCACATGTAACTACTAGATTGTGATACAATACACTATTGGGTGAAGTTTGGTTTACTTCTGCGCAGCGGTTTGGGAGTTAACATCAAAATTACATTTCTCGGCCATATCGCATAGATCTCACTGTGAAAAGGCTTAAATGACTTTTTTAAATTAAGTTTGAAGACTGCGCTCAAACCAAATGTCCTAAAACTAAATTTCCAAATGTAACTACTAGATTGTGATAAAATACACTATTGGGTGAAGTTTGGTTGACTTCTGCGCAGCGGTTTGGGAGTTAACATCAAAATTACATTTCTCGGCCATATCGCATAGATCTCACTGTGAAAAGGCTTAAATGGCTTTTTTGACCTAAGTTTGAGGATTGCACTCAAATCAAATGTCCTAGAACCAAATTTCCAAATGTAACTACTAGATTGTGATAAAATACACTATTGTGTGAAGTTTAATTGACTTCTGCGCAGCGGTTTGGGAGTTAACATCAAAATTACATTTCTCGGCCATATCGCATAGATCTCACTGTGAAAAGGCTTAAATGACTTTTTTTAATTAAGTTTGAAGATTGCGCTCAAACCAAATGTCCTAGAACTAAATTTCCAAATGTAACTACTAGATTGTGATAAAATACACTATTGGGTGAAGTTTGGTTGACTTCTGCGCAGCGGTATGGGAGTTAACATCAAAATTACATTTCTCGGCCATATCGCATAGATCTCACTGTGAAAAGGCTTAAATGGCTTTTTTGACCTAAGTTTGAGGATTGCGCTCAAATCAAATGTCCTAGAACCAAATTTCCACATGTAACTACTAGATTGTGATACAATACACTATTGGGTGAAGTTTGGTTGACTTCCGCGAAGCGGTTTGGGAGTTAACATCAAAATTACATTTCTCGGCCATATCGCATAGATCTCACTGTGAAAAGGCTTAAATGACTTTTTTTAATTAAGTTTGAAGATTGCGCTGAAACCAAATGTCCTAGAACTAAATTTCCAAATGTAACTACTAGATTATGATAAAATACACTATTGGGTGAAGTTTGGTTTACTTCTGCGCAGCGGTTTGGGAGTTAACATCAAAATTACATTTCTCGGCCATATCGCATAGATCTCACTGTGAAAAGGCTTAAATGGCTTTTTTGACCTAAGTTTGAGGATTGCGCTCAAATCAAATGTCCTAGAACCAAATTTCCACATGTAACTACTAGATTGTGATACAATACACTAATGGGTGAAGTTTGGTTTACTTCTGCGCAGCGGTTTGGGAGTTAACATCAAAATTACATTTCTCGGCCATATCGCATAGATCTCACTGTGAAAAGGCTTAAATGGCTTTTTTGACCTAAGTTTGAGGATTGCGCTCAAATCAAATGTCCTAGAACCAAATTTCCACATGTAACTACTAGATTGTGATACAATACACTATTGGGTGAAGTTTGGTTTACTTCTGCGCAGCGGTTTAGGAGTTAACATCAAAATTACATTTCTCGGCCATATCGCATAGATCTCACTGTGAAAAGGCTTAAATGACTTTTTTAAATTAAGTTTGAAGACTGCGCTCAAACCAAATGTCCTAAAACTAAATTTCCAAATGTAACTACTAGATTGTGATAAAATACACTATTGGGTGAAGTTTGGTTGACTTCTGCGCAGCGGTTTGGGAGTTAACATCAAAATTACATTTCTCGGCCATATCGCATAGATCTCACTGTGAAAAGGCTTAAATGGCTTTTTTGACCTAAGTTTGAGGATTGCACTCAAATCAAATGTCCTAGAACCAAATTTCCAAATGTAACTACTAGATTGTGATAAAATACACTATTGTGTGAAGTTTAATTGACTTCTGCGCAGCGGTTTGGGAGTTAACATCAAAATTACATTTCTCGGCCATATCGCATAGATCTCACTGTGAAAAGGCTTAAATGACTTTTTTTAATTAAGTTTGAAGATTGCGCTCAAACCAAATGTCCTAGAACTAAATTTCCAAATGTAACTACTAGATTGTGATAAAATACACTATTGGGTGAAGTTTGGTTGACTTCTGCGCAGCGGTATGGGAGTTAACATCAAAATTACATTTCTCGGCCATATCGCATAGATCTCACTGTGAAAAGGCTTAAATGGCTTTTTTGACCTAAGTTTGAGGATTGCGCTCAAATCAAATGTCCTAGAACCAAATTTCCACATGTAACTACTAGATTGTGATACAATACACTATTGGGTGAAGTTTGGTTTACTTCTGCGCAGCGGTTTAGGAGTTAACATCAAAATTACATTTCTCGGCCATATCGCATAGATCTCACTGTGAAAAGGCTTAAATGACTTTTTTAAATTAAGTTTGAAGACTGCGCTCAAACCAAATGTCCTAAAACTAAATTTCCAAATGTAACTACTAGATTGTGATAAAATACACTATTGGGTGAAGTTTGGTTGACTTCTGCGCAGCGGTTTGGGAGTTAACATCAAAATTACATTTCTCGGCCATATCGCATTGATCTCACTGTGAAAAGGATTAAATGGCTTTTTTGACCTAAGTTTGAGGATTGCGCTCAAATCAAATGTCCTAGAACCAAATTTCCACATGTAACTACTAGATTGTGATACAATACACTATTGGGTGAAGTTTGGTTGACTTCTGCGCAGCGGTTTGGGAGTGAACATCAAAATTACATTTCTCGGCCATATCGCATAGATCTCACTGTGAAAAGGCTTAAATGACTTTTTTTAATTAAGTTTGAAGATTGCGCTCAAACCAAATGTCCTAAAACTAAATTTCCAAATGTAACTACTAGATTGTGATAAAATACACTATTGGGTGAAGTTTGGTTGACTTCTGCGCAGCGGTTTGGGAGTTAACATCAAAATTACATTTCTCGGCCATATCGCATAGATCTCACTGTGAAAAGGCTTAAATGGCTTTTTTGACCTAAGTTTGAGAATTGCGCTCAAATCAAATGTCCTAGAACTAAATTTCCAAATATAACTACTAGATTGTGATAAAATACACTATTGGGTGAAGTTTGGTTGACTTCTGCGCAGCGGTTTGGGAGTTAACATCAAAATTACATTTCTCGGCCATATCGCATAGATCACACTGTTTAAAGGCTTAAATGGCTTTTTTGACCTAAGTTTGAGGATTGCGCTCAAATCAAATGTCCTAGAACCAAATTTCCACATGTAACTACTAGATTGTGATACAATACACTATTGGGTGAAGTTTGGTTTACTTCTGCGCAGCGGTTTGGGAGTTAACATCAAAATTACATTTCTCGGCCATATCGCATAGATCTCACTGTGAAAAGGCTTAAATGACTTTTTTTAATTAAGTTTGAAGATTGCGCTCAAACCAAATGTCCTAGAACTAAATTTCCAAATGTAACTACTAGATTATGATAAAATACACTATTGGGTGAAGTTTGGTTTACTTCTGCGCAGCGGTTTGGGAGTGAACATCAAAATTACATTTCTCGGCCATATCGCATAGATCTCACTGTGAAAAGGCTTAAATGGCTTTTTTGACCTAAGTTTGAGGATTGCGCTCAAATCAAATGTCCTAGAACTAAATTTCCAAATATAACTACTAGATTGTGATAAAATACACTATTGGGTGAAGTTTGGTTGACTTCTGCGCAGCGGTTTGGGAGTTAACATCAAAATTACATTTCTCGGCCATATCGCATAGATCTCACTGTGAAAAGGCTTAAATGGCTTTTTTGACCTAAGTTTGAGGATTGCGCTCAAATCAAATGTCCTAGAACCAAATTTCCACATGTAACTACTAGATTGTGATACAATACACTATTGGGTGAAGTTTGGTTTACTTCTGCGCAGCGGTTTGGGAGTTAACATCAAAATTACATTTCTCGGCCATATCGCATAGATCTCACTGTGAAAAGGCTTAAATGGCTTTTTTGACCTAAGTTTGAGGATTGCGCTCAAATCAAATGTCCTAGAACCAAATTTCCACATGTAACTACTAGATTGTGATACAATACACTATTGGGTGAAGTTTGGTTTACTTCTGCGCAGCGGTTTGGGAGTTAACATCAAAATTACATTTCTCGGCCATATCGCATAGATCTCACTGTGAAAAGGCTTAAATGACTTTTTTAAATTAAGTTTGAAGACTGCGCTCAAACCAAATGTCCTAAAACTAAATTTCCAAATGTAACTACTAGATTGTGATAAAATACACTATTGGGTGAAGTTTGGTTGACTTCTGCGCAGCGGTTTGGGAGTTAACATCAAAATTACATTTCTCGGCCATATCGCATAGATCTCACTGTGAAAAGGCTTAAATGGCTTTTTTGAACTAAGTTTGAGGATTGCGCTCAAATCAAATGTCCTAGAACCAAATTTCCACATGTAACTACTAGATTGTGATACAATACACTATTGGGTGAAGTTTGGTTGACTTCCGCGCAGCGGTTTGGGAGTTAACATCAAAATTACATTTCTCGGCCATATCGCATAGATCTCACTGTGAAAAGGCTTAAATGACTTTTTTTAATTAAGTTTGAAGATTGCGCTGAAACCAAATGTCCTAGAACTAAATTTCCAAATGTAACTACTAGATTATGATAAAATACAATATTGGGTGAAGTTTGGTTTACTTCTGCGCAGCGGTTTGGGAGTTAACATCAAAATTACATTTCTCGGCCATATCGCATAGATCTCACTGTGAAAAGGCTTAAATGGCGTTTTTGACCTAATTTGAGGATTGCGCTCAAATCAAATGTCCTAGAACCAAATTTCCACATGTAACTACTAGATTGTGATACAATACACTAATGGGTGAAGTTTGGTTGACTTCTGCGCAGCGGTTTGGGAGTGAACATCAAAATTACATTTCTCGGCCATATCGCATAGATCTCACTGTGAAAAGGCTTAAATGACTTTTTTTAATTAAGTTTGAAGATTGCGCTCAAACCAAATGTCCTAAAACTAAATTTCCAAATGTAACTACTAGATTGTGATAAAATACACTATTGGGTGAAGTTTGGTTGACTTCTGCGCAGCGGTTTGGGAGTTAACATCAAAATTACATTTCTCGGCCATATCGCATAGATCTCACTGTGAAAAGGCTTAAATGGCTTTTTTGACCTAAGTTTGAGGATTGCGCTCAAATCAAATGTCCTAGAACTAAATTTCCAAATATAACTACTAGATTGTGATAAAATACACTATTGGGTGAAGTTTGGTTGACTTCTGCGCAGCGGTTTGGGAGTTAACATCAAAATTACATTTCTCGGCCATATCGCATAGATCTCACTGTGAAAAGGCTTAAATGGCTTTTTTGACCTAAGTTTGAGGATTGCGCTCAAATCAAATGTCCTAGAACCAAATTTCCACATGTAACTACTAGATTGTGATACAATACACTATTGGGTGAAGTTTGGTTTACTTCTGCGCAGCGGTTTGGGAGTTAACATCAAAATTACATTTCTCGGCCATATCGCATAGATCTCACTGTGAAAAGGCTTAAATGGCTTTTTTGACCTAAGTTTGAGGATTGCGCTCAAATCAAATGTCCTAGAACCAAATTTCCACATGTAACTACTAGATTGTGATACAATACACTATTGGGTGAAGTTTGGTTTACTTCTGCGCAGCGGTTTGGGAGTTAACATCAAAATTACATTTCTCGGCCATATCGCATAGATCTCACTGTGAAAAGGCTTAAATGACTTTTTTAAATTAAGTTTGAAGACTGCGCTCAAACCAAATGTCCTAAAACTAAATTTCCAAATGTAACTACTAGATTGTGATACAATACACTATTGGGTGAAGTTTGGTTGACTTCTGCGCAGCGGTTTGGGAGTTAACATCAAAATTACATTTCTCGGCCATATCGCATAGATCTCACTGTGAAAAGGCTTAAATGACTTTTTTTAATTAAGTTTGAAGATTGCGCTCAAACCAAATGTCCTAGAACTAAATTTCCAAATGTAACTACTAGATTATGATAAAATACACTATTGGGTGAAGTTTGGTTTACTTCTGCGCAGCGGTTTGGGAGTGAACATCAAAATTACATTTCTCGGCCATATCGCATAGATCTCACTGTGAAAAGGCTTAAATAACTTTTTTTAATTAAGTTTGAAGATTGCGCTGAAACCAAATGTCCTAGAACTAAATTTCCAAATGTAACTACTAGATTATGATAAAATACACTATTGGGTGAAGTTTGGTTTACTTCTGCGCAGCGGTTTGGGAGTTAACATCAAAATTACATTTCTCGGCCATATCGCATAGATCTCACTGTGAAAAGGCTTAAATGGCTTTTTTGACCTAAGTTTGAGGATTGCGCTCAAATCAAATGTCCTAGAACCAAATTTCCACATGTAACTACTAGATTGTGATACAATACACTATTGGGTGAAGTTTGGTTTACTTCTGCGCAGCGGTTTGGGAGTTAACATCAAAATTACATTTCTCGGCCATATCGCATAGATCTCACTGTGAAAAGGCTTAAATGGCTTTTTTGACCTAAGTTTGAGGATTGCGCTCAAATCAAATGTCCTAGAACCAAATTTCCACATGTAACTACTAGATTGTGATACAATACACTATTGGGTGAAGTTTGGTTTACTTCTGCGCAGCGGTTTGGGAGTTAACATCAAAATTACATTTCTCGGCCATATCGCATAGATCTCACTGTGAAAAGGCTTAAATGACTTTTTTAAATTAAGTTTGAAGACTGCGCTCAAACCAAATGTCCTAAAACTAAATTTCCAAATGTAACTACTAGATTGTGATAAAATACACTATTGGGTGAAGTTTGGTTGACTTCTGCGCAGCGGTTTGGGAGTTAACATCAAAATTACATTTCTCGGCCATATCGCATAGATCTCACTGTGAAAAGGCTTAAATGGCTTTTTTGACCTAAGTTTGAGGATTGCACTCAAATCAAATGTCCTAGAACCAAATTTCCAAATGTAACTACTAGATTGTGATAAAATACACTATTGTGTGAAGTTTAATTGACTTCTGCGCAGCGGTTTGGGAGTTAACATCAAAATTACATTTCTCGGCCATATCGCATAGATCTCACTGTGAAAAGGCTTAAATGACTTTTTTTAATTAAGTTTGAAGATTGCGCTCAAACCAAATGTCCTAGAACTAAATTTCCAAATGTAACTACTAGATTGTGATAAAATACACTATTGGGTGAAGTTTGGTTGACTTCTGCGCAGCGGTATGGGAGTTAACATCAAAATTACATTTCTCGGCCATATCGCATAGATCTCACTGTGAAAAGGCTTAAATGGCTTTTTTGACCTAAGTTTGAGGATTGCGCTCAAATCAAATGTCCTAGAACCAAATTTCCACATGTAACTACTAGATTGTGATACAATACACTATTGGGTGAAGTTTGGTTGACTTCCGCGCAGCGGTTTGGGAGTTAACATCAAAATTACATTTCTCGGCCATATCGCATAGATCTCACTGTGAAAAGGCTTAAATGACTTTTTTTAATTAAGTTTGAAGATTGCGCTGAAACCAAATGTCCTAGAACTAAATTTCCAAATGTAACTACTAGATTATGATAAAATACACTATTGGGTGAAGTTTGGTTTACTTCTGCGCAGCGGTTTGGGAGTTAACATCAAAATTACATTTCTCGGCCATATCGCATAGATCTCACTGTGAAAAGGCTTAAATGGCTTTTTTGACCTAAGTTTGAGGATTGCGCTCAAATCAAATGTCCTAGAACCAAATTTCCACATGTAAATACTAGATTGTGATACAATACACTAATGGGTGAAGTTTGGTTTACTTCTGCGCAGCGGTTTGGGAGTTAACATCAAAATTACATTTCTCGGCCATATCGCATAGATCTCACTCTAAGTTTGAGGATTGCGCTCAAATCAAATGTCCTAGAACCAAATTTCCACATGTAACTACTAGATTGTGATACAATACACTATTGGGTGAAGTTTGGTTGACTTCCGCGCAGCGGTTTGGGAGTTAACATCAAAATTACATTTCTCGGCCATATCGCATAGATCTCACTGTGAAAAGGCTTAAATGACTTTTTTTAATTAAGTTTGAAGATTGCGCTGAAACCAAATGTCCTAGAACTAAATTTCCAAATGTAACTACTAGATTATGATAAAATACACTATTGGGTGAAGTTTGGTTTACTTCTGCGCAGCGGTTTGGGAGTTAACATCAAAATTACATTTCTCGGCCATATCGCATAGATCTCACTGTGAAAAGGCTTAAATGGCTTTTTTGACCTAAGTTTGAGGATTGCGCTCAAATCAAATTTCCTAGAACCAAATTTCTACATGTAACTACTAGATTGTGATACAATACACTATTGGGTGAAGTTTGGTTTACTTCTGCGCAGCGGTTTGGGAGTTAACATCAAAATTACATTTCTCGGCCATATCGCATAGATCTCACTGTGAAAAGGCTTAAATGACTTTTTTTAATTAAGTTTGAAGATTGCGCTCAAACCAAATGTCCTAGAACTAAATTTCCAAATGTAACTACTAGATTATGATAAAATACACTATTGGGTGAAGTTTGGTTTACTTCTGCGCAGCGGTTTGGGAGTGAACATCAAAATTACATTTCTCGGCCATATCGCATAGATCTCACTGTGAAAAGGCTTAAATAACTTTTTTTAATTAAGTTTGAAGATTGCGCTGAAACCAAATGTCCTAGAACTAAATTTCCAAATGTAACTACTAGATTATGATAAAATACACTATTGGGTGAAGTTTGGTTTACTTCTGCGCAGCGGTTTGGGAGTTAACATCAAAATTACATTTCTCGGCCATATCGCATAGATCTCACTGTGAAAAGGCTTAAATGGCTTTTTTGACCTAAGTTTGAGGATTGCGCTCAAATCAAATGTCCTAGAACCAAATTTCCACATGTAACTACTAGATTGTGATACAATACACTATTGGGTGAAGTTTGGTTTACTTCTGCGCAGCGGTTTGGGAGTTAACATCAAAATTACATTTCTCGGCCATATCGCATAGATCTCACTGTGAAAAGGCTTAAATGGCTTTTTTGACCTAAGTTTGAGGATTGCGCTCAAATCAAATGTCCTAGAACCAAATTTCCACATGTAACTACTAGATTGTGATACAATACACTATTGGGTGAAGTTTGGTTTACTTCTGCGCAGCGGTTTGGGAGTTAACATCAAAATTACATTTCTCGGCCATATCGCATAGATCTCACTGTGAAAAGGCTTAAATGACTTTTTTAAATTAAGTTTGAAGACTGCGCTCAAACCAAATGTCCTAAAACTAAATTTCCAAATGTAACTACTAGATTGTGATAAAATACACTATTGGGTGAAGTTTGGTTGACTTCTGCGCAGCGGTTTGGGAGTTAACATCAAAATTACATTTCTCGGCCATATCGCATAGATCTCACTGTGAAAAGGCTTAAATGGCTTTTTTGACCTAAGTTTGAGGATTGCACTCAAATCAAATGTCCTAGAACCAAATTTCCAAATGTAACTACTAGATTGTGATAAAATACACTATTGTGTGAAGTTTAATTGACTTCTGCGCAGCGGTTTGGGAGTTAACATCAAAATTACATTTCTCGGCCATATCGCATAGATCTCACTGTGAAAAGGCTTAAATGACTTTTTTTAATTAAGTTTGAAGATTGCGCTCAAACCAAATGTCCTAGAACTAAATTTCCAAATGTAACTACTAGATTGTGATAAAATACACTATTGGGTGAAGTTTGGTTGACTTCTGCGCAGCGGTATGGGAGTTAACATCAAAATTACATTTCTCGGCCATATCGCATAGATCTCACTGTGAAAAGGCTTAAATGGCTTTTTTGACCTAAGTTTGAGGATTGCGCTCAAATCAAATGTCCTAGAACCAAATTTCCACATGTAACTACTAGATTGTGATACAATACACTATTGGGTGAAGTTTGGTTGACTTCCGCGAAGCGGTTTGGGAGTTAACATCAAAATTACATTTCTCGGCCATATCGCATAGATCTCACTGTGAAAAGGCTTAAATGACTTTTTTTAATTAAGTTTGAAGATTGCGCTGAAACCAAATGTCCTAGAACTAAATTTCCAAATGTAACTACTAGATTATGATAAAATACACTATTGGGTGAAGTTTGGTTTACTTCTGCGCAGCGGTTTGGGAGTTAACATCAAAATTACATTTCTCGGCCATATCGCATAGATCTCACTGTGAAAAGGCTTAAATGGCTTTTTTGACCTAAGTTTGAGGATTGCGCTCAAATCAAATGTCCTAGAACCAAATTTCCACATGTAACTACTAGATTGTGATACAATACACTAATGGGTGAAGTTTGGTTTACTTCTGCGCAGCGGTTTGGGAGTTAACATCAAAATTACATTTCTCGGCCATATCGCATAGATCTCACTGTGAAAAGGCTTAAATGGCTTTTTTGACCTAAGTTTGAGGATTGCGCTCAAATCAAATGTCCTAGAACCAAATTTCCACATGTAACTACTAGATTGTGATACAATACACTATTGGGTGAAGTTTGGTTTACTTCTGCGCAGCGGTTTGGGAGTTAACATCAAAATTACATTTCTCGGCCATATCGCATAGATCTCACTGTGAAAAGGCTTAAATGACTTTTTTAAATTAAGTTTGAAGACTGCGCTCAAACCAAATGTCCTAAAACTAAATTTCCAAATGTAACTACTAGATTGTGATAAAATACACTATTGGGTGAAGTTTGGTTGACTTCTGCGCAGCGGTTTGGGAGTTAACATCAAAATTACATTTCTCGGCCATATCGCATAGATCTCACTGTGAAAAGGCTTAAATGGCTTTTTTGACCTAAGTTTGAGGATTGCACTCAAATCAAATGTCCTAGAACCAAATTTCCAAATGTAACTACTAGATTGTGATAAAATACACTATTGTGTGGTTTGGTTGACTTCTGCGCAGCGGTTTGGGAGTTAACATCAAAATTACATTTCTCGGCCATATCGCATAGATCTCACTGTGAAAAGGCTTAAATGACTTTTTTTAATTAAGTTTGAAGATTGCGCTGAAACCAAATGTCCTAGAACTAAATTTCCAAATGTAACTACTAGATTATGATAAAATACACTATTGGGTGAAGTTTGGTTTACTTCTGCGCAGCGGTTTGGGAGTTAACATCAAAATTACATTTCTCGGCCATATCGCATAGATCTCACTGTGAAAAGGCTTAAATGGCTTTTTTGACCTAAGTTTGAGGATTGCGCTCAAATCAAATGTCCTAGAACCAAATTTCCACATGTAACTACTAGATTGTGATACAATACACTAATGGGTGAAGTTTGGTTGACTTCTGCGCAGCGGTTTGGGAGTGAACATCAAAATTACATTTCTCGGCCATATCGCATAGATCTCACTGTGAAAAGGCTTAAATGACTTTTTTAAATTAAGTTTGAAGACTTCGCTCAAACCAAATGTCCTAAAACTAAATTTCCAAATGTAACTACTAGATTGTGATAAAATACACTATTGGGTGAAGTTTGGTTGACTTCTGCGCAGCGGTTTGGGAGTTAACATCAAAATTACATTTCTCGGCCATATCGCATAGATCTCACTGTGAAAAGGCTTAAATGACTTTTTTAAATTAAGTTTGAAGACTGCGCTCAAACCAAATGTCCTAAAACTAAATTTCCAAATGTAACTACTAGATTGTGATAAAATACACTATTGGGTGAAGTTTGGTTGACTTCTGCGCAGCGGTTTGGGAGTTAACATCAAAATTACATTTCTCGGCCATATCGCATAGATCTCACTGTGAAAAGGCTTAAATGGCTTTTTTGACCTAAGTTTGAGGATTGCACTCAAATCAAATGTCCTAGAACCAAATTTTCAAATGTAACTACTAGATTGTGATAAAATACACTATTGTGTGAAGTTTGGTTGACTTCTGCGCAGCGGTTTGGGAGTTAACATCAAAATTACATTTCTCGGCCATATCGCATAGATCTCACTGTGAAAAGGCTTAAATGACTTTTTTTAATTAAGTTTGAAGATTGCGCTCAAACCAAATGTCCTAGAACTAAATTTCCAAATGTAACTACTAGATTGTGATAAAATACACTATTGGGTGAAGTTTGGTTGACTTCTGCGCAGCGGTATGGGAGTTAACATCAAAATTACATTTCTCGGCCATATCGCATAGATCTCACTGTGAAAAGGCTTAAATGGCTTTTTTGACCTAAGTTTGAGGATTGCGCTCAAATCAAATGTCCTAGAACCAAATTTCCACATGTAACTACTAGATTGTGATACAATACACTATTGGGTGAAGTTTGGTTGACTTCCGCGCAGCGGTTTGGGAGTTAACATCAAAATTACATTTCTCGGCCATATCGCATAGATCTCACTGTGAAAAGGCTTAAATGACTTTTTTTAATTAAGTTTGAAGATTGCGCTCAAACCAAATGTCCTAGAACTAAATTTCCAAATGTAACTACTAGATTGTGATAAAATACACTATTGGGTGAAGTTTGGTTGACTTCTGCGCAGCGGTTTGGGAGTTAACATCAAAATTACATTTCTCGGCCATATCGCATAGATCTCACTGTGAAAAGGCTTAAATGGCTTTTTTGACCTAAGTTTGAGGATTGCGCTCAAATCAAATGTCCTAGAACCAAATTTCCACATGTAACTACTAGATTGTGATACAATACACTATTGGGTGAAGTTTGGTTGACTTCCGCGCAGCGGTTTGGGAGTTAACATCAAAATTACATTTCTCGGCCATATCGCATAGATCTCACTGTGAAAAGGCTTAAATGACTTTTTTTAATTAAGTTTGAAGATTGCGCTGAAACCAAATGTCCTAGAACTAAATTTCCAAATGTAACTACTAGATTATGATAAAATACACTATTGGGTGAAGTTTGGTTTACTTCTGCGCAGCGGTTTGGGAGTTAACATCAAAATTACATTTCTCGGCCATATCGCATAGATCTCACTGTGAAAAGGCTTAAATGGCTTTTTTGACCTAAGTTTGAGGATTGCGCTCAAATCAAATTTCCTAGAACCAAATTTCTACATGTAACTACTAGATTGTGATACAATACACTATTGGGTGAAGTTTGGTTGACTTCTGCGCAGCGGTTTGGGAGTTAACATCAAAATTACATTTCTCGGCCATATCGCATAGATCTCACTGTGAAAAGGCTTAAATGGCTTTTTTGACCTAAGTTTGAGGATTGCGCTCAAATCAAATGTCCTAGAACCAAATTTCCACATGTAACTACTAGATTGTGATACAATACACTAATGGGTGAAGTTTGGTTTACTTCTGCGCAGCGGTTTGGGAGTTAACATCAAAATTACATTTCTCGGCCATATCGCATAGATCTCACTGTGAAAAGGCTTAAATGGCTTTTTTGACCTAAGTTTGAGGATTGCGCTCAAATCAAATGTCCTAGAACTAAATTTCCAAATGTAACTACTAGATTGTGATAAAATACACTATTGTGTGAAGTTTGGTTGACTTCTGCGCAGCGGTTTGGGAGTTAACATCAAAATTACATTTCTCGGCCATATCGCATAGATCTCACTGTGAAAAGGCTTAAATGACTTTTTTTAATTAAGTTTGAAGATTGCGCTCAAACCAAATGTCCTAGAACTAAATTTCCAAATGTAACTACTAGATTATGATAAAATACACTATTGGGTGAAGTTTGGTTTACTTCTGCGCAGCGGTTTGGGAGTGAACATCAAAATTACATTTCTCGGCCATATCGCATAGATCTCACTGTGAAAAGGCTTAAATAACTTTTTTTAATTAAGTTTGAAGATTGCGCTGAAACCAAATGTCCTAGAACTAAATTTCCAAATGTAACTACTAGATTATGATAAAATACACTATTGGGTGAAGTTTGGTTTACTTCTGCGCAGCGGTTTGGGAGTTAACATCAAAATTACATTTCTCGGCCATATCGCATAGATCTCACTGTGAAAAGGCTTAAATGGCTTTTTTGACCTAAGTTTGAGGATTGCGCTCAAATCAAATGTCCTAGAACCAAATTTCCACATGTAACTACTAGATTGTGATACAATACACTATTGGGTGAAGTTTGGTTTACTTCTGCGCAGCGGTTTGGGAGTTAACATCAAAATTACATTTCTCGGCCATATCGCATAGATCTCACTGTGAAAAGGCTTAAATGGCTTTTTTGACCTAAGTTTGAGGATTGCGCTCAAATCAAATGTCCTAGAACCAAATTTCCACATGTAACTACTAGATTGTGATACAATACACTATTGGGTGAAGTTTGGTTTACTTCTGCGCAGCGGTTTGGGAGTTAACATCAAAATTACATTTCTCGGCCATATCGCATAGATCTCACTGTGAAAAGGCTTAAATGACTTTTTTAAATTAAGTTTGAAGACTGCGCTCAAACCAAATGTCCTAAAACTAAATTTCCAAATATAACTACTAGATTGTGATAAAATACACTATTGGGTGAAGTTTGGTTGACTTCTGCGCAGCGGTTTGGGAGTTAACATCAAAATTACATTTCTCGGCCATATCGCATAGATCTCACTGTGAAAAGGCTTAAATGGCTTTTTTGACCTAAGTTTGAGGATTGCACTCAAATCAAATGTCCTAGAACCAAATTTCCAAATGTAACTACTAGATTGTGATAAAATACACTATTGTGTGGTTTGGTTGACTTCTGCGCAGCGGTTTGGGAGTTAACATCAAAATTACATTTCTCGGCCATATCGCATAGATCTCACTGTGAAAAGGCTTAAATGACTTTTTTTAATTAAGTTTGAAGATTGCGCTCAAACCAAATGTCCTAGAACTAAATTTCCAAATGTAACTACTAGATTGTGATAAAATACACTATTGGGTGAAGTTTGGTTGACTTCTGCGCAGCGGTTTGGGAGTTAACATCAAAATTACATTTCTCGGCCATATCGCATAGATCTCACTGTGAAAAGGCTTAAATGGCTTTTTTGACCTAAGTTTGAGGATTGCGCTCAAATCAAATGTCCTAGAACCAAATTTCCACATGTAACTACTAGATTGTGATACAATACACTATTGGGTGAAGTTTGGTTGACTTCCGCGCAGCGGTTTGGGAGTTAACATCAAAATTACATTTCTCGGCCATATCGCATTGATCTCACTGTGAAAAGGCTTAAATGACTTTTTTTAATTAAGTTTGAAGATTGCGCTGAAACCAAATGTCCTAGAACTAAATTTCCAAATGTAACTACTAGATTATGATAAAATACACTATTGGGTGAAGTTTGGTTTACTTCTGCGCAGCGGTTTGGGAGTTAACATCAAAATTACATTTCTCGGCCATATCGCATAGATCTCACTGTGAAAAGGCTTAAATGGCTTTTTTGACCTAAGTTTGAGGATTGCGCTCAAATCAAATGTCCTAGAACCAAATTTCCACATGTAACTACTAGATTGTGATACAATACACTAATGGGTGAAGTTTGGTTGACTTCTGCGCAGCGGTTTGGGAGTGAACATCAAAATTACATTTCTCGGCCATATCGCATAGATCTCACTGTGAAAAGGCTTAAATGACTTTTTTAAATTAAGTTTGAAGACTTCGCTCAAACCAAATGTCCTAAAACTAAATTTCCAAATGTAACTACTAGATTGTGATAAAATACACTATTGGGTGAAGTTTGGTTGACTTCTGCGCAGCGGTTTGGGAGTTAACATCAAAATTACATTTCTCGGCCATATCGCATAGATCTCACTGTGAAAAGGCTTAAATGACTTTTTTAAATTAAGTTTGAAGACTGCGCTCAAACCAAATGTCCTAAAACTAAATTTCCAAATGTAACTACTAGATTGTGATAAAATACACTATTGGGTGAAGTTTGGTTGACTTCTGCGCAGCGGTTTGGGAGTTAACATCAAAATTACATTTCTCGGCCATATCGCATAGATCTCACTGTGAAAAGGCTTAAATGGCTTTTTTGACCTAAGTTTGAGGATTGCACTCAAATCAAATGTCCTACAACCAAATTTCCAAATGTAACTACTAGATTGTGATAAAATACACTATTGTGTGAAGTTTGGTTGACTTCTGCGCAGCGGTTTGGGAGTTAACATCAAAATTACATTTCTCGGCCATATCGCATAGATCTCACTGTGAAAAGGCTTAAATGACTTTTTTTAATTAAGTTTGAAGATTGCGCTCAAACCAAATGTCCTAGAACTAAATTTCCAAATGTAACTACTAGATTGTGATAAAATACACTATTGGGTGAAGTTTGGTTGACTTCTGCGCAGCGGTATGGGAGTTAACATCAAAATTACATTTCTCGGCCATATCGCATAGATCTCACTGTGAAAAGGCTTAAATGGCTTTTTTGACCTAAGTTTGAGGATTGCGCTCAAATCAAATGTCCTAGAACCAAATTTCCACATGTAACTACTAGATTGTGATACAATACACTATTGGGTGAAGTTTGGTTGACTTCCGCGCAGCGGTTTGGGAGTTAACATCAAAATTACATTTCTCGGCCATATCGCATAGATCTCACTGTGAAAAGGCTTAAATGACTTTTTTTAATTAAGTTTGAAGATTGCGCTGAAACCAAATGTCCTAGAACTAAATTTCCAAATGTAACTACTAGATTATGATAAAATACACTATTGGGTGAAGTTTGGTTTACTTCTGCGCAGCGGTTTGGGAGTTAACATCAAAATTACATTTCTCGGCCATATCGCATAGATCTCACTGTGAAAAGGCTTAAATGGCTTTTTTGACCTAAGTTTGAGGATTGCGCTCAAATCAAATGTCCTAGAACCAAATTTCCACATGTAACTACTAGATTGTGATACAATACACTAATGGGTGAAGTTTGGTTTACTTCTGCGCAGCGGTTTGGGAGTTAACATCAAAATTACATTTCTCGGCCATATCGCATAGATCTCACTGTGAAAAGGCTTAAATGACTTTTTTTAATTAAGTTTGAAGATTGCGCTCAAACCAAATGTCCTAAAACTAAATTTCCAAATGTATCTACTAGATTGTGATAAAATACACTATTGGGTGAAGTTTGGTTGACTTCTGCGCAGCGGTTTGGGAGTTAACATCAAAATTACATTTCTCGGCCATATCGCATAGATCTCACTGTGAAAAGGCTTAAATGGCTTTTTTGACCTAAGTTTGAGGATTGCGCTCAAATCAAATGTCCTAGAACTAAATTTCCAAATATAACTACTAGATTGTGATAAAATACACTATTGGGTGAAGTTTGGTTTACTTCTGCGCAGCGGTTTGGGAGTTAACATCAAAATTACATTTCTCGGCCATATCGCATAGATCTCACTGTGAAAAGGCTTAAATGGCTTTTTTGACCTAAGTTTGAGGATTGCGCTCAAATCAAATGTCCTAGAACCAAATTTCCACATGTAACTACTAGATTGTGATACAATACACTATTGGGTGAAGTTTGGTTGACTTCCGCGCAGCGGTTTGGGAGTTAACATCAAAATTACATTTCTCGGCCATATCGCATAGATCTCACTGTGAAAAGGCTTAAATGACTTTTTTTAATTAAGTTTGAAGATTGCGCTGAAACCAAATGTCCTAGAACTAAATTTCCAAATGTAACTACTAGATTATGATAAAATACACTATTGGGTGAAGTTTGGTTTACTTCTGCGCAGCGGTTTGGGAGTTAACATCAAAATTACATTTCTCGGCCATATCGCATAGATCTCACTGTGAAAAGGCTTAAATGGCTTTTTTGACCTAAGTTTGAGGATTGCGCTCAAATCAAATGTCCTAGAACCAAATTTCCACATGTAACTACTAGATTGTGATACAATACACTAATGGGTGAAGTTTGGTTGACTTCTGCGCAGCGGTTTGGGAGTGAACATCAAAATTACATTTCTCGGCCATATCGCATAGATCTCACTGTGAAAAGGCTTAAATGACTTTTTTTAATTAAGTTTGAAGATTGCGCTCAAACCAAATGTCCTAAAACTAAATTTCCAAATGTATCTACTAGATTGTGATAAAATACACTATTGGGTGAAGTTTGGTTGACTTCTGCGCAGCGGTTTGGGAGTTAACATCAAAATTACATTTCTCGGCCATATCGCATAGATCTCACTGTGAAAAGGCTTAAATGGCTTTTTTGACCTAAGTTTGAGGATTGCGCTCAAATCAAATGTCCTAGAACTAAATTTCCAAATATAACTACTAGATTGTGATAAAATACACTATTGGGTGAAGTTTGGTTTACTTCTGCGCAGCGGTTTGGGAGTTAACATCAAAATTACATTTCTCGGCCATATCGCATAGATCACACTGTGAAAAGGCTTAAATGGCTTTTTTGACCTAAGTTTGAGGATTGCGCTCAAATCAAATGTCCTAGAACCAAATTTCCACATGTAACTACTAGATTGTGATACAATACACTATTGGGTGAAGTTTGGTTTACTTCTGCGCAGCGGTTTGGGAGTTAACATCAAAATTACATTTCTCGGCCATATCGCATAGATCTCACTGTGAAAAGGCTTAAATGGCTTTTTTGACCTAAGTTTGAGGATTGCGCTCAAATCAAATGTCCTAGAACCAAATTTCCACATGTAACTACTAGATTGTGATACAATACACTATTGGGTGAAGTTTGGTTTACTTCTGCGCAGCGGTTTGGGAGTTAACATCAAAATTACATTTCTCGGCCATATCGCATAGATCTCACTGTGAAAAGGCTTAAATGACTTTTTTAAATTAATTTTGAAGACTTCGCTCAAACCAAATGTCCTAAAACTAAATTTCCAAATGTAACTACTAGATTGTGATAAAATACACTATTGGGTGAAGTTTGGTTGACTTCTGCGCAGCGGTTTGGGAGTTAACATCAAAATTACATTTCTCGGCCATATCGCATAGATCTCACTGTGAAAAGGCTTAAATGGCTTTTTTGACCTAAGTTTGAGGATTGCACTCAAATCAAATGTCCTAGAACCAAATTTCCAAATGTAACTACTAGATTGTGATAAAATACACTATTGTGTGAAGTTTGGTTGACTTCTGCGCAGCGGTTTGGGAGTTAACATCAAAATTACATTTCTCGGCCATATCGCATAGATCTCACTGTGAAAAGGCTTAAATGACTTTTTTTAATTAAGTTTGAAGATTGCGCTCAAACCAAATGTCCTAGAACTAAATTTCCAAATGTAACTACTAGATTATGATAAAATACACTATTGGGGGAAGTTTGGTTTACTTCTGCGCAGCGGTTTGGGAGTGAACATCAAAATTACATTTCTCGGCCATATCGCATAGATCTCACTGTGAAAAGGCTTAAATGACTTTTTTTAATTAAGTTTGAAGATTGCGCTCAAACCAAATGTCCTAAAACTAAATTTCCAAATGTAACTACTAGATTGTGATAAAATACACTATTGGGTGAAGTTTGGTTGACTTCTGCGCAGCGGTTTGGGAGTTAACATCAAAATTACATTTCTCGGCCATATCGCATAGATCTCACTGTGAAAAGGCTTAAATGGCTTTTTTGACCTAAGTTTGAGGATTGCGCTCAAATCAAATGTCCTAGAACTAAATTTCCAAATATAACTACTAGATTGTGATAAAATACACTATTGGGTGAAGTTTGGTTGACTTCTGCGCAGCGGTTTGGGAGTTAACATCAAAATTACATTTCTCGGCCATATCGCATAGATCTCACTGTGAAAAGGCTTAAATGACTTTTTTTAATTAAGTTTGAAGATTGCGCTCAAACCAAATGTCCTAGAACTAAATTTCCAAATGTAACTACTAGATTTTGATAAAATACACTATTGGGTGAAGTTTGGTTGACTTCTGCGCAGCGGTTTGGGAGTTAACATCAAAATTACATTTCTCGGCCATATCGCATAGATCTCACTGTGAAAAGGCTTAAATGGCTTTTTTGACCTAAGTTTGAGGATTGCGCTCAAATCAAATGTCCTAGAACCAAATTTCCACATGTAACTACTAGATTGTGATACAATACACTAATGGGTGAAGTTTGGTTGACTTCTGCGCAGCGGTTTGGGAGTGAACATCAAAATTACATTTCTCGGCCATATCGCATAGATCTCACTGTGAAAAGGCTTAAATGACTTTTTTTAATTAAGTTTGAAGATTGCGCTCAAACCAAATGTCCTAAAACTAAATTTCTAAATGTAACTACTAGATTGTGATAAAATACACTATTGGGTGAAGTTTGGTTGACTTCTGCGCAGCGGTTTGGGAGTTAACATCAAAATTACATTTCTCGGCCATATCGCATAGATCTCACTGTGAAAAGGCTTAAATGGCTTTTTTGACCTAAGTTTGAGGATTGCGCTCAAATCAAATGTCCTAGAACTAAATTTCCAAATATAACTACTAGATTGTGATAAAATACACTATTGGGTGAAGTTTGGTTGACTTCTGCGCAGCGGTTTGGGAGTTAACATCAAAATTACATTTCTCGGCCATATCGCATAGATCTCACTGTGAAAAGGCTTAAATGGCTTTTTCGACCTAAGTTTGAGGATTGCGCTCAAATAAAATGTCCTAGAACCAAATTTCCACATGTAACTACTAGATTGTGATACAATACACTATTGGGTGAAGTTTGGTTTACTTCTGCGCAGCGGTTTGGGAGTTAACATCAAAATTACATTTCTCGGCCATATCGCATAGATCTCACTGTGAAAAGGCTTAAATGACTTTTTTTAATTAAGTTTGAAGATTGCGCTCAAACCAAATGTCCTAGAACTAAATTTCCAAATGTAACTACTAGATTATGATAATATACACTATTGGGGGAAGTTTGGTTTACTTCTGCGCAGCGGTTTGGGAGTGAACATCAAAATTACATTTCTCGGCCATATCGCATAGATCTCACTGTGAAAAGGCTTAAATGACTTTTTTTAATTAAGTTTGAAGATTGCGCTCAAACCAAATGTCCTAAAACTAAATTTCCAAATGTAACTACTAGATTGTGATAAAATACACTATTGGGTGAAGTTTGGTTGACTTCTGCGCAGCGGTTTGGGAGTTAACATCAAAATTACATTTCTCGGCCATATCGCATAGATCTCACTGTGAAAAGGCTTAAATGGCTTTTTTGACCTAAGTTTGAGGATTGCGCTCAAATCAAATGTCCTAGAACCAAATTTCCACATGTAACTACTAGATTGTGATACAATACACTATTGGGTGAAGTTTGGTTGACTTCCGCGCAGCGGTTTGGGAGTTAACATCAAAATTACATTTCTCGGCCATATCGCATAGATCTCACTGTGAAAAGGCTTAAATGACTTTTTTTAATTAAGTTTGAAGATTGCGCTGAAACCAAATGTCCTAGAACTAAATTTCCAAATGTAACTACTAGATTATGATAAAATACACTATTGGGTGAAGTTTGGTTTACTTCTGCGCAGCGGTTTGGGAGTTAACATCAAAATTACATTTCTCGGCCATATCGCATAGATCTCACTGTGAAAAGGCTTAAATGGCTTTTTTGACCTAAGTTTGAGGATTGCGCTCAAATCAAATGTCCTAGAACCAAATTTCCACATGTAACTACTAGATTGTGATACAATACACTAATGGGTGAAGTTTGGTTTACTTCTGCGCAGCGGTTTGGGAGTTAACATCAAAATTACATTTCTCGGCCATATCGCATAGATCTCACTGTGAAAAGGCTTAAATGACTTTTTTTAATTAAGTTTGAAGATTGCGCTCAAACCAAATGTCCTAAAACTAAATTTCCAAATGTATCTACTAGATTGTGATAAAATACACTATTGGGTGAAGTTTGGTTGACTTCTGCGCAGCGGTTTGGGAGTTAACATCAAAATTACATTTCTCGGCCATATCGCATAGATCTCACTGTGAAAAGGCTTAAATGGCTTTTTTGACCTAAGTTTGAGGATTGCGCTCAAATCAAATGTCCTAGAACTAAATTTCCAAATATAACTACTAGATTGTGATAAAATACACTATTGGGTGAAGTTTGGTTTACTTCTGCGCAGCGGTTTGGGAGTTAACATCAAAATTACATTTCTCGGCCATATCGCATAGATCTCACTGTGAAAAGGCTTAAATGGCTTTTTTGACCTAAGTTTGAGGATTGCGCTCAAATCAAATGTCCTAGAACCAAATTTCCACATGTAACTACTAGATTGTGATACAATACACTATTGGGTGAAGTTTGGTTGACTTCCGCGCAGCGGTTTGGGAGTTAACATCAAAATTACATTTCTCGGCCATATCGCATAGATCTCACTGTGAAAAGGCTTAAATGACTTTTTTTAATTAAGTTTGAAGATTGCGCTGAAACCAAATGTCCTAGAACTAAATTTCCAAATGTAACTACTAGATTATGATAAAATACACTATTGGGTGAAGTTTGGTTTACTTCTGCGCAGCGGTTTGGGAGTTAACATCAAAATTACATTTCTCGGCCATATCGCATAGATCTCACTGTGAAAAGGCTTAAATGGCTTTTTTGACCTAAGTTTGAGGATTGCGCTCAAATCAAATGTCCTAGAACCAAATTTCCACATGTAACTACTAGATTGTGATACAATACACTAATGGGTGAAGTTTGGTTGACTTCTGCGCAGCGGTTTGGGAGTGAACATCAAAATTACATTTCTCGGCCATATCGCATAGATCTCACTGTGAAAAGGCTTAAATGGCTTTTTTGACCTAAGTTTGAGGATTGCGCTCAAATCAAATGTCCTAGAACTAAATTTCCAAATATAACTACTAGATTGTGATAAAATACACTATTGGGTGAAGTTTGGTTTACTTCTGCGCAGCGGTTTGGGAGTTAACATCAAAATTACATTTCTCGGCCATATCGCATAGATCACACTGTGAAAAGGCTTAAATGGCTTTTTTGACCTAAGTTTGAGGATTGCGCTCAAATCAAATGTCCTAGAACCAAATTTCCACATGTAACTACTAGATTGTGATACAATACACTATTGGGTGAAGTTTGGTTTACTTCTGCGCAGCGGTTTGGGAGTTAACATCAAAATTACATTTCTCGGCCATATCGCATAGATCTCACTGTGAAAAGGCTTAAATGGCTTTTTTGACCTAAGTTTGAGGATTGCGCTCAAATCAAATGTCCTAGAACCAAATTTCCACATGTAACTACTAGATTGTGATACAATACACTATTGGGTGAAGTTTGGTTTACTTCTGCGCAGCGGTTTGGGAGTTAACATCAAAATTACATTTCTCGGCCATATCGCATAGATCTCACTGTGAAAAGGCTTAAATGACTTTTTTAAATTAATTTTGAAGACTTCGCTCAAACCAAATGTCCTAAAACTAAATTTCCAAATGTAACTACTAGATTGTGATAAAATACACTATTGGGTGAAGTTTGGTTGACTTCTGCGCAGCGGTTTGGGAGTTAACATCAAAATTACATTTCTCGGCCATATCGCATAGATCTCACTGTGAAAAGGCTTAAATGGCTTTTTTGACCTAAGTTTGAGGATTGCACTCAAATCAAATGTCCTAGAACCAAATTTCCAAATGTAACTACTAGATTGTGATAAAATACACTATTGTGTGAAGTTTGGTTGACTTCTGCGCAGCGGTTTGGGAGTTAACATCAAAATTACATTTCTCGGCCATATCGCATAGATCTCACTGTGAAAAGGCTTAAATGACTTTTTTTAATTAAGTTTGAAGATTGCGCTCAAACCAAATGTCCTAGAACTAAATTTCCAAATGTAACTACTAGATTATGATAAAATACACTATTGGGGAAAGTTTGGTTTACTTCTGCGCAGCGGTTTGGGAGTGAACATCAAAATTACATTTCTCGGCCATATCGCATAGATCTCACTGTGAAAAGGCTTAAATGACTTTTTTTAATTAAGTTTGAAGATTGCGCTCAAACCAAATGTCCTAAAACTAAATTTCCAAATGTAACTACTAGATTGTGATAAAATACACTATTGGGTGAAGTTTGGTTGACTTCTGCGCAGCGGTTTGGGAGTTAACATCAAAATTACATTTCTCGGCCATATCGCATAGATCTCACTGTGAAAAGGCTTAAATGGCTTTTTTGACCTAAGTTTGAGGATTGCGCTCAAATCAAATGTCCTAGAACTAAATTTCCAAATATAACTACTAGATTGTGATAAAATACACTATTGGGTGAAGTTTGGTTTACTTCTGCGCAGCGGTTTGGGAGTTAACATCAAAATTACATTTCTCGGCCATATCGCATAGATCTCACTGTGAAAAGGCTTAAATGGCTTTTTTGACCTAAGTTTGAGGATTGCGCTCAAATCAAATGTCCTAGAACCAAATTTCCACATGTAACTACTAGATTGTGATACAATACACTAATGGGTGAAGTTTGGTTGACTTCTGCGCAGCGGTTTGGGAGTGAACATCAAAATTACATTTCTCGGCCATATCGCATAGATCTCACTGTGAAAAGGCTTAAATGACTTTTTTTAATTAAGTTTGAAGATTGCGCTCAAACCAAATGTCCTAAAACTAAATTTCTAAATGTAACTACTAGATTGTGATAAAATACACTATTGGGTGAAGTTTGGTTGACTTCTGCGCAGCGGTTTGGGAGTTAACATCAAAATTACATTTCTCGGCCATATCGCATAGATCTCACTGTGAAAAGGCTTAAATGGCTTTTTTGACCTAAGTTTGAGGATTGCGCTCCAATCAAATGTCCTAGAACTAAATTTCCAAATATAACTACTAGATTGTGATAAAATACACTATTGGGTGAAGTTTGGTTGACTTCTGCGCAGCGGTTTGGGAGTTAACATCAAAATTACATTTCTCGGCCATATCGCATAGATCTCACTGTGAAAAGGCTTAAATGGCTTTTTCGACCTAAGTTTGAGGATTGCGCTCAAATAAAATGTCCTAGAACCAAATTTCCACATGTAACTACTAGATTGTGATACAATACACTATTGGGTGAAGTTTGGTTTACTTCTGCGCAGCGGTTTGGGAGTTAACATCAAAATTACATTTCTCGGCCATATCGCATAGATCTCACTGTGAAAAGGCTTAAATGACTTTTTTTAATTAAGTTTGAAGATTGCGCTCAAACCAAATGTCCTAGAACTAAATTTCCAAATGTAACTACTAGATTATGATAATATACACTATTGGGGGAAGTTTGGTTTACTTCTGCGCAGCGGTTTGGGAGTGAACATCAAAATTACATTTCTCGGCCATATCGCATAGATCTCACTGTGAAAAGGCTTAAATGACTTTTTTTAATTAAGTTTGAAGATTGCGCTCAAACCAAATGTCCTAAAACTAAATTTCCAAATGTAACTACTAGATTGTGATAAAATACACTATTGGGTGAAGTTTGGTTGACTTCTGCGCAGCGGTTTGGGAGTTAACATCAAAATTACATTTCTCGGCCATATCGCATAGATCTCACTGTGAAAAGGCTTAAATGGCTTTTTTGACCTAAGTTTGAGGATTGCACTCAAATCAAATGTCCTAGAACCAAATTTCCAAATGTAACTACTAGATTGTGATAAAATACACTATTGTGTGAAGTTTGGTTGACTTCTGCGCAGCGGTTTGGGAGTTAACATCAAAATTACATTTCTCGGCCATATCGCATAGATCTCACTGTGAAAAGGCTTAAATGACTTTTTTTAATTAAGTTTGAAGATTGCGCTCAAACCAAATGTCCTAATACTAAATTTCCAAATGTAACTACTAGATTATGATAAAATACACTATTGGGTGAAGTTTGGTTTACTTCTGCGCAGCGGTTTGGGAGTGAACATCAAAATTACATTTCTCGGCCATATCGCATAGATCTCACTGTGAAAAGGCTTAAATGACTTTTTTTAATTAAGTTTGAAGATTGCGCTCAAACCAAATGTCCTAAAACTAAATTTCCAAATGTATCTACTAGATTGTGATAAAATACACTATTGGGTGAAGTTTGGTTGACTTCTGCGCAGCGGTTTGGGAGTTAACATCAAAATTACATTTCTCGGCCATATCGCATAGATCTCACTGTGAAAAGGCTTAAATGGCTTTTTTGACCTAAGTTTGAGGATTGCGCTCAAATCAAATGTCCTAGAACTAAATTTCCAAATATAACTACTAGATTGTGATAAAATACACTATTGGGTGAAGTTTGGTTGACTTCTGCGCAGCGGTTTGGGAGTTAACATCAAAATTACATTTCTCGGCCATATCGCATAGATCACACTGTGAAAAGGCTTAAATGGCTTTTTTGACCTAAGTTTGAGGATTGCGCTCAAATCAAATGTCCTAGAACCAAATTTCCACATGTAACTACTAGATTGTGATACAATACACTATTGGGTGAAGTTTGGTTTACTTCTGCGCAGCGGTTTGGGAGTTAACATCAAAATTACATTTCTCGGCCATATCGCATAGATCTCACTGTGAAAAGGCTTAAATGGCTTTTTTGACCTAAGTTTGAGGATTGCGCTCAAATCAAATGTCCTAGAACCAAATTTCCACATGTAACTACTAGATTGTGATACAATACACTATTGGGTGAAGTTTGGTTTACTTCT
Source organism: Corythoichthys intestinalis (assembly GCF_030265065.1). Taxonomy (NCBI): domain Eukaryota; kingdom Metazoa; phylum Chordata; class Actinopteri; order Syngnathiformes; family Syngnathidae; genus Corythoichthys; species Corythoichthys intestinalis. The sequence continues at coordinate 3,325,323 of NW_026651594.1, read as the reverse complement.
GCGCAGCGGTTTGGGAGTTAACATCAAAATTACATTTCTCGGCCATATCGCATAGATCTCACTGTGAAAAGGCTTAAATGACTTTTTTAAATTAATTTTGAAGACTTCGCTCAAACCAAATGTCCTAAAACTAAATTTCCAAATGTAACTACTAGATTGTGATAAAATACACTATTGGGTGAAGTTTGGTTGACTTCTGCGCAGCGGTTTGGGAGTTAACATCAAAATTACATTTCTCGGCCATATCGCATAGATCTCACTGTGAAAATGCTTAAATGGCTTTTTTGACCTAAGTTTGAGGATTGCACTCAAATCAAATGTCCTAGAACCAAATTTCCAAATGTAACTACTAGATTGTGATAAAATACACTATTGTGTGAAGTTTGGTTGACTTCTGCGCAGCGGTTTGGGAGTTAACATCAAAATTACATTTCTCGGCCATATCGCATAGATCTCACTGTGAAAAGGCTTAAATGACTTTTTTTAATTAAGTTTGAAGATTGCGCTCAAACCAAATGTCCTAGAACTAAATTTCCAAATGTAACTACTAGATTATGATAAAATACACTATTGGGGGAAGTTTGGTTTACTTCTGCGCAGCGGTTTGGGAGTGAACATCAAAATTACATTTCTCGGCCATATCGCATAGATCTCACTGTGAAAAGGCTTAAATGACTTTTTTTAATTAAGTTTGAAGATTGCGCTCAAACCAAATGTCCTAAAACTAAATTTCCAAATGTAACTACTAGATTGTGATAAAATACACTATTGGGTGAAGTTTGGTTGACTTCTGCGCAGCGGTTTGGGAGTTAACATCAAAATTACATTTCTCGGCCATATCGCATAGATCTCACTGTGAAAAGGCTTAAATGGCTTTTTTGACCTAAGTTTGAGGATTGCGCTCAAATCAAATGTCCTAGAACTAAATTTCCAAATATAACTACTAGATTGTGATAAAATACACTATTGGGTGAAGTTTGGTTGACTTCTGCGCAGCGGTTTGGGAGTTAACATCAAAATTACATTTCTCGGCCATATCGCATAGATCTCACTGTGAAAAGGCTTAAATGGCTTTTTTGACCTAAGTTTGAGGATTGCGCTCAAATCAAATGTCCTAGAACCAAATTTCCACATGTAACTACTAGATTGTGATACAATACACTATTGGGTGAAGTTTGGTTTACTTCTGCGCAGCGGTTTGGGAGTTAACATCAAAATTACATTTCTCGGCCATATCGCATAGATCTCACTGTGAAAAGGCTTAAATGACTTTTTTGACCTAAGTTTGAGAATTGCGCTCAAATCAAATGTCCTAGAACCAAATTTCCACATGTAACTACTAGATTGTGATACAATACACTATTGGGTGAAGTTTGGTTTACTTCTGCGCAGCGGTTTGGGAGTTAACATCAAAATTACATTTCTCGGCCATATCGCATAGATCTCACTGTGAAAAGGCTTAAATGACTTTTTTAAATTAATTTTGAAGACTTCGCTCAAACCAAATGTCCTAAAACTAAATTTCTAAATGTAACTACTAGATTGTGATAAAATACACTATTGGGTGAAGTTTGGTTGACTTCTGCGCAGCGGTTTGGGAGTTAACATCAAAATTACATTTCTCGGCCATATCGCATAGATCTCACTGTGAAAAGGCTTAAATGGCTTTTTTGACCTAAGTTTGAGGATTGCACTCAAATCAAATGTCCTAGAACCAAATTTCCAAATGTAACTACTAGATTGTGATAAAATACACTATTGTGTGAAGTTTGGTTGACTTCTGCGCAGCGGTTTGGGAGTTAACATCAAAATTACATTTCTCGGCCATATCGCATAGATCTCACTGTGAAAAGGCTTAAATGACTTTTTTTAATTAAGTTTGAAGATTGCGCTCAAACCAAATGTCCTAGAACTAAATTTCCAAATGTAACTACTAGATTATGATAAAATACACTATTGGGGGAAGTTTGGTTTACTTCTGCGCAGCGGTTTGGGAGTGAACATCAAAATTACATTTCTCGGCCATATCGCATAGATCTCACTGTGAAAAGGCTTAAATGACTTTTTTAAATTAATTTTGAAGACTTCGCTCAAACCAAATGTCCTAAAACTAAATTTCCAAATGTAACTACTAGATTGTGATAAAATACACTATTGGGTGAAGTTTGGTTGACTTCTGCGCAGCGGTTTGGGAGTTAACATCAAAATTACATTTCTCGGCCATATCGCATAGATCTCACTGTGAAAAGGCTTAAATGGCTTTTTTGACCTAAGTTTGAGGATTGCGCTCAAATCAAATGTCCTAGAACCAAATTTCCAAATGTAACTACTAGATTGTGATAAAATACACTATTGTGTGAAGTTTGGTTGACTTCTGCGCAGCGGTTTGGGAGTTAACATCAAAATTACATTTCTCGGCCATATCGCATAGATCTCACTGTGAAAAGGCTTAAATGACTTTTTTTAATTAAGTTTGAAGATTGCGCTCAAACCAAATGTCCTAGAACTAAATTTCCAAATGTAACTACTAGATTATGATAAAATACACTATTGGGGGAAGTTTGGTTTACTTCTGCGCAGCGGTTTGGGAGTGAACATCAAAATTACATTTCTCGGCCATATCGCATAGATCTCACTGTGAAAAGGCTTAAATGACTTTTTTTAATTAAGTTTGAAGATTGCGCTCAAACCAAATGTCCTAAAACTAAATTTCCAAATGTAACTACTAGATTGTGATAAAATACACTATTGGGTGAAGTTTGGTTGACTTCTGCGCAGCGGTTTGGGAGTTAACATCAAAATTACATTTCTCGGCCATATCGCATAGATCTCACTGTGAAAAGGCTTAAATGGCTTTTTTGACCTAAGTTTGAGGATTGCGCTCAAATCAAATGTCCTAGAACTAAATTTCCAAATATAACTACTAGATTGTGATAAAATACACTATTGGGTGAAGTTTGGTTGACTTCTGCGCAGCGGTTTGGGAGTTAACATCAAAATTACATTTCTCGGCCATATCGCATAGATCTCACTGTGAAAAGGCTTAAATGGCTTTTTTGACCTAAGTTTGAGGATTGCGCTCAAATCAAATGTCCTAGAACCAAATTTCCACATGTAACTACTAGATTGTGATACAATACACTAATGGGTGAAGTTTGGTTGACTTCTGCGCAGCGGTTTGGGAGTGAACATCAAAATTACATTTCTCGGCCATATCGCATAGATCTCACTGTGAAAAGGCTTAAATGACTTTTTTTAATTAAGTTTGAAGATTGCGCTCAAACCAAATGTCCTAAAACTAAATTTCTAAATGTAACTACTAGATTGTGATAAAATACACTATTGGGTGAAGTTTGGTTGACTTCTGCGCAGCGGTTTGGGAGTTAACATCAAAATTACATTTCTCGGCCATATCGCATAGATCTCACTGTGAAAAGGCTTAAATGGCTTTTTTGACCTAAGTTTGAGGATTGCGCTCAAATCAAATGTCCTAGAACTAAATTTCCAAATATAACTACTAGATTGTGATAAAATACACTATTGGGTGAAGTTTGGTTGACTTCTGCGCAGCGGTTTGGGAGTTAACATCAAAATTACATTTCTCGGCCATATCGCATAGATCTCACTGTGAAAAGGCTTAAATGGCTTTTTCGACCTAAGTTTGAGGATTGCGCTCAAATCAAATGTCCTAGAACCAAATTTCCACATGTAACTACTAGATTGTGATACAATACACTATTGGGTGAAGTTTGGTTTACTTCTGCGCAGCGGTTTGGGAGTTAACATCAAAATTACATTTCTCGGCCATATCGCATAGATCTCACTGTGAAAAGGCTTAAATGACTTTTTTAAATTAAGTTTGAAGACTGCGCTCAAACCAAATGTCCTAAAACTAAATTTCCAAATGTAACTACTAGATTGTGATAAAATACACTATTGGGTGAAGTTTGGTTGACTTCTGCGCAGCGGTTTGGGAGTGAACATCAAAATTACATTTCTCGGCCATATCGCATAGATCTCACTGTGAAAAGGCTTAAATGACTTTTTTAATTAAGTTTGATGATTGCGCTCAAACCAAATGTCCTAGAACGAAATTTCCAAATGTAACTACTAGATTGTGATACAATACACTATTGGGTGAAGTTTGGTTGACTTCTGCGCAGCGGTTTGGGAGTTAACATCAAAATTACATTTCTCGGCCATATCGCATAGATCTCACTGTGAAAAGGCTTAAATGGCTTTTTTGACATAAGTTTGAGGATTGCGCTCAAATCAAATGTCCTAGAACCAAATTTCCACATGTAACTACTAGATTATGATAAAATACACTATTGGGTGAAGTTTGGTTGACTTCTGCGCAGCGGTTTGGGAGTTAACATCAAAATTACATTTCTCGGCCATATCGCATAGATCTCACTGTGAAAAGGCTTAAATGGCTTTTTTGACCTAAGTTTGAGGATTGCACTCAAATCAAATGTCCTAGAACCAAATTTCCAAATGTAACTACTAGATTGTGATAAAATACACTATTGTGTGAAGTTTGGTTGACTTCTGCGCAGCGGTTTGGGAGTTAACATCAAAATTACATTTCTCGGCCATATCGCATAGATCTCACTGTGAAAAGGCTTAAATGACTTTTTTTAATTAAGTTTGAAGATTGCGCTCAAACCAAATGTCCTAGAACTAAATTTCCAAATGTAACTACTAGATTATGATAAAATACACTATTGGGGGAAGTTTGGTTTACTTCTGCGCAGCGGTTTGGGAGTGAACATCAAAATTACATTTCTCGGCCATATCGCATAGATCTCACTGTGAAAAGGCTTAAATGACTTTTTTTAATTAAGTTTGAAGATTGCGCTCAAACCAAATGTCCTAAAACTAAATTTCCAAATGTAACTACTAGATTGTGATAAAATACACTATTGGGTGAAGTTTGGTTGACTTCTGCGCAGCGGTTTGGGAGTTAACATCAAAATTACATTTCTCGGCCATATCGCATAGATCTCACTGTGAAAAGGCTTAAATGGCTTTTTTGACCTAAGTTTGAGGATTGCGCTCAAATCAAATGTCCTAGAACTAAATTTCCAAATATAACTACTAGATTGTGATAAAATACACTATTGGGTGAAGTTTGGTTGACTTCTGCGCAGCGGTTTGGGAGTTAACATCAAAATTACATTTCTCGGCCATATCGCATAGATCTCACTGTGAAAAGGCTTAAATGGCTTTTTTGACCTAAGTTTGAGGATTGCGCTCAAATCAAATGTCCTAGAACCAAATTTCCACATGTAACTACTAGATTGTGATACAATACACTATTGGGTGAAGTTTGGTTTACTTCTGCGCAGCGGTTTGGGAGTTAACATCAAAATTACATTTCTCGGCCATATCGCATAGATCTCACTGTGAAAAGGCTTAAATGACTTTTTTGACCTAAGTTTGAGAATTGCGCTCAAATCAAATGTCCTAGAACCAAATTTCCACATGTAACTACTAGATTGTGATACAATACACTATTGGGTGAAGTTTGGTTTACTTCTGCGCAGCGGTTTGGGAGTTAACATCAAAATTACATTTCTCGGCCATATCGCATAGATCTCACTGTGAAAAGGCTTAAATGACTTTTTTAAATTAATTTTGAAGACTTCGCTCAAACCAAATGTCCTAAAACTAAATTTCTAAATGTAACTACTAGATTGTGATAAAATACACTATTGGGTGAAGTTTGGTTGACTTCTGCGCAGCGGTTTGGGAGTTAACATCAAAATTACATTTCTCGGCCATATCGCATAGATCTCACTGTGAAAAGGCTTAAATGGCTTTTTTGACCTAAGTTTGAGGATTGCACTCAAATCAAATGTCCTAGAACCAAATTTCCAAATGTAACTACTAGATTGTGATAAAATACACTATTGTGTGAAGTTTGGTTGACTTCTGCGCAGCGGTTTGGGAGTTAACATCAAAATTACATTTCTCGGCCATATCGCATAGATCTCACTGTGAAAAGGCTTAAATGACTTTTTTTAATTAAGTTTGAAGATTGCGCTCAAACCAAATGTCCTAGAACTAAATTTCCAAATGTAACTACTAGATTATGATAAAATACACTATTGGGGGAAGTTTGGTTTACTTCTGCGCAGCGGTTTGGGAGTGAACATCAAAATTACATTTCTCGGCCATATCGCATAGATCTCACTGTGAAAAGGCTTAAATGACTTTTTTAAATTAATTTTGAAGACTTCGCTCAAACCAAATGTCCTAAAACTAAATTTCCAAATGTAACTACTAGATTGTGATAAAATACACTATTGGGTGAAGTTTGGTTGACTTCTGCGCAGCGGTTTGGGAGTTAACATCAAAATTACATTTCTCGGCCATATCGCATAGATCTCACTGTGAAAAGGCTTAAATGGCTTTTTTGACCTAAGTTTGAGGATTGCGCTCAAATCAAATGTCCTAGAACCAAATTTCCAAATGTAACTACTAGATTGTGATAAAATACACTATTGTGTGAAGTTTGGTTGACTTCTGCGCAGCGGTTTGGGAGTTAACATCAAAATTACATTTCTCGGCCATATCGCATAGATCTCACTGTGAAAAGGCTTAAATGACTTTTTTTAATTAAGTTTGAAGATTGCGCTCAAACCAAATGTCCTAGAACTAAATTTCCAAATGTAACTACTAGATTATGATAAAATACACTATTGGGGGAAGTTTGGTTTACTTCTGCGCAGCGGTTTGGGAGTGAACATCAAAATTACATTTCTCGGCCATATCGCATAGATCTCACTGTGAAAAGGCTTAAATGACTTTTTTTAATTAAGTTTGAAGATTGCGCTCAAACCAAATGTCCTAAAACTAAATTTCCAAATGTAACTACTAGATTGTGATAAAATACACTATTGGGTGAAGTTTGGTTGACTTCTGCGCAGCGGTTTGGGAGTTAACATCAAAATTACATTTCTCGGCCATATCGCATAGATCTCACTGTGAAAAGGCTTAAATGGCTTTTTTGACCTAAGTTTGAGGATTGCGCTCAAATCAAATGTCCTAGAACTAAATTTCCAAATATAACTACTAGATTGTGATAAAATACACTATTGGGTGAAGTTTGGTTGACTTCTGCGCAGCGGTTTGGGAGTTAACATCAAAATTACATTTCTCGGCCATATCGCATAGATCTCACTGTGAAAAGGCTTAAATGGCTTTTTTGACCTAAGTTTGAGGATTGCGCTCAAATCAAATGTCCTAGAACCAAATTTCCACATGTAACTACTAGATTGTGATACAATACACTAATGGGTGAAGTTTGGTTGACTTCTGCGCAGCGGTTTGGGAGTGAACATCAAAATTACATTTCTCGGCCATATCGCATAGATCTCACTGTGAAAAGGCTTAAATGACTTTTTTTAATTAAGTTTGAAGATTGCGCTCAAACCAAATGTCCTAAAACTAAATTTCTAAATGTAACTACTAGATTGTGATAAAATACACTATTGGGTGAAGTTTGGTTGACTTCTGCGCAGCGGTTTGGGAGTTAACATCAAAATTACATTTCTCGGCCATATCGCATAGATCTCACTGTGAAAAGGCTTAAATGGCTTTTTTGACCTAAGTTTGAGGATTGCGCTCAAATCAAATGTCCTAGAACTAAATTTCCAAATATAACTACTAGATTGTGATAAAATACACTATTGGGTGAAGTTTGGTTGACTTCTGCGCAGCGGTTTGGGAGTTAACATCAAAATTACATTTCTCGGCCATATCGCATAGATCTCACTGTGAAAAGGCTTAAATGGCTTTTTCGACCTAAGTTTGAGGATTGCGCTCAAATCAAATGTCCTAGAACCAAATTTCCACATGTAACTACTAGATTGTGATACAATACACTATTGGGTGAAGTTTGGTTTACTTCTGCGCAGCGGTTTGGGAGTTAACATCAAAATTACATTTCTCGGCCATATCGCATAGATCTCACTGTGAAAAGGCTTAAATGACTTTTTTAAATTAAGTTTGAAGACTGCGCTCAAACCAAATGTCCTAAAACTAAATTTCCAAATGTAACTACTAGATTGTGATAAAATACACTATTGGGTGAAGTTTGGTTGACTTCTGCGCAGCGGTTTGGGAGTGAACATCAAAATTACATTTCTCGGCCATATCGCATAGATCTCACTGTGAAAAGGCTTAAATGACTTTTTTAATTAAGTTTGATGATTGCGCTCAAACCAAATGTCCTAGAACGAAATTTCCAAATGTAACTACTAGATTGTGATACAATACACTATTGGGTGAAGTTTGGTTGACTTCTGCGCAGCGGTTTGGGAGTTAACATCAAAATTACATTTCTCGGCCATATCGCATAGATCTCACTGTGAAAAGGCTTAAATGGCTTTTTTGACATAAGTTTGAGGATTGCGCTCAAATCAAATGTCCTAGAACCAAATTTCCACATGTAACTACTAGATTGTGATACAATACACTATTGGGTGAAGTTTGGCTTACTTCTGCGCAGCGGTTTGGGAGTTAACATCAAAATTACATTTCTCGGCCATATCGCATAGATCTCACTGTGAAAAGGCTTAAATGACTTTTTTTAATTAAGTTTGAAGATTGCGCTCAAACCAAATGTCCTAGAACTAAATTTCTAAATGTAACTACTAGATTGTGATAAAATACACTATTGGGTGAAGTTTGGTTAACTTCTGCGCAGCGGTTTGGGAGTTAACATCAAAATTACATTTCTCGGCCATATCGCATAGATCTCACTGTGAAAAGGCTTAAATGGCTTTTTTGACCTAAGTTTGAGGATTGCGCTCAAATCAAATGTCCTAGAACCAAATTTCCACATGTAACTACTAGATTGTGATACAATACACTAATGGGTGAAGTTTGGTTGACTTCTGCGCAGCGGTTTGGGAGTGAACATCAAAATTACATTTCTCGGCCATATCGCATAGATCTCACTGTGAAAAGGCTTAAATGACTTTTTTTAATTAAGTTTGAAGATTGCGCTCAAACCAAATGTCCTAAAACTAAATTTCCAAATGTATCTACTAGATTGTGATAAAATACACTATTGGGTGAAGTTTGGTTGACTTCTGCGCAGCGGTTTGGGAGTTAACATCAAAATTACATTTCTCGGCCATATCGCATAGATCTCACTGTGAAAAGGCTTAAATGGCTTTTTTGACCTAAGTTTGAGGATTGCGCTCAAATCAAATGTCCTAGAACTAAATTTCCAAATATAACTACTAGATTGTGATAAAATACACTATTGGGTGAAGTTTGGTTTACTTCTGCGCAGCGGTTTGGGAGTTAACATCAAAATTACATTTCTCGGCCATATCGCATAGATCACACTGTGAAAAGGCTTAAATGGCTTTTTTGACCTAAGTTTGAGGATTGCGCTCAAATCAAATGTCCTAGAACCAAATTTCCACATGTAACTACTAGATTGTGATACAATACACTATTGGGTGAAGTTTGGTTTACTTCTGCGCAGCGGTTTGGGAGTTAACATCAAAATTACATTTCTCGGCCATATCGCATAGATCTCACTGTGAAAAGGCTTAAATGGCTTTTTTGACCTAAGTTTGAGGATTGCGCTCAAATCAAATGTCCTAGAACCAAATTTCCACATGTAACTACTAGATTGTGATACAATACACTATTGGGTGAAGTTTGGTTTACTTCTGCGCAGCGGTTTGGGAGTTAACATCAAAATTACATTTCTCGGCCATATCGCATAGATCTCACTGTGAAAAGGCTTAAATGACTTTTTTAAATTAATTTTGAAGACTTCGCTCAAACCAAATGTCCTAAAACTAAATTTCCAAATGTAACTACTAGATTGTGATAAAATACACTATTGGGTGAAGTTTGGTTGACTTCTGCGCAGCGGTTTGGGAGTTAACATCAAAATTACATTTCTCGGCCATATCGCATAGATCTCACTGTGAAAAGGCTTAAATGGCTTTTTTGACCTAAGTTTGAGGATTGCACTCAAATCAAATGTCCTAGAACCAAATTTCCAAATGTAACTACTAGATTGTGATAAAATACACTATTGTGTGAAGTTTGGTTGACTTCTGCGCAGCGGTTTGGGAGTTAACATCAAAATTACATTTCTCGGCCATATCGCATAGATCTCACTGTGAAAAGGCTTAAATGACTTTTTTTAATTAAGTTTGAAGATTGCGCTCAAACCAAATGTCCTAGAACTAAATTTCCAAATGTAACTACTAGATTATGATAAAATACACTATTGGGGGAAGTTTGGTTTACTTCTGCGCAGCGGTTTGGGAGTGAACATCAAAATTACATTTCTCGGCCATATCGCATAGATCTCACTGTGAAAAGGCTTAAATGACTTTTTTTAATTAAGTTTGAAGATTGCGCTCAAACCAAATGTCCTAAAACTAAATTTCCAAATGTAACTACTAGATTGTGATAAAATACACTATTGGGTGAAGTTTGGTTGACTTCTGCGCAGCGGTTTGGGAGTTAACATCAAAATTACATTTCTCGGCCATATCGCATAGATCTCACTGTGAAAAGGCTTAAATGGCTTTTTTGACCTAAGTTTGAGGATTGCGCTCAAATCAAATGTCCTAGAACTAAATTTCCAAATATAACTACTAGATTGTGATAAAATACACTATTGGGTGAAGTTTGGTTGACTTCTGCGCAGCGGTTTGGGAGTTAACATCAAAATTACATTTCTCGGCCATATCGCATAGATCTCACTGTGAAAAGGCTTAAATGACTTTTTTTAATTAAGTTTGAAGATTGCGCTCAAACCAAATGTCCTAGAACTAAATTTCCAAATGTAACTACTAGATTTTGATAAAATACACTATTGGGTGAAGTTTGGTTGACTTCTGCGCAGCGGTTTGGGAGTTAACATCAAAATTACATTTCTCGGCCATATCGCATAGATCTCACTGTGAAAAGGCTTAAATGGCTTTTTTGACCTAAGTTTGAGGATTGCGCTCAAATCAAATGTCCTAGAACCAAATTTCCACATGTAACTACTAGATTGTGATACAATACACTAATGGGTGAAGTTTGGTTGACTTCTGCGCAGCGGTTTGGGAGTGAACATCAAAATTACATTTCTCGGCCATATCGCATAGATCTCACTGTGAAAAGGCTTAAATGACTTTTTTTAATTAAGTTTGAAGATTGCGCTCAAACCAAATGTCCTAAAACTAAATTTCTAAATGTAACTACTAGATTGTGATAAAATACACTATTGGGTGAAGTTTGGTTGACTTCTGCGCAGCGGTTTGGGAGTTAACATCAAAATTACATTTCTCGGCCATATCGCATAGATCTCACTGTGAAAAGGCTTAAATGGCTTTTTTGACCTAGGTTTGAGGATTGCGCTCAAATCAAATGTCCTAGAACTAAATTTCCAAATATAACTACTAGATTGTGATAAAATACACTATTGGGTGAAGTTTGGTTGACTTCTGCGCAGCGGTTTGGGAGTTAACATCAAAATTACATTTCTCGGCCATATCGCATAGATCTCACTGTGAAAAGGCTTAAATGGCTTTTTCGACCTAAGTTTGAGGATTGCGCTCAAATAAAATGTCCTAGAACCAAATTTCCACATGTAACTACTAGATTGTGATACAATACACTATTGGGTGAAGTTTGGTTTACTTCTGCGCAGCGGTTTGGGAGTTAACATCAAAATTACATTTCTCGGCCATATCGCATAGATCTCACTGTGAAAAGGCTTAAATGACTTTTTTTAATTAAGTTTGAAGATTGCGCTCAAACCAAATGTCCTAGAACTAAATTTCCAAATGTAACTACTAGATTATGATAATATACACTATTGGGGGAAGTTTGGTTTACTTCTGCGCAGCGGTTTGGGAGTGAACATCAAAATTACATTTCTCGGCCATATCGCATAGATCTCACTGTGAAAAGGCTTAAATGACTTTTTTTAATTAAGTTTGAAGATTGCGCTCAAACCAAATGTCCTAAAACTAAATTTCCAAATGTAACTACTAGATTGTGATAAAATACACTATTGGGTGAAGTTTGGTTGACTTCTGCGCAGCGGTTTGGGAGTTAACATCAAAATTACATTTCTCGGCCATATCGCATAGATCTCACTGTGAAAAGGCTTAAATGGCTTTTTTGACCTAAGTTTGAGGATTGCACTCAAATCAAATGTCCTAGAACCAAATTTCCAAATGTAACTACTAGATTGTGATAAAATACACTATTGTGTGAAGTTTGGTTGACTTCTGCGCAGCGGTTTGGGAGTTAACATCAAAATTACATTTCTCGGCCATATCGCATAGATCTCACTGTGAAAAGGCTTAAATGACTTTTTTTAATTAAGTTTGAAGATTGCGCTCAAACCAAATGTCCTAGAACTAAATTTCCAAATGTAACTACTAGATTATGATAAAATACACTATTGGGTGAAGTTTGGTTTACTTCTGCGCAGCGGTTTGGGAGTGAACATCAAAATTACATTTCTCGGCCATATCGCATAGATCTCACTGTGAAAAGGCTTAAATGACTTTTTTTAATTAAGTTTGAAGATTGCGCTCAAACCAAATGTCCTAAAACTAAATTTCCAAATGTATCTACTAGATTGTGATAAAATACACTATTGGGTGAAGTTTGGTTGACTTCTGCGCAGCGGTTTGGGAGTTAACATCAAAATTACATTTCTCGGCCATATCGCATAGATCTCACTGTGAAAAGGCTTAAATGGCTTTTTTGACCTAAGTTTGAGGATTGCGCTCAAATCAAATGTCCTAGAACTAAATTTCCAAATATAACTACTAGATTGTGATAAAATACACTATTGGGTGAAGTTTGGTTGACTTCTGCGCAGCGGTTTGGGAGTTAACATCAAAATTACATTTCTCGGCCATATCGCATAGATCACACTGTGAAAAGGCTTAAATGGCTTTTTTGACCTAAGTTTGAGGATTGCGCTCAAATCAAATGTCCTAGAACCAAATTTCCACATGTAACTACTAGATTGTGATACAATACACTATTGGGTGAAGTTTGGTTTACTTCTGCGCAGCGGTTTGGGAGTTAACATCAAAATTACATTTCTCGGCCATATCGCATAGATCTCACTGTGAAAAGGCTTAAATGGCTTTTTTGACCTAAGTTTGAGGATTGCGCTCAAATCAAATGTCCTAGAACCAAATTTCCACATGTAACTACTAGATTGTGATACAATACACTATTGGGTGAAGTTTGGTTTACTTCTGCGCAGCGGTTTGGGAGTTAACATCAAAATTACATTTCTCGGCCATATCGCATAGATCTCACTGTGAAAAGGCTTAAATGACTTTTTTAAATTAATTTTGAAGACTTCGCTCAAACCAAATGTCCTAAAACTAAATTTCCAAATGTAACTACTAGATTGTGATAAAATACACTATTGGGTGAAGTTTGGTTGACTTCTGCGCAGCGGTTTGGGAGTTAACATCAAAATTACATTTCTCGGCCATATCGCATAGATCTCACTGTGAAAAGGCTTAAATGGCTTTTTTGACCTAAGTTTGAGGATTGCACTCAAATCAAATGTCCTAGAACCAAATTTCCAAATGTAACTACTAGATTGTGATAAAATACACTATTGTGTGAAGTTTGGTTGACTTCTGCGCAGCGGTTTGGGAGTTAACATCAAAATTACATTTCTCGGCCATATCGCATAGATCTCACTGTGAAAAGGCTTAAATGACTTTTTTTAATTAAGTTTGAAGATTGCGCTCAAACCAAATGTCCTAGAACTAAATTTCCAAATGTAACTACTAGATTATGATAAAATACACTATTGGGGGAAGTTTGGTTTACTTCTGCGCAGCGGTTTGGGAGTGAACATCAAAATTACATTTCTCGGCCATATCGCATAGATCTCACTGTGAAAAGGCTTAAATGACTTTTTTTAATTAAGTTTGAAGATTGCGCTCAAACCAAATGTCCTAAAACTAAATTTCCAAATGTAACTACTAGATTGTGATAAAATACACTATTGGGTGAAGTTTGGTTGACTTCTGCGCAGCGGTTTGGGAGTTAACATCAAAATTACATTTCTCGGCCATATCGCATAGATCTCACTGTGAAAAGGCTTAAATGGCTTTTTTGACCTAAGTTTGAGGATTGCGCTCAAATCAAATGTCCTAGAACTAAATTTCCAAATATAACTACTAGATTGTGATAAAATACACTATTGGGTGAAGTTTGGTTGACTTCTGCGCAGCGGTTTGGGAGTTAACATCAAAATTACATTTCTCGGCCATATCGCATAGATCTCACTGTGAAAAGGCTTAAATGGCTTTTTTGACCTAAGTTTGAGGATTGCGCTCAAATCAAATGTCCTAGAACCAAATTTCCACATGTAACTACTAGATTGTGATACAATACACTAATGGGTGAAGTTTGGTTGACTTCTGCGCAGCGGTTTGGGAGTGAACATCAAAATTACATTTCTCGGCCATATCGCATAGATCTCACTGTGAAAAGGCTTAAATGACTTTTTTTAATTAAGTTTGAAGATTGCGCTCAAACCAAATGTCCTAAAACTAAATTTCTAAATGTAACTACTAGATTGTGATAAAATACACTATTGGGTGAAGTTTGGTTGACTTCTGCGCAGCGGTTTGGGAGTTAACATCAAAATTACATTTCTCGGCCATATCGCATAGATCTCACTGTGAAAAGGCTTAAATGGCTTTTTTGACCTAAGTTTGAGGATTGCGCTCAAATCAAATGTCCTAGAACTAAATTTCCAAATATAACTACTAGATTGTGATAAAATACACTATTGGGTGAAGTTTGGTTGACTTCTGCGCAGCGGTTTGGGAGTTAACATCAAAATTACATTTCTCGGCCATATCGCATAGATCTCACTGTGAAAAGGCTTAAATGGCTTTTTCGACCTAAGTTTGAGGATTGCGCTCAAATCAAATGTCCTAGAACCAAATTTCCACATGTAACTACTAGATTGTGATACAATACACTATTGGGTGAAGTTTGGTTTACTTCTGCGCAGCGGTTTGGGAGTTAACATCAAAATTACATTTCTCGGCCATATCGCATAGATCTCACTGTGAAAAGGCTTAAATGACTTTTTTAAATTAAGTTTGAAGACTGCGCTCAAACCAAATGTCCTAAAACTAAATTTCCAAATGTAACTACTAGATTGTGATAAAATACACTATTGGGTGAAGTTTGGTTGACTTCTGCGCAGCGGTTTGGGAGTGAACATCAAAATTACATTTCTCGGCCATATCGCATAGATCTCACTGTGAAAAGGCTTAAATGACTTTTTTAATTAAGTTTGATGATTGCGCTCAAACCAAATGTCCTAGAACGAAATTTCCAAATGTAACTACTAGATTGTGATACAATACACTATTGGGTGAAGTTTGGTTGACTTCTGCGCAGCGGTTTGGGAGTTAACATCAAAATTACATTTCTCGGCCATATCGCATAGATCTCACTGTGAAAAGGCTTAAATGGCTTTTTTGACATAAGTTTGAGGATTGCGCTCAAATCAAATGTCCTAGAACCAAATTTCCACATGTAACTACTAGATTGTGATACAATACACTATTGGGTGAAGTTTGGTTTACTTCTGCGCAGCGGTTTGGGAGTTAACATCAAAATTACATTTCTCGGCCATATCGCATAGATCTCACTGTGAAAAGGCTTAAATGACTTTTTTTAATTAAGTTTGAAGATTGCGCTCAAACCAAATGTCCTAGAACTAAATTTCTAAATGTAACTACTAGATTGTGATAAAATACACTATTGGGTGAAGTTTGGTTAACTTCTGCGCAGCGGTTTGGGAGTTAACATCAAAATTACATTTCTCAGCCATATCGCATAGATCTCACTGTGAAAAGGCTTAAATGGCTTTTTTGACCTAAGTTTGATGATTGCGCTCAAACCAAATGTCCTAGAACTAAATTTCTAAATGTAACTACTAGATTGTGATAAAATACACTATTGGGTGAAGTTTGGTTGACTTCTGCGCAGCGGTTTGGGAGTTAACATCAAAATTACATTTCTCGGCCATATCGCATAGATCTCACTGTGAAAAGGCTTAAATGACTTTTTTTAATTAAGTTTGAAGATTGCGCTCAAACCAAATGTCCTAGAACTAAATTTCCAAATATAACTACTAGATTGTGATAAAATACACTATTGGGTGAAGTTTGGTTGACTTCTGCGCAGCGGTTTGGGAGTTAACATCAAAATTACATTTCTCGGCCATATCGCATAGATGTCACTGTGAAAAGGCTTAAATGACTTTTTTTAATTAAGTTTGAAGATTGCGCTCAAACCAAATGTCCTAGAACTAAATTTCCAAATGTAACTACTAGATTTTGATAAAATACACTATTGGGTGAAGTTTGGTTGACTTCTGCGCAGCGGTTTGGGAGTTAACATCAAAATTACATTTCTCGGCCATATCGCATAGATCTCACTGTGAAAAGGCTTAAATGGCTTTTTTGACCTAAGTTTGAGGATTGCGCTCAAATCAAATGTCCTAGAACCAAATTTCCACATGTAACTACTAGATTGTGATACAATACACTATTGGGTGAAGTTTGGTTGACTTCCGCGCAGCGGTTTGGGAGTTAACATCAAAATTACATTTCTCGGCCATATCGCATAGATCTCACTGTGAAAAGGCTTAAATGACTTTTTTAATTAAGTTTGATGATTGCGCTCAAACCAAATGTCCTAGAACGAAATTTCCAAATGTAACTACTAGATTGTGATACAATACACTATTGGGTGAAGTTTGGTTGACTTCTGCGCAGCGGTTTGGGAGTTAACATCAAAATTACATTTCTCGGCCATATCGCATAGATCTCACTGTGAAAAGGCTTAAATGGCTTTTTTGACATAAGTTTGAGGATTGCGCTCAAATCAAATGTCCTAGAACCAAATTTCCACATGTAACTACTAGATTGTGATACAATACACTATTGGGTGAAGTTTGGTTTACTTCTGCGCAGCGGTTTGGGAGTTAACATCAAAATTACATTTCTCGGCCATATCGCATAGATCTCACTGTGAAAAGGCTTAAATGACTTTTTTTAATTAAGTTTGAAGATTGCGCTCAAACCAAATGTCCTAGAACTAAATTTCTAAATGTAACTACTAGATTTTGATAAAATACACTATTGGGTGAAGTTTGGTTGACTTCTGCGCAGCGGTTTGGGAGTTAACATCAAAATAACATTTCTCGGCCATATCGCATAGATCTCACTGTGAAAAGGCTTAAATGGCTTTTTTGACCTAAGTTTGAGGATTGCGCTCAAATCAAATGTCCTAGAACCAAATTTCCACATGTAACTACTAGATTGTGATACAATACACTATTGGGTGAAGTTTGGTTGACTTCCGCGCAGCGGTTTGGGAGTTAACATCAAAATTACATTTCTCGGCCATATCGCATAGATCTCACTGTGAAAAGGCTTAAATGACTTTTTTTAATTAAGTTTGAAGATTGCGCTGAAACCAAATGTCCTAGAACTAAATTTCCAAATGTAACTACTAGATTATGATAAAATACACTATTGGGTGAAGTTTGGTTTACTTCTGCGCAGCGGTTTGGGAGTTAACATCAAAATTACATTTCTCGGCCATATCGCATAGATCTCACTGTGAAAAGGCTTAAATGGCTTTTTTGACCTAAGTTTGAGGATTGCGCTCAAATCAAATGTCCTAGAACCAAATTTCCACATGTAACTACTAGATTGTGATACAATACACTAATGGGTGAAGTTTGGTTGACTTCTGCGCAGCGGTTTGGGAGTGAACATCAAAATTACATTTCTCGGCCATATCGCATAGATCTCACTGTGAAAAGGCTTAAATGACTTTTTTTAATTAAGTTTGAAGATTGCGCTCAAACCAAATGTCCTAAAACTAAATTTCTAAATGTAACTACTAGATTGTGATAAAATACACTATTGGGTGAAGTTTGGTTGACTTCTGCGCAGCGGTTTGGGAGTTAACATCAAAATTACATTTCTCGGCCATATCGCATAGATCTCACTGTGAAAAGGCTTAAATGGCTTTTTTGACCTAAGTTTGAGGATTGCGCTCAAATCAAATGTCCTAGAACTAAATTTCCAAATATAACTACTAGATTGTGATAAAATACACTATTGGGTGAAGTTTGGTTGACTTCTGCGCAGCGGTTTGGGAGTTAACATCAAAATTACATTTCTCGGCCATATCGCATAGATCTCACTGTGAAAAGGCTTAAATGGCTTTTTCGACCTAAGTTTGAGGATTGCGCTCAAATCAAATGTCCTAGAACCAAATTTCCACATGTATCTACTAGATTGTGATACAATACACTATTGGGTGAAGTTTGGTTTACTTCTGCGCAGCGGTTTGGGAGTTAACATCAAAATTACATTTCTCGGCCATATCGCATAGATCTCACTGTGAAAAGGCTTAAATGACTTTTTTAAATTAAGTTTGAAGACTGCGCTCAAACCAAATGTCCTAAAACTAAATTTCCAAATGTAACTACTAGATTGTGATAAAATACACTATTGGGTGAAGTTTGGTTGACTTCTGCGCAGCGGTTTGGGAGTGAACATCAAAATTACATTTCTCGGCCATATCGCATAGATCTCACTGTGAAAAGGCTTAAATGACTTTTTTAATTAAGTTTGATGATTGCGCTCAAACCAAATGTCCTAGAACGAAATTTCCAAATGTAACTACTAGATTGTGATACAATACACTATTGGGTGAAGTTTGGTTGACTTCTGCGCAGCGGTTTGGGAGTTAACATCAAAATTACATTTCTCGGCCATATCGCATAGATCTCACTGTGAAAAGGCTTAAATGGCTTTTTTGACATAAGTTTGAGGATTGCGCTCCAATCAAATGTCCTAGAACCAAATTTCCACATGTAACTACTAGATTGTGATACAATACACTATTGGGTGAAGTTTGGTTTACTTCTGCGCAGCGGTTTGGGAGTTAACATCAAAATTACATTTCTCGGCCATATCGCATAGATCTCACTGTGAAAAGGCTTAAATGACTTTTTTTAATTAAGTTTGAAGATTGCGCTCAAACCAAATGTCCTAGAACTAAATTTCCAAATGTAACTACTAGATTATGATAAAATACACTATTGGGTGAAGTTTGGTTTACTTCTGCGCAGCGGTTTGGGAGTTAACATCAAAATTACATTTCTCGGCCATATCGCATAGATCTCACTGTGAAAAGGCTTAAATGGCTTTTTTGACCTAAGTTTGAGGATTGCGCTCAAATCAAATGTCCTAGAACCAAATTTCCACATGTAACTACTAGATTGTGATACAATACACTAATGGGTGAAGTTTGGTTGACTTCTGCGCAGCGGTTTGGGAGTGAACATCAAAATTACATTTCTCGGCCATATCGCATAGATCTCACTGTGAAAAGGCTTAAATGACTTTTTTAAATTAAGTTTGAAGATTGCGCTCAAACCAAATGTCCTAAAACTAAAAATCCAAATGTAACTACTAGATTGTGATACAATACACTATTGGGTGAAGTTTGGTTGACTTCTGCGCAGCGGTTTGGGAGTTAACATCAAAATTACATTTCTCGGCCATATCGCATAGATCTCACTGTGAAAAGGCTTAAATGACTTTTTTTAATTAAGTTTGAAGATTGCGCTCAAACCAAATGTCCTAGAACTAAATTTCCAAATGTAACTACTAGATTATGATAAAATACACTATTGGGTGAAGTTTGGTTTACTTCTGCGCAGCGGTTTGGGAGTTAACATCAAAATTACATTTCTCGGCCATATCGCATAGATCTCACTGTGAAAAGGCTTAAATGGCTTTTTTGACCTAAGTTTGAGGATTGCGCTCAAATCAAATGTCCTAGAACCAAATTTCCACATGTAACTACTAGATTGTGATACAATACACTAATGGGTGAAGTTTGGTTGACTTCTGCGCAGCGGTTTGGGAGTGAACATCAAAATTACATTTCTCGGCCATATCGCATAGATCTCACTGTGAAAAGGCTTAAATGACTTTTTTTAATTAAGTTTGAAGATTGCGCTCAAACCAAATGTCCTAAAACTAAATTTCTAAATGTAACTACTAGATTGTGATAAAATACACTATTGGGTGAAGTTTGGTTGACTTCTGCGCAGCGGTTTGGGAGTTAACATCAAAATTACATTTCTCGGCCATATCGCATAGATCTCACTGTGAAAAGGCTTAAATGGCTTTTTTGACCTAAGTTTGAGGATTGCGCTCAAATCAAATGTCCTAGAACTAAATTTCCAAATATAACTACTAGATTGTGATAAAATACACTATTGGGTGAAGTTTGGTTGACTTCTGCGCAGCGGTTTGGGAGTTAACATCAAAATTACATTTCTCGGCCATATCGCATAGATCTCACTGTGAAAAGGCTTAAATGGCTTTTTCGACCTAAGTTTGAGGATTGCGCTCAAATCAAATGTCCTAGAACCAAATTTCCACATGTATCTACTAGATTGTGATACAATACACTATTGGGTGAAGTTTGGTTTACTTCTGCGCAGCGGTTTGGGAGTTAACATCAAAATTACATTTCTCGGCCATATCGCATAGATCTCACTGTGAAAAGGCTTAAATGACTTTTTTAAATTAAGTTTGAAGACTGCGCTCAAACCAAATGTCCTAAAACTAAATTTCCAAATGTAACTACTAGATTGTGATAAAATACACTATTGGGTGAAGTTTGGTTGACTTCTGCGCAGCGGTTTGGGAGTGAACATCAAAATTACATTTCTCGGCCATATCGCATAGATCTCACTGTGAAAAGGCTTAAATGACTTTTTTAATTAAGTTTGATGATTGCGCTCAAACCAAATGTCCTAGAACGAAATTTCCAAATGTAACTACTAGATTGTGATACAATACACTATTGGGTGAAGTTTGGTTGACTTCTGCGCAGCGGTTTGGGAGTTAACATCAAAATTACATTTCTCGGCCATATCGCATAGATCTCACTGTGAAAAGGCTTAAATGGCTTTTTTGACATAAGTTTGAGGATTGCGCTCAAATCAAATGTCCTAGAACCAAATTTCCACATGTAACTACTAGATTGTGATACAATACACTATTGGGTGAAGTTTGGTTTACTTCTGCGCAGCGGTTTGGGAGTTAACATCAAAATTACATTTCTCGGCCATATCGCATAGATCTCACTGTGAAAAGGCTTAAATGACTTTTTTTAATTAAGTTTGAAGATTGCGCTCAAACCAAATGTCCTAGAACTAAATTTCTAAATGTAACTACTAGATTGTGATAAAATACACTATTGGGTGAAGTTTGGTTAACTTCTGCGCAGCGGTTTGGGAGTTAACATCAAAATTACATTTCTCAGCCATATCGCATAGATCTCACTGTGAAAAGGCTTAAATGGCTTTTTTGACCTAAGTTTGATGATTGCGCTCAAACCAAATGTCCTAGAACTAAATTTCTAAATGTAACTACTAGATTGTGATAAAATACACTATTGGGTGAAGTTTGGTTGACTTCTGCGCAGCGGTTTAGGAGTTAACATCAAAATTACATTTCTCGGCCATATCGCATAGATCTCACTGTGAAAAGGCTTAAATGACTTTTTTTAATTAAGTTTGAAGATTGCGCTCAAACCAAATGTCCTAGAACTAAATTTCCAAATGTAACTACTAGATTATGATAAAATACACTATTGGGTGAAGTTTGGTTTACTTCTGCGCAGCGGTTTGGGAGTTAACATCAAAATTACATTTCTCGGCCATATCGCATAGATCTCACTGTGAAAAGGCTTAAATGGCTTTTTTGACCTAAGTTTGAGGATTGCGCTCAAATCAAATGTCCTAGAACCAAATTTCCACATGTAACTACTAGATTGTGATACAATACACTAATGGGTGAAGTTTGGTTGACTTCTGCGCAGCGGTTTGGGAGTGAACATCAAAATTACATTTCTCGGCCATATCGCATAGATCTCACTGTGAAAAGGCTTAAATGACTTTTTTAAATTAAGTTTGAAGATTGCGCTCAAACCAAATGTCCTAAAACTAAATTTCCAAATGTAACTACTAGATTGTGATACAATACACTATTGGGTGAAGTTTGGTTGACTTCTGCGCAGCGGTTTGGGAGTTAACATCAAAATTACATTTCTCGGCCATATCGCATAGATCTCACTGTGAAAAGGCTTAAATGACTTTTTTTAATTAAGTTTGAAGATTGCGCTCAAACCAAATGTCCTAGAACTAAATTTCCAAATGTAACTACTAGATTATGATAAAATACACTATTGGGTGAAGTTTGGTTTACTTCTGCGCAGCGGTTTGGGAGTTAACATCAAAATTACATTTCTCGGCCATATCGCATAGATCTCACTGTGAAAAGGCTTAAATGGCTTTTTTGACCTAAGTTTGAGGATTGCGCTCAAATCAAATGTCCTAGAACTAAATTTCCAAATGTAACTACTAGATTGTGATAAAATACACTATTGGGTGAAGTTTGGTTGACTTCTGCGCAGCGGTTTGGGAGTTAACATCAAAATTACATTTCTCGGCCATATCGCATAGATCTCACTGTGAAAAGGCTTAAATGACTTTTTTTAATTAAGTTTGAAGATTGCGCTCAAACCAAATGTCCTAGAACTAAATTTCCAAATGTAACTACTAGATTATGATAAAATACACTATTGGGTGAAGTTTGGTTGACTTCTGCGCAGCGGTTTGGGAGTTAACATCAAAATTACATTTCTCGGCCATATCGCATAGATCTCACTGTGAAAAGGCTTGAATGACTTTTTTTAATTAAGTTTGAAGATTGCGCTCAAACCAAATGTCCTAGAACTAAATTTCCAAATGTAACTACTAGATTATGATAAAATACACTATTGGGTGAAGTTTGGTTGACTTCTGCGCAGCGGTTTGGGAGTTAACATCAAAATTACATTTCTCGGCCATATCGCATAGATCTCACTGTGAAAAGGCTTAAATGGCTTTTTTGACCTAAGTTTGAGGATTGCGCTCAAATCAAATGTCCTAGAACCAAATTTCCAAATATAACTACTAGATTGTGATAAAATACACTATTGGGTGAAGTTTGGTTGACTTCTGCGCAGCGGTTTGGGAGTGAACATCAAAATTACATTTCTCGGCCATATCGCATAGATCTCACTGTGAAAAGGCTTAAATGACTTTTTTTAATTAAGTTTGAAGATTGCGCTCAAACCAAATGTCCTAAAACTAAATTTCTAAATGTAACTACTAGATTGTGATAAAATACACTATTGGGTGAAGTTTGGTTGACTTCTGCGCAGCGGTTTGGGAGTTAACATCAAAATTACATTTCTCGGCCATATCGCATAGATCTCACTGTGAAAAGGCTTAAATGGCTTTTTTGACCTAAGTTTGAGGATTGCGCTCAAATCAAATGTCCTAGAACTAAATTTCCAAATATAACTACTAGATTGTGATAAAATACACTATTGGGTGAAGTTTGGTTGACTTCTGCGCAGCGGTTTGGGAGTTAACATCAAAATTACATTTCTCGGCCATATCGCATAGATCTCACTGTGAAAAGGCTTAAATGGCTTTTTCGACCTAAGTTTGAGGATTGCGCTCAAATAAAATGTCCTAGAACCAAATTTCCACATGTAACTACTAGATTGTGATACAATACACTATTGGGTGAAGTTTGGTTTACTTCTGCGCAGCGGTTTGGGAGTTAACATCAAAATTACATTTCTCGGCCATATCGCATAGATCTCACTGTGAAAAGGCTTAAATGGCTTTTTTGACCTAAGTTTGAGGATTGCACTCAAATCAAATGTCCTAGAACCAAATTTCCAAATGTAACTACTAGATTGTGATAAAATACACTATTGTGTGAAGTTTGGTTGACTTCTGCGCAGCGGTTTGGGAGTTAACATCAAAATTACATTTCTCGGCCATATCGCATAGATCTCACTGTGAAAAGGCTTAAATGACTTTTTTTAATTAAGTTTGAAGATTGCGCTCAAACCAAATGTCCTAGAACTAAATTTCCAAATGTAACTACTAGATTATGATAAAATACACTATTGGGGGAAGTTTGGTTTACTTCTGCGCAGCGGTTTGGGAGTGAACATCAAAATTACATTTCTCGGCCATATCGCATAGATCTCACTGTGAAAAGGCTTAAATGACTTTTTTTAATTAAGTTTGAAGATTGCGCTCAAACCAAATGTCCTAAAACTAAATTTCCAAATGTAACTACTAGATTGTGATAAAATACACTATTGGGTGAAGTTTGGTTGACTTCTGCGCAGCGGTTTGGGAGTTAACATCAAAATTACATTTCTCGGCCATATCGCATAGATCTCACTGTGAAAAGGCTTAAATGGCTTTTTTGACCTAAGTTTGAGGATTGCGCTCAAATCAAATGTCCTAGAACTAAATTTCCAAATATAACTACTAGATTGTGATAAAATACACTATTGGGTGAAGTTTGGTTGACTTCTGCGCAGCGGTTTGGGAGTTAACATCAAAATTACATTTCTCGGCCATATCGCATAGATCTCACTGTGAAAAGGCTTAAATGGCTTTTTTGACCTAAGTTTGAGGATTGCGCTCAAATCAAATGTCCTAGAACCAAATTTCCACATGTAACTACTAGATTGTGATACAATACACTAATGGGTGAAGTTTGGTTGACTTCTGCGCAGCGGTTTGGGAGTGAACATCAAAATTACATTTCTCGGCCATATCGCATAGATCTCACTGTGAAAAGGCTTAAATGACTTTTTTTAATTAAGTTTGAAGATTGCGCTCAAACCAAATGTCCTAAAACTAAATTTCTAAATGTAACTACTAGATTGTGATAAAATACACTATTGGGTGAAGTTTGGTTGACTTCTGCGCAGCGGTTTGGGAGTTAACATCAAAATTACATTTCTCGGCCATATCGCATAGATCTCACTGTGAAAAGGCTTAAATGGCTTTTTTGACCTAAGTTTGAGGATTGCGCTCAAATCAAATGTCCTAGAACTAAATTTCCAAATATAACTACTAGATTGTGATAAAATACACTATTGGGTGAAGTTTGGTTGACTTCTGCGCAGCGGTTTGGGAGTTAACATCAAAATTACATTTCTCGGCCATATCGCATAGATCTCACTGTGAAAAGGCTTAAATGGCTTTTTCGACCTAAGTTTGAGGATTGCGCTCAAATCAAATGTCCTAGAACCAAATTTCCACATGTAACTACTAGATTGTGATACAATACACTATTGGGTGAAGTTTGGTTTACTTCTGCGCAGCGGTTTGGGAGTTAACATCAAAATTACATTTCTCGGCCATATCGCATAGATCTCACTGTGAAAAGGCTTAAATGACTTTTTTAAATTAAGTTTGAAGACTTCGCTCAAACCAAATGTCCTAAAACTAAATTTCCAAATGTAACTACTAGATTGTGATAAAATACACTATTGGGTGAAGTTTGGTTTACTTCTGCGCAGCGGTTTGGGAGTTAACATCAAAATTACATTTCTCGGCCATATCGCATAGATCTCACTGTGAAAAGGCTTAAATGGCTTTTTTGACCTAAGTTTGAGGATTGCACTCAAATCAAATGTCCTAGAACCAAATTTCCAAATGTAACTACTAGATTGTGATAAAATACACTATTGTGTGAAGTTTGGTTGACTTCTGCGCAGCGGTTTGGGAGTTAACATCAAAATTACATTTCTCGGCCATATCGCATAGATCTCACTGTGAAAAGGCTTAAATGACTTTTTTTAATTAAGTTTGAAGATTGCGCTCAAACCAAATGTCCTAGAACTAAATTTCCAAATGTAACTACTAGATTATGATAAAATACACTATTGGGGGAAGTTTGGTTTACTTCTGCGCAGCGGTTTGGGAGTGAACATCAAAATTACATTTCTCGGCCATATCGCATAGATCTCACTGTGAAAAGGCTTAAATGACTTTTTTTAATTAAGTTTGAAGATTGCGCTCAAACCAAATGTCCTAAAACTAAATTTCCAAATGTAACTACTAGATTGTGATAAAATACACTATTGGGTGAAGTTTGGTTGACTTCTGCGCAGCGGTTTGGGAGTTAACATCAAAATTACATTTCTCGGCCATATCGCATAGATCTCACTGTGAAAAGGCTTAAATGGCTTTTTTGACCTAAGTTTGAGGATTGCGCTCAAATCAAATGTCCTAGAACTAAATTTCCAAATATAACTACTAGATTGTGATAAAATACACTATTGGGTGAAGTTTGGTTGACTTCTGCGCAGCGGTTTGGGAGTTAACATCAAAATTACATTTCTCGGCCATATCGCATAGATCTCACTGTGAAAAGGCTTAAATGGCTTTTTTGACCTAAGTTTGAGGATTGCGCTCAAATCAAATGTCCTAGAACCAAATTTCCACATGTAACTACTAGATTGTGATACAATACACTAATGGGTGAAGTTTGGTTGACTTCTGCGCAGCGGTTTGGGAGTGAACATCAAAATTACATTTCTCGGCCATATCGCATAGATCTCACTGTGAAAAGGCTTAAATGACTTTTTTTAATTAAGTTTGAAGATTGCGCTCAAACCAAATGTCCTAAAACTAAATTTCTAAATGTAACTACTAGATTGTGATAAAATACACTATTGGGTGAAGTTTGGTTGACTTCTGCGCAGCGGTTTGGGAGTTAACATCAAAATTACATTTCTCGGCCATATCGCATAGATCTCACTGTGAAAAGGCTTAAATGGCTTTTTTGACCTAAGTTTGAGGATTGCGCTCAAATCAAATGTCCTAGAACTAAATTTCCAAATATAACTACTAGATTGTGATAAAATACACTATTGGGTGAAGTTTGGTTGACTTCTGCGCAGCGGTTTGGGAGTTAACATCAAAATTACATTTCTCGGCCATATCGCATAGATCTCACTGTGAAAAGGCTTAAATGGCTTTTTCGACCTAAGTTTGAGGATTGCGCTCAAATCAAATGTCCTAGAACCAAATTTCCACATGTAACTACTAGATTGTGATACAATACACTATTGGGTGAAGTTTGGTTTACTTCTGCGCAGCGGTTTGGGAGTTAACATCAAAATTACATTTCTCGGCCATATCGCATAGATCTCACTGTGAAAAGGCTTAAATGACTTTTTTAAATTAAGTTTGAAGACTGCGCTCAAACCAAATGTCCTAAAACTAAATTTCCAAATGTAACTACTAGATTGTGATAAAATACACTATTGGGTGAAGTTTGGTTGACTTCTGCGCAGCGGTTTGGGAGTGAACATCAAAATTACATTTCTCGGCCATATCGCATAGATCTCACTGTGAAAAGGCTTAAATGACTTTTTTAATTAAGTTTGATGATTGCGCTCAAACCAAATGTCCTAGAACGAAATTTCCAAATGTAACTACTAGATTGTGATACAATACACTATTGGGTGAAGTTTGGTTGACTTCTGCGCAGCGGTTTGGGAGTTAACATCAAAATTACATTTCTCGGCCATATCGCATAGATCTCACTGTGAAAAGGCTTAAATGGCTTTTTTGACATAAGTTTGAGGATTGCGCTCAAATCAAATGTCCTAGAACCAAATTTCCACATGTAACTACTAGATTGTGATACAATACACTATTGGGTGAAGTTTGGTTTACTTCTGCGCAGCGGTTTGGGAGTTAACATCAAAATTACATTTCTCGGCCATATCGCATAGATCTCACTGTGAAAAGGCTTAAATGACTTTTTTTAATTAAGTTTGAAGATTGCGCTCAAACCAAATGTCCTAGAACTAAATTTCTAAATGTAACTACTAGATTGTGATAAAATACACTATTGGGTGAAGTTTGGTTAACTTCTGCGCAGCGGTTTGGGAGTTAACATCAAAATTACATTTCTCAGCCATATCGCATAGATCTCACTGTGAAAAGGCTTAAATGGCTTTTTTGACCTAAGTTTGATGATTGCGCTCAAACCAAATGTCCTAGAACTAAATTTCTAAATGTAACTACTAGATTGTGATAAAATACACTATTGGGTGAAGTTTGGTTGACTTCTGCGCAGCGGTTTGGGAGTTAACATCAAAATTATATTTCTCGGCCATATCGCATAGATCTCACTGTGAAAAGGCTTAAATGACTTTTTTTAATTAAGTTTGAAGATTGCGCTCAAACCAAATGTCCTAGAACTAAATTTCCAAATATAACTACTAGATTGTGATAAAATACACTATTGGGTGAAGTTTGGTTGACTTCTGCGCAGCGGTTTGGGAGTTAACATCAAAATTACATTTCTCGGCCATATCGCATAGATGTCACTGTGAAAAGGCTTAAATGACTTTTTTTAATTAAGTTTGAAGATTGCGCTCAAACCAAATGTCCTAGAACTAAATTTCCAAATGTAACTACTAGATTTTGATAAAATACACTATTGGGTGAAGTTTGGTTGACTTCTGCGCAGCGGTTTGGGAGTTAACATCAAAATTACATTTCTCGGCCATATCGCATAGATCTCACTGTGAAAAGGCTTAAATGGCTTTTTTGACCTAAGTTTGAGGATTGCGCTCAAATCAAATGTCCTAGAACCAAATTTCCACATGTAACTACTAGATTGTGATACAATACACTATTGGGTGAAGTTTGGTTGACTTCCGCGCAGCGGTTTGGGAGTTAACATCAAAATTACATTTCTCGGCCATATCGCATAGATCTCACTGTGAAAAGGCTTAAATGACTTTTTTAATTAAGTTTGATGATTGCGCTCAAACCAAATGTCCTAGAACGAAATTTCCAAATGTAACTACTAGATTGTGATACAATACACTATTGGGTGAAGTTTGGTTGACTTCTGCGCAGCGGTTTGGGAGTTAACATCAAAATTACATTTCTCGGCCATATCGCATAGATCTCACTGTGAAAAGGCTTAAATGGCTTTTTTGACATAAGTTTGAGGATTGCGCTCAAATCAAATGTCCTAGAACCAAATTTCCACATGTAACTACTAGATTGTGATACAATACACTATTGGGTGAAGTTTGGTTTACTTCTGCGCAGCGGTTTGGGAGTTAACATCAAAATTACATTTCTCGGCCATATCGCATAGATCTCACTGTGAAAAGGCTTAAATGACTTTTTTTAATTAAGTTTGAAGATTGCGCTCAAACCAAATGTCCTAGAACTAAATTTCTAAATGTAACTACTAGATTTTGATAAAATACACTATTGGGTGAAGTTTGGTTGACTTCTGCGCAGCGGTTTGGGAGTTAACATCAAAATAACATTTCTCGGCCATATCGCATAGATCTCACTGTGAAAAGGCTTAAATGGCTTTTTTGACCTAAGTTTGAGGATTGCGCTCAAATCAAATGTCCTAGAACCAAATTTCCACATGTAACTACTAGATTGTGATACAATACACTATTGGGTGAAGTTTGGTTGACTTCCGCGCAGCGCTTTGGGAGTTAACATCAAAATTACATTTCTCGGCCATATCGCATAGATCTCACTGTGAAAAGGCTTAAATGACTTTTTTTAATTAAGTTTGAAGATTGCGCTGAAACCAAATGTCCTAGAACTAAATTTCCAAATGTAACTACTAGATTATGATAAAATACACTATTGGGTGAAGTTTGGTTTACTTCTGCGCAGCGGTTTGGGAGTTAACATCAAAATTACATTTCTCGGCCATATCGCATAGATCTCACTGTGAAAAGGCTTAAATGGCTTTTTTGACCTAAGTTTGAGGATTGCGCTCAAATCAAATGTCCTAGAACCAAATTTCCACATGTAACTACTAGATTGTGATACAATACACTAATGGGTGAAGTTTGGTTGACTTCTGCGCAGCGGTTTGGGAGTTAACATCAAAATTACATTTCTCGGCCATATCGCATAGATCTCACTGTGAAAAGGCTTAAATGACTTTTTTTAATTAAGTTTGAAGATTGCGCTCAAACCAAATGTCCTAAAACTAAATTTCTAAATGTAACTACTAGATTGTGATAAAATACACTATTGGGTGAAGTTTGGTTGACTTCTGCGCAGCGGTTTGGGAGTTAACATCAAAATTACATTTCTCGGCCATATCGCATAGATCTCACTGTGAAAAGGCTTAAATGGCTTTTTTGACCTAAGTTTGAGGATTGCGCTCAAATCAAATGTCCTAGAACTAAATTTCCAAATATAACTACTAGATTGTGATAAAATACACTATTGGGTGAAGTTTGGTTGACTTCTGCGCAGCGGTTTGGGAGTTAACATCAAAATTACATTTCTCGGCCATATCGCATAGATCTCACTGTGAAAAGGCTTAAATGGCTTTTTCGACCTAAGTTTGAGGATTGCGCTCAAATCAAATGTCCTAGGACCAAATTTCCACATGTATCTACTAGATTGTGATACAATACACTATTGGGTGAAGTTTGGTTTACTTCTGCGCAGCGGTTTGGGAGTTAACATCAAAATTACATTTCTCGGCCATATCGCATAGATCTCACTGTGAAAAGGCTTAAATGACTTTTTTAAATTAAGTTTGAAGACTGCGCTCAAACCAAATGTCCTAAAACTAAATTTCCAAATGTAACTACTAGATTGTGATAAAATACACTATTGGGTGAAGTTTGGTTGACTTCTGCGCAGCGGTTTGGGAGTGAACATCAAAATTACATTTCTCGGCCATATCGCATAGATCTCACTGTGAAAAGGCTTAAATGACTTTTTTAATTAAGTTTGAAGATTGCGCTCAAACCAAATGTCCTAGAACGAAATTTCCAAATGTAACTACTAGATTGTGATACAATACACTATTGGGTGAAGTTTGGTTGACTTCTGCGCAGCGGTTTGGGAGTTAACATCAAAATTACATTTCTCGGCCATATCGCATAGATCTCACTGTGAAAAGGCTTAAATGGCTTTTTTGACATAAGTTTGAGGATTGCGCTCAAATCAAATGTCCTAGAACCAAATTTCCACATGTAACTACTAGATTGTGATACAATACACTATTGGGTGAAGTTTGGTTTACTTCTGCGCAGCGGTTTGGGAGTTAACATCAAAATTACATTTCTCGGCCATATCGCATAGATCTCACTGTGAAAAGACTTAAATGACTTTTTTTAATTAAGTTTGAAGATTGCGCTCAAACCAAATGTCCTAGAACTAAATTTCTAAATGTAACTACTAGATTGTGATAAAATACACTATTGGGTGAAGTTTGGTTAACTTCTGCGCAGCGGTTTGGGAGTTAACATCAAAATTACATTTCTCAGCCATATCGCATAGATCTCACTGTGAAAAGGCTTAAATGGCTTTTTTTAATTAAGTTTGATGATTGCGCTCAAACCAAATGTCCTAGAACTAAATTTCCAAATGTAACTACTAAATTATGATAAAATACACTATTGGGTGAAGTTTGGTTTACTTCTGCGCAGCGGTTTGGGAGTTAACATCAAAATTACATTTCTCGGCCATATCGCATAGATCTCACTGTGAAAAGGCTTAAATGGCTTTTTTGACCTAAGTTTGAGGATTGCGCTCAAATCAAATGTCCTAGAACCAAATTTCCACATGTAACTACTAGATTGTGATACAATACACTAATGGGTGAAGTTTGGTTGACTTCTGCGCAGCGGTTTGGGAGTTAACATCAAAATTACATTTCTCGGCCATATCGCATAGATCTCACTGTGAAAAGGCTTAAATGGCTTTTTCGACCTAAGTTTGAGGATTGCGCTCAAATCAAATGTCCTAGAACCAAATTTCCACATGTAACTACTAGATTGTGATACAATACACTATTGGGTGAAGTTTGGTTTACTTCTGCGCAGCGGTTTGGGAGTTAACATCAAAATTACATTTCTCGGCCATATCGCATAGATCTCACTGTGAAAAGGCTTAAATGACTTTTTTAAATTAAGTTTGAAGACTGCGCTCAAACCAAATGTCCTAAAACTAAATTTCCAAATGTAACTACTAGATTGTGATAAAATACACTATTGGGTGAAGTTTGGTTGACTTCTGCGCAGCGGTTTGGGAGTTAACATCAAAATTACATTTCTCGGCCATATCGCATAGATCTCACTGTGAAAAGGCTTAAATGGCTTTTTTGACATAAGTTTGAGGATTGCGCTCAAATCAAATGTCCTAGAACCAAATTTCCACATGTAACTACTAGATTGTGATACAATACACTATTGGGTGAAGTTTGGTTTACTTCTGCGCAGCGGTTTGGGAGTTAACATCAAAATTACATTTCTCGGCCATATCGCATAGATCTCACTGTGAAAAGGCTTAAATGACTTTTTTTAATTAAGTTTGAAGATTGCGCTCAAACCAAATGTCCTAGAACTAAATTTCTAAATGTAACTACTAGATTGTGATAAAATACACTATTGGGTGAAGTTTGGTTAACTTCTGCGCAGCGGTTTGGGAGTTAACATCAAAATTACATTTCTCAGCCATATCGCATAGATCTCACTGTGAAAAGGCTTAAATGGCTTTTTTGACCTAAGTTTGATGATTGCGCTCAAACCAAATGTCCTAGAACTAAATTTCTAAATGTAACTACTAGATTGTGATAAAATACACTATTGGGTGAAGTTTGGTTGACTTCTGCGCAGCGGTTTGGGAGTTAACATCAAAATTACATTTCTCGGCCATATCGCATAGATCTCACTGTGAAAAGGCTTAAATGACTTTTTTAAATTAAGTTTGAAGATTGCGCTCAAACCAAATGTCCTAAAACTAAATTTCCAAATGTAACTACTAGATTATGATAAAATACACTATTGGGTGAAGTTTGGTTGACTTCTGCGCAGCGGTTTGGGAGTTAACATCAAAATTACATTTCTCGGCCATATCGCATAGATCTCACTGTGAAAAGGCTTAAATGACTTTTTTTAATTAAGTTTGAAGATTGCGCTCAAACCAAATGTCCTAGAACTAAATTTCCAAATGTAACTACTAGATTATGATAAAATACACTATTGGGTGAAGTTTGGTTTACTTCTGCGCAGCGGTTTGGGAGTTAACATCAAAATTACATTTCTCGGCCATATCGCATAGATCTCACTGTGAAAAGGCTTAAATGGCTTTTTTGACCTAAGTTTGAGGATTACGCTCAAATCAAATGTCCTAGAACGAAATTTCCACATGTACCTACTAGATTGTGATACAATACACTATTGGGTGAAGTTTGGTTTACTTCTGCGCAGCGGTTTGGGAGTTAACATCAAAATTACATTTCTCGGCCATATCGCATAGATCTCACTGTGAAAAGGCTTAAATGGCTTTTTTGACCTAAGTTTGAGAATTGCGCTCAAATCAAATGTCCTAGAACCAAATTTCCACATGTAACTACTAGATTGTGATACAATACACTATTGGGTGAAGTTTGGTTGACTTCTGCGCAGCGGTTTGGGAGTGAACATCAAAATTACATTTCTCGGCCATATCGCATAGATCTCACTGTGAAAAGGCTTAAATGACTTTTTTTAATTAAGTTTGAAGATTGCGCTCAAACCAAATGTCCTAGAACTAAATTTCTAAATGTAACTACTAGATTTTGATAAAATACACTATTGGGTGAAGTTTGGTTGACTTCTGCGCAGCGGTTTGGGAGTTAACATCAAAATTACATTTCTCGGCCATATCGCATAGATCTCACTGTGAAAAGGCTTAAATGGCTTTTTTGACCTAAGTTTGAGGATTGCGCTCAAATCAAATGTCCTAGAACCAAATTTCCACATGTAACTACTAGATTGTGATACAATACACTATTGGGTGAAGTTTGGTTGACTTCCGCGCAGCGGTTTGGGAGTTAACATCAAAATTACATTTCTCGGCCATATCGCATAGATCTCACTGTGAAAAGGCTTAAATGACTTTTTTTAATTAAGTTTGAAGATTGCGCTGAAACCAAATGTCCTAGAACTAAATTTCCAAATGTAACTACTAGATTATGATAAAATACACTATTGGGTGAAGTTTGGTTTACTTCTGCGCAGCGGTTTGGGAGTTAACATCAAAATTACATTTCTCGGCCATATCGCATAGATCTCACTGTGAAAAGGCTTAAATGGCTTTTTTGACCTAAGTTTGAGGATTGCGCTCAAATCAAATGTCCTAGAACCAAATTTCCACATGTAACTACTAGATTGTGATACAATACACTAATGGGTGAAGTTTGGTTGACTTCTGCGCAGCGGTTTGGGAGTGAACATCAAAATTACATTTCTCGGCCATATCGCATAGATCTCACTGTGAAAAGGCTTAAATGACTTTTTTTAATTAAGTTTGAAGATTGCGCTCAAACCAAATGTCCTAGAACTAAATTTCCAAATGTAACTACTAGATTATGATAAAATACACTATTGGGTGAAGTTTGGTTGACTTCTGCGCAGCGGTTTGGGAGTTAACATCAAAATTACATTTCTCGGCCATATCGCATAGATCTCACTGTGAAAAGGCTTAAATGACTTTTTTTAATTAAGTTTGAAGATTGCGCTCAAACCAAATGTCCTAGAACTAAATTTCCAAATCTAACTACTAGATTATGATAAAATACACTATTGGGTGAAGTTTGGTTTACTTCTGCGCAGCGGTTTGGGAGTGAACATCAAAATTACATTTCTCGGCCATATCGCATAGATCTCACTGTGAAAAGGCTTAAATGACTTTTTTTAATTAAGTTTGAAGATTGAGCTCAAACCAAATGTCCTAAAACTAAATTTCCAAATGTAACTACTAGATTGTGATAAAATACACTATTGGGTGAAGTTTGGTTGACTTCTGCGCAGCGGTTTGGGAGTTAACATCAAAATTACATTTCTCAGCCATATCGCATAGATCTCACTGTGAAAAGGCTTAAATGGCTTTTTTGACCTAAGTTTGAGGATTGCGCTCAAATCAAATGTCCTAGAACTAAATTTCCAAATATAACTACTAGATTGTGATAAAATACACTATTGGGTGAAGTTTGGTTGACTTCTGCGCAGCGGTTTGGGAGTTAACATCAAAATTACATTTCTCGGCCATATCGCATAGATCACACTGTGAAAAGGCTTAAATGGCTTTTTTGAACTAAGTTTGAGGATTGCGCTCAAATCAAATGTCCTAGAACCAAATTTCCACATGTAACTACTAGATTGTGATACAATACACTATTGGGTGAAGTTTGGTTTACTTCTGCGCAGCGGTTTGGGAGTTAACATCAAAATTACATTTCTCGGCCATATCGCATAGATCTCACTGTGAAAAGGCTTAAATGGCTTTTTTGACCTAAGTTTGAGGATTGCGCTCAAATCAAATGTCCTAGAACCAAATTTCCACATGTAACTACTAGATTGTGATACAATACACTATTGGGTGAAGTTTGGTTTACTTCTGCGCAGCGGTTTGGGAGTTAACATCAAAATTACATTTCTCGGCCATATCGCATAGATCTCACTGTGAAAAGGCTTAAATGACTTTTTTAAATTAATTTTGAAGACTTCGCTCAAACCAAATGTCCTAAAACTAAATTTCCAAATGTAACTACTAGATTGTGATAAAATACACTATTGGGTGAAGTTTGGTTGACTTCTGCGCAGCGGTTTGGGAGTTAACATCAAAATTACATTTCTCGGCCATATCGCATAGATCTCACTGTGAAAAGGCTTAAATGGCTTTTTTGACCTAAGTTTGAGGATTGCACTCAAATCAAATGTCCTAGAACCAAATTTCCAAATGTAACTACTAGATTGTGATAAAATACACTATTGTGTGAAGTTTGGTTGACTTCTGCGCAGCGGTTTGGGAGTTAACATCAAAATTACATTTCTCGGCCATATCGCATAGATCTCACTGTGAAAAGGCTTAAATGACTTTTTTTAATTAAGTTTGAAGATTGCGCTCAAACCAAATGTCCTAGAACTAAATTTCCAAATGTAACTACTAGATTATGATAAAATACACTATTGGGGGAAGTTTGGTTTACTTCTGCGCAGCGGTTTGGGAGTGAACATCAAAATTACATTTCTCGGCCATATCGCATAGATCTCACTGTGAAAAGGCTTAAATGACTTTTTTTAATTAAGTTTGAAGATTGCGCTCAAACCAAATGTCCTAAAACTAAATTTCCAAATGTAACTACTAGATTGTGATAAAATACACTATTGGGTGAAGTTTGGTTGACTTCTGCGCAGCGGTTTGGGAGTTAACATCAAAATTACATTTCTCGGCCATATCGCATAGATCTCACTGTGAAAAGGCTTAAATGGCTTTTTTGACCTAAGTTTGAGGATTGCGCTCAAATCAAATGTCCTAGAACTAAATTTCCAAATATAACTACTAGATTGTGATAAAATACACTATTGGGTGAAGTTTGGTTGACTTCTGCGCAGCGGTTTGGGAGTGAACATCAAAATTACATTTCTCGGCCATATCGCATAGATCTCACTGTGAAAAGGCTTAAATGACTTTTTTTAATTAAGTTTGAAGATTGCGCTCAAACCAAATGTCCTAGAACTAAATTTCCAAATGTAACTACTAGATTTTGATAAAATACACTATTGGGTGAAGTTTGGTTGACTTCTGCGCAGCGGTTTGGGAGTTAACATCAAAATTACATTTCTCGGCCATATCGCATAGATCTCACTGTGAAAAGGCTTAAATGGCTTTTTTGACCTAAGTTTGAGGATTGCGCTCAAATCAAATGTCCTAGAACCAAATTTCCACATGTAACTACTAGATTGTGATACAATACACTATTGGGTGAAGTTTGGTTGACTTCCGCGCAGCGGTTTGGGAGTTAACATCAAAATTACATTTCTCGGCCATATCGCATAGATCTCACTGTGAAAAGGCTTAAATGACTTTTTTTAATTACGTTTGAAGATTGCGCTCAAACCAAATGTCCTAGAACTAAATTTCCAAATGTAACTACTAGATTTTGATAAAATACACTATTGGGTGAAGTTTGGTTGACTTCTGCGCAGCGGTTTGGGAGTTAACATCAAAATTACATTTCTCGGCCATATCGCATAGATCTCACTGTGAAAAAGGCTTAAATGGCTTTTTTGACCTAAGTTTGAGGATTGCGCTCAAATCAAATGTCCTAGAACCAAATTTCCACATGTAACTACTAGATTGTGATACAATACACTATTGGGTGAAGTTTGGTTGACTTCCGCGCAGCGGTTTGGGAGTTAACATCAAAATTACATTTCTCGGCCATATCGCATAGATCTCACTGTGAAAAGGCTTAAATGACTTTTTTTAATTAAGTTTGAAGATTGCGCTGAAACCAAATGTCCTAGAACCAAATTTCCACATGTAACTACTAGATTGTGATACAATACACTATTGGGTGAAGTTTGGTTTACTTCTGCGCAGCGGTTTGGGAGTTAACATCAAAATTACATTTCTCGGCCATATCGCATAGATCTCACTGTGAAAAGGCTTAAATGACTTTTTTAAATTAATTTTGAAGACTTCGCTCAAACCAAATGTCCTAAAACTAAATTTCCAAATGTAACTACTAGATTGTGATAAAATACACTATTGGGTGAAGTTTGGTTGACTTCTGCGCAGCGGTTTGGGAGTTAACATCAAAATTACATTTCTCGGCCATATCGCATAGATCTCACTGTGAAAAGGCTTAAATGGCTTTTTTGACCTAAGTTTGAGGATTGCACTCAAATCAAATGTCCTAGAACCAAATTTCCAAATGTAACTACTAGATTGTGATAAAATACACTATTGTGTGAAGTTTGGTTGACTTCTGCGCAGCGGTTTGGGAGTTAACATCAAAATTACATTTCTCGGCCATATCGCATAGATCTCACTGTGAAAAGGCTTAAATGACTTTTTTTAATTAAGTTTGAAGATTGCGCTCAAACCAAATGTCCTAGAACTAAATTTCCAAATGTAACTACTAGATTATGATAAAATACACTATTGGGTGAAGTTTGGTTTACTTCTGCGCAGCGGTTTGGGAGTGAACATCAAAATTACATTTCTCGGCCATATCGCATAGATCTCACTGTGAAAAGGCTTAAATGACTTTTTTTAATTAAGTTTGAAGATTGCGCTCAAACCAAATGTCCTAAAACTAAATTTCCAAATGTAACTACTAGATTGTGATAAAATACACTATTGGGTGAAGTTTGGTTGACTTCTGCGCAGCGGTTTGGGAGTTAACATCAAAATTACATTTCTCGGCCATATCGCATAGATCTCACTGTGAAAAGGCTTAAATGGCTTTTTTGACCTAAGTTTGAGGATTGCGCTCAAATCAAATGTCCTAGAACTAAATTTCCAAATATAACTACTAGATTGTGATAAAATACACTATTGGGTGAAGTTTGGTTGACTTCTGCGCAGCGGTTTGGGAGTGAACATCAAAATTACATTTCTCGGCCATATCGCATAGATCTCACTGTGAAAAGGCTTAAATGACTTTTTTTAATTAAGTTTGAAGATTGCGCTCAAACCAAATGTCCTAGAACTAAATTTCCAAATGTAACTACTAGATTTTGATAAAATACACTATTGGGTGAAGTTTGGTTGACTTCTGCGCAGCGGTTTGGGAGTTAACATCAAAATTACATTTCTCGGCCATATCGCATAGATCTCACTGTGAAAAGGCTTAAATGGCTTTTTTGACCTAAGTTTGAGGATTGCGCTCAAATCAAATGTCCTAGAACCAAATTTCCACATGTAACTACTAGATTGTGATACAATACACTATTGGGTGAAGTTTGGTTGACTTCCGCGCAGCGGTTTGGGAGTTAACATCAAAATTACATTTCTCGGCCATATCGCATAGATCTCACTGTGAAAAGGCTTAAATGACTTTTTTTAATTAAGTTTGAAGATTGCGCTCAAACCAAATGTCCTAGAACTAAATTTCCAAATGTAACTACTAGATTTTGATAAAATACACTATTGGGTGAAGTTTGGTTGACTTCTGCGCAGCGGTTTGGGAGTTAACATCAAAATTACATTTCTCGGCCATATCGCATAGATCTCACTGTGAAAAAGGCTTAAATGGCTTTTTTGACCTAAGTTTGAGGATTGCGCTCAAATCAAATGTCCTAGAACCAAATTTCCACATGTAACTACTAGATTGTGATACAATACACTATTGGGTGAAGTTTGGTTGACTTCCGCGCAGCGGTTTGGGAGTTAACATCAAAATTACATTTCTCGGCCATATCGCATAGATCTCACTGTGAAAAGGCTTAAATGACTTTTTTTAATTAAGTTTGAAGATTGCGCTGAAACCAAATGTCCTAGAACTAAATTTCCAAATGTAACTACTAGATTATGATAAAATACACTATTGGGTGAAGTTTGGATTACTTCTGCGCAGCGGTTTGGGAGTTAACATCAAAATTACATTTCTCGGCCATATCGCATAGATCTCACTGTGAAAAGGCTTAAATGACTTTTTTAAATTAAGTTTGAAGACTGCGCTCAAACCAAATGTCCTAGAACCAAATTTCCACATGTAACTACTAGATTGTGATACAATACACTAATGGGTGAAGTTTGGTTGACTTCTGCGCAGCGGTTTGGGAGTGAACATCAAAATTACATTTCTCGGCCATATCGCATAGATCTCACTGTGAAAAGGCTTAAATGACTTTTTAATTAAGTTTGATGATTGCGCTCAAACCAAATGTCCTAGAACGAAATTTCCAAATGTAACTACTAGATTGTGATACAATACACTATTGGGTGAAGTTTGGTTGACTTCTGCGCAGCGGTTTGGGAGTTAACATCAAAATTACATTTCTCGGCCATATCGCATAGATCTCACTGTGAAAAGGCTTAAATGGCTTTTTTGACATAAGTTTGAGGATTGCGCTCAAATCAAATGTCCTAGCACCAAATTTCCACATGTAACTACTAGATTGTGATACAATACACTATTGGGTGAAGTTTGGTTTACTTCTGCGCAGCGGTTTGGGAGTTAACATCAAAATTACATTTCTCGGCCATATCGCATAGATCTCACTGTGAAAAGGCTTAAATGACTTTTTTTAATTAAGTTTGAAGATTGCGCTCAAACCAAATGTCCTAGAACTAAATTTCTAAATGTAACTACTAGATTGTGATAAAATACACTATTGGGTGAAGTTTGGTTAACTTCTGCGCAGCGGTTTGGGAGTTAACATCAAAATTACATTTCTCAGCCATATCGCATAGATCTCACTGTGAAAAGGCTTAAATGGCTTTTTTGACCTAAGTTTGATGATTGCGCTCAAACCAAATGTCCTAGAACTAAATTTCCACATGTAACTACTAGATTGTGATACAATACACTATTGGGTGAAGTTTGGTTTACTTCTGCGCAGCGGTTTGGGAGTTAACATCAAAATTACATTTCTCGGCCATATCGCATAGATCTCACTGTGAAAAGGCTTAAATGACTTTTTTTAATTAAGTTTGAAGATTGCGCTCAAACCAAATGTCCTAAAACTAAATTTCCAAATGTAACTATAGATTGTGATAAAATACACTATTGGGTGAAGTTTGGTTGACTTCTGCGCAGCGGTTTGGGAGTTAACATCAAAATTACATTTCTCGGCCATATCGCATAGATCTCACTGTGAAAAGGCTTAAATGGCTTTTTTGACCTAAGTTTGAGGATTGCGCTCAAATCAAATGTCCTAGCAATAAATTTCCAAATGTAACTACTAGATTGTGATAAAATACACTATTGGGTGAAGTTTGGTTGACTTCTGCGCAGCGGTTTGGGAGTGAACATCAAAATTACATTTCTCGGCCATATCGCATAGATCTCACTGTGAAAAGGCTTAAATGGCTTTTTTGACCTAAGTTTGAGGATTGCGCTCAAATCAAATGTCCTAGAACTAAATTTCCAAATGTAACTACTAGATTGTGATAAAATACACTATTGGGTGAAGTTTGGTTGACTTCTGCGCAGCGGTTTGGGAGTTAACATCAAAATTACATTTCTCGGCCATATCGCATAGATCTCACTGTGAAAAGGCTTAAATGGCTTTTTTGACCTAAGTTTGAGGATTGCGCTCAAATCAAATGTCCTAGAACGAAATTTCCACATGTACCTACTAGATTGTGATACAATACACTATTGGGTGAAGTTTGGTTTACTTCTGCGCAGCGGTTTGGGAGTTAACATCAAAATTACATTTCTCGGCCATATCGCATAGATCTCACTGTGAAAAGGCTTAAATGGCTTTTTTGACCTAAGTTTGAGAATTGCGCTCAAATCAAATGTCCTAGAACCAAATTTCCACATGTAACTACTAGATTGTGATACAATACACTATTGGGTGAAGTTTGGTTGACTTCTGCGCAGCGGTTTGGGAGTTAACATCAAAATTACATTTCTCGGCCATATCGCAAAGATCTCACTGTGAAAAGGCTTAAATGACTTTTTTTAATTAAGTTTGAAGATTGCGCTCAAACCAAATGTCCTAGAACTAAATTTCCAAATGTAACTACTAGATTATGATAAAATACACTATTGGGTGAAGTTTGGTTTACTTCTGCGCAGCGGTTTGGGAGTTAACATCAAAATTACATTTCTCGGCCATATCGCATAGATCTCACTGTGAAAAGGCTTAAATGGCTTTTTTGACCTAAGTTTGAGGATTGCGCTCAAATCAAATGTCCTAGAACCAAATTTCCACATGTAACTACTAGATTGTGATACAATACACTAATGGGTGAAGTTTGGTTGACTTCTGCGCAGCGGTTTGGGAGTGAACATCAAAATTACATTTCTCGGCCATATCGCATAGATCTCACTGTGAAAAGGCTTAAATGACTTTTTTAAATTAAGTTTGAAGATTGCGCTCAAACCAAATGTCCTAAAACTAAATTTCCAAATGTAACTATAGATTGTGATAAAATACACTATTGGGTGAAGTTTGGTTGACTTCTGCGCAGCGGTTTGGGAGTTAACATCAAAATTACATTTCTCGGCCATATCGCATAGATCTCACTGTGAAAAGGCTTAAATGACTTTTTTTAATTAAGTTTGAAGATTGCGCTCAAACCAAATGTCCTAAAACTAAATTTCCAAATGTAACTACTAGATTGTGATAAAATACACTATTGGGTGAAGTTTGGTTGACTTCTGCGCAGCGGTTTGGGAGTTAACATCAAAATTACATTTCTCGGCCATATCGCATAGATCTCACTGTGAAAAGGCTTAAATGACTTTTTTTAATTAAGTTTGAAGATTGCGCTCAAACCAAATGTCCTAGAACTAAATTTCCAAATGTAACTACTAGATTATGATAAAATACACTATTGGGTGAAGTTTGGTTTACTTCTGCGCAGCGGTTTGGGAGTTAACATCAAAATTACATTTCTCGGCCATATCGCATAGATCTCACTGTGAAAAGGCTTAAATGGCTTTTTTGACCTAAGTTTGAGGATTGCGCTCAAATCAAATGTGCTAGAACTAAATTTCCAAATGTAACTACTAGATTGTGATAAAATACACTATTGGGTGAAGTTTGGTTGACTTCTGCGCAGCGGTTTGGGAGTGAACATCAAAATTACATTTCTCGGCCATATCGCATAGATCTCACTGTGAAAAGGCTTAAATGACTTTTTTTAATTAAGTTTGAAGATTGCGCTCAAACCAAATGTCCTAGAACTAAATTTCCAAATGTAACTACTAGATTGTGATACAATACACTATTGGGTGAAGTTTGGTTTACTTCTACGCAGCGGTTTGGGAGTTAACATCAAAATTACATTTCTCGGCCATATCGCATAGATCTCACTGTGAAAAGGCTTAAATGACTTTTTTTAATTAAGTTTGAAGATTGCGCTCAAACAAAATGTCCTAAAACTAAATTTCCAAATGTAACTACTAGATTGTGATAAAATACACTATTGGGTGAAGTTTGGTTAACTTCTGCGCAGCGGTTTGGGAGTTAACATCAAAATTACATTTCTCAGCCATATCGCATAGATCTCACTGTGAAAAGGCTTAAATGGCTTTTTTGACCTAAGTTTGATGATTGCGCTCAAACCAAATGTCCTAGAACTAAATTTATAAATGTAACTACTAGATTGTGATAAAATACACTATTGGGTGAAGTTTGGTTGACTTCTGCGCAGCGGTTTGGGAGTTAACATCAAAATTACATTTCTCGGCCATATCGCATAGATCTCACTGTGAAAAGGCTTAAATGGCTTTTTCGACCTAAGTTTGAGGATTGCGCTCAAATCAAATGTCCTAGAACTAAATTTCCAAATGTAACTATAGATTGTGATAAAATACACTATTGGGTGAAGTTTGGTTGACTTCTGCGCAGCGGTTTGGGAGTTAACATCAAAATTACATTTCTCGGCCATATCGCATAGATCTCACTGTGAAAAGGCTTAAATGGCTTTTTTGACCTAAGTTTGAAGATTGCGCTCAAACCAAATGTCCTAGAACTAAATTTCCAAATGTAACTACTAGATTGTGATAAAATACACTATTGGGTGAAGTTTGGTTGACTTCTGCGCAGCGATTTGGGAGTGAACATCAAAATTACATTTCTCGGCCATATCGCATAGATCTCACTGTGAAAAGGCTTAAATGACTTTTTTAATTAAGTTTGAAGATTGCGCTCAAACCAAATGTCCTAGAACGAAATTTCCAAATGTAACTACTAGATTGTGATACAATACACTATTGGGTGAAGTTTGGTTGACTTCTGCGCAGCGGTTTGGGAGTTAACATCAAAATTACATTTCTCGGCCATATCGCATAGATCTCACTGTGAAAAGGCTTAAATGGCTTTTTTGACATAAGTTTGAGGATTGCGCTCAAATCAAATGTCCTAGCACCAAATTTCCACATGTAACTACTAGATTGTGATACAATACACTATTGGGTGAAGTTTGGTTTACTTCTGCGCAGCGGTTTGGGAGTTAACATCAAAATTACATTTCTCGGCCATATCGCATAGATCTCACTGTGAAAAGGCTTAAATGACTTTTTTTAATTAAGTTTGAAGATTGCGCTCAAACCAAATGTCCTAGAACTAAATTTCTAAATGTAACTACTAGATTGTGATAAAATACACTAT
The DNA here is from genome assembly GCF_030265065.1 of Corythoichthys intestinalis. Classification (NCBI taxonomy): domain Eukaryota; kingdom Metazoa; phylum Chordata; class Actinopteri; order Syngnathiformes; family Syngnathidae; genus Corythoichthys; species Corythoichthys intestinalis. Next base: position 3,281,205 of record NW_026651594.1, on the reverse strand, counting down.
TGGGTGAAGTTTGGTTAACTTCTGCGCAGCGGTTTGGGAGTTAACATCAAAATTACATTTCTCAGCCATATCGCATAGATCTCACTGTGAAAAGGCTTAAATGGCTTTTTTGACCTAAGTTTGATGATTGCGCTCAAACCAAATGTCCTAGAACTAAATTTCCACATGTAACTACTAGATTGTGATACAATACACTATTGGGTGAAGTTTGGTTTACTTCTGCGCAGCGGTTTGGGAGTTAACATCAAAATTACATTTCTCGGCCATATCGCATAGATCTCACTGTGAAAAGGCTTAAATGACTTTTTTTAATTAAGTTTGAAGATTGCGCTCAAACCAAATGTCCTAAAACTAAATTTCCAAATGTAACTATAGATTGTGATAAAATACACTATTGGGTGAAGTTTGGTTGACTTCTGCGCAGCGGTTTGGGAGTTAACATCAAAATTACATTTCTCGGCCATATCGCATAGATCTCACTGTGAAAAGGCTTAAATGGCTTTTTTGACCTAAGTTTGAGGATTGCGCTCAAATCAAATGTCCTAGCAATAAATTTCCAAATGTAACTACTAGATTGTGATAAAATACACTATTGGGTGAAGTTTGGTTGACTTCTGCGCAGCGGTTTGGGAGTGAACATCAAAATTACATTTCTCGGCCATATCGCATAGATCTCACTGTGAAAAGGCTTAAATGGCTTTTTTGACCTAAGTTTGAGGATTGCGCTCAAATCAAATGTCCTAGAACTAAATTTCCAAATGTAACTACTAGATTGTGATAAAATACACTATTGGGTGAAGTTTGGTTGACTTCTGCGCAGCGGTTTGGGAGTTAACATCAAAATTACATTTCTCGGCCATATCGCATAGATCTCACTGTGAAAAGGCTTAAATGGCTTTTTTGACCTAAGTTTGAGGATTGCGCTCAAATCAAATGTCCTAGAACGAAATTTCCACATGTACCTACTAGATTGTGATACAATACACTATTGGGTGAAGTTTGGTTTACTTCTGCGCAGCGGTTTGGGAGTTAACATCAAAATTACATTTCTCGGCCATATCGCATAGATCTCACTGTGAAAAGGCTTAAATGGCTTTTTTGACCTAAGTTTGAGAATTGCGCTCAAATCAAATGTCCTAGAACCAAATTTCCACATGTAACTACTAGATTGTGATACAATACACTATTGGGTGAAGTTTGGTTGACTTCTGCGCAGCGGTTTGGGAGTTAACATCAAAATTACATTTCTCGGCCATATCGCATAGATCTCACTGTGAAAAGGCTTAAATGACTTTTTTTAATTAAGTTTGAAGATTGCGCTCAAACCAAATGTCCTAGAACTAAATTTCCAAATGTAACTACTAGATTATGATAAAATACACTATTGGGTGAAGTTTGGTTTACTTCTGCGCAGCGGTTTGGGAGTTAACATCAAAATTACATTTCTCGGCCATATCGCATAGATCTCACTGTGAAAAGGCTTAAATGGCTTTTTTGACCTAAGTTTGAGGATTGCGCTCAAATCAAATGTCCTAGAACCAAATTTCCACATGTAACTACTAGATTGTGATACAATACACTAATGGGTGAAGTTTGGTTGACTTCTGCGCAGCGGTTTGGGAGTGAACATCAAAATTACATTTCTCGGCCATATCGCATAGATCTCACTGTGAAAAGGCTTAAATGACTTTTTTAAATTAAGTTTGAAGATTGCGCTCAAACCAAATGTCCTAAAACTAAATTTCCAAATGTAACTATAGATTGTGATAAAATACACTATTGGGTGAAGTTTGGTTGACTTCTGCGCAGCGGTTTGGGAGTTAACATCAAAATTACATTTCTCGGCCATATCGCATAGATCTCACTGTGAAAAGGCTTAAATGACTTTTTTTAATTAAGTTTGAAGATTGCGCTCAAACCAAATGTCCTAAAACTAAATTTCCAAATGTAACTACTAGATTGTGATAAAATACACTATTGGGTGAAGTTTGGTTGATTTCTGCGCAGCGGTTTGGGAGTTAACATCAAAATTACATTTCTCGGCCATATCGCATAGATCTCACTGTGAAAAGGCTTAAATGACTTTTTTTAATTAAGTTTGAAGATTGCGCTCAAACCAAATGTCCTAGAACTAAATTTCCAAATGTAACTACTAGATTATGATAAAATACACTATTGGGTGAAGTTTGGTTTACTTCTGCGCAGCGGTTTGGGAGTTAACATCAAAATTACATTTCTCGGCCATATCGCATAGATCTCACTGTGAAAAGGCTTAAATGACTTTTTTTAATTAAGTTTGAAGATTGCGCTCAAACCAAATGTCCTAGAACTAAATTTCCAAATGTAACTACTAGATTGTGATACAATACACTATTGGGTGAAGTTTGGTTTACTTCTACGCAGCGGTTTGGGAGTTAACATCAAAATTACATTTCTCGGCCATATCGCATAGATCTCACTGTGAAAAGGCTTAAATGACTTTTTTTAATTAAGTTTGAAGATTGCGCTCAAACAAAATGTCCTAAAACTAAATTTCCAAATGTAACTACTAGATTATGATAAAATACACTATTGGGTGAAGTTTGGTTTACTTCTGCGCAGCGGTTTGGGAGTTAACATCAAAATTACATTTCTCGGCCATATCGCATAGATCTCACTGTGAAAAGGCTTAAATGGCTTTTTTGACCTAAGTTTGAGGATTGCGCTCAAATCAAATGTCCTAGAACCAAATTTCCACATGTAACTACTAGATTGTGATACAATACACTAATGGGTGAAGTTTGGTTGACTTCTGCGCAGCGGTTTGGGAGTGAACATCAAAATTACATTTCTCGGCCATATCGCATAGATCTCACTGTGAAAAGGCTTAAATGACTTTTTTAAATTAAGTTTGAAGATTGCGCTCAAACCAAATGTCCTAAAACTAAATTTCCAAATGTAACTATAGATTGTGATAAAATACACTATTGGGTGAAGTTTGGTTGACTTCTGCGCAGCGGTTTGGGAGTTAACATCAAAATTACATTTCTCGGCCATATCGCATAGATCTCACTGTGAAAAGGCTTAAATGACTTTTTTTAATTAAGTTTGAAGATTGCGCTCAAACCAAATGTCCTAAAACTAAATTTCCAAATGTAACTACTAGATTGTGATAAAATACACTATTGGGTGAAGTTTGGTTGACTTCTGCGCAGCGGTTTGGGAGTTAACATCAAAATTACATTTCTCGGCCATATCGCATAGATCTCACTGTGAAAAGGCTTAAATGACTTTTTTTAATTAAGTTTGAAGATTGCGCTCAAACCAAATGTCCTAGAACTAAATTTCCAAATGTAACTACTAGATTATGATAAAATACACTATTGGGTGAAGTTTGGTTTACTTCTGCGCAGCGGTTTGGGAGTTAACATCAAAATTACATTTCTCGGCCATATCGCATAGATCTCACTGTGAAAAGGCTTAAATGACTTTTTTTAATTAAGTTTGAAGATTGCGCTCAAACCAAATGTCCTAGAACTAAATTTCCAAATGTAACTACTAGATTGTGATACAATACACTATTGGGTGAAGTTTGGTTTACTTCTACGCAGCGGTTTGGGAGTTAACATCAAAATTACATTTCTCGGCCATATCGCATAGATCTCACTGTGAAAAGGCTTAAATGACTTTTTTTAATTAAGTTTGAAGATTGCGCTCAAACAAAATGTCCTAAAACTAAATTTCCAAATGTAACTACTAGATTGTGATAAAATACACTATTGGGTGAAGTTTGGTTAACTTCTGCGCAGCGGTTTGGGAGTTAACATCAAAATTACATTTCTCAGCCATATCGCATAGATCTCACTGTGAAAAGGCTTAAATGGCTTTTTTGACCTAAGTTTGATGATTGCGCTCAAACCAAATGTCCTAGAACTAAATTTCTAAATGTAACTACTAGATTGTGATAAAATACACTATTGGGTGAAGTTTGGTTGACTTCTGCGCAGCGGTTTGGGAGTTAACATCAAAATTACATTTCTCGGCCATATCGCATAGATCTCACTGAGAAAAGGCTTAAATGACTTTTTTTAATTAAGTTTGAAGATTGCGCTCAAACCAAATGTCCTAGAACTAAATTTCCAAATGTAACTACTAGATTATGATAAAATACACTATTGGGTGAAGTTTGGTTTACTTCTGCGCAGCGGTTTGGGAGTTAACATCAAAATTACATTTCTCGGCCATATCGCATAGATCTCACTGTGAAAAGGCTTAAATGGCTTTTTTGACCTAAGTTTGAGGATTGCGCTCAAATCAAATGTCCTAGAACCAAATTTCCACATGTAACTACTAGATTGTGATACAATACACTATTGGGTGAAGTTTGGTTTACTTCTGCGCAGCGGTTTGGGAGTTAACATCAAAATTACATTTCTCGGCCATATCGCATAGATCTCACTGTGAAAAGGCTTAAATGGCTTTTTTGACCTAAGTTTGAGAATTGCGCTCAAATCAAATGTCCTAGAACCAAATTTCCACATGTAACTACTAGATTGTGATACAATACACTATTGGGTGAAGTTTGGTTGACTTCTGCGCAGCGGTTTGGGAGTTAACATCAAAATTACATTTCTCGGCCATATCGCATAGATCTCACTGTGAAAAGGCTTGAATGACTTTTTTTAATTAAGTTTGAAGATTGCGCTCAAACCAAATGTCCTAGAACTAAATTTCCAAATGTAACTACTAGATTATGATAAAATACACTATTGGGTGTAGTTTGGTTTACTTCTGCGCAGCGGTTTGGGAGTTAACATCAAAATTACATTTCTCGGCCATATCGCATAGATCTCACTGTGAAAAGGCTTAAATGGCTTTTTTGACCTAAGTTTGAGGATTGCGCTCAAATCAAATGTCCTAGAACTAAATTTCCAAATGTAAATACTAGATTGTGATAAAATACACTATTGGGTGAAGTTTGGTTGACTTCTGATCAGCGGTTTGGGAGTTAACATCAAAATTACATTTCTCGGCCATATCGCATAGATCTCACTGTGAAAAGGCTTAAATGGCTTTTTTGACCTAAGTTTGAGGATTGCGCTCAAATCAAATGTCCTAGAACCAAATTTCCACATGTAACTACTAGATTGTGATACAATACACTATTGGGTGAAGTTTGGTTTACTTCTGCGCAGCGGTTTGGGAGTTAACATCAAAATTACATTTCTTGGCCATATCGCATAGATCTCACTGTGAAAAGGCTTAAATGACTTTTTTTAATTAAGTTTGAAGATTGCGCTCAAACCAAATGTCCTAAAACTAAATTTCCAAATGTAACTACTAGATTGTGATAAAATACACTATTGGTTGAAGTTTGGTTGACTTCTGCGCAGCGGTTTGGGAGTTAACATCAAAATTACATTTCTCGGCCATATCGCATAGATCTCACTGTGAAAAGGCTTAAATGACTTTTTTTAATTAAGTTTGAAGATTGCGCTCAAACCAAATGTCCTAGAACTAAATTTCCAAATGTAACTACTAGATTATGATAAAATACACTATTGGGTGAAGTTTGGTTTACTTCTGCGCAGCGGTTTGGGAGTTAACATCAAAATTACATTTCTCGGCCATATCGCATAGATCTCACTGTGAAAAGGCTTAAATGGCTTTTTTGACCTAAGTTTGAGGATTGCGCTCAAATCAAATGTGCTAGAACTAAATTTCCAAATGTAACTACTAGATTGTGATACAATACACTATTGGGTGAAGTTTGGTTGACTTCTGCGCAGCGGTTTGGGAGTTAACATCAAAATTACATTTCTCGGCCATATCGCATAGATCTCACTGTGAAAAGGCTTAAATGACTTTTTTTAATTAAGTTTGAAGATTGCGCTCAAACCAAATGTCCTAGAACTAAATTTCCAAATGTAACTACTAGATTATGATAAAATACACTATTGGGTGAAGTTTGGTTTACTTCTGCGCAGCGGTTTGGGAGTTAACATCAAAATTACATTTCTCGGCCATATCGCATAGATCTCACTGTGAAAAGGCTTAAATGGCTTTTTTGACCTAAGTTTGAGGATTGCGCTCAAATCAAATGTCCTAGAACTAAATTTCCAAATGTAACTACTAGATTGTGATAAAATACACTATTGGGTGAAGTTTGGTTGACTTCTGCGCAGCGGTTTGGGAGTTAACATCAAAATTACATTTCTCGGCCATATCGCATAGATCTCACTGTGAAAAGGCTTAAATGACTTTTTTTAATTAAGTTTGAAGATTGCGCTCAAACCAAATGTCCTAGAACTAAATTTCCAAATGTAACTACTAGATTATGATAAAATACACTATTGGGTGAAGTTTGGTTGACTTCTGCGCAGCGGTTTGGGAGTTAACATCAAAATTACATTTCTCGGCCATATCGCATAGATCTCACTGTGAAAAGGCTTAAATGACTTTTTTTAATTAAGTTTGAAGATTGCGCTCAAACCAAATGTCCTAGAACTAAATTTCCAAATGTAACTACTAGATTATGATAAAATACACTATTGGGTGAAGTTTGGTTTACTTCTGCGCAGCGGTTTGGGAGTTAACATCAAAATTACATTTCTCGGACATATCGCATAGATCTCACTGTGAAAAGGCTTAAATGGCTTTTTTGACCTAAGTTTGAGAATTGCGCTCAAATCAAATGTCCTAGAACGAAATTTCCACATGTACCTACTAGATTGTGATACAATACACTATTGGGTGAAGTTTGGTTTACTTCTGCGCAGCGGTTTGGGAGTTAACATCAAAATTACATTTCTCGGCCATATCGCATAGATCTCACTGTGAAAAGGCTTAAATGGCTTTTTTGACCTAAGTTTGAGAATTGCGCTCAAATCAAATGTCCTAGAACCAAATTTCCACATGTAACTACTAGATTGTGATACAATACACTATTGGGTGAAGTTTGGTTGACTTCTGCGCAGCGGTTTGGGAGTTAACATCAAAATTACATTTCTCGGCCATATCGCATAGATCTCACTGTGAAAAGGCTTAAATGACTTTTTTTAATTAAGTTTGAAGATTGCGCTCAAACCAAATGTCCTAGAACTAAATTTCCAAATGTAACTACTAAATTATGATAAAATACACTATTGGGTGAAGTTTGGTTTACTTCTGCGCAGCGGTTTGGGAGTTAACATCAAAATTACATTTCTCGGCCATATCGCATAGATCTCACTGTGAAAAGGCTTAAATGGCTTTTTTGACCTAAGTTTGAGGATTGCGCTCAAATCAAATGTCCTAGAACCAAATTTCCACATGTAACTACTAGATTGTGATACAATACACTAATGGGTGAAGTTTGGTTGACTTCTGCGCAGCGGTTTGGGAGTGAACATCAAAATTACATTTCTCGGCCATATCGCATAGATCTCACTGTGAAAAGGCTTAAATGACTTTTTTTAATTAAGTTTGAAGATTGCGCTCAAACCAAATGTCCTAAAACTAAATTTCCAAATGTAACTATAGATTGTGATAAAATACACTATTGGGTGAAGTTTGGTTGACTTCTGCGCAGCGGTTTGGGAGTTAACATCAAAATTACATTTCTCGGCCATATCGCATAGATCTCACTGTGAAAAGGCTTAAATGGCTTTTTTGACCTAAGTTTGAGGATTGCGCTCAAATCAAATGTCCTAGCAATAAATTTCCAAATGTAACTACTAGATTGTGATAAAATACACTATTGGGTGAAGTTTGGTTGACTTCTGCGCAGCGGTTTGGGAGTGAACATCAAAATTACATTTCTCGGCCATATCGCATAGATCTCACTGTGAAAAGGCTTAAATGGCTTTTTTGACCTAAGTTTGAGGATTGCGCTCAAATCAAATGTCCTAGAACTAAATTTCCAAATGTAACTACTAGATTGTGATAAAATACACTATTGGGTGAAGTTTGGTTGACTTCTGCGCAGCGGTTTGGGAGTTAACATCAAAATTACATTTCTCGGCCATATCGCATAGATCTCACTGTGAAAAGGCTTAAATGACTTTTTTTAATTAAGTTTGAAGATTGCGCTCAAACAAAATGTCCTAAAACTAAATTTCCAAATGTAACTACTAGATTGTGATAAAATACACTATTGGGTGAAGTTTGGTTAACTTCTGCGCAGCGGTTTGGGAGTTAACATCAAAATTACATTTCTCAGCCATATCGCATAGATCTCACTGTGAAAAGGCTTAAATGGCTTTTTTGACCTAAGTTTGATGATTGCGCTCAAACCAAATGTCCTAGAACTAAATTTCTAAATGTAACTACTAGATTGTGATAAAATACACTATTGGGTGAAGTTTGGTTGACTTCTGCGCAGCGGTTTGGGAGTTAACATCAAAATTACATTTCTCGGCCATATCGCATAGATCTCACTGAGAAAAGGCTTAAATGACTTTTTTTAATTAAGTTTGAAGATTGCGCTCAAACCAAATGTCCTAGAACTAAATTTCCAAATGTAACTACTAGATTATGATAAAATACACTATTGGGTGAAGTTTGGTTTACTTCTGCGCAGCGGTTTGGGAGTTAACATCAAAATTACATTTCTCGGCCATATCGCATAGATCTCACTGTGAAAAGGCTTAAATGGCTTTTTTGACCTAAGTTTGAGGATTGCGCTCAAATCAAATGTCCTAGAACCAAATTTCCACATGTAACTACTAGATTGTGATACAATACACTATTGGGTGAAGTTTGGTTTACTTCTGCGCAGCGGTTTGGGAGTTAACATCAAAATTACATTTCTCGGCCATATCGCATAGATCTCACTGTGAAAAGGCTTAAATGGCTTTTTTGACCTAAGTTTGAGAATTGCGCTCAAATCAAATGTCCTAGAACCAAATTTCCACATGTAACTACTAGATTGTGATACAATACACTATTGGGTGAAGTTTGGTTGACTTCTGCGCAGCGGTTTGGGAGTTAACATCAAAATTACATTTCTCGGCCATATCGCATAGATCTCACTGTGAAAAGGCTTGAATGACTTTTTTTAATTAAGTTTGAAGATTGCGCTCAAACCAAATGTCCTAGAACTAAATTTCCAAATGTAACTACTAGATTATGATAAAATACACTATTGGGTGTAGTTTGGTTTACTTCTGCGCAGCGGTTTGGGAGTTAACATCAAAATTACATTTCTCGGCCATATCGCATAGATCTCACTGTGAAAAGGCTTAAATGGCTTTTTTGACCTAAGTTTGAGGATTGCGCTCAAATCAAATGTCCTAGAACTAAATTTCCAAATGTAAATACTAGATTGTGATAAAATACACTATTGGGTGAAGTTTGGTTTACTTCTGCGCAGCGGTTTGGGAGTTAACATCAAAATTACATTTCTCGGCCATATCGCATAGATCTCACTGTGAAAAGGCTTAAATGGCTTTTTTGACCTAAGTTTGAGGATTGCGCTCAAATCAAATGTCCTAGAACCAAATTTCCACATGTAACTACTAGATTGTGATACAATACACTAATGGGTGAAGTTTGGTTGACTTCTGCGCAGCGGTTTGGGAGTGAACATCAAAATTACATTTCTCGGCCATATCGCATAGATCTCACTGTGAAAAGGCTTAAATGACTTTTTTTAATTAAGTTTGAAGATTGCGCTCAAACCAAATGTCCTAAAACTAAATTTCCAAATGTAACTATAGATTGTGATAAAATACACTATTGGGTGAAGTTTGGTTGACTTCTGCGCAGCGGTTTGGGAGTTAACATCAAAATTACATTTCTCGGCCATATCGCATAGATCTCACTGTGAAAAGGCTTAAATGGCTTTTTTGACCTAAGTTTGAGGATTGCGCTCAAATCAAATGTCCTAGCAATAAATTTCCAAATGTAACTACTAGATTGTGATAAAATACACTATTGGGTGAAGTTTGGTTGACTTCTGCGCAGCGGTTTGGGAGTGAACATCAAAATTACATTTCTCGGCCATATCGCATAGATCTCACTGTGAAAAGGCTTAAATGGCTTTTTTGACCTAAGTTTGAGGATTGCGCTCAAATCAAATGTCCTAGAACTAAATTTCCAAATGTAACTACTAGATTGTGATAAAATACACTATTGGGTGAAGTTTGGTTGACTTCTGCGCAGCGGTTTGGGAGTTAACATCAAAATTACATTTCTCGGCCATATCGCATAGATCTCACTGTGAAAAGGCTTAAATGACTTTTTTTAATTAAGTTTGAAGATTGCGCTCAAACAAAATGTCCTAAAACTAAATTTCCAAATGTAACTACTAGATTGTGATAAAATACACTATTGGGTGAAGTTTGGTTAACTTCTGCGCAGCGGTTTGGGAGTTAACATCAAAATTACATTTCTCAGCCATATCGCATAGATCTCACTGTGAAAAGGCTTAAATGGCTTTTTTGACCTAAGTTTGATGATTGCGCTCAAACCAAATGTCCTAGAACTAAATTTCTAAATGTAACTACTAGATTGTGATAAAATACACTATTGGGTGAAGTTTGGTTGACTTCTGCGCAGCGGTTTGGGAGTTAACATCAAAATTACATTTCTCGGCCATATCGCATAGATCTCACTGAGAAAAGGCTTAAATGACTTTTTTTAATTAAGTTTGAAGATTGCGCTCAAACCAAATGTCCTAGAACTAAATTTCCAAATGTAACTACTAGATTATGATAAAATACACTATTGGGTGAAGTTTGGTTTACTTCTGCGCAGCGGTTTGGGAGTTAACATCAAAATTACATTTCTCGGCCATATCGCATAGATCTCACTGTGAAAAGGCTTAAATGGCTTTTTTGACCTAAGTTTGAGGATTGCGCTCAAATCAAATGTCCTAGAACCAAATTTCCACATGTAACTACTAGATTGTGATACAATACACTATTGGGTGAAGTTTGGTTTACTTCTGCGCAGCGGTTTGGGAGTTAACATCAAAATTACATTTCTCGGCCATATCGCATAGATCTCACTGTGAAAAGGCTTAAATGGCTTTTTTGACCTAAGTTTGAGAATTGCGCTCAAATCAAATGTCCTAGAACCAAATTTCCACATGTAACTACTAGATTGTGATACAATACACTATTGGGTGAAGTTTGGTTGACTTCTGCGCAGCGGTTTGGGAGTTAACATCAAAATTACATTTCTCGGCCATATCGCATAGATCTCACTGTGAAAAGGCTTGAATGACTTTTTTTAATTAAGTTTGAAGATTGCGCTCAAACCAAATGTCCTAGAACTAAATTTCCAAATGTAACTACTAGATTATGATAAAATACACTATTGGGTGTAGTTTGGTTTACTTCTGCGCAGCGGTTTGGGAGTTAACATCAAAATTACATTTCTCGGCCATATCGCATAGATCTCACTGTGAAAAGGCTTAAATGGCTTTTTTGACCTAAGTTTGAGGATTGCGCTCAAATCAAATGTCCTAGAACTAAATTTCCAAATGTAAATACTAGATTGTGATAAAATACACTATTGGGTGAAGTTTGGTTGACTTCTGATCAGCGGTTTGGGAGTTAACATCAAAATTACATTTCTCGGCCATATCGCATAGATCTCACTGTGAAAAGGCTTAAATGGCTTTTTTGACCTAAGTTTGAGGATTGCGCTCAAATCAAATGTCCTAGAACCAAATTTCCACATGTAACTACTAGATTGTGATACAATACACTATTGGGTGAAGTTTGGTTTACTTCTGCGCAGCGGTTTGGGAGTTAACATCAAAATTACATTTCTTGGCCATATCGCATAGATCTCACTGTGAAAAGGCTTAAATGACTTTTTTTAATTAAGTTTGAAGATTGCGCTCAAACCAAATGTCCTAAAACTAAATTTCCAAATGTAACTACTAGATTGTGATAAAATACACTATTGGTTGAAGTTTGGTTGACTTCTGCGCAGCGGTTTGGGAGTTAACATCAAAATTACATTTCTCGGCCATATCGCATAGATCTCACTGTGAAAAGGCTTAAATGACTTTTTTTAATTAAGTTTGAAGATTGCGCTCAAACCAAATGTCCTAGAACTAAATTTCCAAATGTAACTACTAGATTATGATAAAATACACTATTGGGTGAAGTTTGGTTTACTTCTGCGCAGCGGTTTGGGAGTTAACATCAAAATTACATTTCTCGGCCATATCGCATAGATCTCACTGTGAAAAGGCTTAAATGGCTTTTTTGACCTAAGTTTGAGGATTGCGCTCAAATCAAATGTGCTAGAACTAAATTTCCAAATGTAACTACTAGATTGTGATACAATACACTATTGGGTGAAGTTTGGTTGACTTCTGCGCAGCGGTTTGGGAGTTAACATCAAAATTACATTTCTCGGCCATATCGCATAGATCTCACTGTGAAAAGGCTTAAATGACTTTTTTTAATTAAGTTTGAAGATTGCGCTCAAACCAAATGTCCTAGAACTAAATTTCCAAATGTAACTACTAGATTATGATAAAATACACTATTGGGTGAAGTTTGGTTTACTTCTGCGCAGCGGTTTGGGAGTTAACATCAAAATTACATTTCTCGGCCATATCGCATAGATCTCACTGTGAAAAGGCTTAAATGGCTTTTTTGACCTAAGTTTGAGGATTGCGCTCAAATCAAATGTCCTAGAACTAAATTTCCAAATGTAACTACTAGATTGTGATAAAATACACTATTGGGTGAAGTTTGGTTGACTTCTGCGCAGCGGTTTGGGAGTTAACATCAAAATTACATTTCTCGGCCATATCGCATAGATCTCACTGTGAAAAGGCTTAAATGACTTTTTTTAATTAAGTTTGAAGATTGCGCTCAAACCAAATGTCCTAAAACTAAATTTCCAAATGTAACTACTAGATTGTGATAAAATACACTATTGGTTGAAGTTTGGTTGACTTCTGCGCAGCGGTTTGGGAGTTAACATCAAAATTACATTTCTCGGCCATATCGCATAGATCTCACTGTGAAAAGGCTTAAATGACTTTTTTTAATTAAGTTTGAAGATTGCGCTCAAACCAAATGTCCTAGAACTAAATTTCCAAATGTAACTACTAGATTATGATAAAATACACTATTGGGTGAAGTTTGGTTTACTTCTGCGCAGCGGTTTGGGAGTTAACATCAAAATTACATTTCTCGGCCATATCGCATAGATCTCACTGTGAAAAGGCTTAAATGGCTTTTTTGACCTAAGTTTGAGGATTGCGCTCAAATCAAATGTGCTAGAACTAAATTTCCAAATGTAACTACTAGATTGTGATACAATACACTATTGGGTGAAGTTTGGTTGACTTCTGCGCAGCGGTTTGGGAGTTAACATCAAAATTACATTTCTCGGCCATATCGCATAGATCTCACTGTGAAAAGGCTTAAATGACTTTTTTTAATTAAGTTTGAAGATTGCGCTCAAACCAAATGTCCTAGAACTAAATTTCCAAATGTAACTACTAGATTATGATAAAATACACTATTGGGTGAAGTTTGGTTTACTTCTGCGCAGCGGTTTGGGAGTTAACATCAAAATTACATTTCTCGGCCATATCGCATAGATCTCACTGTGAAAAGGCTTAAATGGCTTTTTTGACCTAAGTTTGAGGATTGCGCTCAAATCAAATGTCCTAGAACTAAATTTCCAAATGTAACTACTAGATTGTGATAAAATACACTATTGGGTGAAGTTTGGTTGACTTCTGCGCAGCGGTTTGGGAGTTAACATCAAAATTACATTTCTCGGCCATATCGCATAGATCTCACTGTGAAAAGGCTTAAATGACTTTTTTTAATTAAGTTTGAAGATTGCGCTCAAACCAAATGTCCTAGAACTAAATTTCCAAATGTAACTACTAGATTATGATAAAATACACTATTGGGTGAAGTTTGGTTGACTTCTGCGCAGCGGTTTGGGAGTTAACATCAAAATTACATTTCTCGGCCATATCGCATAGATCTCACTGTGAAAAGGCTTAAATGACTTTTTTTAATTAAGTTTGAAGATTGCGCTCAAACCAAATGTCCTAGAACTAAATTTCCAAATGTAACTACTAGATTATGATAAAATACACTATTGGGTGAAGTTTGGTTTACTTCTGCGCAGCGGTTTGGGAGTTAACATCAAAATTACATTTCTCGGCCATATCGCATAGATCTCACTGTGAAAAGGCTTAAATGGCTTTTTTGACCTAAGTTTGAGAATTGCGCTCAAATCAAATGTCCTAGAACGAAATTTCCACATGTACCTACTAGATTGTGATACAATACACTATTGGGTGAAGTTTGGTTTACTTCTGCGCAGCGGTTTGGGAGTTAACATCAAAATTACATTTCTCGGCCATATCGCATAGATCTCACTGTGAAAAGGCTTAAATGGCTTTTTTGACCTAAGTTTGAGAATTGCGCTCAAATCAAATGTCCTAGAACCAAATTTCCACATGTAACTACTAGATTGTGATACAATACACTATTGGGTGAAGTTTGGTTGACTTCTGCGCAGCGGTTTGGGAGTTAACATCAAAATTACATTTCTCGGCCATATCGCATAGATCTCACTGTGAAAAGGCTTAAATGACTTTTTTTAATTAAGTTTGAAGATTGCGCTCAAACCAAATGTCCTAGAACTAAATTTCCAAATGTAACTACTAAATTATGATAAAATACACTATTGGGTGAAGTTTGGTTTACTTCTGCGCAGCGGTTTGGGAGTTAACATCAAAATTACATTTCTCGGCCATATCGCATAGATCTCACTGTGAAAAGGCTTAAATGGCTTTTTTGACCTAAGTTTGAGGATTGCGCTCAAATCAAATGTCCTAGAACCAAATTTCCACATGTAACTACTAGATTGTGATACAATACACTAATGGGTGAAGTTTGGTTGACTTCTGCGCAGCGGTTTGGGAGTGAACATCAAAATTACATTTCTCGGCCATATCGCATAGATCTCACTGTGAAAAGGCTTAAATGACTTTTTTTAATTAAGTTTGAAGATTGCGCTCAAACCAAATGTCCTAAAACTAAATTTCCAAATGTAACTATAGATTGTGATAAAATACACTATTGGGTGAAGTTTGGTTGACTTCTGCGCAGCGGTTTGGGAGTTAACATCAAAATTACATTTCTCGGCCATATCGCATAGATCTCACTGTGAAAAGGCTTAAATGGCTTTTTTGACCTAAGTTTGAGGATTGCGCTCAAATCAAATGTCCTAGCAATAAATTTCCAAATGTAACTACTAGATTGTGATAAAATACACTATTGGGTGAAGTTTGGTTGACTTCTGCGCAGCGGTTTGGGAGTGAACATCAAAATTACATTTCTCGGCCATATCGCATAGATCTCACTGTGAAAAGGCTTAAATGGCTTTTTTGACCTAAGTTTGAGGATTGCGCTCAAATCAAATGTCCTAGAACTAAATTTCCAAATGTAACTACTAGATTGTGATAAAATACACTATTGGGTGAAGTTTGGTTGACTTCTGCGCAGCGGTTTGGGAGTTAACATCAAAATTACATTTCTCGGCCATATCGCATAGATCTCACTGTGAAAAGGCTTAAATGGCTTTTTTGACCTAAGTTTGAGGATTGCGCTCAAATCAAATGTCCTAGAACGAAATTTCCACATGTACCTACTAGATTGTGATACAATACACTATTGGGTGAAGTTTGGTTTACTTCTGCGCAGCGGTTTGGGAGTTAACATCAAAATTACATTTCTCGGCCATATCGCATAGATCTCACTGTGAAAAGGCTTAAATGGCTTTTTTGACCTAAGTTTGAGAATTGCGCTCAAATCAAATGTCCTAGAACCAAATTTCCACATGTAACTACTAGATTGTGATACAATACACTATTGGGTGAAGTTTGGTTGACTTCTGCGCAGCGGTTTGGGAGTTAACATCAAAATTACATTTCTCGGCCATATCGCATAGATCTCACTGTGAAAAGGCTTAAATGACTTTTTTTAATTAAGTTTGAAGATTGCGCTCAAACCTAATGTCCTAGAACTAAATTTCCAAATGTAACTACTAGATTATGATAAAATACACTATTGGGTGAAGTTTGGTTTACTTCTGCGCAGCGGTTTGGGAGTTAACATCAAAATTACATTTCTCGGCCATATCGCATAGATCTCACTGTGAAAAGGCTTAAATGGCTTTTTTGACCTAAGTTTGAGGATTGCGCTCAAATCAAATGTCCTAGAACCAAATTTCCACATGTAACTACTAGATTGTGATACAATACACTAATGGGTGAAGTTTGGTTGACTTCTGCGCAGCGGTTTGGGAGTGAACATCAAAATTACATTTCTCGGCCATATCGCATAGATCTCACTGTGAAAAGGCTTAAATGACTTTTTTAAATTAAGTTTGAAGATTGCGCTCAAACCAAATGTCCTAAAACTAAATTTCCAAATGTAACTATAGATTGTGATAAAATACACTATTGGGTGAAGTTTGGTTGACTTCTGCGCAGCGGTTTGGGAGTTAACATCAAAATTACATTTCTCGGCCATATCGCATAGATCTCACTGTGAAAAGGCTTAAATGACTTTTTTTAATTAAGTTTGAAGATTGCGCTCAAACCAAATGTCCTAAAACTAAATTTCCAAATGTAACTACTAGATTGTGATAAAATACACTATTGGGTGAAGTTTGGTTGACTTCTGCGCAGCGGTTTGGGAGTTAACATCAAAATTACATTTCTCGGCCATATCGCATAGATCTCACTGTGAAAAGGCTTAAATGACT
The DNA here is from genome assembly GCF_030265065.1 of Corythoichthys intestinalis. Lineage (NCBI taxonomy): Eukaryota > Metazoa > Chordata > Actinopteri > Syngnathiformes > Syngnathidae > Corythoichthys > Corythoichthys intestinalis. Next base: position 3,264,474 of record NW_026651594.1, on the reverse strand, counting down.
TTTTTTAATTAAGTTTGAAGATTGCGCTCAAACCAAATGTCCTAGAACTAAATTTCCAAATGTAACTACTAGATTATGATAAAATACACTATTGGGTGAAGTTTGGTTTACTTCTGCGCAGCGGTTTGGGAGTTAACATCAAAATTACATTTCTCGGCCATATCGCATAGATCTCACTGTGAAAAGGCTTAAATGGCTTTTTTGACCTAAGTTTGAGGATTGCGCTCAAATCAAATGTGCTAGAACTAAATTTCCAAATGTAACTACTAGATTGTGATAAAATACACTATTGGGTGAAGTTTGGTTGACTTCTGCGCAGCGGTTTGGGAGTGAACATCAAAATTACATTTCTCGGCCATATCGCATAGATCTCACTGTGAAAAGGCTTAAATGACTTTTTTTAATTAAGTTTGAAGATTGCCCTCAAACCAAATGTCCTAGAACTAAATTTCCAAATGTAACTACTAGATTGTGATACAATACACTATTGGGTGAAGTTTGGTTTACTTCTACGCAGCGGTTTGGGAGTTAACATCAAAATTACATTTCTCGGCCATATCGCATAGATCTCACTGTGAAAAGGCTTAAATGACTTTTTTTAATTAAGTTTGAAGATTGCGCTCAAACCAAATGTCCTAGAACTAAATTTCCAAATGTAACTACTAGATTATGATAAAATACACTATTGGGTGAAGTTTGGTTGACTTCTGCGCAGCGGTTTGGGAGTTAACATCAAAATTACATTTCTCGGCCATATCGCATAGATCTCACTGTGAAAAGGCTTAAATGGCTTTTTTGACCTAAGTTTGAGGATTGCGCTCAAATCAAATGTCCTAGCAATAAATTTCCAAATGTAACTACTAGATTGTGATAAAATACACTATTGGGTGAAGTTTGGTTGACTTCTGCGCAGCGGTTTGGGAGTGAACATCAAAATTACATTTCTCGGCCATATCGCATAGATCTCACTGTGAAAAGGCTTAAATGGCTTTTTTGACCTAAGTTTGAGGATTGCGCTCAAATCAAATGTCCTAGAACTAAATTTCCAAATGTAACTACTAGATTGTGATAAAATACACTATTGGGTGAAGTTTGGTTGACTTCTGCGCAGCGGTTTGGGAGTTAACATCAAAATTACATTTCTCGGCCATATCGCATAGATCTCACTGTGAAAAGGCTTAAATGGCTTTTTTGACCTAAGTTTGAAGATTGCGCTCAAACCAAATGTCCTAGAACTAAATTTCCAAATGTAACTACTAGATTATGATAAAATACACTATTGGGTGAAGTTTGGTTTACTTCTGCGCAGCGGTTTGGGAGTTAACATCAAAATTACATTTCTCGGCCATATCGCATAGATCTCACTGTGAAAAGGCTTAAATGGCTTTTTTGACCTAAGTTTGAGGATTGCGTTCAAATCAAATGTCCTAGAACCAAATTTCCACATGTAACTACTAGATTGTGATACAATACACTAATGGGTGAAGTTTGGTTGACTTCTGCGCAGCGGTTTGGGAGTGAACATCAAAATTACATTTCTCGGCCATATCGCATAGATCTCACTGTGAAAAGGCTTAAATGACTTTTTTTAATTAAGTTTGAAGATTGCGCTCAAACCAAATGTCCTAAAACTAAATTTCCAAATGTAACTATAGATTGTGATAAAATACACTATTGGGTGAAGTTTGGTTGACTTCTGCGCAGCGGTTTGGGAGTTAACATCAAAATTACATTTCTCGGCCATATCGCATAGATCTCACTGTGAAAAGGCTTAAATGACTTTTTTTAATTAAGTTTGAAGATTGCGCTCAAACCAAATGTCCTAAAACTAAATTTCCAAATGTAACTACTAGATTGTGATAAAATACACTATTGGGTGAAGTTTGGTTGACTTCTGCGCAGCGGTTTGGGAGTTAACATCAAAATTACATTTCTCGGCCATATCGCATAGATCTCACTGTGAAAAGGCTTAAATGACTTTTTTTAATTAAGTTTGAAGATTGCGCTCAAACCAAATGTCCTAGAACTAAATTTCCAAATGTAACTACTAGATTATGATAAAATACACTATTGGGTGAAGTTTGGTTTACTTCTGCGCAGCGGTTTGGGAGTTAACATCAAAATTACATTTCTCGGCCATATCGCATAGATCTCACTGTGAAAAGGCTTAAATGGCTTTTTTGACCTAAGTTTGAGGATTGCGCTCAAATCAAATGTCCTAGAACCAAATTTCCACATGTAACTACTAGATTGTGATACAATACACTATTGGGTGAAGTTTGGTTGACTTCTGCGCAGCGGTTTGGGAGTTAACATCAAAATTACATTTCTCGGCCATATCGCATAGATCTCACTGTGAAAAGGCTTAAATGGCTTTTTTGACCTAAGTTTGAGGATTGCGCTCAAATCAAATGTCCTAGAACCAAATTTCCACATGTAACTACTAGATTGTGATACAATACACTAATGGGTGAAGTTTGGTTGACTTCTGCGCAGCGGTTTGGGAGTGAACATCAAAATTACATTTCTCGGCCATATCGCATAGATCTCACTGTGAAAAGGCTTAAATGACTTTTTTTAATTAAGTTTGAAGATTGCGCTCAAACCAAATGTCCTAAAACTAAATTTCCAAATGTAACTATAGATTGTGATAAAATACACTATTGGGTGAAGTTTGGTTGACTTCTGCGCAGCGGTTTGGGAGTTAACATCAAAATTACATTTCTCGGCCATATCGCATAGATCTCACTGTGAAAATGCTTAAATGGCTTTTTTGACCTAAGTTTGAGGATTGCGCTCAAATCAAATGTCCTAGAACTAAATTTCCAAATGTAACTACTAGATTGTGATAAAATACACTATTGGGTGAAATTTGGTTGACTTCTGCGCAGCGGTTTGGGAGTTAACATCAAAATTACATTTCTCGGCCATATCGCATAGATCTCACTGTGAAAAGGCTTAAATGACTTTTTTTAATTAAGTTTGAAGATTGCGCTCAAACCAAATGTCCTAGAACTAAATTTCCAAATGTAACTACTAGATTATGATAAAATACACTATTGGGTGAAGTTTGGTTGACTTCTGCGCAGCGGTTTGGGAGTTAACATCAAAATTACATTTCTCGGCCATATCGCATAGATCTCACTGTGAAAAGGCTTAAATGACTTTTTTTAATTAAGTTTGAAGATTGCGCTCAAACCAAATGTCCTAGAACTAAATTTCCAAATGTAACTACTAGATTATGATAAAATACACTATTGGGTGAAGTTTGGTTTACTTCTGCGCAGCGGTTTGGGAGTTAACATCAAAATTACATTTCTCGGCCATATCGCATAGATCTCACTGTGAAAAGGCTTAAATGGCTTTTTTGACCTAAGTTTGAGGATTGCGCTCAAATCAAATGTCCTAGAACGAAATTTCCACATGTACCTACTAGATTGTGATACAATACACTATTGGGTGAAGTTTGGTTTACTTCTGCGCAGCGGTTTGGGAGTTAACATCAAAATTACATTTCTCGGCCATATCGCATAGATCTCACTGTGAAAAGGCTTAAATGGCTTTTTTGACCTAAGTTTTAGAATTGCGCTCAAATCAAATGTCCTAGAACCAAATTTCCACATGTAACTACTAGATTGTGATACAATACACTATTGGGTGAAGTTTGGTTGACTTCTGCGCAGCGGTTTGGGAGTTAACATCAAAATTACATTTCTCGGCCATATCGCATAGATCTCACTGTGAAAAGGCTTAAATGACTTTTTTTAATTAAGTTTGAAGATTGCGCTCAAACCAAATGTCCTAGAACTAAATTTCCAAATGTAACTACTAGATTATGATAAAATACACTATTGGGTGAAGTTTGGTTTACTTCTGCGCAGCGGTTTGGGAGTTAACATCAAAATTACATTTCTCGGCCATATCGCATAGATCTCACTGTGAAAAGGCTTAAATGGCTTTTTTGACCTAAGTTTGAGGATTGCGCTCAAATCAAATGTCCTAGAACCAAATTTCCACATGTAACTACTAAATTGTGATACAATACACTAATGGGTGAAGTTTGGTTGACTTCTGCGCAGCGGTTTGGGAGTGAACATCAAAATTACATTTCTCGGCCATATCGCATAGATCTCACTGTGAAAAGGCTTAAATGACTTTTTTTAATGAAGTTTGAAGATTGCGCTCAAACCAAATGTCCTAAAACTAAATTTCCAAATGTAACTATAGATTGTGATATAATACACTATTGGGTGAAGTTTGGTTGACTTCTGCGCAGCGGTTTGGGAGTTAACATCAAAATTACATTTCTCGGCCATATCGCATAGATCTCACTGTGAAAAGGCTTAAATGGCTTTTTTGACCTAAGTTTGAGGATTGCGCTCAAATCAAATGTCCTAGCAATAAATTTCCAAATGTAACTACTAGATTGTGATAAAATACACTATTGGGTGAAGTTTGGTTGACTTCTGCGCAGCGGTTTGGGAGTGAACATCAAAATTACATTTCTCGGCCATATCGCATAGATCTCACTGTGAAAAGGCTTAAATGGCTTTTTTGACCTAAGTTTGAGGATTGCGCTCAAATCAAATGTCCTAGAACTAAATTTCCAAATGTAACTACTAGATTGTGATAAAATACACTATTGGGTGAAGTTTGGTTGACTTCTGCGCAGCGGTTTGGGAGTTAACATCAAAATTACATTTCTCGGCCATATCGCATAGATCTCACTGTGAAAAGGCTTAAATGACTTTTTTTAATTAAGTTTGAAGATTGCGCTCAAACCAAATGTCCTAGAACTAAATTTCCAAATGTAACTACTAGATTATGATAAAATACACTATTGGGTGAAGTTTGGTTGACTTCTGCGCAGCGGTTTGGGAGTTAACATCAAAATTACATTTCTCGGCCATATCGCATAGATCTCACTGTGAAAAGGCTTAAATGACTTTTTTTAATTAAGTTTGAAGATTGCGCTCAAACCAAATGTCCTAGAACTAAATTTCCAAATGTAACTACTAGATTATGATAAAATACACTATTGGGTGAAGTTTGGTTTACTTCTGCGCAGCGGTTTGGGAGTTAACATCAAAATTACATTTCTCGGCCATATCGCATAGATCTCACTGTGAAAAGGCTTAAATGGCTTTTTTGACCTAAGTTTGAGGATTGCGCTCAAATCAAATGTCCTAGAACCAAATTTCCACATGTAACTACTAGATTGTGATACAATACACTAATGGGTGAAGTTTGGTTGACTTCTGCGCAGCGGTTTGGGAGTGAACATCAAAATTACATTTCTCGGCCATATCGCATAGATCTCACTGTGAAAAGGCTTAAATGACTTTTTTTAATTAAGTTTGAAGATTGCGCTCAAACCAAATGTCCTAAAACTAAATTTCCAAATGTAACTATAGATTGTGATAAAATACACTATTGGGTGAAGTTTGGTTGACTTCTGCGCAGCGGTTTGGGAGTTAACATCAAAATTACATTTCTCGGCCATATCGCATAGATCTCACTGTGAAAAGGCTTAAATGACTTTTTTTAATTAAGTTTGAAGATTGCGCTCAAACCAAATGTCCTAAAACTAAATTTCCAAATGTAACTACTAGATTGTGATAAAATACACTATTGGGTGAAGTTTGGTTGACTTCTGCGCAGCGGTTTGGGAGTTAACATCAAAATTACATTTCTCGGCCATATCGCATAGATCTCACTGTGAAAAGGCTTAAATGACTTTTTTTAATTAAGTTTGAAGATTGCGCTCAAACCAAATGTCCTAGAACTAAATTTCCAAATGTAACTACTAGATTATGATAAAATACACTATTGGGTGAAGTTTGGTTTACTTCTGCGCAGCGGTTTGGGAGTTAACATCAAAATTACATTTCTCGGCCATATCGCATAGATCTCACTGTGAAAAGGCTTACATGGCTTTTTTGACCTAAGTTTGAGGATTGCGCTAAAATCAAATGTGCTAGAACTAAATTTCCAAATGTAACTACTAGATTGTGATAAAATACACTATTGGGTGAAGTTTGGTTGACTTCTGCGCAGCGGTTTGGGAGTTAACATCAAAATTACATTTCTCGGCCATATCGCATAGATCTCACTGTGAAAAGGCTTAAATTACTTTTTTAATTAAGTTTGAAGATTGCGCTCAAACCAAATGTCCTAGAACTAAATTTCCAAATGTAACTACTAGATTGTGATAAAATACACTATTGGGTGAAGTTTGGTTGACTTCTGCGCAGCGGTTTGGGAGTTAACATCAAAATTACATTTCTCGGCCATATCGCATAGATCTCACTGTGAAAAGGCTTAAATGACTTTTTTTAATTAAGTTTGAAGATTGCGCTCAAACCAAATGTCCTAGAACTAAATTTCCAAATGTAACTACTAGATTATGATACAATACACTATTGGGTGAAGTTTGGTTGACTTCTGCGCAGCGGTTTGGGAGTTAACATCAAAATTACATTTCTCGGCCATATCGCATAGATCTCACTGTGAAAAGGCTTAAATGGCTTTTTTGACCTAAGTTTGAGGATTGCGCTCAAATCAAATGTCCTAGAACCAAATTTCCACATGTAACTACTAGATTGTGATACAATACACTAAAGGGTGAAGTTTGGTTGACTTCTGCGCAGCGGTTTGGGAGTGAACATCAAAATTACATTTCTCGGCCATATCGCATAGATCTCACTGTGAAAAGGCTTAAATGACTTTTTTTTAATTAAGTTTGAAGATTGCGCTCAAACCAAATGTCCTAAAACTAAATTTCCAAATGTAACTACTAGATTGTGATAAAATACACTATTGGGTGAAGTTTGGTTGACTTCTGCGCAGCGGTTTGGGAGTTAACATCAAAATTACATTTCTCGGCCATATCGCATAGATCTCACTGTGAAAAGGCTTAAATGACTTTTTTTAATTAAGTTTGAAGATTGCGCTCAAACCAAATGTCCTAGAACTAAATTTCCAAATGTAACTACTAGATTATGATAAAATACACTATTGGGTGAAGTTTAGTTTACTTCTGCGCAGCGGTTTGGGAGTTAACATCAAAATTACATTTCTCGGCCATATCGCATAGATCTCACTGTGAAAAGGCTTAAATGGCTTTTTTGACCTAAGTTTGAGGATTGCGCTCAAATCAAATGTCCTAGAACCAAATTTCCACATGTAACTACTAGATTGTGATACAATACACTATTGGGTGAAGTTTGGTTGACTTCTGCGCAGCGGTTTGGGAGTTAACATCAAAATTACATTTCTCGGCCATATCGCATAGATCTCACTGTGAAAAGGCTTAAATGGCTTTTTTGACCTAAGTTTGAGAATTGCGCTCAAATCAAATGTCCTAGAACCAAATTTCCACATGTAACTACTAGATTGTGATACAATACACTATTGGGTGAAGTTTGGTTGACTTCTGCGCAGCGGTTTGGGAGTTAACATCAAAATTACATTTCTCGCCATATCGCATAGATCTCACTGTGAAAAGGCTTAAATGACTTTTTTTAATTAAGTTTGAAGATTGCGCTCAAACCAAATGTCCTAGAACTAAATTTCCAAATGTAACTACTAGATTATGATAAAATACACTATTGGGTGAAGTTTGGTTTACTTCTGCGCAGCGGTTTGGGAGTTAACATCAAAATTACATTTCTCGGCCATATCGCATAGATCTCACTGTGAAAAGGCTTAAATGGCTTTTTTGACCTAAGTTTGAGGATTGCGCTCAAATCAAATGTCCTAGAACCAAATTTCTACATGTAACTACTAGATTGTGATACAATACACTATTGGGTGAAGTTTGGTTTACTTCTGCACAGCGGTTTGGGAGTTAACATCAAAATTACATTTCTCGGCCATATCGCATAGATCTCACTGTGAAAAGGCTTAAATGACTTTTTTTAATTAAGTTTGAAGATTGCGCTCAAACCAAATGTCCTAGAACTAAATTTCCAAATGTAACTACTAGATTATGATAAAATACACTATTGGGTGAAGTTTGGTTGACTTCTGCGCAGCGGTTTGGGAGTTAACATCAAAATTACATTTCTCGGCCATATCGCATAGATCTCACTGTGAAAAGGCTTAAATGACTTTTTTTAATTAAGTTTGAAGATTGCGCTCAAACCAAATGTCCTAGAACTAAATTTCCAAATGTAACTACTAGATTATGATAAAATACACTATTGGGTGAAGTTTGGTTTACTTCTGCGCAGCGGTTTGGGAGTTAACATCAAAATTACATTTCTCGGCCATATCGCATAGATCTCACTGTGAAAAGGCTTAAATGGCTTTTTTGACCTAAGTTTGAGGATTGCGCTCAAATCAAATGTCCTAGAACCAAATTTCCACATGTAACTACTAGATTGTGATACAATACACTAATGGGTGAAGTTTGGTTGACTTCTGCGCAGCGGTTTGGGAGTGAACATCAAAATTACATTTCTCGGCCATATCGCATAGATCTCACTGTGAAAAGGCTTAAATGACTTTTTTTAATTAAGTTTGAAGATTGCGCTCAAACCAAATGTCCTAAAACTAAATTTCCAAATGTAACTATAGATTGTGATAAAATACACTATTGGGTGAAGTTTGGTTGACTTCTGCGCAGCGGTTTGGGAGTTAACATCAAAATTACATTTCTCGGCCATATCGCATAGATCTCACTGTGAAAAGGCTTAAATGACTTTTTTTAATTAAGTTTGAAGATTGCGCTCAAACCAAATGTCCTAAAACTAAATTTCCAAATGTAACTACTAGATTGTGATAAAATACACTATTGGGTGAAGTTTGGTTGACTTCTGCGCAGCGGTTTGGAGTTAACATCAAAATTACATTTCTCGGCCATATCGAATAGATCTCACTGTGAAAAGGCTTAAATGACTTTTTTAAATTAAGTTTGAAGATTGCGCTCAAACCAAATGTCCTAGAACTAAATTTCCAAATGTAACTACTAGATTATGATAAAATACACTATTGGGTGAAGTTTGGTTGACTTCTGCGCAGCGGTTTGGGAGTTAACATCAAAATTACATTTCTCGGCCATATCGCATAGATCTCACTGTGAAAAGGCTTAAATGACTTTTTTTAATTAAGTTTGAAGATTGCGCTCAAACCAAATGTCCTAGAACTAAATTTCCAAATGTAACTACTAGATTATGATAAAATACACTATTGGGTGAAGTTTGGTTTACTTCTGCGCAGCGGTTTGGGAGTTAACATTAAAATTACATTTCTCGGCCATATCGCATAGATCTCACTGTGAAAAGGCTTAAATGACTTTTTTTAATTAAGTTTGAAGATTGCGCTCAAACCAAATGTCCTAGAACTAAATTTCCAAATGTAACTACTAGATTATGATAAAATACACTATTGGGTGAAGTTTGGTTTACTTCTGCGCAGCGGTTTGGGAGTTAACATCAAAATTACATTTCTCGGCCATATCGCATAGATCTCACTGTGAAAAGGCTTAAATGGCTTTTTTGACCTAAGTTTGAGGATTGCGCTCAAATCAAATGTCCTAGAACGAAATTTCCACATGTACCTACTAGATTGTGATACAATACACTATTGGGTGAAGTTTGGTTTACTTCTGCGCAGCGGTTTGGGAGTTAACATCAAAATTACATTTCTCGGCCATATCGCATAGATCTCACTGTGAAAAGGCTTAAATGGCTTTTTTGACCTAATTTTGAGAATTGCGCTCAAATCAAATGTCCTAGAACCAAATTTCCACATGTAACTACTAGATTGTGATACAATACACTATTGGGTGAAGTTTGGTTGACTTCTGCGCAGCGGTTTGGGAGTTAACATCAAAATTACATTTCTCGGCCATATCGCATAGATCTCACTGTGAAAAGGCTTAAATGACTTTTTTTAATTAAGTTTGAAGATTGCGCTCAAACCAAATGTCCTAGAACTAAATTTCCAAATGTAACTACTAGATTATGATAAAATACACTATTGGGTGAAGTTTGGTTTACTTCTGCGCAGCGGTTTGGGAGTTAACATCAAAATTACATTTCTCGGCCATATCGCATAGATCTCACTGTGAAAAGGCTTAAATGGCTTTTTTGACCTAAGTTTGAGGATTGCGCTCAAATCAAATGTCCTAGAACCAAATTTCCACATGTAACTACTAGATTGTGATACAATACACTAATGGGTGAAGTTTGGTTGACTTCTGCGCAGCGGTTTGGGAGTGAACATCAAAATTACATTTCTCGGCCATATCGCATAGATCTCACTGTGAAAAGGCTTAAATGACTTTTTTTTATTAAGTTTGAAGATTGCGCTCAAACCAAATGTCCTAAAACTAAATTTCCAAATGTAACTATAGATTGTGATAAAATACACTATTGGGTGAAGTTTGGTTGACTTCTGCGCAGCGGTTTGGGAGTTAACATCAAAATTACATTTCTCGGCCATATCGCATAGATCTCACTGTGAAAAGGCTTAAATGGCTTTTTTGACCTAAGTTTGAGGATTGCGCTCAAATCAAATGTCCTAGCAATAAATTTCCAAATGTAACTACTAGATTGTGATAAAATACACTATTGGGTGAAGTTTGGTTGACTTCTGCGCAGCGGTTTGGGAGTGAACATCAAAATTACATTTCTCGGCCATATCGCATAGATCTCACTGTGAAAAGGCTTAAATGGCTTTTTTGACCTAAGTTTGAGGATTGCGCTCAAATCAAATGTCCTAGAACTAAATTTCCAAATGTAACTACTAGATTGTGATAAAATACACTATTGGGTGAAGTTTGGTTGACTTCTGCGCAGCGGTTTGGGAGTTAACATCAAAATTACATTTCTCGGCCATATCGCATAGATCTCACTGTGAAAAGGCTTAAATGACTTTTTTTAATTAAGTTTGAAGATTGCGCTCAAACCAAATGTCCTAGAACTAAATTTCCAAATGTAACTACTAGATTATGATAAAATACACTATTGGGTGAAGTTTGGTTGACTTCTGCGCAGCGGTTTGGGAGTTAACATCAAAATTACATTTCTCGGCCATATCGCATAGATCTCACTGTGAAAAGGCTTAAATGACTTTTTTTAATTAAGTTTGAAGATTGCGCTCAAACCAAATGTCCTAGAACTAAATTTCCAAATGTAACTACTAGATTATGATAAAATACACTATTGGGTGAAGTTTGGTTTACTTCTGCGCAGCGGTTTGGGAGTTAACATCAAAATTACATTTCTCGGCCATATCGCATAGATCTCACTGTGAAAAGGCTTAAATGGCTTTTTTGACCTAAGTTTGAGGATTGCGCTCAAATCAAATGTCCTAGAACCAAATTTCCACATGTAACTACTAGATTGTGATACAATACACTAATGGGTGAAGTTTGGTTGACTTCTGCGCAGCGGTTTGGGAGTGAACATCAAAATTACATTTCTCGGCCATATCGCATAGATCTCACTGTGAAAAGGCTTAAATGACTTTTTTTAATTAAGTTTGAAGATTGCGCTCAAACCAAATGTCCTAAAACTAAATTTCCAAATGTAACTATAGATTGTGATAAAATACACTATTGGGTGAAGTTTGGTTGACTTCTGCGCAGCGGTTTGGGAGTTAACATCAAAATTACATTTCTCGGCCATATCGCATAGATCTCACTGTGAAAAGGCTTAAATGACTTTTTTTAATTAAGTTTGAAGATTGCGCTCAAACCAAATGTCCTAAAACTAAATTTCCAAATGTAACTACTAGATTGTGATAAAATACACTATTGGGTGAAGTTTGGTTGACTTCTGCGCAGCGGTTTGGGAGTTAACATCAAAATTACATTTCTCGGCCATATCGCATAGATCTCACTGTGAAAAGGCTTAAATGACTTTTTTTAATTAAGTTTGAAGATTGCGCTCAAACCAAATGTCCTAGAACTAAATTTCCAAATGTAACTACTAGATTATGATAAAATACACTATTGGGTGAAGTTTGGTTTACTTCTGCGCAGCGGTTTGGGAGTTAACATCAAAATTACATTTCTCGGCCATATCGCATAGATCTCACTGTGAAAAGGCTTACATGGCTTTTTTGACCTAAGTTTGAGGATTGCGCTCAAATCAAATGTGCTAGAACTAAATTTCCAAATGTAACTACTAGATTGTGATAAAATACACTATTGGGTGAAGTTTTTTTGACTTCTGCGCAGCGGTTTGGGAGTTAACATCAAAATTACATTTCTCGGCCATATCGCATAGATCTCACTGTGAAAAGGCTTAAATGACTTTTTTAATTAAGTTTGAAGATTGCGCTCAAACCAAATGTCCTAGAACTAAATTTCCAAATGTAACTACTAGATTGTGATAAAATACACTATTGGGTGAAGTTTGGTTGACTTCTGCGCAGCGGTTTGGGAGTTAACATCAAAATTACATTTCTCGGCCATATCGCATAGATCTCACTGTGAAAAGGCTTAAATGACTTTTTTTAATTAAGTTTGAAGATTGCGCTCAAACCAAATGTCCTAGAACTAAATTTCCAAATGTAACTACTAGATTATGATACAATACACTATTGGGTGAAGTTTGGTTGACTTCTGCGCAGCGGTTTGGGAGTTAACATCAAAATTACATTTCTCGGCCATATCGCATAGATCTCACTGTGAAAAGGCTTAAATGGCTTTTTTGACCTAAGTTTGAGGATTGCGCTCAAATCAAATGTCCTAGAACAAAATTTCCACATGTAACTACTAGATTGTGATACAATACACTAAAGGGTGAAGTTTGGTTGACTTCTGCGCAGCGGTTTGGGAGTGAACATCAAAATTACATTTCTCGGCCATATCGCATAGATCTCACTGTGAAAAGGCTTAAATGACTTTTTTTAATTAAGTTTGAAGATTGCGCTCAAACCAAATGTCCTAAAACTAAATTTCCAAATGTAACTACTAGATTGTGATAAAATACACTATTGGGTGAAGTTTGGTTGACTTCTGCGCAGCGGTTTGGGAGTTAACATCAAAATTACATTTCTCGGCCATATCGCATAGATCTCACTGTGAAAAGGCTTAAATGACTTTTTTTAATTAAGTTTGAAGATTGCGCTCAAACCAAATGTCCTAGAACTAAATTTCCAAATGTAACTACTAGATTGTGATAAAATACACTATTGGGTGAAGTTTAGTTTACTTCTGCGCAGCGGTTTGGGAGTTAACATCAAAATTACATTTCTCGGCCATATCGCATAGATCTCACTGTGAAAAGGCTTAAATGGCTTTTTTGACCTAAGTTTGAGGATTGCGCTCAAATCAAATGTCCTAGAACCAAATTTCCACATGTAACTACTAGATTGTGATACAATACACTATTGGGTGAAGTTTGGTTGACTTCTGCGCAGCGGTTTGGGAGTTAACATCAAAATTACATTTCTCGGCCATATCGCATAGATCTCACTGTGAAAAGGCTTAAATGGCTTTTTTGACCTAAGTTTGAGGATTGCGCTCAAATCAAATGTCCTAGAACCAAATTTCCACATGTAACTACTAGATTGTGATACAATACACTATTGGGTGAAGTTTGGTTGACTTCCGCGCAGCGGTTTGGGAGTTAACATCAAAATTACATTTCTCGGCCATATCGCATAGATCTCACTGTGAAAAGGCTTAAATGACTTTTTTTAATTAAGTTTGAAGATTGCGCTCAAACCAAATGTCCTAAAACTAAATTTCCAAATGTAACTACTAGATTGTGATAAAATACACTATTGGGTGAAGTTTGGTTGACTTCTGCGCAGCGGTTTGGGAGTTAACATCAAAATTACATTTCTCGGCCATATCGCATAGATCTCACTGTGAAAAGGCTTAAATGACTTTTTTTAATTAAGTTTGAAGATTGCGCTCAAACCAAATGTCCTAGAACTAAATTTCCAAATGTAACTACTAGATTGTGATAAAATACACTATTGGGTGAAGTTTAGTTTACTTCTGCGCAGCGGTTTGGGAGTTAACATCAAAATTACATTTCTCGGCCATATCGCATAGATCTCACTGTGAAAAGGCTTAAATGGCTTTTTTGACCTAAGTTTGAGGATTGCGCTCAAATCAAATGTCCTAGAACCAAATTTCCACATGTAACTACTAGATTGTGATACAATACACTATTGGGTGAAGTTTGGTTGACTTCTGCGCAGCGGTTTGGGAGTTAACATCAAAATTACATTTCTCGGCCATATCGCATAGATCTCACTGTGAAAAGGCTTAAATGGCTTTTTTGACCTAAGTTTGAGAATTGCGCTCAAATCAAATGTCCTAGAACCAAATTTCCACATGTAACTACTAGATTGTGATACAATACACTATTGGGTGAAGTTTGGTTGACTTCTGCGCAGCGGTTTGGGAGTTAACATCAAAATTACATTTCTCGCCATATCGCATAGATCTCACTGTGAAAAGGCTTAAATGACTTTTTTTAATTAAGTTTGAAGATTGCGCTCAAACCAAATGTCCTAGAACTAAATTTCCAAATGTAACTACTAGATTATGATAAAATACACTATTGGGTGAAGTTTGGTTGACTTCTGCGCAGCGGTTTGGGAGTGAACATCAAAATTACATTTCTCGGCCATATCGCATAGATCTCACTGTGAAAAGGCTTAAATGACTTTTTTTAATTAAGTTTGAAGATTGCGCTCAAACCAAATGTCCTAGAACTAAATTTCCAAATGTAACTACTAGATTTTGATAAAATACACTATTGGGTGAAGTTTGGTTGACTCTTGCGCAGCGGTTTGGGAGTTAACATCAAAATTACATTTCTCGGCCATATCGCATAGATCTCACTGTGAAAAGGCTTAAATGGCTTTTTTGACCTAAGTTTGAGGATTGCGCTCAAATCAAATGTCCTAGAACCAAATTTCCACATGTAACTACTAGATTGTGATACAATACACTATTGGGTGAAGTTTGGTTGACTTCCGCGCAGCGGTTTGGGAGTTAACATCAAAATTACATTTCTCGGCCATATCGCATAGATCTCACTGTGAAAAGGCTTAAATGACTTTTTTTAATTAAGTTTGAAGATTGCGCTGAAACCAAATGTCCTAGAACTAAATTTCCAAATGTACCTACTAGATTATGATAAAATACACTATTGGGTGAAGTTTGGTTTACTTCTGCGCAGCGGTTTGGGAGTTAACATCAAAATTACATTTCTCGGCCATATCGCATAGATCTCACTGTGAAAAGGCTTAAATGGCTTTTTTGACCTAAGTTTGAGGATTGCGCTCAAATCAAATGTCCTAGAACCAAATTTCCACATGTAACTACTAGATTGTGATACAATACACTAATGGGTGAAGTTTGGTTGACTTCTGCGCAGCGGTTTGGGAGTGAACATCAAAATTACATTTCTCGGCCATATCGCATAGATCTCACTGTGAAAAGGCTTAAATGACTTTTTTTAATTAAGTTTGAAGATTGCGCTCAAACCAAATGTCCTAAAACTAAATTTCTAAATGTAACTACTAGATTGTGATAAAATACACTATTGGGTGAAGTTTGGTTGACTTCTGCGCAGCGGTTTGGGAGTTAACATCAAAATTACATTTCTCGGCCATATCGCATAGATCTCACTGTGAAAAGGCTTAAATGGCTTTTTTGACCTAAGTTTGAGGATTGCGCTCAAATCAAATGTCCTAGAACTAAATTTCCAAATATAACTACTAGATTGTGATAAAATACACTATTGGGTGAAGTTTGGTTGACTTCTGCGCAGCGGTTTGGGAGTTAACATCAAAATTACATTTCTCGGCCATATCGCATAGATCTCACTGTGAAAAGGCTTAAATGGCTTTTTCGACCTAAGTTTGAGGATTGCGCTCAAATCAAATGTCCTAGAACCAAATTTCCACATGTATCTACTAGATTGTGATACAATACACTATTGGGTGAAGTTTGGTTTACTTCTGCGCTGCGGTTTGGGAGTTAACATCAAAATTACATTTCTCGGCCATATCGCATAGATCTCACTGTGAAAAGGCTTAAATGACTTTTTTAAATTAAGTTTGAAGACTGCGCTCAAACCAAATGTCCTAAAACTAAATTTCCAAATGTAACTACTAGATTGTGATAAAATACACTATTGGGTGAAGTTTGGTTGACTTCTGCGCAGCGGTTTGGGAGTGAACATCAAAATTACATTTCTCGGCCATATCGCATAGATCTCACTGTGAAAAGGCTTAAATGACTTTTTTAATTAAGTTTGATGATTGCGCTCAAACCAAATGTCCTAGAACGAAATTTCCAAATGTAACTACTAGATTGTGATACAATACACTATTGGGTGAAGTTTGGTTGACTTCTGCGCAGCGGTTTGGGAGTTAACATCAAAATTACATTTCTCGGCCATATCGCATAGATCTCACTGTGAAAAGGCTTAAATGGCTTTTTTGACATAAGTTTGAGGATTGCGCTCAAATCAAATGTCCTAGCACCAAATTTCCACATGTAACTACTAGATTGTGATACAATACACTATTGGGTGAAGTTTGGTTTACTTTTGCGCAGCGGTTTGGGAGTTAACATCAAAATTACATTTCTCGGCCATATCGCATAGATCTCACTGTGAAAAGGCTTAAATGACTTTTTTTAATTAAGTTTGAAGATTGCGCTCAAACCAAATGTCCTAGAACTAAATTTCTAAATGTAACTACTAGATTGTGATAAAATACACTATTGGGTGAAGTTTGGTTAACTTCTGCGCAGCGGTTTGGGAGTTAACATCAAAATTACATTTCTCAGCCATATCGCATAGATCTCACTGTGAAAAGGCTTAAATGGCTTTTTTGACCTAAGTTTGATGATTGCGCTCAAACCAAATGTCCTAGAACTAAATTTCTAAATGTAACTACTAGATTGTGATAAAATACACTATTGGGTGAAGTTTGGTTGACTTCTGCGCAGCGGTTTGGGAGTTAACATCAAAATTACATTTCTCGGCCATATCGCATAGATCTCACTGTGAAAAGGCTTAAATGACTTTTTTTAATTAAGTTTGAAGATTGCGCTCAAACCAAATGTCCTAGAACTAAATTTCCAAATGTAACTACTAGATTATGATAAAATACACTATTGGGTGAAGTTTGGTTTACTTCTGCGCAGCGGTTTGGGAGTTAACATCAAAATTACATTTCTCGGCCATATCGCATAGATCTCACTGTGAAAAGGCTTAAATGGCTTTTTTGACCTAAGTTTGAGGATTGCGCTCAAATCAAATGTCCTAGAACCAAATTTCCACATGTAACTACTAGATTGTGATACAATACACTATTGGGTGAAGTTTGGTTTACTTCTGCGCAGCGGTTTGGGAGTTAACATCAAAATTACATTTCTCGGCCATATCGCATAGATCTCACTGTGAAAAGGCTTAAATGACTTTTTTTAATTAAGTTTGAAGATTGCGCTCAAACCAAATGTCCTAAAACTAAATTTCCAAATGTAACTATAGATTGTGATAAAATACACTATTGGGTGAAGTTTGGTTGACTTCTGCGCAGCGGTTTGGGAGTTAACATCAAAATTACATTTCTCGGCCATATCGCATAGATCTCACTGTGAAAAGGCTTAAATGGCTTTTTTGACCTAAGTTTGAGGATTGCGCTCAAATCAAATGTCCTAGCAATAAATTTCCAAATGTAACTACTAGATTGTGATAAAATACACTATTGGGTGAAGTTTGGTTGACTTCTGCGCAGCGGTTTGGGAGTGAACATCAAAATTACATTTCTCGGCCATATCGCATAGATCTCACTGTGAAAAGGCTTAAATGGCTTTTTTGACCTAAGTTTGAGGATTGCGCTCAAATCAAATGTCCTAGAACTAAATTTCCAAATGTAACTACTAGATTGTGATAAAATACACTATTGGGTGAAGTTTGGTTGACTTCTGCGCAGCGGTTTGGGAGTTAACATCAAAATTACATTTCTCGGCCATATCGCATAGATCTCACTGTGAAAAGGCTTAAATGGCTTTTTTGACCTAAGTTTGAGGATTGCGCTCAAATCAAATGTCCTAGAACGAAATTTCCACATGTACCTACTAGATTGTGATACAATACACTATTGGGTGAAGTTTGGTTTACTTCTGCGCAGCGGTTTGGGAGTTAACATCAAAATTACATTTCTCGGCCATATCGCATAGATCTCACTGTGAAAAGGCTTAAATGGCTTTTTTGACCTAAGTTTGAGAATTGCGCTCAAATCAAATGTCCTAGAACCAAATTTCCACATGTAACTACTAGATTGTGATACAATACACTATTGGGTGAAGTTTGGTTGACTTCTGCGCAGCGGTTTGGGAGTTAACATCAAAATTACATTTCTCGGCCATATCGCATAGATCTCACTGTGAAAAGGCTTAAATGACTTTTTTTAATTAAGTTTGAAGATTGCGCTCAAACCAAATGTCCTAGAACTAAATTTCCAAATGTAACTACTAGATTATGATAAAATACACTATTGGGTGAAGTTTGGTTTACTTCTGCGCAGCGGTTTGGGAGTTAACATCAAAATTACATTTCTCGGCCATATCGCATAGATCTCACTGTGAAAAGGCTTAAATGGCTTTTTTGACCTAAGTTTGAGGATTGCGCTCAAATCAAATGTCCTAGAACCAAATTTCCACATGTAACTACTAGATTGTGATACAATACACTAATGGGTGAAGTTTGGTTGACTTCTGCGCAGCGGTTTGGGAGTGAACATCAAAATTACATTTCTCGGCCATATCGCATAGATCTCACTGTGAAAAGGCTTAAATGACTTTTTTAAATTAAGTTTGAAGATTGCGCTCAAACCAAATGTCCTAAAACTAAATTTCCAAATGTAACTATAGATTGTGATAAAATACACTATTGGGTGAAGTTTGGTTGACTTCTGCGCAGCGGTTTGGGAGTTAACATCAAAATTACATTTCTCGGCCATATCGCATAGATCTCACTGTGAAAAGGCTTAAATGACTTTTTTTAATTAAGTTTGAAGATTGCGCTCAAACCAAATGTCCTAAAACTAAATTTCCAAATGTAACTACTAGATTGTGATAAAATACACTATTGGGTGAAGTTTGGTTGACTTCTGCGCAGCGGTTTGGGAGTTAACATCAAAATTACATTTCTCGGCCATATCGCATAGATCTCACTGTGAAAAGGCTTAAATGACTTTTTTTAATTAAGTTTGAAGATTGCGCTCAAACCAAATGTCCTAGAACTAAATTTCCAAATGTAACTACTAGATTATGATAAAATACACTATTGGGTGAAGTTTGGTTTACTTCTGCGCAGCGGTTTGGGAGTTAACATCAAAATTACATTTCTCGGCCATATCGCATAGATCTCACTGTGAAAAGGCTTAAATGGCTTTTTTGACCTAAGTTTGAGGATTGCGCTCAAATCAAATGTGCTAGAACTAAATTTCCAAATGTAACTACTAGATTGTGATAAAATACACTATTGGGTGAAGTTTGGTTGACTTCTGCGCAGCGGTTTGGGAGTGAACATCAAAATTACATTTCTCGGCCATATCGCATAGATCTCACTGTGAAAAGGCTTAAATGACTTTTTTTAATTAAGTTTGAAGATTGCGCTCAAACCAAATGTCCTAGAACTAAATTTCCAAATGTAACTACTAGATTGTGATACAATACACTATTGGGTGAAGTTTGGTTTACTTCTACGCAGCGGTTTGGGAGTTAACATCAAAATTACATTTCTCGGCCATATCGCATAGATCTCACTGTGAAAAGGCTTAAATGACTTTTTTTAATTAAGTTTGAAGATTGCGCTCAAACAAAATGTCCTAAAACTAAATTTCCAAATGTAACTACTAGATTGTGATAAAATACACTATTGGGTGAAGTTTGGTTAACTTCTGCGCAGCGGTTTGGGAGTTAACATCAAAATTACATTTCTCAGCCATATCGCATAGATCTCACTGTGAAAAGGCTTAAATGGCTTTTTTGACCTAAGTTTGATGATTGCGCTCAAACCAAATGTCCTAGAACTAAATTTCTAAATGTAACTACTAGATTGTGATAAAATACACTATTGGGTGAAGTTTGGTTGACTTCTGCGCAGCGGTTTGGGAGTTAACATCAAAATTACATTTCTCGGCCATATCGCATAGATCTCACTGTGAAAAGGCTTAAATGACTTTTTTTAATTAAGTTTGAAGATTGCGCTCAAACCAAATGTCCTAGAACTAAATTTCCAAATGTAACTACTAGATTTTGATAAAATACACTATTGGGTGAAGTTTGGTTGACTTCTGCGCAGCGGTTTGGGAGTTAACATCAAAATTACATTTCTCGGCCATATCGCATAGATCTCACTGTGAAAAGGCTTAAATGGCTTTTTTGACCTAAGTTTGAGGATTGCGCTCAAATCAAATGTCCTAGAACTAAATTTCCAAATGTAACTACTAGATTGTGATAAAATACACTATTGGGTGAAGTTTGGTTGACTTCTGCGCAGCGGTTTGGGAGTTAACATCAAAATTACATTTCTCGGCCATATCGCATAGATCTCACTGTGAAAAGGCTTAAATGACTTTTTTTAATTAAGTTTGAAGATTGCGCTCAAACCAAATGTCCTAGAACTAAATTTCCAAATGTAACTACTAGATTATGATAAAATACACTATTGGGTGAAGTTTGGTTGACTTCTGCGCAGCGGTTTGGGAGTTAACATCAAAATTACATTTCTCGGCCATATCGCATAGATCTCACTGTGAAAAGGCTTAAATGACTTTTTTTAATTAAGTTTGAAGATTGCGCTCAAACCAAATGTCCTAGAACTAAATTTCCAAATGTAACTACTAGATTATGATAAAATACACTATTGGGTGAAGTTTGGTTTACTTCTGCGCAGCGGTTTGGGAGTTAACATCAAAATTACATTTCTCGGCCATATCGCATAGATCTCACTGTGAAAAGGCTTAAATGGCTTTTTTGACCTAAGTTTGAGAATTGCGCTCAAATCAAATGTCCTAGAACGAAATTTCCACATGTACCTACTAGATTGTGATACAATACACTATTGGGTGAAGTTTGGTTTACTTCTGCGCAGCGGTTTGGGAGTTAACATCAAAATTACATTTCTCGGCCATATCGCATAGATCTCACTGTGAAAAGGCTTAAATGGCTTTTTTGACCTAAGTTTGAGAATTGCGCTCAAATCAAATGTCCTAGAACCAAATTTCCACATGTAACTACTAGATTGTGATACAATACACTATTGGGTGAAGTTTGGTTGACTTCTGCGCAGCGGTTTGGGAGTTAACATCAAAATTACATTTCTCGGCCATATCGCATAGATCTCACTGTGAAAAGGCTTAAATGACTTTTTTTAATTAAGTTTGAAGATTGCGCTCAAACCAAATGTCCTAGAACTAAATTTCCAAATGTAACTACTAAATTATGATAAAATACACTATTGGGTGAAGTTTGGTTTACTTCTGCGCAGTGGTTTGGGAGTTAACATCAAAATTACATTTCTCGGCCATATCGCATAGATCTCACTGTGAAAAGGCTTAAATGGCTTTTTTGACCTAAGTTTGAGGATTGCGCTCAAATCAAATGTCCTAGAACCAAATTTCCACATGTAACTACTAGATTGTGATACAATACACTAATGGGTGAAGTTTGGTTGACTTCTGCGCAGCGGTTTGGGAGTGAACATCAAAATTACATTTCTCGGCCATATCGCATAGATCTCACTGTGAAAAGGCTTAAATGACTTTTTTTAATTAAGTTTGAGGATTGCGCTCAAATCAAATGTCCTAGCAATAAATTTCCAAATGTAACTACTAGATTGTGATAAAATACACTAATGGGTGAAGTTTGGTTGACTTCTGCGCAGCGGTTTGGGAGTGAACATCAAAATTACATTTCTCGGCCATATCGCATAGATCTCACTGTGAAAAGGCTTAAATGGCTTTTTTGACCTAAGTTTGAGGATTGCGCTCAAATCAAATGTCCTAGAACTAAATTTCCAAATGTAACTACTAGATTGTGATAAAATACACTATTGGGTGAAGTTTGGTTGACTTCTGCGCAGCGGTTTGGGAGTTAACATCAAAATTACATTTCTCGGCCATATCGCATAGATCTCACTGTGAAAAGGCTTAAATGGCTTTTTTGACCTAAGTTTGAGGATTGCGCTCAAATCAAATGTCCTAGAACGAAATTTCCACATGTACCTACTAGATTGTGATACAATACACTATTGGGTGAAGTTTGGTTTACTTCTGCGCAGCGGTTTGGGAGTTAACATCAAAATTACATTTCTCGGCCATATCGCATAGATCTCACTGTGAAAAGGCTTAAATGGCTTTTTTGACCTAAGTTTGAGAATTGCGCTCAAATCAAATGTCCTAGAACCAAATTTCCACATGTAACTACTAGATTGTGATACAATACACTATTGGGTGAAGTTTGGTTGACTTCTGCGCAGCGGTTTGGGAGTTAACATCAAAATTACATTTCTCGGCCATATCGCATAGATCTCACTGTGAAAAGGCTTAAATGACTTTTTTTAATTAAGTTTGAAGATTGCGCTCAAACCAAATGTCCTAGAACTAAATTTCCAAATGTAACTACTAGATTATGATAAAATACACTATTGGGTGAAGTTTGGTTTACTTCTGCGCAGCGGTTTGGGAGTTAACATCAAAATTACATTTCTCGGCCATATCGCATAGATCTCACTGTGAAAAGGCTTAAATGGCTTTTTTGACCTAAGTTTGAGGATTGCGCTCAAATCAAATGTCCTAGAACCAAATTTCCACATGTAACTACTAGATTGTGATACAATACACTAATGGGTGAAGTTTGGTTGACTTCTGCGCAGCGGTTTGGGAGTGAACATCAAAATTACATTTCTCGGCCATATCGCATAGATCTCACTGTGAAAAGGCTTAAATGACTTTTTTAAATTAAGTTTGAAGATTGCGCTCAAACCAAATGTCCTAAAACTAAATTTCCAAATGTAACTATAGATTGTGATGAAATACACTATTGGGTGAAGTTTGGTTGACTTCTGCGCAGCGGTTTGGGAGTTAACATCAAAATTACATTTCTCGGCCATATCGCATAGATCTCACTGTGAAAAGGCTTAAATGACTTTTTTTAATTAAGTTTGAAGATTGCGCTCAAACCAAATGTCCTAAAACTAAATTTCCAAATGTAACTACTAGATTGTGATAAAATACACTATTGGGTGAAGTTTGGTTGACTTCTGCGCAGCGGTTTGGGAGTTAACATCAAAATTACATTTCTCGGCCATATCGCATAGATCTCACTGTGAAAAGGCTTAAATGACTTTTTTTAATTAAGTTTGAAGATTGCGCTCAAACCAAATGTCCTAGAACTAAATTTCCAAATGTAACTACTAGATTATGATAAAATACACTATTGGGTGAAGTTTGGTTTACTTCTGCGCAGCGGTTTGGGAGTTAACATCAAAATTACATTTCTCGGCCATATCGCATAGATCTCACTGTGAAAAGGCTTAAATGGCTTTTTTGACCTAAGTTTGAGGATTGCGCTCAAATCAAATGTGCTAGAACTAAATTTCCAAATGTAACTACTAGATTGTGATAAAATACACTATTGGGTGAAGTTTGGTTGACTTCTGCGCAGCGGTTTGGGAGTGAACATCAAAATTACATTTCTCGGCCATATCGCATAGATCTCACTGTGAAAAGGCTTAAATGACTTTTTTTAATTAAGTTTGAAGATTGCGCTCAAACCAAATGTCCTAGAACTAAATTTCCAAATGTAACTACTAGATTGTGATACAATACACTATTGGGTGAAGTTTGGTTTACTTCTACGCAGCGGTTTGGGAGTTAACATCAAAATTACATTTCTCGGCCATATCGCATAGATCTCACTGTGAAAAGGCTTAAATGACTTTTTTTAATTAAGTTTGAAGATTGCGCTCAAACCAAATGTCCTAGAACTAAATTTCCAAATGTAACTACTAGATTATGATAAAATACACTATTGGGTGAAGTTTGGTTTACTTCTGCGCAGCGGTTTGGGAGTTAACATCAAAATTACATTTCTCGGCCATATCGCATAGATCTCACTGTGAAAAGGCTTAAATGGCTTTTTTGACCTAAGTTTGAGAATTGCGCTCAAATCAAATGTCCTAGAACCAAATTTCCACATGTAACTACTAGATTGTGATACAATACACTATTGGGTGAAGTTTGGTTGACTTCTGCGCAGCGGTTTGGGAGTTAACATCAAAATTACATTTCTCGGCCATATCGCATAGATCTCACTGTGAAAAGGCTTAAATGACTTTTTTTAATTAAGTTTGAAGATTGCGCTCAAACCAAATGTCCTAGAACTAAATTTCCAAATGTAACTACTAGATTATGATAAAATACACTATTGGGTGAAGTTTGGTTTACTTCTGCGCAGCGGTTTGGGAGTTAACATCAAAATTACATTTCTCGGCCATATCGCATAGATCTCACTGTGAAAAGGCTTAAATGGCTTTTTTGACCTAAGTTTGAGGATTGCGCTCAAATCAAATGTCCTAGAACCAAATTTCCACATGTAACTACTAGATTGTGATACAATACACTAATGGGTGAAGTTTGGTTGACTTCTGCGCAGCGGTTTGGGAGTGAACATCAAAATTACATTTCTCGGCCATATCGCATAGATCTCACTGTGAAAAGGCTTAAATGACTTTTTTAAATTAAGTTTGAAGATTGCGCTCAAACCAAATGTCCTAAAACTAAATTTCCAAATGTAACTATAGATTGTGATGAAATACACTATTGGGTGAAGTTTGGTTGACTTCTGCGCAGCGGTTTGGGAGTTAACATCAAAATTACATTTCTCGGCCATATCGCATAGATCTCACTGTGAAAAGGCTTAAATGACTTTTTTTAATTAAGTTTGAAGATTGCGCTCAAACCAAATGTCCTAAAACTAAATTTCCAAATGTAACTACTAGATTGTGATAAAATACACTATTGGGTGAAGTTTGGTTGACTTCTGCGCAGCGGTTTGGGAGTTAACATCAAAATTACATTTCTCGGCCATATCGCATAGATCTCACTGTGAAAAGGCTTAAATGACTTTTTTTAATTAAGTTTGAAGATTGCGCTCAAACCAAATGTCCTAGAACTAAATTTCCAAATGTAACTACTAGATTATGATAAAATACACTATTGGGTGAAGTTTGGTTTACTTCTGCGCAGCGGTTTGGGAGTTAACATCAAAATTACATTTCTCGGCCATATCGCATAGATCTCACTGTGAAAAGGCTTAAATGGCTTTTTTGACCTAAGTTTGAGGATTGCGCTCAAATCAAATGTGCTAGAACTAAATTTCCAAATGTAACTACTAGATTGTGATAAAATACACTATTGGGTGAAGTTTGGTTGACTTCTGCGCAGCGGTTTGGGAGTGAACATCAAAATTACATTTCTCGGCCATATCGCATAGATCTCACTGTGAAAAGGCTTAAATGACTTTTTTTAATTAAGTTTGAAGATTGCGCTCAAACCAAATGTCCTAGAACTAAATTTCCAAATGTAACTACTAGATTGTGATACAATACACTATTGGGTGAAGTTTGGTTTACTTCTACGCAGCGGTTTGGGAGTTAACATCAAAATTACATTTCTCGGCCATATCGCATAGATCTCACTGTGAAAAGGCTTAAATGACTTTTTTTAATTAAGTTTGAAGATTGCGCTCAAACCAAATGTCCTAGAACTAAATTTCCAAATGTAACTACTAGATTATGATAAAATACACTATTGGGTGAAGTTTGGTTGACTTCTGCGCAGCGGTTTGGGAGTTAACATCAAAATTACATTTCTCGGCCATATCGCATAGATCTCACTGTGAAAAGGCTTAAATGGCTTTTTTGACCTAAGTTTGAGGATTGCGCTCAAATCAAATGTCCTAGCAATAAATTTCCAAATGTAACTACTAGATTGTGATAAAATACACTATTGGGTGAAGTTTGGTTGACTTCTGCGCAGCGGTTTGGGAGTGAACATCAAAATTACATTTCTCGGCCATATCGCATAGATCTCACTGTGAAAAGGCTTAAATGGCTTTTTTGACCTAAGTTTGAGGATTGCGCTCAAATCAAATGTCCTAGAACTAAATTTCCAAATGTAACTACTAGATTGTGATAAAATACACTATTGGGTGAAGTTTGGTTGACTTCTGCGCAGCGGTTTGGGAGTTAACATCAAAATTACATTTCTCGGCCATATCGCATAGATCTCACTGTGAAAAGGCTTAAATGGCTTTTTTGACCTAAGTTTGAAGATTGCGCTCAAACCAAATGTCCTAGAACTAAATTTCCAAATGTAACTACTAGATTATGATAAAATACACTATTGGGTGAAGTTTGGTTTACTTCTGCGCAGCGGTTTGGGAGTTAACATCAAAATTACATTTCTCGGCCATATCGCATAGATCTCACTGTGAAAAGGCTTAAATGGCTTTTTTGACCTAAGTTTGAGGATTGCGTTCAAATCAAATGTCCTAGAACCAAATTTCCACATGTAACTACTAGATTGTGATACAATACACTAATGGGTGAAGTTTGGTTGACTTCTGCGCAGCGGTTTGGGAGTGAACATCAAAATTACATTTCTCGGCCATATCGCATAGATCTCACTGTGAAAAGGCTTAAATGACTTTTTTTAATTAAGTTTGAAGATTGCGCTCAAACCAAATGTCCTAAAACTAAATTTCCAAATGTAACTATAGATTGTGATAAAATACACTATTGGGTGAAGTTTGGTTGACTTCTGCGCAGCGGTTTGGGAGTTAACATCAAAATTACATTTCTCGGCCATATCGCATAGATCTCACTGTGAAAAGGCTTAAATGACTTTTTTTAATTAAGTTTGAAGATTGCGCTCAAACCAAATGTCCTAAAACTAAATTTCCAAATGTAACTACTAGATTGTGATAAAATACACTATTGGGTGAAGTTTGGTTGACTTCTGCGCAGCGGTTTGGGAGTTAACATCAAAATTACATTTCTCGGCCATATCGCATAGATCTCACTGTGAAAAGGCTTAAATGACTTTTTTTAATTAAGTTTGAAGATTGCGCTCAAACCAAATGTCCTAGAACTAAATTTCCAAATGTAACTACTAGATTATGATAAAATACACTATTGGGTGAAGTTTGGTTTACTTCTGCGCAGCGGTTTGGGAGTTAACATCAAAATTACATTTCTCGGCCATATCGCATAGATCTCACTGTGAAAAGGCTTAAATGGCTTTTTTGACCTAAGTTTGAGGATTGCGCTCAAATCAAATGTCCTAGAACCAAATTTCCACATGTAACTACTAGATTGTGATACAATACACTATTGGGTGAAGTTTGGTTGACTTCTGCGCAGCGGTTTGGGAGTTAACATCAAAATTACATTTCTCGGCCATATCGCATAGATCTCACTGTGAAAAGGCTTAAATGGCTTTTTTGACCTAAGTTTGAGGATTGCGCTCAAATCAAATGTCCTAGAACCAAATTTCCACATGTAACTACTAGATTGTGATACAATACACTAATGGGTGAAGTTTGGTTGACTTCTGCGCAGCGGTTTGGGAGTGAACATCAAAATTACATTTCTCGGCCATATCGCATAGATCTCACTGTGAAAAGGCTTAAATGACTTTTTTTAATTAAGTTTGAAGATTGCGCTCAAACCAAATGTCCTAAAACTAAATTTCCAAATGTAACTATAGATTGTGATAAAATACACTATTGGGTGAAGTTTGGTTGACTTCTGCGCAGCGGTTTGGGAGTTAACATCAAAATTACATTTCTCGGCCATATCGCATAGATCTCACTGTGAAAATGCTTAAATGGCTTTTTTGACCTAAGTTTGAGGATTGCGCTCAAATCAAATGTCCTAGAACTAAATTTCCAAATGTAACTACTAGATTGTGATAAAATACACTATTGGGTGAAGTTTGGTTGACTTCTGCGCAGCGGTTTGGGAGTTAACATCAAAATTACATTTCTCGGCCATATCGCATAGATCTCACTGTGAAAAGGCTTAAATGACTTTTTTTAATTAAGTTTGAAGATTGCGCTCAAACCAAATGTCCTAGAACTAAATTTCCAAATGTAACTACTAGATTATGATAAAATACACTATTGGGTGAAGTTTGGTTGACTTCTGCGCAGCGGTTTGGGAGTTAACATCAAAATTACATTTCTCGGCCATATCGCATAGATCTCACTGTGAAAAGGCTTAAATGACTTTTTTTAATTAAGTTTGAAGATTGCGCTCAAAACAAATGTCCTAGAACTAAATTTCCAAATGTAACTACTAGATTATGATAAAATACACTATTGGGTGAAGTTTGGTTGACTTCTGCGCAGCGGTTTGGGAGTTAACATCAAAATTACATTTCTCGGCCATATCGCATAGATCTCACTGTGAAAAGGCTTAAATGGCTTTTTTGACCTAAGTTTGAGGATTGCGCTCAAATCAAATGTCCTAGAACGAAATTTCCACATGTACCTACTAGATTGTGATACAATACACTATTGGGTGAAGTTTGGTTTACTTCTGCGCAGCGGTTTGGGAGTTAACATCAAAATTACATTTCTCGGCCATATCGCATAGATCTCACTGTGAAAAGGCTTAAATGGCTTTTTTGACCTAAGTTTTAGAATTGCGCTCAAATCAAATGTCCTAGAACCAAATTTCCACATGTAACTACTAGATTGTGATACAATACACTATTGGGTGAAGTTTGGTTGACTTCTGCGCAGCGGTTTGGGAGTTAACATCAAAATTACATTTCTCGGCCATATCGCATAGATCTCACTGTGAAAAGGCTTAAATGACTTTTTTTAATTAAGTTTGAAGATTGCGCTCAAACCAAATGTCCTAGAACTAAATTTCCAAATGTAACTACTAGATTATGATAAAATACACTATTGGGTGAAGTTTGGTTTACTTCTGCGCAGCGGTTTGGGAGTTAACATCAAAATTACATTTCTCGGCCATATCGCATAGATCTCACTGTGAAAAGGCTTAAATGACTTTTTTTAATTAAGTTTGAAGATTGCGCTCAAACCAAATGTACTAAAACTAAATTTCCAAATGTAACTACTAGATTGTGATAAAATACACTATTGGGTGAAGTTTGGTTGACTTCTGCGCAGCGGTTTGGGAGTTAACATCAAAATTACATTTCTCGGCCATATCGCATAGATCTCACTGTGAAAAGGCTTAAATGACTTTTTTTAATTAAGTTTGAAGATTGCGCTCAAACCAAATGTCCTAGAACTAAATTTCCAAATGTAACTACTAGATTATGATAAAATACACTATTGGGTGAAGTTTGGTTTACTTCTGCGCAGCGGTTTGGGAGTTAACATCAAAATTACATTTCTCGGCCATATCGCATAGATCTCACTGTGAAAAGGCTTAAATGGCTTTTTTGACCTAAGTTTGAGGATTGCGCTCAAATCAAATGTCCTAGAACCAAATTTCCACATGTAACTACTAGATTGTGATACAATACACTATTGGGTGAAGTTTGGTTGACTTCTGCGCAGCGGTTTGGGAGTTAACATCAAAATTACATTTCTCGGCCATATCGCATAGATCTCACTGTGAAAAGGCTTAAATGGCTTTTTTGACCTAAGTTTGAGGATTGCGCTCAAATCAAATGTCCTAGAACCAAATTTCCACATGTAACTACTAGATTGTGATACAATACACTAATGGGTGAAGTTTGGTTGACTTCTGCGCAGCGGTTTGGGAGTGAACATCAAAATTACATTTCTCGGCCATATCGCATAGATCTCACTGTGAAAAGGCTTAAATGACTTTTTTTAATTAAGTTTGAAGATTGCGCTCAAACCAAATGTCCTAAAACTAAATTTCCAAATGTAACTATAGATTGTGATAAAATACACTATTGGGTGAAGTTTGGTTGACTTCTGCGCAGCGGTTTGGGAGTTAACATCAAAATTACATTTCTCGGCCATATCGCATAGATCTCACTGTGAAAATGCTTAAATGGCTTTTTTGACCTAAGTTTGAGGATTGCGCTCAAATCAAATGTCCTAGAACTAAATTTCCAAATGTAACTACTAGATTGTGATAAAATACACTATTGGGTGAAGTTTGGTTGACTTCTGCGCAGCGGTTTGGGAGTTAACATCAAAATTACATTTCTCGGCCATATCGCATAGATCTCACTGTGAAAAGGCTTAAATGACTTTTTTTAATTAAGTTTGAAGATTGCGCTCAAACCAAATGTCCTAGAACTAAATTTCCAAATGTAACTACTAGATTATGATAAAATACACTATTGGGTGAAGTTTGGTTGACTTCTGCGCAGCGGTTTGGGAGTTAACATCAAAATTACATTTCTCGGCCATATCGCATAGATCTCACTGTGAAAAGGCTTAAATGACTTTTTTTAATTAAGTTTGAAGATTGCGCTCAAAACAAATGTCCTAGAACTAAATTTCCAAATGTAACTACTAGATTATGATAAAATACACTATTGGGTGAAGTTTGGTTTACTTCTGCGCAGCGGTTTGGGAGTTAACATCAAAATTACATTTCTCGGCCATATCGCATAGATCTCACTGTGAAAAGGCTTAAATGGCTTTTTTGACCTAAGTTTGAGGATTGCGCTCAAATCAAATGTCCTAGAACGAAATTTCCACATGTACCTACTAGATTGTGATACAATACACTATTGGGTGAAGTTTGGTTTACTTCTGCGCAGCGGTTTGGGAGTTAACATCAAAATTACATTTCTCGGCCATATCGCATAGATCTCACTGTGAAAAGGCTTAAATGGCTTTTTTGACCTAAGTTTTAGAATTGCGCTCAAATCAAATGTCCTAGAACCAAATTTCCACATGTAACTACTAGATTGTGATACAATACACTATTGGGTGAAGTTTGGTTGACTTCTGCGCAGCGGTTTGGGAGTTAACATCAAAATTACATTTCTCGGCCATATCGCATAGATCTCACTGTGAAAAGGCTTAAATGACTTTTTTTAATTAAGTTTGAAGATTGCGCTCAAACCAAATGTCCTAGAACTAAATTTCCAAATGTAACTACTAGATTATGATAAAATACACTATTGGGTGAAGTTTGGTTTACTTCTGCGCAGCGGTTTGGGAGTTAACATCAAAATTACATTTCTCGGCCATATCGCATAGATCTCACTGTGAAAAGGCTTAAATGGCTTTTTTGACCTAAGTTTGAGGATTGCGCTCAAATCAAATGTCCTAGAACAAAATTTCCACATGTAACTACTAGATTGTGATACAATACACTAATGGGTGAAGTTTGGTTGACTTCTGCGCAGCGGTTTGGGAGTGAACATCAAAATTACATTTCTCGGCCATATCGCATAGATCTCACTGTGAAAAGGCTTAAATGACTTTTTTTAATGAAGTTTGAAGATTGCGCTCAAACCAAATGTCCTAAAACTAAATTTCCAAATGTAACTATAGATTGTGATAAAATACACTATTGGGTGAAGTTTGGTTGACTTCTGCGCAGCGGTTTGGGAGTTAACATCAAAATTACATTTCTCGGCCATATCGCATAGATCTCACTGTGAAAAGGCTTAAATGGCTTTTTTGACCTAAGTTTGAGGATTGCGCTCAAATCAAATGTCCTAGCAATAAATTTCCAAATGTAACTACTAGATTGTGATAAAATACACTATTGGGTGAAGTTTGGTTGACTTCTGCGCAGCGGTTTGGGAGTGAACATCAAAATTACATTTCTCGGCCATATCGCATAGATCTCACTGTGAAAAGGCTTAAATGGCTTTTTTGACCTAAGTTTGAGGATTGCGCTCAAATCAAATGTCCTAGAACTAAATTTCCAAATGTAACTACTAGATTGTGATAAAATACACTATTGGTTGAAGTTTGGTTGACTTCTGCGCAGCGGTTTGGGAGTTAACATCAAAATTACATTTCTCGGCCATATCGCATAGATCTCACTGTGAAAAGGCTTAAATGACTTTTTTTAATTAAGTTTGAAGATTGCGCTCAAACCAAATGTCCTAGAACTAAATTTCCAAATGTAACTACTAGATTATGATAAAATACACTATTGGGTGAAGTTTGGTTGACTTCTGCGCAGCGGTTTGGGAGTTAACATCAAAATTACATTTCTCGGCCATATCGCATAGATCTCACTGTGAAAAGGCTTAAATGACTTTTTTTAATTAAGTTTGAAGATTGCGCTCAAACCAAATGTCCTAGAACTAAATTTCCAAATGTAACTACTAGATTATGATAAAATACACTATTGGGTGAAGTTTGGTTTACTTCTGCGCAGCGGTTTGGGAGTTAACATCAAAATTACATTTCTCGGCCATATCGCATAGATCTCACTGTGAAAAGGCTTAAATGGCTTTTTTGACCTAAGTTTGAGGATTGCGCTCAAATCAAATGTCCTAGAACCAAATTTCCACATGTAACTACTAGATTGTGATACAATACACTAATGGGTGAAGTTTGGTTGACTTCTGCGCAGCGGTTTGGGAGTGAACATCAAAATTACATTTCTCGGCCATATCGCATAGATCTCACTGTGAAAAGGCTTAAATGACTTTTTTTAATTAAGTTTGAAGATTGCGCTCAAACCAAATGTCCTAAAACTAAATTTCCAAATGTAACTATAGATTGTGATAAAATACACTATTGGGTGAAGTTTGGTTGACTTCTGCGCAGCGGTTTGGGAGTTAACATCAAAATTACATTTCTCGGCCATATCGCATAGATCTCACTGTGAAAAGGCTTAAATGACTTTTTTTAATTAAGTTTGAAGATTGCGCTCAAACCAAATGTCCTAAAACTAAATTTCCAAATGTAACTACTAGATTGTGATAAAATACACTATTGGGTGAAGTTTGGTTGACTTCTGCGCAGCGGTTTGGGAGTTAACATCAAAATTACATTTCTCGGCCATATCGCATAGATCTCACTGTGAAAAGGCTTAAATGACTTTTTTTAATTAAGTTTGAAGATTGCGCTCAAACCAAATGTCCTAGAACTAAATTTCCAAATGTAACTACTAGATTATGATAAAATACACTATTGGGTGAAGTTTGGTTTACTTCTGCGCAGCGGTTTGGGAGTTAACATCAAAATTACATTTCTCGGCCATATCGCATAGATCTCACTGTGAAAAGGCTTACATGGCTTTTTTGACCTAAGTTTGAGGATTGCGCTAAAATCAAATGTGCTAGAACTAAATTTCCAAATGTAACTACTAGATTGTGATAAAATACACTATTGGGTGAAGTTTGGTTGACTTCTGCGCAGCGGTTTGGGAGTTAACATCAAAATTACATTTCTCGGCCATATCGCATAGATCTCACTGTGAAAAGGCTTAAATGACTTTTTTAATTAAGTTTGAAGATTGCGCTCAAACCAAATGTCCTAGAACTAAATTTCCAAATGTAACTACTAGATTGTGATAAAATACACTATTGGGTGAAGTTTGGTTGACTTCTGCGCAGCGGTTTGGGAGTTAACATCAAAATTACATTTCTCGGCCATATCGCATAGATCTCACTGTGAAAAGGCTTAAATGACTTTTTTTAATTAAGTTTGAAGATTGCGCTCAAACCAAATGTCCTAGAACTAAATTTCCAAATGTAACTACTAGATTATGATACAATACACTATTGGGTGAAGTTTGGTTGACTTCTGCGCAGCGGTTTGGGAGTTAACATCAAAATTACATTTCTCGGCCATATCGCATAGATCTCACTGTGAAAAGGCTTAAATGGCTTTTTTGACCTAAGTTTGAGGATTGCGCTCAAATCAAATGTCCTAGAACCAAATTTCCACATGTAACTACTAGATTGTGATACAATACACTAAAGGGTGAAGTTTGGTTGACTTCTGCGCAGCGGTTTGGGAGTGAACATCAAAATTACATTTCTCGGCCATATCGCATAGATCTCACTGTGAAAAGGCTTAAATGACTTTTTTTTAATTAAGTTTGAAGATTGCGCTCAAACCAAATGTCCTAAAACTAAATTTCCAAATGTAACTACTAGATTGTGATAAAATACACTATTGGGTGAAGTTTGGTTGACTTCTGCGCAGCGGTTTGGGAGTTAACATCAAAATTACATTTCTCGGCCATATCGCATAGATCTCACTGTGAAAAGGCTTAAATGACTTTTTTTAATTAAGTTTGAAGATTGCGCTCAAACCAAATGTCCTAGAACTAAATTTCCAAATGTAACTACTAGATTATGATAAAATACACTATTGGGTGAAGTTTAGTTTACTTCTGCGCAGCGGTTTGGGAGTTAACATCAAAATTACATTTCTCGGCCATATCGCTTAGATCTCACTGTGAAAAGGCTTAAATGGCTTTTTTGACCTAAGTTTGAGGATTGCGCTCAAATCAAATGTCCTAGAACCAAATTTCCACATGTAACTACTAGATTGTGATACAATACACTATTGGGTGAAGTTTGG
Source organism: Corythoichthys intestinalis (assembly GCF_030265065.1). Classification (NCBI taxonomy): domain Eukaryota; kingdom Metazoa; phylum Chordata; class Actinopteri; order Syngnathiformes; family Syngnathidae; genus Corythoichthys; species Corythoichthys intestinalis. Next base: position 3,229,937 of record NW_026651594.1, on the reverse strand, counting down.
TTGACTTCTGCGCAGCGGTTTGGGAGTTAACATCAAAATTACATTTCTCGGCCATATCGCATAGATCTCACTGTGAAAAGGCTTAAATGGCTTTTTTGACCTAAGTTTGAGAATTGCGCTCAAATCAAATGTCCTAGAACCAAATTTCCACATGTAACTACTAGATTGTGATACAATACACTATTGGGTGAAGTTTGGTTGACTTCTGCGCAGCGGTTTGGGAGTTAACATCAAAATTACATTTCTCGCCATATCGCATAGATCTCACTGTGAAAAGGCTTGAATGACTTTTTTTAATTAAGTTTGAAGATTGCGCTCAAACCAAATGTCCTAGAACTAAATTTCCAAATGTAACTACTAGATTATGATAAAATACACTATTGGGTGAAGTTTGGTTTACTTCTGCGCAGCGGTTTGGGAGTTAACATCAAAATTACATTTCTCGGCCATATCGCATAGATCTCACTGTGAAAAGGCTTAAATGGCTTTTTTGACCTAAGTTTGAGGATTGCGCTCAAATCAAATGTCCTAGAACCAAATTTCTACATGTAACTACTAGATTGTGATACAATACACTATTGGGTGAAGTTTGGTTTACTTCTGCACAGCGGTTTGGGAGTTAACATCAAAATTACATTTCTCGGCCATATCGCATAGATCTCACTGTGAAAAGGCTTAAATGACTTTTTTTAATTAAGTTTGAAGATTGCGCTCAAACCAAATGTCCTAGAACTAAATTTCCAAATGTAACTACTAGATTATGATAAAATACACTATTGGGTGAAGTTTGGTTGACTTCTGCGCAGCGGTTTGGGAGTTAACATCAAAATTACATTTCTCGGCCATATCGCATAGATCTCACTGTGAAAAGGCTTAAATGACTTTTTTTAATTAAGTTTGAAGATTGCGCTCAAACCAAATGTCCTAGAACTAAATTTCCAAATGTAACTACTAGATTATGATAAAATACACTATTGGGTGAAGTTTGGTTTACTTCTGCGCAGCGGTTTGGGAGTTAACATCAAAATTACATTTCTCGGCCATATCGCATAGATCTCACTGTGAAAAGGCTTAAATGGCTTTTTTGACCTAAGTTTGAGGATTGCGCTCAAATCAAATGTCCTAGAACCAAATTTCCACATGTAACTACTAGATTGTGATACAATACACTAATGGGTGAAGTTTGGTTGACTTCTGCGCAGCGGTTTGGGAGTGAACATCAAAATTACATTTCTCGGCCATATCGCATAGATCTCACTGTGAAAAGGCTTAAATGACTTTTTTTAATTAAGTTTGAAGATTGCGCTCAAACCAAATGTCCTAAAACTAAATTTCCAAATGTAACTATAGATTGTGATAAAATACACTATTGGGTGAAGTTTGGTTGACTTCTGCGCAGCGGTTTGGGAGTTAACATCAAAATTACATTTCTCGGCCATATCGCATAGATCTCACTGTGAAAAGGCTTAAATGACTTTTTTTAATTAAGTTTGAAGATTGCGCTCAAACCAAATGTCCTAAAACTAAATTTCCAAATGTAACTACTAGATTGTGATAAAATACACTATTGGGTGAAGTTTGGTTGACTTCTGCGCAGCGGTTTGGAGTTAACATCAAAATTACATTTCTCGGCCATATCGCATAGATCTCACTGTGAAAAGGCTTAAATGACTTTTTTAAATTAAGTTTGAAGATTGCGCTCAAACCAAATGTCCTAGAACTAAATTTCCAAATGTAACTACTAGATTATGATAAAATACACTATTGGGTGAAGTTTGGTTGACTTCTGCGCAGCGGTTTGGGAGTTAACATCAAAATTACATTTCTCGGCCATATCGCATAGATCTCACTGTGAAAAGGCTTAAATGACTTTTTTTAATTAAGTTTGAAGATTGCGCTCAAACCAAATGTCCTAGAACTAAATTTCCAAATGTAACTACTAGATTATGATAAAATACACTATTGGGTGAAGTTTGGTTTACTTCTGCGCAGCGGTTTGGGAGTTAACATTAAAATTACATTTCTCGGCCATATCGCATAGATCTCACTGTGAAAAGGCTTAAATGACTTTTTTTAATTAAGTTTGAAGATTGCGCTCAAACCAAATGTCCTAGAACTAAATTTCCAAATGTAACTACTAGATTATGATAAAATACACTATTGGGTGAAGTTTGGTTTACTTCTGCGCAGCGGTTTGGGAGTTAACATCAAAATTACATTTCTCGGCCATATCGCATAGATCTCACTGTGAAAAGGCTTAAATGGCTTTTTTGACCTAAGTTTGAGGATTGCGCTCAAATCAAATGTCCTAGAACGAAATTTCCACATGTACCTACTAGATTGTGATACAATACACTATTGGGTGAAGTTTGGTTTACTTCTGCGCAGCGGTTTGGGAGTTAACATCAAAATTACATTTCTCGGCCATATCGCATAGATCTCACTGTGAAAAGGCTTAAATGGCTTTTTTGACCTAATTTTGAGAATTGCGCTCAAATCAAATGTCCTAGAACCAAATTTCCACATGTAACTACTAGATTGTGATACAATACACTATTGGGTGAAGTTTGGTTGACTTCTGCGCAGCGGTTTGGGAGTTAACATCAAAATTACATTTCTCGGCCATATCGCATAGATCTCACTGTGAAAAGGCTTAAATGACTTTTTTTAATTAAGTTTGAAGATTGCGCTCAAACCAAATGTCCTAGAACTAAATTTCCAAATGTAACTACTAGATTATGATAAAATACACTATTGGGTGAAGTTTGGTTTACTTCTGCGCAGCGGTTTGGGAGTTAACATCAAAATTACATTTCTCGGCCATATCGCATAGATCTCACTGTGAAAAGGCTTAAATGGCTTTTTTGACCTAAGTTTGAGGATTGCGCTCAAATCAAATGTCCTAGAACCAAATTTCCACATGTAACTACTAGATTGTGATACAATACACTAATGGGTGAAGTTTGGTTGACTTCTGCGCAGCGGTTTGGGAGTGAACATCAAAATTACATTTCTCGGCCATATCGCATAGATCTCACTGTGAAAAGGCTTAAATGACTTTTTTTTATTAAGTTTGAAGATTGCGCTCAAACCAAATGTCCTAAAACTAAATTTCCAAATGTAACTATAGATTGTGATAAAATACACTATTGGGTGAAGTTTGGTTGACTTCTGCGCAGCGGTTTGGGAGTTAACATCAAAATTACATTTCTCGACCATATCGCATAGATCTCACTGTGAAAAGGCTTAAATGGCTTTTTTGACCTAAGTTTGAGGATTGCGCTCAAATCAAATGTCCTAGCAATAAATTTCCAAATGTAACTACTAGATTGTGATAAAATACACTATTGGGTGAAGTTTGGTTGACTTCTGCGCAGCGGTTTGGGAGTGAACATCAAAATTACATTTCTCGGCCATATCGCATAGATCTCACTGTGAAAAGGCTTAAATGGCTTTTTTGACCTAAGTTTGAGGATTGCGCTCAAATCAAATGTCCTAGAACTAAATTTCCAAATGTAACTACTAGATTGTGATAAAATACACTATTGGGTGAAGTTTGGTTGACTTCTGCGCAGCGGTTTGGGAGTTAACATCAAAATTACATTTCTCGGCCATATCGCATAGATCTCACTGTGAAAAGGCTTAAATGACTTTTTTTAATTAAGTTTGAAGATTGCGCTCAAACCAAATGTCCTAGAACTAAATTTCCAAATGTAACTACTAGATTATGATAAAATACACTATTGGGTGAAGTTTGGTTTACTTCTGCGCAGCGGTTTGGGAGTTAACATCAAAATTACATTTCTCGGCCATATCGCATAGATCTCACTGTGAAAAGGCTTAAATGGCTTTTTTGACCTAAGTTTGAGGATTGCGCTCAAATCAAATGTCCTAGAACCAAATTTCCACATGTAACTACTAGATTGTGATACAATACACTAATGGGTGAAGTTTGGTTGACTTCTGCGCAGCGGTTTGGGAGTGAACATCAAAATTACATTTCTCGGCCATATCGCATAGATCTCACTGTGAAAAGGCTTAAATGACTTTTTTTAATTAAGTTTGAAGATTGCGCTCAAACCAAATGTCCTAAAACTAAATTTCCAAATGTAACTATAGATTGTGATAAAATACACTATTGGGTGAAGTTTGGTTGACTTCTGCGCAGCGGTTTGGGAGTTAACATCAAAATTACATTTCTCGGCCATATCGCATAGATCTCACTGTGAAAAGGCTTAAATGACTTTTTTTAATTAAGTTTGAAGATTGCGCTCAAACCAAATGTCCTAAAACTAAATTTCCAAATGTAACTACTAGATTGTGATAAAATACACTATTGGGTGAAGTTTGGTTGACTTCTGCGCAGCGGTTTGGGAGTTAACATCAAAATTACATTTCTCGGCCATATCGCATAGATCTCACTGTGAAAAGGCTTAAATGACTTTTTTTAATTAAGTTTGAAGATTGCGCTCAAACCAAATGTCCTAGAACTAAATTTCCAAATGTAACTACTAGATTATGATAAAATACACTATTGGGTGAAGTTTGGTTTACTTCTGCGCAGCGGTTTGGGAGTTAACATCAAAATTACATTTCTCGGCCATATCGCATAGATCTCACTGTGAAAAGGCTTACATGGCTTTTTTGACCTAAGTTTGAGGATTGCGCTCAAATCAAATGTGCTAGAACTAAATTTCCAAATGTAACTACTAGATTGTGATAAAATACACTATTGGGTGAAGTTTTTTTGACTTCTGCGCAGCGGTTTGGGAGTTAACATCAAAATTACATTTCTCGGCCATATCGCATAGATCTCACTGTGAAAAGGCTTAAATGGCTTTTTTGACCTAAGTTTGAGAATTGCGCTCAAATCAAATGTCCTAGAACCAAATTTCCACATGTAACTACTAGATTGTGATACAATACACTATTGGGTGAAGTTTGGTTGACTTCTGCGCAGCGGTTTGGGAGTTAACATCAAAATTACATTTCTCGCCATATCGCATAGATCTCACTGTGAAAAGGCTTAAATGACTTTTTTTAATTAAGTTTGAAGATTGCGCTCAAACCAAATGTCCTAGAACTAAATTTCCAAATGTAACTACTAGATTATGATAAAATACACTATTGGGTGAAGTTTGGTTTACTTCTGCGCAGCGGTTTGGGAGTTAACATCAAAATTACATTTCTCGGCCATATCGCATAGATCTCACTGTGAAAAGGCTTAAATGGCTTTTTTGACCTAAGTTTGAGGATTGCGCTCAAATCAAATGTCCTAGAACCAAATTTCTACATGTAACTACTAGATTGTGATACAATACACTATTGGGTGAAGTTTGGTTTACTTCTGCGCAGCGGTTTGGGAGTTAACATCAAAATTACATTTCTCGGCCATATCGCATAGATCTCACTGTGAAAAGGCTTAAATGACTTTTTTTAATTAAGTTTGAAGATTGCGCTCAAACCAAATGTCCTAGAACTAAATTTCCAAATGTAACTACTAGATTATGATAAAATACACTATTGGGTGAAGTTTGGTTGACTTCTGTGCAGCGGTTTGGGAGTTAACATCAAAATTACATTTCTCGGCCATATCGCATAGATCTCACTGTGAAAAGGCTTAAATGACTTTTTTTAATTAAGTTTGAAGATTGCGCTCAAACCAAATGTCCTAGAACTAAATTTCCAAATGTAACTACTAGATTATGATAAAATACACTATTGGGTGAAGTTTGGTTTACTTCTGCGCAGCGGTTTGGGAGTTAACATCAAAATTACATTTCTCGGCCATATCGCATAGATCTCACTGTGAAAAGGCTTAAATGGCTTTTTTGACCTAAGTTTGAGGATTGCGCTCAAATCAAATGTCCTAGAACCAAATTTCCACATGTAACTACTAGATTGTGATACAATACACTAATGGGTGAAGTTTGGTTGACTTCTGCGCAGCGGTTTGGGAGTGAACATCAAAATTACATTTCTCGGCCATATCGCATAGATCTCACTGTGAAAAGGCTTAAATGACTTTTTTTAATTAAGTTTGAAGATTGCGCTCAAACCAAATGTCCTAAAACTAAATTTCCAAATGTAACTATAGATTGTGATAAAATACACTATTGGGTGAAGTTTGGTTGACTTCTGCGCAGCGGTTTGGGAGTTAACATCAAAATTACATTTCTCGGCCATATCGCATAGATCTCACTGTGAAAAGGCTTAAATGACTTTTTTTAATTAAGTTTGAAGATTGCGCTCAAACCAAATGTCCTAAAACTAAATTTCCAAATGTAACTACTAGATTGTGATAAAATACACTATTGGGTGAAGTTTGGTTGACTTCTGCGCAGCGGTTTGGGAGTTAACATCAAAATTACATTTCTCGGCCATATCGCATAGATCTCACTGTGAAAAGGCTTAAATGACTTTTTTAAATTAAGTTTGAAGATTGCGCTCAAACCAAATGTCCTAGAACTAAATTTCCAAATGTAACTACTAGATTATGATAAAATACACTATTGGGTGAAGTTTGGTTGACTTCTGCGCAGCGGTTTGGGAGTTAACATCAAAATTACATTTCTCGGCCATATCGCATAGATCTCACTGTGAAAAGGCTTAAATGACTTTTTTTAATTAAGTTTGAAGATTGCGCTCAAACCAAATGTCCTAGAACTAAATTTCCAAATGTAACTACTAGATTATGATAAAATACACTATTGGGTGAAGTTTGGTTTACTTCTGCGCAGCGGTTTGGGAGTTAACATCAAAATTACATTTCTCGGCCATATCGCATAGATCTCACTGTGAAAAGGCTTAAATGACTTTTTTTAATTAAGTTTGAAGATTGCGCTCAAACCAAATGTCCTAGAACTAAATTTCCAAATGTAACTACTAGATTATGATAAAATACACTATTGGGTGAAGTTTGGTTTACTTCTGCGCAGCGGTTTGGGAGTTAACATCAAAATTACATTTCTCGGCCATATCGCATAGATCTCACTGTGAAAAGGCTTAAATGGCTTTTTTGACCTAAGTTTGAGGATTGCGCTCAAATCAAATGTCCTAGAACGAAATTTCCACATGTACCTACTAGATTGTGATACAATACACTATTGGGTGAAGTTTGGTTTACTTCTGCGCAGCGGTTTGGGAGTTAACATCAAAATTACATTTCTCGGCCATATCGCATAGATCTCACTGTGAAAAGGCTTAAATGGCTTTTTTTACCTAAGTTTGAGAATTGCGCTCAAATCAAATGTCCTAGAACCAAATTTCCACATGTAACTACTAGATTGTGATACAATACACTATTGGGTGAAGTTTGGTTGACTTCTGCGCAGCGGTTTGGGAGTTAACATCAAAATTACATTTCTCGGCCATATCGCATAGATCTCACTGTGAAAAGGCTTAAATGACTTTTTTTAATTAAGTTTGAAGATTGCGCTCAAACCAAATGTCCTAGAACTAAATTTCCAAATGTAACTACTAGATTATGATAAAATACACTATTGGGTGAAGTTTGGTTGACTTCTGCGCAGCGGTTTGGGAGTTAACATCAAAATTACATTTCTCGGCCATATCGCATAGATCTCACTGTGAAAAGGCTTAAATGGCTTTTTTGACCTAAGTTTGAGGATTGCGCTCAAATCAAATGTCCTAGAACCAAATTTCCACATGTAACTACTAGATTGTGATACAATACACTAATGGGTGAAGTTTGGTTGACTTCTGCGCAGCGGTTTGGGAGTGAACATCAAAATTACATTTCTCGGCCATATCGCATAGATCTCACTGTGAAAAGGCTTAAATGACTTTTTTTAATTAAGTTTGAAGATTGCGCTCAAACCAAATGTCCTAAAACTAAATTTCCAAATGTAACTATAGATTGTGATAAAATACACTATTGGGTGAAGTTTGGTTGACTTCTGCGCAGCGGTTTGGGAGTTAACATCAAAATTACATTTCTCGGCCATATCGCATAGATCTCACTGTGAAAAGGCTTAAATGGCTTTTTTGACCTAAGTTTGAGGATTGCGCTCAAATCAAATGTCCTAGCAATAAATTTCCAAATGTAACTACTAGATTGTGATAAAATACACTATTGGGTGAAGTTTGGTTGACTTCTGCGCAGCGGTTTGGGAGTTAACATCAAAATTACATTTCTCGGCCATATCGCATAGATCTCACTGTGAAAAGGCTTAAATGACTTTTTTTAATTAAGTTTGAAGATTGCGCTCAAACCAAATGTCCTAGAACTAAATTTCCAAATGTAACTACTAGATTATGATACAATACACTATTGGGTGAAGTTTGGTTGACTTCTGCGCAGCGGTTTGGGAGTTAACATCAAAATTACATTTCTCGGCCATATCGCATAGATCTCACTGTGAAAAGGCTTAAATGGCTTTTTTGACCTAAGTTTGAGGATTGCGCTCAAATCAAATGTCCTAGAACCAAATTTCCACATGTAACTACTAGATTGTGATACAATACACTAAAGGGTGAAGTTTGGTTGACTTCTGCGCAGCGGTTTGGGAGTGAACATCAAAATTACATTTCTCGGCCATATCGCATAGATCTCACTGTGAAAAGGCTTAAATGACTTTTTTTAATTAAGTTTGAAGATTGCGCTCAAACCAAATGTCCTAAAACTAAATTTCCAAATGTAACTACTAGATTGTGATAAAATACACTATTGGGTGAAGTTTGGTTGACTTCTGCGCAGCGGTTTGGGAGTTAACATCAAAATTACATTTCTCGGCCATATCGCATAGATCTCACTGTGAAAAGGCTTAAATGACTTTTTTTAATTAAGTTTGAAGATTGCGCTCAAACCAAATGTCCTAGAACTAAATTTCCAAATGTAACTACTAGATTATGATAAAATACACTATTGGGTGAAGTTTGGTTGACTTCTGCGCAGCGGTTTGGGAGTTAACATCAAAATTACATTTCTCGGCCATATCGCATAGATCTCACTGTGAAAAGGCTTAAATGGCTTTTTTGACCTAAGTTTGAGGATTGCGCTCAAATCAAATGTCCTAGAACCAAATTTCCACATGTAACTACTAGATTGTGATACAATACACTATTGGGTGAAGTTTGGTTTACTTCTGCGCAGCGGTTTGGGAGTTAACATCAAAATTACATTTCTCGGCCATATCGCATAGATCTCACTGTGAAAAGGCTTAAATGGCTTTTTTGACCTAAGTTTGAGAATTGCGCTCAAATCAAATGTCCTAGAACCAAATTTCCACATGTAACTACTAGATTGTGATACAATATACTATTGGGTGAAGTTTGGTTGACTTCTGCGCAGCGGTTTGGGAGTTAACATCAAAATTACATTTCTCGGCCATATCGCATAGATCTCACTGTGAAAAGGCTTAAATGACTTTTTTTAATTAAGTTTGAAGATTGCGCTCAAACCAAATGTCCTAAAACTAAATTTCCAAATGTAACTACTAGATTGTGATAAAATACACTATTGGGTGAAGTTTGGTTGACTTCTGCGCAGCGGTTTGGGAGTTAACATCAAAATTACATTTCTCGGCCATATCGCATAGATCTCACTGTGAAAAGGCTTAAATGACTTTTTTTAATTAAGTTTGAAGATTGCGCTCAAACCAAATGTCCTAGAACTAAATTTCCAAATGTAACTACTAGATTATGATAAAATACACTATTGGGTGAAGTTTGGTTTACTTCTGCGCAGCGGTTTGGGAGTTAACATCAAAATTACATTTCTTGGCCATATCGCATAGATCTCACTGTGAAAAGGCTTAAATGGCTTTTTTGACCTAAGTTTGAGGATTGCGCTCAAATCAAATGTCCTAGAACGAAATTTCCACATGTACCTACTAGATTGTGATACAATACACTATTGGGTGAAGTTTGGTTTACTTCTGCGCAGCGGTTTGGGAGTTAACATAAAAATTACATTTCTCGGCCGTATCGCATAGATCTCACTGTGAAAAGGCTTAAATGGCTTTTTTGACCAAAGTTTGAGAATTGCGCTCAAATCAAATGTCCTAGAACCAAATTTCCACATGTAACTACTAGATTGTGATACAATACACTATTGGGTGAAGTTTGGTTGACTTCTGCGCAGCGGTTTGGGAGTTAACATCAAAATTACATTTCTCGACCATATCGCATAGATCTCACTGTGAAAAGGCTTAAATTACTTTTTTTTAATTAAGTTTGAAGATTGCGCTCAAACCAAATGTCCTAGAACTAAATTTCCAAATGTAACTACTAGATTATGATAAAATACACTATTGGGTGAAGTTTGGTTTACTTCTGCGCAGCGGTTTGGGAGTTAACATCAAAATTACATTTCTCGGCCATATCGCATAGATCTCACTGTGAAAAGGCTTAAATGGCTTTTTTGACCTAAGTTTGAGGATTGCGCTCAAATCAAATGTCCTAGAACCAAATTTCCACATGTAACTACTAGATTGTGATACAATACACTATTGGGTGAAGTTTGGTTGACTTCTGCGCAGCGGTTTGGGAGTTAACATCAAAATTACATTTCTCGGCCATATCGCATAGATCTCACTGTGAAAAGGCTTAAATGGCTTTTTTGACCTAAGTTTGAGAATTGCGCTCAAATCAAATGTCCTAGAACCAAATTTCCACATGTAACTACTAGATTGTGATACAATACACTATTGGGTGAAGTTTGGTTGACTTCTGCGCAGCGGTTTGGGAGTTAACATCAAAATTACATTTCTCGGCCATATCGCATAGATCTCACTGTGAAAAGGCTTAAATGACTTTTTTTAATTAAGTTTGAAGATTGCGCTCAAACCAAATGTCCTAGAACTAAATCTCCAAATGTAACTACTAGATTATGATAAAATACACTATTGGGTGAAGTTTGGTTTACTTCTGCGCAGCGGTTTGGGAGTTAACATCAAAATTACATTTCTCGGCCATATCGCATAGATCTCACTGTGAAAAGGCTTAAATGGCTTTTTTGACCTAAGTTTGAGGATTGCGCTCAAATCAAATGTCCTAGAACCAAATTTCCACATGTAACTACTAGATTGTGATACAATACACTAATGGGTGAAGTTTGGTTGACTTCTGCGCAGCGGTTTGGGAGTGAACATCAAAATTACATTTCTCGGCCATATCGCATAGATCTCACTGTGAAAAGGCTTAAATGACTTTTTTTAATTAAGTTTGAAGATTGCGCTCAAACCAAATGTCCTAAAACTAAATTTCCAAATGTAACTATAGATTGTGATAAAATACACTATTGGGTGAAGTTTGGTTGACTTCTGCGCAGCGGTTTGGGAGTTAACATCAAAATTACATTTCTCGGCCATATCGCATAGATCTCACTGTGAAAAGGCTTAAATGGCTTTTTTGACCTAAGTTTGAGGATTGCGCTCAAATCAAATGTCCTAGCAATAAATTTCCAAATGTAACTACTAGATTGTGATAAAATACACTATTGGGTGAAGTTTGGTTGACTTCTGCGCAGCGGTTTGGGAGTTAACATCAAAATTACATTTCTCGGCCATATCGCATAGATCTCACTGTGAAAAGGCTTAAATGACTTTTTTTAATTAAGTTTGAAGATTGCGCTCAAACCAAATGTCCTAGAACTAAATTTCCAAATGTAACTACTAGATTATGATACAATACACTATTGGGTGAAGTTTGGTTGACTTCTGCGCAGCGGTTTGGGAGTTAACATCAAAATTACATTTCTCGGCCATATCGCATAGATCTCACTGTGAAAAGGCTTAAATGGCTTTTTTGACCTAAGTTTGAGGATTGCGCTCAAATCAAATGTCCTAGAACCAAATTTCCACATGTAACTACTAGATTGTGATACAATACACTAAAGGGTGAAGTTTGGTTGACTTCTGCGCAGCGGTTTGGGAGTGAACATCAAAATTACATTTCTCGGCCATATCGCATAGATCTCACTGTGAAAAGGCTTAAATGACTTTTTTTAATTAAGTTTGAAGATTGCGCTCAAACCAAATGTCCTAAAACTAAATTTCCAAATGTAACTACTAGATTGTGATAAAATACACTATTGGGTGAAGTTTGGTTGACTTCTGCGCAGCGGTTTGGGAGTTAACATCAAAATTACATTTCTCGGCCATATCGCATAGATCTCACTGTGAAAAGGCTTAAATGACTTTTTTTAATTAAGTTTGAAGATTGCGCTCAAACCAAATGTCCTAGAACTAAATTTCCAAATGTAACTACTAGATTATGATAAAATACACTATTGGGTGAAGTTTGGTTGACTTCTGCGCAGCGGTTTGGGAGTTAACATCAAAATTACATTTCTCGGCCATATCGCATAGATCTCACTGTGAAAAGGCTTAAATGGCTTTTTTGACCTAAGTTTGAGGATTGCGCTCAAATCAAATGTCCTAGAACCAAATTTCCACATGTAACTACTAGATTGTGATACAATACACTATTGGGTGAAGTTTGGTTTACTTCTGCGCAGCGGTTTGGGAGTTAACATCAAAATTACATTTCTCGGCCATATCGCATAGATCTCACTGTGAAAAGGCTTAAATGGCTTTTTTGACCTAAGTTTGAGAATTGCGCTCAAATCAAATGTCCTAGAACCAAATTTCCACATGTAACTACTAGATTGTGATACAATACACTATTGGGTGAAGTTTGGTTGACTTCTGCGCAGCGGTTTGGGAGTTAACATCAAAATTACATTTCTCGGCCATATCGCATAGATCTCACTGTGAAAAGGCTTAAATGACTTTTTTTAATTAAGTTTGAAGATTGCGCTCAAACCAAATGTCCTAGAACTAAATTTCCAAATGTAACTACTAGATTATGATAAAATACACTATTGGGTGAAGTTTGGTTTACTTCTGCGCAGCGGTTTGGGAGTTAACATCAAAATTACATTTCTTGGCCATATCGCATAGATCTCACTGTGAAAAGGCTTAAATGGCTTTTTTGACCTAAGTTTGAGGATTGCGCTCAAATCAAATGTCCTAGAACGAAATTTCCACATGTACCTACTAGATTGTGATACAATACACTATTGGGTGAAGTTTGGTTTACTTCTGCGCAGCGGTTTGGGAGTTAACATAAAAATTACATTTCTCGGCCGTATCGCATAGATCTCACTGTGAAAAGGCTTAAATGGCTTTTTTGACCAAAGTTTGAGAATTGCGCTCAAATCAAATGTCCTAGAACCAAATTTCCACATGTAACTACTAGATTGTGATACAATACACTATTGGGTGAAGTTTGGTTGACTTCTGCGCAGCGGTTTGGGAGTTAACATCAAAATTACATTTCTCGACCATATCGCATAGATCTCACTGTGAAAAGGCTTAAATTACTTTTTTTTAATTAAGTTTGAAGATTGCGCTCAAACCAAATGTCCTAGAACTAAATTTCCAAATGTAACTACTAGATTATGATAAAATACACTATTGGGTGAAGTTTGGTTTACTTCTGCGCAGCGGTTTGGGAGTTAACATCAAAATTACATTTCTCGGCCATATCGCATAGATCTCACTGTGAAAAGGCTTAAATGGCTTTTTTGACCTAAGTTTTAGGATTGCGCTCAAATCAAATGTCCTAGAACCAAATTTCCACATGTAACTACTAGATTGTGATACAATACACTATTGGGTGAAGTTTGGTTGACTTCTGCGCAGCGGTTTGGGAGTTAACATCAAAATTACATTTCTCGGCCATATCGCATAGATCTCACTGTGAAAAGGCTTAAATGGCTTTTTTGACCTAAGTTTGAGAATTGCGCTCAAATCAAATGTCCTAGAACCAAATTTCCACATGTAACTACTAGATTGTGATACAATACACTATTGGGTGAAGTTTGGTTGACTTCTGCGCAGCGGTTTGGGAGTTAACATCAAAATTACATTTCTCGGCCATATCGCATAGATCTCACTGTGAAAAGGCTTAAATGACTTTTTTTAATTAAGTTTGAAGATTGCGCTCAAACCAAATGTCCTAGAACTAAATTTCCAAATGTAACTACTAGATTATGATAAAATACACTATTGGGTGAAGTTTGGTTTACTTCTGCGCAGCGGTTTGGGAGTTAACATCAAAATTACATTTCTCGGCCATATCGCATAGATCTCACTGTGAAAAGGCTTAAATGGCTTTTTTGACCTAAGTTTGAGGATTGCGCTCAAATCAAATGTCCTAGAACCAAATTTCCACATGTAACTACTAGATTGTGATACAATACACTAATGGGTGAAGTTTGGTTGACTTCTGCGCAGCGGTTTGGGAGTGAACATCAAAATTACATTTCTCGGCCATATCGCATAGATCTCACTGTGAAAAGGCTTAAATGACTTTTTTTAATTAAGTTTGAAGATTGCGCTCAAACCAAATGTCCTAAAACTAAATTTCCAAATGTAACTACTAGATTGTGATAAAATACACTATTGGGTGAAGTTTGGTTGACTTCTGCGCAGCGGTTTGGATGTTAACATCAAAATTACATTTCTCGGCCATATCGCATAGATCTCACTGTGAAAAGGCTTAAATGGCTTTTTTGACATAAGTTTGAGGATTGCGCTCAAATCAAATGTCCTAGAAATAAATTTCCAAATGTAACTACTAGATTGTGATAAAATACACTATTGGGTGAAGTTTGGTTGACTTCTGCGCAGCGGTTTGGGAGTGAACATCAAAATTACATTTCTCGGCCATATCGCATAGATCTCACTGAGAAAAGGCTTAAATGACTTTTTTTAATTAAGTTTGAAGATTGCGCTCAAACCAAATGTCCTAAAACTAAATTTCCAAATGTAACTACTAGATTGTGGTAAAATACACTATTGGGTGAAGTTTGGTTGTCTTCTGCGCAGCGGTTTGGGAGTTAACATCAATATTACATTTCTCCGCCATATCGCATAGATCTCACTGTGAAAAGGCTTAAATGGCTTTTTTGACCTAAGTTTGAGAATTGCGCTCAAATCAAATGTCCTAGAACCAAATTTCCACATGTAACTACTAGATTGTGATACAATACACTATTGGGTGAAGTTTGGTTGACTTCTGCGCAGCGGTTTGGGAGTTAACATCAAAATTACATTTCTCGGCCATATCGCATAGATCTCACTGTGAAAAGGCTTAAATGACTTTTTTAAATTAAGTTTGAAGATTGCGCTCAAACCAAATGTCCTAGAACTAAATTTCCAAATGTAACTACTAGATTATGATAAAATACACTATTGGGTGAAGTTTGGTTGACTTCTGCGCAGCGGTTTGGGAGTTAACATCAAAATTACATTTCTCGGCCATATCGCATAGATCTCACTGTGAAAAGGCTTAAATGACTTTTTTTAATTAAGTTTGAAGATTGCGCTCAAACCAAATGTCCTAGAACTAAATTTCCAAATGTAACTACTAGATTATGATAAAATACACTATTGGGTGAAGTTTGGTTTACTTCTGCGCAGCGGTTTGGGAGTTAACATCAAAATTACATTTCTCGGCCATATCGCATAGATCTCACTGTGAAAAGGCTTAAATGACTTTTTTTAATTAAGTTTGAAGATTGCGCTCAAACCAAATGTCCTAGAACTAAATTTCCAAATGTAACTACTAGATTATGATAAAATACACTATTGGGTGAAGTTTGGTTGACTTCTGCGCAGCGGTTTGGGAGTTAACATCAAAATTACATTTCTCGGCCATATCGCATAGATCTCACTGTGAAAAGGCTTAAATGACTTTTTTTAATTAAGTTTGAAGATTGCGCTCAAACCAAATGTCCTAGAACTAAATTTCCAAATGTAACTACTAGATTATGATAAAATACACTATTGGGTGAAGTTTGGTTGACTTCTGCGCAGCGGTTTGGGAGTTAACATCAAAATTACATTTCTCGGCCATATCGCATAGATCTCACTGTGAAAAGGCTTAAATGGCTTTTTTGACCTAAGTTTGAGGATTGCGCTCAAATCAAATGTCCTAGAACCAAATTTCCACATGTAACTACTAGATTGTGATACAATACACTATTGGGTGAAGTTTGGTTTACTTCTGCGCAGCGGTTTGGGAGTTAACATCAAAATTACATTTCTCGGCCATATCGCATAGATCTCACTGTGAAAAGGCTTAAATGGCTTTTTTGACCTAAGTTTGAGAATTGCGCTCAAATCAAATGTCCTAGAACCAAATTTCCACATGTAACTACTAGATTGTGATACAATACACTATTGGGTGAAGTTTGGTTGACTTCTGCGCAGCGGTTTGGGAGTTAACATCAAAATTACATTTCTCGGCCATATCGCATAGATCTCACTGTGAAAAGGCTTAAATGACTTTTTTTAATTAAGTTTGAAGATTGCGCTCAAACCAAATGTCCTAGAACTAAATTTCCAAATGTAACTACTAGATTATGATAAAATACACTATTGGGTGAAGTTTGGTTTACTTCTGCGCAGCGGTTTGGGAGTTAACATCAAAATTACATTTCTTGGCCATATCGCATAGATCTCACTGTGAAAAGGCTTAAATGGCTTTTTTGACCTAAGTTTGAGGATTGCGCTCAAATCAAATGTCCTAGAACGAAATTTCCACATGTACCTACTAGATTGTGATACAATACACTATTGGGTGAAGTTTGGTTTACTTCTGCGCAGCGGTTTGGGAGTTAACATAAAAATTACATTTCTCGGCCGTATCGCATAGATCTCACTGTGAAAAGGCTTAAATGGCTTTTTTGACCAAAGTTTGAGAATTGCGCTCAAATCAAATGTCCTAGAACCAAATTTCCACATGTAACTACTAGATTGTGATACAATACACTATTGGGTGAAGTTTGGTTGACTTCTGCGCAGCGGTTTGGGAGTTAACATCAAAATTACATTTCTCGACCATATCGCATAGATCTCACTGTGAAAAGGCTTAAATTACTTTTTTTTAATTAAGTTTGAAGATTG
Organism: Corythoichthys intestinalis; assembly: GCF_030265065.1. NCBI lineage: Eukaryota > Metazoa > Chordata > Actinopteri > Syngnathiformes > Syngnathidae > Corythoichthys > Corythoichthys intestinalis. The sequence continues at coordinate 3,212,997 of NW_026651594.1, read as the reverse complement.
CGCTCAAACCAAATGTCCTAGAACTAAATTTCCAAATGTAACTACTAGATTATGATAAAATACACTATTGGGTGAAGTTTGGTTTACTTCTGCGCAGCGGTTTGGGAGTTAACATCAAAATTACATTTCTCGGCCATATCGCATAGATCTCACTGTGAAAAGGCTTAAATGGCTTTTTTGACCTAAGTTTGAGGATTGCGCTCAAATCAAATGTCCTAGAACCAAATTTCCACATGTAACTACTAGATTGTGATACAATACACTATTGGGTGAAGTTTGGTTGACTTCTGCGCAGCGGTTTGGGAGTTAACATCAAAATTACATTTCTCGGCCATATCGCATAGATCTCACTGTGAAAAGGCTTAAATGGCTTTTTTGACCTAAGTTTGAGAATTGCGCTCAAATCAAATGTCCTAGAACCAAATTTCCACATGTAACTACTAGATTGTGATACAATACACTATTGGGTGAAGTTTGGTTGACTTCTGCGCAGCGGTTTGGGAGTTAACATCAAAATTACATTTCTCGGCCATATCGCATAGATCTCACTGTGAAAAGGCTTAAATGACTTTTTTTAATTAAGTTTGAAGATTGCGCTCAAACCAAATGTCCTAGAACTAAATTTCCAAATGTAACTACTAGATTATGATAAAATACACTATTGGGTGAAGTTTGGTTTACTTCTGCGCAGCGGTTTGGGAGTTAACATCAAAATTACATTTCTCGGCCATATCGCATAGATCTCACTGTGAAAAGGCTTAAATGGCTTTTTTGACCTAAGTTTGAGGATTGCGCTCAAATCAAATGTCCTAGAACCAAATTTCCACATGTAACTACTAGATTGTGATACAATACACTAATGGGTGAAGTTTGGTTGACTTCTGCGCAGCGGTTTGGGAGTGAACATCAAAATTACATTTCTCGGCCATATCGCATAGATCTCACTGTGAAAAGGCTTAAATGACTTTTTTTAATTAAGTTTGAAGATTGCGCTCAAACCAAATGTCCTAAAACTAAATTTCCAAATGTAACTACTAGATTGTGATAAAATACACTATTGGGTGAAGTTTGGTTGACTTCTGCGCAGCGGTTTGGATGTTAACATCAAAATTACATTTCTCGGCCATATCGCATAGATCTCACTGTGAAAAGGCTTAAATGGCTTTTTTGACATAAGTTTGAGGATTGCTCTCAAATCAAATGTCCTAGAAATAAATTTCCAAATGTAACTACTAGATTGTGATAAAATACACTATTGGGTGAAGTTTGGTTGACTTCTGCGCAGCGGTTTGGGAGTGAACATCAAAATTACATTTCTCGGCCATATCGCATAGATCTCACTGAGAAAAGGCTTAAATGACTTTTTTTAATTAAGTTTGAAGATTGCGCTCAAACCAAATGTCCTAAAACTAAATTTCCAAATGTAACTACTAGATTGTGGTAAAATACACTATTGGGTGAAGTTTGGTTGTCTTCTGCGCAGCGGTTTGGGAGTTAACATCAATATTACATTTCTCGGCCATATCGCATAGATCTCACTGTGAAAAGGCTTAAATGGCTTTTTTGACCTAAGTTTGAGAATTGCGCTCAAATCAAATGTCCTAGAACCAAATTTCCACATGTAACTACTAGATTGTGATACAATACACTATTGGGTGAAGTTTGGTTGACTTCTGCGCAGCGGTTTGGGAGTTAACATCAAAATTACATTTCTCGGCCATATCGCATAGATCTCACTGTGAAAAGGCTTAAATGACTTTTTTAAATTAAGTTTGAAGATTGCGCTCAAACCAAATGTCCTAGAACTAAATTTCCAAATGTAACTACTAGATTATGATAAAATACACTATTGGGTGAAGTTTGGTTGACTTCTGCGCAGCGGTTTGGGAGTTAACATCAAAATTACATTTCTCGGCCATATCGCATAGATCTCACTGTGAAAAGGCTTAAATGACTTTTTTTAATTAAGTTTGAAGATTGCGCTCAAACCAAATGTCCTAGAACTAAATTTCCAAATGTAACTACTAGATTATGATAAAATACACTATTGGGTGAAGTTTGGTTTACTTCTGCGCAGCGGTTTGGGAGTTAACATCAAAATTACATTTCTCGGCCATATCGCATAGATCTCACTGTGAAAAGGCTTAAATGACTTTTTTTAATTAAGTTTGAAGATTGCGCTCAAACCAAATGTCCTAGAACTAAATTTCCAAATGTAACTACTAGATTATGATAAAATACACTATTGGGTGAAGTTTGGTTTACTTCTGCGCAGCGGTTTGGGAGTTAACATCAAAATTACATTTCTCGGCCATATCGCATAGATCTCACTGTGAAAAGGCTTAAATGGCTTTTTTGACCTAAGTTTGAGGATTGCGCTCAAATCAAATGTCCTAGAACGAAATTTCCACATGTACCTACTAGATTGTGATACAATACACTATTGGGTGAAGTTTGGTTTACTTCTGCGCAGCGGTTTGGGAGTTAACATCAAAATTACATTTCTCGGCCATATCGCATAGATCTCACTGTGAAAAGGCTTAAATGGCTTTTTTGACCTAAGTTTGAGAATTGCGCTCAAATCAAATGTCCTAGAACCAAATTTCCACATGTAACTACTAGATTGTGATACAATACACTATTGGGTGAAGTTTGGTTGACTTCTGCGCAGCGGTTTGGGAGTTAACATCAAAATTACATTTCTCGGCCATATCGCATAGATCTCACTGTGAAAAGGCTTAAATGACTTTTTTTAATTAAGTTTGAAGATTGCGCTCAAACCAAATGTCCTAGAACTAAATTTCCAAATGTAACTACTAGATTATGATAAAATACACTATTGGGTGAAGTTTGGTTTACTTCTGCGCAGCGGTTTGGGAGTTAACATCAAAATTACATTTCTCGGCCATATCGCATAGATCTCACTGTGAAAAGGCTTAAATGGCTTTTTTGACCTAAGTTTGAGGATTGCGCTCAAATCAAATGTCCTAGCAATAAATTTCCAAATGTAACTACTAGATTGTGATAAAATACACTATTGGGTGAAGTTTGGTTGACTTCTGCGCAGCGGTTTGGGAGTTAACATCAAAATTACATTTCTCGGCCATATCGCATAGATCTCACTGTGAAAAGGCTTAAATGACTTTTTTTAATTAAGTTTGAAGATTGCGCTCAAACCAAATGTCCTAGAACTAAATTTCCAAATGTAACTACTAGATTATGATACAATACACTATTGGGTGAAGTTTGGTTGACTTCTGCGCAGCGGTTTGGGAGTTAACATCAAAATTACATTTCTCGGCCATATCGCATAGATCTCACTGTGAAAAGGCTTAAATGGCTTTTTTGACCTAAGTTTGAGGATTGCGCTCAAATCAAATGTCCTAGAACCAAATTTCCACATGTAACTACTAGATTGTGATACAATACACTAAAGGGTGAAGTTTGGTTGACTTCTGCGCAGCGGTTTGGGAGTGAACATCAAAATTACATTTCTCGGCCATATCGCATAGATCTCACTGTGAAAAGGCTTAAATGACTTTTTTTAATTAAGTTTGAAGATTGCGCTCAAACCAAATGTCCTAAAACTAAATTTCCAAATGTAACTACTAGATTGTGATAAAATACACTATTGGGTGAAGTTTGGTTGACTTCTGCGCAGCGGTTTGGGAGTTAACATCAAAATTACATTTCTCGGCCATATCGCATAGATCTCACTGTGAAAAGGCTTAAATGGCTTTTTTGACCTAAGTTTGAGAATTGCGCTCAAATCAAATGTCCTAAAACCAAATTTCCACATGTAACTACTAGATTGTGATACAATACACTATTGGGTGAAGTTTGGTTGACTTCTGCGCAGCGGTTTGGGAGTTAACATCAAAATTACATTTCTCGGCCATATCGCATAGATCTCACTGTGAAAAGGCTTAAATGACTTTTTTAAATTAAGTTTGAAGATTGCGCTCAAACCAAATGTCCTAGAACTAAATTTCCAAATGTAACTACTAGATTATGATAAAATACACTATTGGGTGAAGTTTGGTTGACTTCTGCGCAGCGGTTTGGGAGTTAACATCAAAATTACATTTCTCGGCCATATCGCATAGATCTCACTGTGAAAAGGCTTAAATGACTTTTTTTAATTAAGTTTGAAGATTGCGCTCAAACCAAATGTCCTAGAACTAAATTTCCAAATGTAACTACTAGATTATGATAAAATACACTATTGGGTGAAGTTTGGTTTACTTCTGCGCAGCGGTTTGGGAGTTAACATCAAAATTACATTTCTCGGCCATATCGCATAGATCTCACTGTGAAAAGGCTTAAATGACTTTTTTTAATTAAGTTTGAAGATTGCGCTCAAACCAAATGTCCTAGAACTAAATTTCCAAATGTAACTACTAGATTATGATAAAATACACTATTGGGTGAAGTTTGGTTTACTTCTGCGCAGCGGTTTGGGAGTTAACATCAAAATTACATTTCTCGGCCATATCGCATAGATCTCACTGTGAAAAGGCTTAAATGGCTTTTTTGACCTAAGTTTGAGGATTGCGCTCAAATCAAATGTCCTAGAACGAAATTTCCACATGTACCTACTTGATTGTGATACAATACACTATTGGGTGAAGTTTGGTTTACTTCTGCGCAGCGGTTTGGGAGTTAACATCAAAATTACATTTCTCGGCCATATCGCATAGATCTCACTGTGAAAAGGCTTAAATGGCTTTTTTGACCTAAGTTTGAGAATTGCGCTCAAATCAAATGTCCTAGAACCAAATTTCCACATGTAACTACTAGATTGTGATACAATACACTATTGGGTGAAGTTTGGTTGACTTCTGCGCAGCGGTTTGGGAGTTAACATCAAAATTACATTTCTCGGCCATATCGCATAGATCTCACTGTGAAAAGGCTTAAATGACTTTTTTTAATTAAGTTTGAAGATTGCGCTCAAACCAAATGTCCTAGAACTAAATTTCCAAATGTAACTACTAGATTATGATAAAATACACTATTGGGTGAAGTTTGGTTTACTTCTGCGCAGCGGTTTGGGAGTTAACATCAAAATTACATTTCTCAGCCATATCGCATAGATCTCACTGTGAAAAGGCTTAAATGGCTTTTTTGACCTAAGTTTGAGGATTGCGCTCAAATCAAATGTCCTAGAACCAAATTTCCACATGTAACTACTAGATTGTGATACAATACACTAATGGGTGAAGTTTGGTTGACTTCTGCGCAGCGGTTTGGGAGTGAACATCAAAATTACATTTCTCGGCCATATCGCATAGATCTCACTGTGAAAAGGCTTAAATGACTTTTTTTAATTAAGTTTGAAGATTGCGCTCAAACCAAATGTCCTAAAACTAAATTTCCAAATGTAACTATAGATTGTGATAAAATACACTATTGGGTGAAGTTTGGTTGACTTCTGCGCAACGGTTTGGGAGTTAACATCAAAATTACATTTCTCGGCCATATCGCATAGATCTCACTGTGAAAAGGCTTAAATGGCTTTTTTGACCTAAGTTTGAGGATTGCGCTCAAATCAAATGTCCTAGCAATAAATTTCCAAATGTAACTACTAGATTGTGATAAAATACACTATTGGGTGAAGTTTGGTTGACTTCTGCGCAGCGGTTTGGGAGTTAACATCAAAATTACATTTCTCGGCCATATCGCATAGATCTCACTGTGAAAAGGCTTAAATGACTTTTTTTAATTAAGTTTGAAGATTGCGCTCAAACCAAATGTCCTAGAACTAAATTTCCAAATGTAACTACTAGATTATGATACAATACACTATTGGGTGAAGTTTGGTTGACTTCTGCGCAGCGGTTTGGGAGTTAACATCAAAATTACATTTCTCGGCCATATCGCATAGATCTCACTGTGAAAAGGCTTAAATGGCTTTTTTGACCTAAGTTTGAGGATTGCGCTCAAATCAAATGTCCTAGAACCAAATTTCCACATGTAACTACTAGATTGTGATACAATACACTAAAGGGTGAAGTTTGGTTGACTTCTGCGCAGCGGTTTGGGAGTGAACATCAAAATTACATTTCTCGGCCATATCGCATAGATCTCACTGTGAAAAGGCTTAAATGACTTTTTTTAATTAAGTTTGAAGATTGCGCTCAAACCAAATGTCCTAAAACTAAATTTCCAAATGTAACTACTAGATTGTGATAAAATACACTATTGGGTGAAGTTTGGTTGACTTCTGCGCAGCGGTTTGGGAGTTAACATCAAAATTACATTTCTCGGCCATATCGCATAGATCTCACTGTGAAAAGGCTTAAATGACTTTTTTTAATTAAGTTTGAAGATTGCGCTCAAACCAAATGTCCTAGAACTAAATTTCCAAATGTAACTACTAGATTATGATAAAATACACTATTGGGTGAAGTTTGGTTGACTTCTGCGCAGCGGTTTGGGAGTTAACATCAAAATTACATTTCTCGGCCATATCGCATAGATCTCACTGTGAAAAGGCTTAAATGGCTTTTTTGACCTAAGTTTGAGGATTGCGCTCAAATCAAATGTCCTAGAACCAAATTTCCACATGTAACTACTAGATTGTGATACAATACACTATTGGGTGAAGTTTGGTTTACTTCTGCGCAGCGGTTTGGGAGTTAACATCAAAATTACATTTCTCGGCCATATCGCATAGATCTCACTGTGAAAAGGCTTAAATGGCTTTTTTGACCTAAGTTTGAGAATTGCGCTCAAATCAAATGTCCTAGAACCAAATTTCCACATGTAACTACTAGATTGTGATACAATACACTATTGGGTGAAGTTTGGTTGACTTCTGCGCAGCGGTTTGGGAGTTAACATCAAAATTACATTTCTCGGCCATATCGCATAGATCTCACTGTGAAAAGGCTTAAATGACTTTTTTTAATTAAGTTTGAAGATTGCGCTCAAACCAAATGTCCTAAAACTAAATTTCCAAATGTAACTATAGATTGTGATAAAATACACTATTGGGTGAAGTTTGGTTGACTTCTGCGCAACGGTTTGGGAGTTAACATCAAAATTACATTTCTCGGCCATATCGCATAGATCTCACTGTGAAAAGGCTTAAATGGCTTTTTTGACCTAAGTTTGAGGATTGCGCTCAAATCAAATGTCCTAGCAATAAATTTCCAAATGTAACTACTAGATTGTGATAAAATACACTATTGGGTGAAGTTTGGTTGACTTCTGCGCAGCGGTTTGGGAGTTAACATCAAAATTACATTTCTCGGCCATATCGCATAGATCTCACTGTGAAAAGGCTTAAATGACTTTTTTTAATTAAGTTTGAAGATTGCGCTCAAACCAAATGTCCTAGAACTAAATTTCCAAATGTAACTACTAGATTATGATACAATACACTATTGGGTGAAGTTTGGTTGACTTCTGCGCAGCGGTTTGGGAGTTAACATCAAAATTACATTTCTCGGCCATATCGCATAGATCTCACTGTGAAAAGGCTTAAATGGCTTTTTTGACCTAAGTTTGAGGATTGCGCTCAAATCAAATGTCCTAGAACCAAATTTCCACATGTAACTACTAGATTGTGATACAATACACTAAAGGGTGAAGTTTGGTTGACTTCTGCGCAGCGGTTTGGGAGTGAACATCAAAATTACATTTCTCGGCCATATCGCATAGATCTCACTGTGAAAAGGCTTAAATGACTTTTTTTAATTAAGTTTGAAGATTGCGCTCAAACCAAATGTCCTAAAACTAAATTTCCAAATGTAACTACTAGATTGTGATAAAATACACTATTGGGTGAAGTTTGGTTGACTTCTGCGCAGCGGTTTGGGAGTTAACATCAAAATTACATTTCTCGGCCATATCGCATAGATCTCACTGTGAAAAGGCTTAAATGACTTTTTTTAATTAAGTTTGAAGATTGCGCTCAAACCAAATGTCCTAGAACTAAATTTCCAAATGTAACTACTAGATTATGATAAAATACACTATTGGGTGAAGTTTGGTTGACTTCTGCGCAGCGGTTTGGGAGTTAACATCAAAATTACATTTCTCGGCCATATCGCATAGATCTCACTGTGAAAAGGCTTAAATGGCTTTTTTGACCTAAGTTTGAGGATTGCGCTCAAATCAAATGTCCTAGAACCAAATTTCCACATGTAACTACTAGATTGTGATACAATACACTATTGGGTGAAGTTTGGTTTACTTCTGCGCAGCGGTTTGGGAGTTAACATCAAAATTACATTTCTCGGCCATATCGCATAGATCTCACTGTGAAAAGGCTTAAATGGCTTTTTTGACCTAAGTTTGAGAATTGCGCTCAAATCAAATGTCCTAGAACCAAATTTCCACATGTAACTACTAGATTGTGATACAATACACTATTGGGTGAAGTTTGGTTGACTTCTGCGCAGCGGTTTGGGAGTTAACATCAAAATTACATTTCTCGGCCATATCGCATAGATCTCACTGTGAAAAGGCTTAAATGACTTTTTTTAATTAAGTTTGAAGATTGCGCTCAAACCAAATGTCCTAAAACTAAATTTCCAAATGTAACTACTAGATTGTGATAAAATACACTATTGGGTGAAGTTTGGTTGACTTCTGCGCAGCGGTTTGGGAGTTAACATCAAAATTACATTTCTCGGCCATATCGCATAGATCTCACTGTGAAAAGGCTTAAATGACTTTTTTTAATTAAGTTTGAAGATTGCGCTCAAACCAAATGTCCTAGAACTAAATTTCCAAATGTAACTACTAGATTATGATAAAATACACTATTGGGTGAAGTTTGGTTTACTTCTGCGCAGCGGTTTGGGAGTTAACATCAAAATTACATTTCTCGGCCATATCGCATAGATCTCACTGTGAAAAGGCTTAAATGGCTTTTTTGACCTAAGTTTGAGGATTGCGCTCAAATCAAATGTGCTAGAACTAAATTTCCAAATGTAACTACTAGATTGTGATAAAATACACTATTGGGTGAAGTTTGGTTGACTTCTGCGCAGTGGTTTGGGAGTTAACATCAAAATTACATTTCTCGGCCATATCGCATAGATCTCACTGTGAAAAGGCTTAAATGACTTTTTTTAATTAAGTTTGAAGATTGCGCTCAAACCAAATGTCCTAGAACTAAATTTCCAAATGTAACTACTGCATTATGATAAAATACACTATTGGGTGAAGTTTGGTTTACTTCTGCGCAACGGTTTGGGAGTTAACATCAAAATTACATTTCTTGGCCATATCGCATAGATCTCACTGTGAAAAGGCTTAAATGGCTTTTTTGACCTAAGTTTGAGGATTGCGCTCAAATCAAATGTCCTAGAACGAAATTTCCACATGTACCTACTAGATTGTGATACAATACACTATTGGGTGAAGTTTGGTTTACTTCTGCGCAGCGGTTTGGGAGTTAACATCAAAATTACATTTCTCGGCCGTATCGCATAGATCTCACTGTGAAAAGGCTTAAATGGCTTTTTTGACCTAAGTTTGAGAATTGCGCTCAAATCAAATGTCCTAGAACCAAATTTCCACATGTAACTACTAGATTGTGATACAATACACTATTGGGTGAAGTTTGGTTGACTTCTGCGCAGCGGTTTGGGAGTTAACATCAAAATTACATTTCTCGGCCATATCGCATAGATCTCACTGTGAAAAGGCTTAAATTACTTTTTTTAATTAAGTTTGAAGATTGCGCTCAAACCAAATGTCCTAGAACTAAATTTCCAAATGTAACTACTAGATTATGATAAAATACACTATTGGGTGAAGTTTGGTTTACTTCTGCGCAGCGGTTTGGGAGTTAACATCAAAATTACATTTCTCGGCCATATCGCATAGATCTCACGTTGAAAAGGCTTAAATGGCTTTTTTGACCTAAGTTTGAGGATTGCGCTCAAATCAAATGTCCTAGAACCAAATTTCCACATGTAACTACTAGATTGTGATACAATACACTATTGGGTGAAGTTTGGTTGACTTCTGAGCAGCGGTTTGGGAGTTAACATCAAAATTACATTTCTCGGCCATATCGCATAGATCTCACTGTGAAAAGGCTTAAATGACTTTTTTTAATTAAGTTTGAAGATTGCGCTCAAACCAAATGTCCTAGAACTAAATTTCCAAATGTAACTACTAGATTATGATAAAATACACTATTGGGTGAAGTTTGGTTTACTTCTGCGCAGCGGTTTGGGAGTTAACATCAAAATTACATTTCTCGGCCATATCGCATAGATCTCACTGTGAAAAGGCTTAAATGACTTTTTTTAATTAAGTTTGAAGATTGCGCTCAAACCAAATGTCCTAGAACTAAATTTCCAAATGTAACTACTAGATTATGATAAAATACACTATTGGGTGAAGTTTGGTTTACTTCTGCGCAGCGGTTTGGGAGTTAACATCAAAATTACATTTCTCGGCCATATCGCATAGATCTCACTGTGAAAAGGCTTAAATGGCTTTTTTGACCTAAGTTTGAGGATTGCGCTCAAATCAAATGTCCTAGAACGAAATTTCCACATGTACCTACTTGATTGTGATACAATACACTATTGGGTGAAGTTTGGTTTACTTCTGCGCAGCGGTTTGGGAGTTAACATCAAAATTACATTTCTCGGCCATATCGCATAGATCTCACTGTGAAAAGGCTTAAATGGCTTTTTTGACCTAAGTTTGAGAATTGCGCTCAAATCAAATGTCCTAGAACCAAATTTCCACATGTAACTACTAGATTGTGATACAATACACTATTGGGTGAAGTTTGGTTGACTTCTGCGCAGCGGTTTGGGAGTTAACATCAAAATTACATTTCTCGGCCATATCGCATAGATCTCACTGTGAAAAGGCTTAAATGACTTTTTTTAATTAAGTTTGAAGATTGCGCTCAAACCAAATGTCCTAGAACTAAATTTCCAAATGTAACTACTAGATTATGATAAAATACACTATTGGGTGAAGTTTGGTTTAGTTCTGCGCAGCGGTTTGGGAGTTAACATCAAAATTACATTTCTCGGCCATATCGCATAGATCTCACTGTGAAAAGGCTTAAATGGCTTTTTTGACCTAAGTTTGAGGATTGCGCTCAAATCAAATGTCCTAGAACCAAATTTCCACATGTAACTACTAGATTGTGATACAATACACTAATGGGTGAAGTTTGGTTGACTTCTGCGCAGCGGTTTGGGAGTGAACATCAAAATTACATTTCTCGGCCATATCGCATAGATCTCACTGTGAAAAGGCTTAAATGACTTTTTTTAATTAAGTTTGAAGATTGCGCTCAAACCAAATGTCCTAAAACTAAATTTCCAAATGTAACTATAGATTGTGATAAAATACACTATTGGGTGAAGTTTGGTTGACTTCTGCGCAACGGTTTGGGAGTTAACATCAAAATTACATTTCTCGGCCATATCGCATAGATCTCACTGTGAAAAGGCTTAAATGGCTTTTTTGACCTAAGTTTGAGGATTGCGCTCAAATCAAATGTCCTAGCAATAAATTTCCAAATGTAACTACTAGATTGTGATAAAATACACTATTGGGTGAAGTTTGGTTGACTTCTGCGCAGCGGTTTGGGAGTTAACATCAAAATTACATTTCTCGGCCATATCGCATAGATCTCACTGTGAAAAGGCTTAAATGACTTTTTTTAGTTAAGTTTGAAGATTGCGCTCAAACCAAATGTCCTAGAACTAAATTTCCAAATGTAACTACTAGATTATGATACAATACACTATTGGGTGAAGTTTGGTTGACTTCTGCGCAGCGGTTTGGGAGTTAACATCAAAATTACATTTCTCGGCCATATCGCATAGATCTCACTGTGAAAAGGCTTAAATGGCTTTTTTGACCTAAGTTTGAGGATTGCGCTCAAATCAAATGTCCTAGAACCAAATTTCCACATGTAACTACTAGATTGTGATACAATACACTAAAGGGTGAAGTTTGGTTGACTTCTGCGCAGCGGTTTGGGAGTGAACATCAAAATTACATTTCTCGGCCATATCGCATAGATCTCACTGTGAAAAGGCTTAAATGACTTTTTTTAATTAAGTTTGAAGATTGCGCTCAAACCAAATGTCCTAAAACTAAATTTCCAAATGTAACTACTAGATTGTGATAAAATACACTATTGGGTGAAGTTTGGTTGACTTCTGCGCAGCGGTTTGGGAGTTAACATCAAAATTACATTTCTCGGCCATATCGCATAGATCTCACTGTGAAAAGGCTTAAATGACTTTTTTTAATTAAGTTTGAAGATTGCGCTCAAACCAAATGTCCTAGAACTAAATTTCCAAATGTAACTACTAGATTATGATAAAATACACTATTGGGTGAAGTTTGGTTGACTTCTGCGCAGCGGTTTGGGAGTTAACATCAAAATTACATTTCTCGGCCATATCGCATAGATCTCACTGTGAAAAGGCTTAAATGGCTTTTTTGACCTAAGTTTGAGGATTGCGCTCAAATCAAATGTCCTAGAACCAAATTTCCACATGTAACTACTAGATTGTGATACAATACACTATTGGGTGAAGTTTGGTTTACTTCTGCGCAGCGGTTTGGGAGTTAACATCAAAATTACATTTCTCGGCCATATCGCATAGATCTCACTGTGAAAAGGCTTAAATGGCTTTTTTGACCTAAGTTTGAGAATTGCGCTCAAATCAAATGTCCTAGAACCAAATTTCCACATGTAACTACTAGATTGTGATACAATACACTATTGGGTGAAGTTTGGTTTACTTCTGCGCAGCGGTTTGGGAGTTAACATCAAAATTACATTTCTCGGCCATATCGCATAGATCTCACTGTGAAAAGGCTTAAATGACTTTTTTTAATTAAGTTTGAAGATTGCGCTCAAACCAAATGTCCTAAAACTAAATTTCCAAATGTAACTACTAGATTGGATTAAATACACTATTGGGTGAAGTTTGGTTGACTTCTGCGCAGCGGTTTGGGAGTTAACATCAAAATTACATTTCTCGGCCATATCGCATAGATCTCACTGTGAAAAGGCTTAAATGACTTTTTTTAATTAAGTTTGAAGATTGCGCTCAAACCAAATGTCCTAGAACTAAATTTCCAAATGTAACTACTAGATTATGATAAAATACACTATTGGGTGAAGTTTGGTTTACTTCTGCGCAGCGGTTTGGGAGTTAACATCAAAATTACATTTCTCGGCCATATCGCATAGATCTCACTGTGAAAAGGCTTAAATGGCTTTTTTGACCTAAGTTTGAGGATTGCGCTCAAATCAAATGTGCTAGAACTAAATTTCCAAATGTAACTACTAGATTGTGATAAAATACACTATTGGGTGAAGTTTGGTTGACTTCTGCGCAGTGGTTTGGGAGTTAACATCAAAATTACATTTCTCGGCCATATCGCATAGATCTCACTGTGAAAAGGCTTAAATGACTTTTTTTAATTAAGTTTGAAGATTGCGCTCAAACCAAATGTCCTAGAACTAAATTTCCAAATGTAACTACTGCATTATGATAAAATACACTATTGGGTGAAGTTTGGTTTACTTCTGCGCAACGGTTTGGGAGTTAACATCAAAATTACATTTCTTGGCCATATCGCATAGATCTCACTGTGAAAAGGCTTAAATGGCTTTTTTGACCTAAGTTTGAGGATTGCGCTCAAATCAAATGTCCTAGAACGAAATTTCCACATGTACCTACTAGATTGTGATACAATACACTATTGGGTGAAGTTTGGTTTACTTCTGCGCAGCGGTTTGGGAGTTAACATCAAAATTACATTTCTCGGCCGTATCGCATAGATCTCACTGTGAAAAGGCTTAAATGGCTTTTTTGACCTAAGTTTGAGAATTGCGCTCAAATCAAATGTCCTAGAACCAAATTTCCACATGTAACTACTAGATTGTGATACAATACACTATTGGGTGAAGTTTGGTTGACTTCTGCGCAGCGGTTTGGGAGTTAACATCAAAATTACATTTCTCGGCCATATCGCATAGATCTCACTGTGAAAAGGCTTAAATTACTTTTTTTAATTAAGTTTGAAGATTGCGCTCAAACCAAATGTCCTAGAACTAAATTTCCAAATGTAACTACTAGATTATGATAAAATACACTATTGGGTGAAGTTTGGTTTACTTCTGCGCAGCGGTTTGGGAGTTAACATCAAAATTACATTTCTCGGCCATATCGCATAGATCTCACGTTGAAAAGGCTTAAATGGCTTTTTTGACCTAAGTTTGAGGATTGCGCTCAAATCAAATGTCCTAGAACCAAATTTCCACATGTAACTACTAGATTGTGATACAATACACTATTGGGTGAAGTTTGGTTGACTTCTGCGCAGCGGTTTGGGAGTTAACATCAAAATTACATTTCTCGGCCATATCGCATAGATCTCACTGTGAAAAGGCTTAAATGGCTTTTTTGACCTAAGTTTGAGAATTGCGCTCAAATCAAATGTCCTAGAACCAAATTTCCACATGTAACTACTAGATTGTGATACAATACACTATTGGGTGAAGTTTGGTTGACTTCTGCGCAGCGGTTTGGGAGTTAACATCAAAATTACATTTCTCGGCCATATCGCATAGATCTCACTGTGAAAAGGCTTAAATGACTTTTTTTAATTAAGTTTGAAGATTGCGCTCAAACCAAATGTCCTAGAACTAAATTTCCAAATGTAACTACTAGATTATGATAAAATACACTATTGGGTGAAGTTTGGTTGACTTCTGCGCAGCGGTTTGGGAGTGAACATCAAAATTACATTTCTCGGCCATATCGCATAGATCTCACTGTGAAAAGGCTTAAATGACTTTTTTTAATTAAGTTTGAAGATTGCGCTCAAACCAAATGTCCTAAAACTAAATTTCCAAATGTAACTACTAGATTGTGATAAAATACACTATTGGGTGAAGTTTGGTTGACTTCTGCGCAGCGGTTTGGATGTTAACATCAAAATTACATTTCTCGGCCATATCGCATAGATCTCACTGTGAAAAGGCTTAAATGGCTTTTTTGACATAAGTTTGAGGATTGCGCTCAAATCAAATGTCCTAGAAATAAATTTCCAAATGTAACTACTAGATTGTGATAAAATACACTATTGGGTGAAGTTTGGTTGACTTCTGCGCAGCGGTTTGGGAGTGAACATCAAAATTACATTTCTCGGCCATATCGCATAGATCTCACTGAGAAAAGGCTTAAATGACTTTTTTTAATTAAGTTTGAAGATTGCGCTCAAACCAAATGTCCTAAAACTAAATTTCCAAATGTAACTACTAGATTGTGGTAAAATACACTATTGGGTGAAGTTTGGTTGTCTTCTGCGCAGCGGTTTGGGAGTTAACATCAATATTACATTTCTCGGCCATATCGCATAGATCTCACTGTGAAAAGGCTTAAATGGCTTTTTTGACCTAAGTTTGAGAATTGCGCTCAAATCAAATGTCCTAGAACCAAATTTCCACATGTAACTACTAGATTGTGATACAATACACTATTGGGTGAAGTTTGGTTGACTTCTGCGCAGCGGTTTGGGAGTTAACATCAAAATTACATTTCTCGGCCATATCGCATAGATCTCACTGTGAAAAGGCTTAAATGGCTTTTTTGAACTAAGTTTGAGGATTGCGCTCAAATCAAATGTCCTAGAACTAAATTTCCAAATGTAACTACTAGATTGTGATAAAATACACTATTGGGTGAAGTTTGGTTGACTTCTGCGCAGCGGTTTGGGAGTTAACATCAAAATTACATTTCTCGGCCATATCGCATAGATCTCACTGTGAAAAGGCTTAAATGACTTTTTTTAATTAAGTTTGAAGATTGCGCTCAAACCAAATGTCCTAGAACTAAATTTCCAAATGTAACTACTAGATTATGATAAAATACACTATTGGGTGAAGTTTGGTTGACTTCTGCGCAGCGGTTTAGGAGTTAACATCAAAATTACATTTCTCGGCCATATCGCATAGATCTCACTGTGAAAAGGCTTAAATGGCTTTTTTGACCTAAGTTTGAGGATTGTGCTCAAATCAAATGTCCTAGGACTAAATTTCCAAATGTAACTACTAGATTGTGGTAAAATACACTATTGGGTGAAGTTTGGTTGTCTTCTGCGCAGCGGTTTGGGAGTTAACATCAAAATTACATTTCTCGGCCATATCGCATAGATCTCACTGTGAAAAGGCTTAAATGGCTTTTTTGACCTAAGTTTGAGAATTGCGCTCAAATCAAATGTCCTAGAACCAAATTTCCACATGTAACTACTAGATTGTGATACAATACACTATTGGGTGAAGTTTGGTTGACTTCTGCGCAGCGGTTTGGGAGTTAACATCAAAATTACATTTCTCGGCCATATCGCATAGATCTCACTGTGAAAAGGCTTAAATGGCTTTTTTGACCTAAGTTTGAGGATTGCGCTCAAATCAAATGTCCTAGAACCAAATTTCCACATGTAACTACTAGATTGTGATACAATACACTATTGGGTGAAGTTTGGTTGACTTCTGCGCAGCGGTTTGGGAGTTAACATCAAAATTACATTTCTCGGCCATATCGCATAGATCTCACTGTGAAAAGGCTTAAATGGCTTTTTTGACCTAAGTTTGAGAATTGCGCTCAAATCAAATGTCCTAGAACCAAATTTCCACATGTAACTACTAGATTGTGATACAATACACTATTGGGTGAAGTTTGGTTGACTTCTGCGCAGCGGTTTGGGAGTTAACATCAAAATTACATTTCTCGCCATATCGCATAGATCTCACTGTGAAAAGGCTTAAATGACTTTTTTTAATTAAGTTTGAAGATTGCGCTCAAACCAAATGTCCTAGAACTAAATTTCCAAATGTAACTACTAGATTATGATAAAATACACTATTGGGTGAAGTTTGGTTTACTTCTGCGCAGCGGTTTGGGAGTTAACATCAAAATTACATTTCTCGGCCATATCGCATAGATCTCACTGTGAAAAGGCTTAAATGGCTTTTTTGACCCAAGTTTGAGGATTGCGCTCAAATCAAATGTCCTAGAACCAAATTTCTACATGTAACTACTAGATTGTGATACAATACACTATTGGGTGAAGTTTGGTTTACTTCTGCGCAGCGGTTTGGGAGTTAACATCAAAATTACATTTCTCGGCCATATCGCATAGATCTCACTGTGAAAAGGCTTAAATGACTTTTTTTAATTAAGTTTGAAGATTGCGCTCAAACCAAATGTCCTAGAACTAAATTTCCAAATGTAACTACTAGATTATGATAAAATACACTATTGGGTGAAGTTTGGTTGACTTCTGCGCAGCGGTTTGGGAGTTAACATCAAAATTACATTTCTCGGCCATATCGCATAGATCTCACTGTGAAAAGGCTTAAATGACTTTTTTTAATTAAGTTTGAAGATTGCGCTCAAACCAAATGTCCTAGAACTAAATTTCCAAATGTAACTACTAGATTATGATAAAATACACTATTGGGTGAAGTTTGGTTTACTTCTGCGCAGCGGTTTGGGAGTTAACATCAAAATTACATTTCTCGGCCATATCGCATAGATCTCACTGTGAAAAGGCTTAAATGGCTTTTTTGACCTAAGTTTGAGGATTGCGCTCAAATCAAATGTCCTAGAACCAAATTTCCACATGTAACTACTAGATTGTGATACAATACACTAATGGGTGAAGTTTGGTTGACTTCTGCGCAGCGGTTTGGGAGTGAACATCAAAATTACATTTCTCGGCCATATCGCATAGATCTCACTGTGAAAAGGCTTAAATGACTTTTTTTAATTAAGTTTGAAGATTGCGCTCAAACCAAATGTCTTAAAACTAAATTTCCAAATGTAACTATAGATTGTGATAAAATACACTATTGGGTGAAGTTTGGTTGACTTCTGCGCAGCGGTTTGGGAGTTAACATCAAAATTACATTTCTCGGCCATATCGCATAGATCTCACTGTGAAAAGGCTTAAATGACTTTTTTTAATTAAGTTTGAAGATTGCGCTCAAACCAAATGTCCTAAAACTAAATTTCCAAATGTAACTACTAGATTGTGATAAAATACACTATTGGGTGAAGTTTGGTTGACTTCTGCGCAGCGGTTTGGGAGTTAACATCAAAATTACATTTCTCGGCCATATCGCATAGATCTCACTGTGAAAAGGCTTAAATGACTTTTTTTAATTAAGTTTGAAGATTGCGCTCAAACCAAATGTCCTAGAACTAAATTTCCAAATGTAACTACTAGATTATGATAAAATACACTATTGGGTGAAGTTTGGTTTACTTCTGCGCAACGGTTTGGGAGTTAACATCAAAATTACATTTCTTGGCCATATCGCATAGATCTCACTGTGAAAAGGCTTAAATGGCTTTTTTGACCTAAGTTTGAGGATTGCGCTCAAATCAAATGTCCTAGAACGAAATTTCCACATGTACCTACTAGATTGTGATACAATACACTATTGGGTGAAGTTTGGTTTACTTCTGCGCAGCGGTTTGGGAGTTAACATCAAAATTACATTTCTCGGCCGTATCGCATAGATCTCACTGTGAAAAGGCTTAAATGGCTTTTTTGACCTAAGTTTGAGAATTGCGCTCAAATCAAATGTCCTAGAACCAAATTTCCACATGTAACTACTAGATTGTGATACAATACACTATTGGGTGAAGTTTGGTTGACTTCTGCGCAGCGGTTTGGGAGTTAACATCAAAATTACATTTCTCGGCCATATCGCATAGATCTCACTGTGAAAAGGCTTAAATTACTTTTTTTAATTAAGTTTGAAGATTGCGCTCAAACCAAATGTCATAGAACTAAATTTCCAAATGTAACTACTAGATTATGATAAAATACACTATTGGGTGAAGTTTGGTTTACTTCTGCGCAGCGGTTTGGGAGTTAACATCAAAATTACATTTCTCGGCCATATCGCATAGATCTCACTGTGAAAAGGCTTAAATGGCTTTTTTGACCTAAGTTTGAGGATTGCGCTCAAATCAAATGTCCTAGAACCAAATTTCCACATGTAACTACTAGATTGTGATACAATACACTAATGGGTGAAGTTTGGTTGACTTCTGCGCAGCGGTTTGGGAGTTAACATCAAAATTACATTTCTCGGCCATATCGCATAGATCTCACTGTGAAAAGGCTTAAATGACTTTTTTTAATTAAGTTTGAAGATTGCGCTCAAACCAAATGTCCTAAAACTAAATTTCCAAATGTAACTACTAGATTGTGATAAAATACACTATTGGGTGAAGTTTGGTTGACTTCTGCGCAGCGGTTTGGGAGTTAACATCAAAATTACATTTCTCGGCCATATCGCATAGATCTCACTGTGAAAAGGCTTAAATGACTTTTTTTAATTAAGTTTGAAGATTGCGCTCAAACCAAATGTCCTAGAACTAAATTTCCAAATGTAACTACTAGATTATGATAAAATACACTATTGGGTGAAGTTTGGTTTACTTCTGCGCAACGGTTTGGGAGTTAACATCAAAATTACATTTCTTGGCCATATCGCATAGATCTCACTGTGAAAAGGCTTAAATGGCTTTTTTGACCTAAGTTTGAGGATTGCGCTCAAATCAAATGTCCTAGAACGAAATTTCCACATGTACCTACTAGATTGTGATACAATACACTATTGGGTGAAGTTTGGTTTACTTCTGCGCAGCGGTTTGGGAGTTAACATCAAAATTACATTTCTCGGCCGTATCGCATAGATCTCACTGTGAAAAGGCTTAAATGGCTTTTTTGACCTAAGTTTGAGAATTGCGCTCAAATCAAATGTCCTAGAACCAAATTTCCACATGTAACTACTAGATTGTGATACAATACACTATTGGGTGAAGTTTGGTTGACTTCTGCGCAGCGGTTTGGGAGTTAACATCAAAATTACATTTCTCGGCCATATCGCATAGATCTCACTGTGAAAAGGCTTAAATTACTTTTTTTAATTAAGTTTGAAGATTGCGCTCAAACCAAATGTCCTAGAACTAAATTTCCAAATGTAACTACTAGATTATGATAAAATACACTATTGGGTGAAGTTTGGTTTACTTCTGCGCAGCGGTTTGGGAGTTAACATCAAAATTACATTTCTCGGCCATATCGCATAGATCTCACTGTGAAAAGGCTTAAATGGCTTTTTTGACCTAAGTTTGAGGATTGCGCTCAAATCAAATGTCCTAGAACCAAATTTCCACATGTAACTACTAGATTGTGATACAATACACTATTGGGTGAAGTTTGGTTGACTTCTGCGCAGCGGTTTGGGAGTTAACATCAAAATTACATTTCTCGGCCATATCGCATAGATCTCACTGTGAAAAGGCTTAAATGGCTTTTTTGACCTAAGTTTGAGAATTGCGCTCAAATCAAATGTCCTAGAACCAAATTTCCACATGTAACTACTAGATTGTGATACAATACACTATTGGGTGAAGTTTGGTTGACTTCTGCGCAGCGGTTTGGGAGTTAACATCAAAATTACATTTCTCGGCCATATCGCATAGATCTCACTGTGAAAAGGCTTAAATGACTTTTTTTAATTAAGTTTGAAGATTGCGCTCAAACCAAATGTCCTAGAACTAAATTTCCAAATGTAACTACTAGATTATGATAAAATACACTTTTGGGTGAAGTTTGGTTTACTTCTGCGCAGCGGTTTTGGAGTTAACATCAAAATTACATTTCTCGGCCATATCGCATAGATCTCACTGTGAAAAGGCTTAAATGGCTTTTTTGACCTAAGTTTGAGGATTGCGCTCAAATCAAATGTCCTAGAACCAAATTTCCACATGTAACTACTAGATTGTGATACAATACACTAATGGGTGAAGTTTGGTTGACTTCTGCGCAGCGGTTTGGGAGTGAACATCAAAATTACATTTCTCGGCCATATCGCATAGATCTCACTGTGAAAAGGCTTAAATGACTTTTTTTAATTAAGTTTGAAGATTGCACTCAAACCAAATGTCCTAAAACTAAATTTCCAAATGTAACTACTAGATTGTGATAAAATACACTATTGGGTGAAGTTTGGTTGACTTCTGCGCAGCGGTTTGGATGTTAACATCAAAATTACATTTCTCGGCCATATCGCATAGATCTCACTGTGAAAAGGCTTAAATGGCTTTTTTGACATAAGTTTGAGGATTGCGCTCAAATCAAATGTCCTAGAAATAAATTTCCAAATGTAACTACTAGATTGTGATAAAATACACTATTGGGTGAAGTTTGGTTGACTTCTGCGCAGCGGTTTGGGAGTGAACATCAAAATTACATTTCTCGGCCATATCGCATAGATCTCACTGTGAAAAGGCTTAAATGACTTTTTTTAATTAAGTTTGAAGATTGCGCTCAAACCAAATGTCCTAAAACTAAATTTCCAAATGTAACTACTAGATTGTGGTAAAATACACTATTGGGTGAAGTTTGGTTGTCTTCTGCGCAGCGGTTTGGGAGTTAACATCAATATTACATTTCTCGGCCATATCGCATAGATCTCACTGTGAAAAGGCTTAAATGGCTTTTTTGACCTAAGTTTGAGAATTGCGCTCAAATCAAATGTCCTAGAACCAAATTTCCACATGTAACTACTAGATTGTGATACAATACACTATTGGGTGAAGTTTGGTTGACTTCTGCGCAGCGGTTTGGGAGTTAACATCAAAATTACATTTCTCGGCCATATCGCATAGATCTCACTGTGAAAAGGCTTAAATGGCTTTTTTGAACTAAGTTTGAGGATTGCGCTCAAATCAAATGTCCTAAAACTAAATTTCCAAATGTAACTACTAGATTGTGATAAAATACACTATTGGGTGAAGTTTGGTTGACTTCTGCGCAGCGGTTTGGGAGTTAACATCAAAATTACATTTCTTGGCCATATCGCATAGATCTCACTGTGAAAAGGCTTAAATGACTTTTTTTAATTAAGTTTGAAGATTGCGCTCAAACCAAATGTCCTAGAACTAAATTTCCAAATGTAACTACTAGATTATGATAAAATACACTATTGGGTGAAGTTTGGTTGACTTCTGCGCAGCGGTTTAGGAGTTAACATCAAAATTACATTTCTCGGCCATATCGCATAGATCTCACTGTGAAAAGGCTTAAATGGCTTTTTTGATCTAAGTTTGAGGATTGCGCTCAAATCAAATGTCCTAGAACTAAATTTCCAAATGTAACTACTAGATTGTGGTAAAATACACTATTGGGTGAAGTTTGGTTGTCTTCTGCGCAGCGGTTTGGGAGTTAACATCAAAATTACATTTCTCGGCCATATCGCATAGATCTCACTGTGAAAAGGCTTAAATGGCTTTTTTGACCTAAGTTTGAGAATTGCGCTCAAATCAAATGTCCTAGAACCAAATTTCCATATGTAACTACTAGATTGTGATACAATACACTATTGGGTGAAGTTTGGTTGACTTCTGCGCAGCGGTTTGGGAGTTAACATCAAAATTACATTTCTCGGCCATATCGCATAGATCTCACTGTGAAAAGGCTTAAATGGCTTTTTTGACCTAAGTTTGAGGATTGCGCTCAAATCAAATGTCCTAGAACCAAATTTCCACATGTAACTACTAGATTGTGATACAATACACTATTGGGTGAAGTTTGGTTGACTTCTGCGCAGCGGTTTGGGAGTTAACATCAAAATTACATTTCTCGGCCATATCGCATAGATCTCACTGTGAAAAGGCTTAAATGGCTTTTTTGACCTAAGTTTGAGAATTGCGCTCAAATCAAATGTCCTAGAACCAAATTTCCACTTGTAACTACTAGATTGTGATACAATACACTATTGGGTGAAGTTTGGTTGACTTCTGCGCAGCGGTTTGGGAGTTAACATCAAAATTACATTTCTCGGCCATATCGCATAGATCTCACTGTGAAAAGGCTTAAATGACTTTTTTTAATTAAGTTTGAAGATTGCGCTCAAACCAAATGTCCTAGAACTAAATTTCCAAATGTAACTACTAGATTATAATAAAATACACTATTGGGTGAAGTTTGGTTGACTTCTGCGCAGCGGTTTGGATGTTAACATCAAAATTACATTTCTCGGCCATATCGCATAGATCTCACTGTGAAAAGGCTTAAATGGCTTTTTTGACATAAGTTTGAGGATTGCGCTCAAATCAAATGTCCTAGAAATAAATTTCCAAATGTAACTACTAGATTGTGATAAAATACACTATTGGGTGAAGTTTGGTTGACTTCTGCGCAGCGGTTTGGGAGTGAACATCAAAATTACATTTCTCGGCCATATCGCATAGATCTCACTGTGAAAAGGCTTAAATGACTTTTTTTAATTAAGTTTGAAGATTGCGCTCAAACCAAATGTCCTAAAACTAAATTTCCAAATGTAACTACTAGATTGTGGTAAAATACACTATTGGGTGAAGTTTGGTTGTCTTCTGCGCAGCGGTTTGGGAGTTAACATCAATATTACATTTCTCGGCCATAACGCATAGATCTCACTGTGAAAAGGCTTAAATGGCTTTTTTGACCTAAGTTTGAGAATTGCGCTCAAATCAAATGTCCTAGAACCAAATTTCCACATGTAACTACTAGATTGTGATACAATACACTATTGGGTGAAGTTTGGTTGACTTCTGCGCAGCGGTTTGGGAGTTAACATCAAAATTACATTTCTCGGCCATATCGCATAGATCTCACTGTGAAAAGGCTTAAATGGCTTTTTTGAACTAAGTTTGAGGATTGCGCTCAAATCAAATGTCCTAGAACTAAATTTCCAAATGTAACTACTAGATTGTGATAAAATACACTATTGGGTGAAGTTTGGTTTACTTCTGCGCAGCGGTTTGGGAGTTAACATCAAAATTACATTTCTCGGCCATATCGCATAGATCTCACTGTGAAAAGGCTTAAATGGCTTTTTTGACCTAAGTTTGAGGATTGCGCTCAAATCAAATGTCCTAGAACCAAATTTCCACATGTAACTACTAGATTGTGATACAATACACTAATGGGTGAAGTTTGGTTGACTTCTGCGCAGCGGTTTGGGAGTGAACATCTAAATTACATTTCTCGGCCATATCGCATAGATCTCACTGTGAAAAGGCTTAAATGACTTTTTTTAATTAAGTTTGAAGATTGCGCTCAAACCAAATGTCCTAAAACTAAATTTCCAAAAGTAACTATAGATTGTGATAAAATACACTATTGGGTGAAGTTTGGTTGACTTCTGCGCAGCGGTTTGGGAGTTAACATCAAAATTACATTTCTCGGCCATATCGCATAGATCTCACTGTGAAAAGGCTTAAATGACTTTTTTTAATTAAGTTTGAAGATTGCGCTCAAACCAAATGTCCTAAAACTAAATTTCCAAATGTAACTACTAGATTGTGATAAAATACACTATTGGGTGAAGTTTGGTTGACTTCTGCGCAGCGGTTTGGGAGTTAACATCAAAATTACATTTCTCGGCCATATCGCATAGATCTCACTGTGAAAAGGCTTAAATGACTTTTTTTAATTAAGTTTGAAGATTGCGCTCAAACCAAATGTCCTAGAACTAAATTTCCAAATGTAACTACTAGATTATGATAAAATACACTATTGGGTGAAGTTTGGTTTACTTCTGCGCAGCGGTTTGGGAGTTAACATCAAAATTACATTTCTCGGCCATATCGCATAGATCTCACTGTGAAAAGGCTTAAATGACTTTTTTAATTAAGTTTGAAGATTGCGCTCAAACCAAATGTCCTAGAACTAAATTTCCAAATGTAACTACTAGATTATGATAAAATACACTATTGGGTGAAGTTTGGTTTACTTCTGCGCAGCGGTTTGGGAGTTAACATCAAAATTACATTTCTCGGCCATATCGCATAGATCTCACTGTGAAAAGGCTTAAATGGCTTTTTTGACCTAAGTTTGAGGATTGCGCTCAAATCAAATGTCCTAGAACCAAATTTCTACATGTAACTACTAGATTGTGATACAATACACTATTGGGTGAAGTTTGGTTTACTTCTGCGCAGCGGTTTGGGAGTTAACATCAAAATTACATTTCTCGGCCATATCGCATAGATCTCACTGTGAAAAGGCTTAAATGACTTTTTTTAATTAAGTTTGAAGATTGCGCTCAAACCAAATGTCCTAAAACTAAATTTCCAAATGTAACTACTAGATTGTGATACAATACACTATTGGGTGAAGTTTGGTTGACTTCAGAGAGTAATAAAATACACCTTGTGTCAAGTAGGGTTCATGCCCCCGATGATTTATGACTTTGACCTCTGTGACCCCGCCCCCTTTGATTGTAGTCCTTTGATCTCTATTGATGATGACAGATGATTGATGACCCCTCCCCCCTTTCTCCTTTGATCGTGGTCCTTTGATCTCTATTGGTGCTGACAGGTGATTGATGACCCCCCCCCCCTTTATCCCTTTGATCGTAGTCCTTTGATCTCTATTGGTGCTGACAGATGATTAATGACCCCAGCCCCCCTTTACCCCTTTGATCGTAGTCCTTTGATCTCTATTGGTGCTGACAGATGATTAATGACCCCCGCCCCCGGACCCCTTTTGATCGTAGTCCTTTGATCACTATTGGTCATGGCAGATGTTTAACAACTTTGAAGTTTAGCGCATGCGTGCTAGGCGTGTTATGGGTTATGTCCGTACATGTCCCCCCTAGAAAAAAACGTAGTGTGTGGAGGGGGCGTGTTTAGCGCATGCGTGCTAATGCGTGTTCCGGGGACATGTCCGTACATGTGAATCGGAAGTAGTAGGGCGTGTTTAGCGCATGCGTGCTAATGCGTGTTCCGGGGACATGTCCGTACATGTCCTAACGAAGAATCGGAAGTAGTAGGGCGTGGCTAGCGCCTGGGCTAGTCGTAGCCAAAGCGAGCTAACCGGCATTCTCAACAAGCTACCGTGAGGGGAGCCATGATTAACGAGACGTGTGTTAACATTAGCCGGGAACGACCCAATGCGGTCACGGGTGCCCCCCGCAAAATGCAGATGTACCTAAGGCGTGTGCAATACCCGCCTAGTGAGGAGCTGGAAGAGGTTAGACCTTTACCTGACTCAGGATCATGGGGGTTCCGGTTCAACTATGCGATGGGTGAGCTGTGTTTCTTCAGTAAATATGAGGACAACGACAACATGCTGCCGGCTGACATAGGCATGCTTAATTCTAATGATTGGGGTGTTATAAAGGACCTCATACCTGGTGTGTTGGATAAGTGTTTATCTTCATCGGATGCGTGGGAAGATTTGAGCTTTGTTTGGCTCTCCAGAAATTCAAACAGTGGACGGTGGTTCTTCAGAGTGAAGATTAAGTTACAAGAGGGTTTGGAGAAGGAAGATGATCAAAGCGTCTGTCATGATGAGTTGGAATTCCAGTTAGAATCATTTAACAGCGAATGCGGAGTGTTTATGATCATCATGGCGGTCCCTCTGTTAGATTGGAATGATCTGATGAGGGAGTTCTCCGTGAGAATCTCCGCCCTCTTCCAAAGCAGCCGTCTTTGGCATAATGAGGTGGGCGTTAAAAAGGCGTTAACGTTTGTGTAGCCAACCTCGCGGTACAAAGTTATTTTTTTTAAAAAGAGAAGCCCCACCCCAACCACGCCCCCCGCCTCCAATAACACCACACCCCCTTTTCATGTATATATACCACAGATTGGCGGGGCACATAGCTCACTCCAAACCTACAACGGAGCCGCTTATATCACTTTTTTGAAGGAAACTCCATGATGCCTGGATCCAGACCGACTCGGAGACGTTTGTCCACCATCTGGACACCGTTTGAAACGGATCGTGGAGTAGTGTTTGAGGACGATATGGAATCTAATACCCCACTACTCGCCAGTACTTGGACGGAGAGCGTTACCTGTGATGGGCCTGAACTCGTCAACCCTACCGCTGAGGATGGCGAAACACAGCAAGCTGATCCTGAGCCATCATCGGCCATCGGGACGGACGATCCCCCACTACCGATGCATGCGTCAGGGGTGAGATCAGCCGCTACCAGGTCTGAGGACTCTTCACAGCCAGAGTTGACTGAGAACGTCAACCCTAACGCCGAGGATGGGGAGACACAGCAAGCCGATTCCATGCCGTCGTCCCCCCTCTGGCCGCCTGAGGCTCCACCACCTGTGCGCACTCTGCGACTCATGAAGAGGTCAGCGGATTCTGATGGCACACCAGCGGGGTCGTCTAACTCTGAAGAGACAGCCCCTCCTTCAAAGGCATCGGTAGAACCTCTCTCGGGTGAGCACCCATCCTCCCCTTTAAAAGAGACCCCGCCACTTGAGACACCCCCTCAACCACATTACTTGGCACCTTCCGAGTTCTTCAAGGAGGCGGAGGATGGCGAGCTTATTTTTCGAGAGACTCAAAAAGGTTGGCTAATGCTTAACGAATATGATTGCATTAAGAAAACAATTTACCATCTACTTAGTAGAGTGTTAGAAAAACACATGGAATCTGAGTGCTATGGTTGCCAGGTGAACCACCCCAGTCAAAAAGAGCATGCATGTCTCTATATAAACGAAGACTATTATTATAACAACCATTTCCACTTTGTGATTCGACATTTGTACACGCCAAACTTTTTTCCGAGCATCCAATTCATGCTGAACCTGTTCGAGTATAAGGCCGAGCTTAAAAAAGTGGAAACCGCGGCGGAGATAATTCTCCTGGAGCTCGAACAGGCTAAGAATATCTCTGATAAGGTCTCTGAGGTGAACGCAAATTCATTTACCACTGAAATCAAACGTGCCCTGGATCAATACTACTTTAGAGTCTGAGGATGGGGAACAACAGATCATGCCAGTCAACAGAGCCTGTTCCGACATGTAATCGGGACGAACCTTCTACAACGTGTGATCAGGACGACCCTCCCCCGACATTTGATTGGAAGGACATAGATCAGGACGACCCTCCCCCGACATTTGATTGGAAGGACATATTGGACAGAACTATTAGTTATGACTCTAACTCAACCGGAGATGAACAAGTAGAGAAATTACTGACTGTAATGCGCAAAGTTAGACCTTTGTCTAATTTGCTTTTCAATCTACCATGGGAATCTATGGTGAAAGATTGTGTAAGCGTCAGTAATCCAAGTGTAGCCACAACAGTACAAACTATTTTCAACAACTGGGATACTCAGATCACTACAGGTCATTTGAAAACTATTATCACATTGTTTGTTGATTGTATCAAATACTGTCTTGAAAATAATCAACCTTTAGACATAGAGAGAGAATTGACAGCCTTTCAAAATATTATAAAGTTAAATGTGAAACCTCATACACTAGCCGAGGCTGCATATGATATTTTCTCTTGATTGTATTGTATCAAGTATTTGTACTCCTTGTCACCATGTACTCATTAAAAAAAAAAATCTTGTGTCTCTGTGTGTCTGTATAAAATCCACAAAGTCCATGACACTAGTTCATTTATCACCATGGCTCTGAAGAGGCGTATGAAGAAGCTATACTATGACCCCACCCACCCAGCTAGTTTTGGGGGTGTGGAAAGGCTCCATCGAGGTTTGCAAGAGGAAACAGGAGAAAAAATAAACAGAGATAGAGTCAAGGATTTTTTAGCAGGCCAAGACAGTTACACGTTACATAAATCTGCCAGAATTAACTTCCCGAGGAATAGGGTTTTTGTCTCAAGAGCATTAAATCAGTTCCAATGTGATTTGGTTGATCTTCAAAATTTAGCCGAATTTAACGACGGCTTTAGATATATATTAACAGTCATCGATGTGTTTTCCAAAATGTCTTATGTCAGGACTTTAAAAAGCAAAAAGGCCTCAGAGGTGACCGAGGCATTCCAATCTGTTCTTTTAGAGAGCGGCATTCCACAGAAAATACAAACTGACGATGGACGCGAGTTTTTCAACAAGGTCTTCCAGAGGCTGATGAAAAAACATAATATTACACATTTTGCTACTGCCAGCGATCTGAAAGCGTCCACCGTCGAGAGATACAACCGGACTCTAAAGACCAGGATGTGGCGATATTTTACCGCTAAAAATACCCGTCGCTACATCGATGTCCTCCAAGACCTTGTATCGAGTTATAACGATAGTTATCATTCTAGTATTAAAATGAAACCTATCCAAGTTAACGCTGAGACTAGTCCTCAGGTTTTTCGGAATCTTTATGGAGACCTGACCTGTACAATTAGCAAAATGAAATTTAAAACAGGAGATATTGTCAGAATTTCAAAATTGCGAGGAATATTTGATAAGAAATATGAGCAAAGCTTTACAAATGAACTGTTTACTGTGAAAGAATGCCTACCACGAACCCCGCCTGTTTATAAACTGGCGGATTACGATGGAGATTTGATACAAGGCTCATTTTATGAAAGCGAACTTCAGAAAGTTAGGATAACAAAAGATCATATTTTCCACGTCGATAAAATTCTAAAGAGACGTGTGATTAATGGAAAAAGACAATTCCTAGTTCAATGGAAAAATTGGCCATCAAAATTTAATCAATGGGTCGATGCGGATCAAGTTATAGACATATAAAACAAATTAACAAACGCATTCGTCATCATTCAACCTCATGGACCCGAATCTAGTTGACGGGTTCTATGTAACGCTGCCTTCAAACGCCAGTGCCTCTGTCTATACAGATAATACAATTTCCCAATACAGAGTTAACTTAGCAAGTCATATAAATTTAAATTCCAATTGGGAAGTCGCCATAACAGAGATTTCCTATCCGCATACTTGGTTCAACGTGCCAGAAGAAGAGGCATCATTTGATGTTATAGACGTTTGGCATCATGGTCGTCCCAAACCCGGCGAGAGAGTGATTACCGAATATGATGAAAGAAAAATTAAAACTCTATTCTTAACAGAAGGGTATTACAACGATCCCGAGACAATCGGGAAAGAGTTTGAAAAAATCTTGAAAGATAATTTTGAGGTTGACATTAAAATAGCATACGCCAGGAACGTGGGGAGATTTTTTTTCACAGGAACTGGGCGTTTCAGAATCCGGCTCAGGCCACCGGTATCATATATATTTGGACTCTTGGCGGACGAATGGTATACTTGTGGACCCCATTGGACCGCAGCCACGCACCCCGCCGATATTAGGGCTGGTCTTTACCATTTCTACATATACACGGACTTGATTCAACACCAAACGGTCGGCGACACCCTAGCCCCGCTACTAAGGACTATTCCAATAACGGGGGAGCACCAAGAAACAGTTTTTAAAACGTTTAACCCGCCTTACTATCTTCCACTTAACAAAAGACACATTGAGGACATAGCGATAGAAATTAAAACTGATCAGAACAAACCAGTCCCCTTCGCTTACGGCAAAGTAATTATCACGCTCCATTTTAGACCAAAGTGAGAAAATGGTGGTGTTAGCAACACACCCGGACCTTTACCGCCTAGTGGATTATTACGAAAGCCAGGCTGGAGGGGCGTTACCTGGGTTCCACGGGTCACCAATTCAATATGGAAGAGGTCTGGGTTCCATCTTTGCCAAGCTGTTCCGATTTGTAACTCCGCTCCTTAGGAGAGGTTTCAGCATGGCGAAACCACACCTCCAGACAGCCGCTAAAAACATAGCGACGGACGTCGCAGGGCGCGTGATGGAAAGGATTCAGAAAAAGCCAGATCCACAGGAAGGCTCCGGTATCATGACCCTGGCACGCAGACCTCATAAATCACCTGCAAGGAGACTCGTTAAAAGGGGGCGTCGACCTGTGAAGTCACGTAAAAAGCGTGCGAGTGCATCTAGACCGAGATCAGTTTCCAGAAGGAAGCGTCGAAGAAGCCACGCGGACATCTTCTCCTAACCCCTTCATACCAAATGGCGCTCGCACACCACCGTTCACATGAATGCACTCTGGCCGAATTGGATTTGTTTGCCCCACCCCTTACGCAATTATCGATCGAAGGGAGTCAATATGTGGAGATGCTCCCGATCTCGGCCCTTACCGAAGACGGCCCCATCGAGTTTTTTGTTCCTGGCGATGGTTCTAAATATCTGGACCTCGCGGACACCCTGCTTCAGCTCCAATTACAGGTGACAAACGCCGATGGATCCCGTTTACCTGCGGCGGAGAAGGTGGGGCTTATCAATTACCCACTTAACACCATATTCTCCCAAGTTGATGTTACTTTGGCAGACAGATTGATATCTCAGTCCAGTTCGACACACCCTTATCGATCCATGATAGAAGCTTTATTAAACTTTTCGGACGCTTCTTTGAAGAGCCAGTTCACAGCCGGTATGTTTTTCAAAGATAAAAGTGGACAAATGGACACCACTGACCTTACTGGCGACGCTGTGAATGAGGGTTTGGTGAACCGAGCGCAGAGGGTTGCTGGCTCCAGATCATTTTATGTCATAGGCCCTCTACATGCCGACATATTTTTTTGTGAACGACTCCTGTTAAACAATGTGGACTTACGCGTCAAACTCATCAAGGCCAACAATGATTTCTGCTTCATTTCACCGGCTAACAGCGATCATAAGTTAAAAATATTGAGCGCTTCTTTATTTGTCAAAAGGGTCGCTGTGTCTCCAGCTGTTTCTCTGGGACACGAGGCTGCACTCCGCAAAGAGAACGCTTTGTACCCCCTGTCACGTATTAACGTAAAAACGTACTCTATCCCTCAACAATCTCGAACGTGTCAGCAAGATAACCTTTTCCTCGGACCAATGCCTCGTTATGTCGTAGTTGGCCTAGTTGCACACACGGCGTTCACGGGTCGTCGAGAAAGTAACCCTTTCAACTTTGCTAATTATAACATGGAGTATTTAGCTCTGACGCAGGAAGGAAGACAAATCCCCTCGAAACCTTTTCAACCACAATTTTCCGAAAGGAATGCCGCTCGCGAGTTTTATAATTTGTTTACGTCTACAGGCAGACATTTGAAGGATCTGCCTCTCTGTATTGATCACGAGGATTTCATGGACGGCTATGCTCTATATGTGTTCAATTTGAGCGCTAACGACGACACATCTGCATTATCGACTGTGTCTAACGGTAGTGTCAGATTGGAGATGAGATTCAAAGCTCCACTGCCTCACACAGTCACACTTATTGTCTACGCATGCTATGACTCTATTCTGGAAATAGACTCAAAACGGCAAGTACTGGTGGACTATTACTGAGAGATGGACGGGAGAGCCCTGGAAACTCTGATGACCCGCCTCCAGGGGAAGTTATTTGGAGGTGTCTACGCCTCTGATGAGTTAAACTCTTTAACCCCCACCCCGGCGAGACATTTTATTGTAAACACCCACCCGCGTAGCCAACCGGGGGAGCACTGGCTCGCCTTGACCTTGGAGGAGAATAATGTGGCAACATTCTTTGACGCCTATGGCCTGCCTCCAGATTTGGACTATTATCCCCCGAGTATCATCTCTTTTTTGGAAAAACACGCCAACCGAATAATATACCACACCTACCAACTACAGAACGAGCTCTCAATCACATGTGGTCAACATTGTGTATATTACTTAATTCAGCGAGGCTGCGGCCTTTCATTTCATGATGTATTAGCTTGCTATAGCGATGACACACTTAAAAATGACTCCATGGTATCTACTTTTGTTAAACGTCATCAAATGTTTACCTATGATGCATGCTATGGTCAGCGATCATGCTCGTTGCAAAAGTTTAAAAAATGTCATTGTCTGTAAACGCTTGACTTTTTACAAACATTTTATTCAATAAATGAAAAAAAAAAACAGAATATTTTCTCGTGTGCATTACTCATTTAATCCAATCCACTTGTGAGGCGACGACCTCTCTCTCTTCGCTCTTCTTTTTTTCGGATGCGCCTTAGGCTGGTCGTTAAACTCCAAACCGTCGTCAAGTTTTAATCGTCGGAACTGTTCACGAGCATGCGGATTCGAGATGGAAGTCTCGGGGATGTTTAATTCACGCAGTGTATGCAGGAACTCATCCCAACCTCTAGGGGGTGGTATCATGACTGTTTTTCCAGTAGATGTCAGATGTTTGAGGAGATCAATCATGTGCGAGCCGATAATGGGTCTACCTCGGAATATGAATTCGTTTCGCGATGTCCAGCTTTTATCATTGTCGACAAATTTTTTTAACACAAATAGAGCGTTTTTGCGATAACTGATTGGAAAGTTTTGCACCAGATCATGCCATGGCTCCTCCTCCTTCTTTACAACCGCTCCTTCTCCATCAACGCTTGTGTTGTGTTGGTAAGTCGCTGTGGGGAGGGTCAATGTGACATTCCGAGGCTCCTTCTCCCCTTGTTTCAAAAGACTTAAGTAACGTTGCATCAGAGCTTCATACTTTTTAATTTTATCGTATTGACTCAAAGAGCGATTCTCTAGAACCTCTCTCATTTTTATATCCAGATCATGCTCGGCTTTCTGCCGAATGTTGGGCTCTGTGTTCCTCAGCCGTTCTAGTTGTTGTGGGGAAATCAAAAACATTTTGTCCGCTGTTCTGAGGGTCATGTTTATCAGTCTTTTCTGATCAAACCACCTATAACACTACCCAGGACAGGAGCCAGTGTTGCCAACAAAGGGAAAATAAAACCGCCTTTCTGCTGCAAGGCAGCTCTTTTTCTTTTCAAGCTTTTTCTCCTGTCGGCCAGTAGACGGATCACCGTCCTTTGTTTTTTCAGCTTTTTGAGTTGTGTTGACGTAAGAGGAATGTTCCCACGTACAAGGTTAAGGGCAATTTCACACAACGCTTTGACCAGACTGTCTGGACTTCGTTTCAGTATGTCCTTACGTTTCTCAGGTTTGGCCTGAAAAAGCGCTTTGAGTAGAGGGGCGTTGGTTTTTAAGAGAGTAGACATGCTAGGCCTTAGAAATATACACGGTAGGCCACTGATGAGGAAGCACACCTGTCCTCAGTCTGTATCGTTCTGGACAGTTTGGGGTGAGATCTACAATTAAGTAGCCGTGAGGTACACGTGTGGCATCTTCATAACATTCTAAAAAATACTTTTTCTTGGAAGGGAACATCTGGTTGGCCAACACACTTGTCTGCAGTTGATCTCGAGGATTTTTAAACAGTATGATATAATTACTATTTAAGCTGATAGTGCGGCTATATTTGCCTTGATGAAATATGTTTTGAGTCAAAAGAATCACACTCTTGTTACAATGATGTCTGTATTGTGTAAATAATCTAACCACTTCTGGGTGGTCCAAGGCTTGAAAAATGACATCATCTAGAATTATGAGATGGCTTTGGTTTGTTGGAAAGAGTCTCTCGTCCTCGAATGAATCAGGAATGCCTTTCAAAAATTGAATTTCTTTATTTTGTTCCTTCAGCTCTAAATACATGGGTTGCATTGAAGTGTAAATCCAAACAACATTTTCAGGCACATATGTCATCACATGGTTACAATTCTCCAAAAGCTTCTTGACAAAAAACGTTTTCCCAGCCCCGCTAGGGCCTGCTAATAAAATAGAGCATGGCATTTGGAAGCGGGGGTCGAAACCAACCTCAGACATTTCCATTTCCTTAATAGCCAAAAGGAAGAGTTTTACCGCCGGCTAATAACCGTCGTTTGTCGTACACGACTTTAAATGTTTTCTGAAATGATTTATTTCTTAGCTCAAACGACTTTTTGTCACGCACAATGATGTGTTGCGGAGTGTTTATAGTCCTGGGGGTGCCAACGCCACAGTGATCGACATACCCGTCGACCAAGTCCTTTATAGTATCAAAATTCACACGCTGTGAACAAGCATAAGTCTGAGTGATCCCCTTGACTTTTATTACTGTTTTTTTGGTTTGTCTCGTCTGATACGCGTACGATTTTGGACCGGCAGAGACGAATTCCTCGATGGAATCGTTAGCTAGCTCATCCGTCAAATCGCCAAGATAATTACCTAGAGGGAGGGGCTCTTCTCCAGGACCAACTACATAGATGAGAGAGTCAGTGTCCGAATACAGGACATTTTCCTGCAGTTTTTCCAAATATTCGTACATGACTAATCGAGCGTGCGCAGTTGTCATGCATGCGACAAAAACATTGGAAGTTGCAGAGGGCGGGGCAATGTTTTTTTTGTTAAAGTTGTACTGAATCATGGCTACATCCTTGTTAATAAAACCAAAGTATTTGATCTCATACATCCCCGAGAACAAAATTTTGAAAAACTCTGCAGCCTTTTTGACAAAATGGGTTTGATTCAAGTTACTCCTTTGACCAAATTTCCCCCAAAGACTGTTCAGACACAACTTTGCAACCTGTCTCTTTCCCGGATTGAGTCCGATGGAGTCGATGTCTAGTTGTATTCCTTGATTTGCTTGGTAGTCGCAAATGTATTTCTGCTTGTCGGCCTGACTAACAACATTGGTCGGAAAACCAGACGCTTCTTGTTTCCCCTTGAGAAACGTTTTTATATATCCTTCAAAGACCTCGCTGCTGGTCTTTTCAAAATGCCAGACCTCCATTACACGAGCTAATCTGTAACCCAACTCAACAGCTTTGTTCATTTCGAGAGTGACCCACACGCCGGTCAGGGCCCTCGATTCATCATCATGTTTGCAGTCATCAGACTGGTTGTTTATTTCCGCACATGTGCGGCATAGTGTAAACACGAGTTTGCCTTTAGCAGTTTTGTAAGGGAGCACCGGGAAATACAGTTTTCGCGGCGGGTAGACTTTAGCTCTAATGAAACCAAAGTACTTGGTTACATCAGCCTCAAAATTGTTGTGGATAATAATCGGATGTCCGATCGCATATTTTTTTGAGGCGTTTACAAAGGGGTACAGGCTAGTGACATCAACATAAAGTATTTTCTGATCGGGACCAGCAGTGTGTCTTAACACAAAGGCATTTGTCCTACCGCCAAAGAGAGCTTCACGGGGATCTAGCGGTTTGGGGAAATCAGAGTTGTGTAAGAACTCCCGGATAGCGGGGTTCTCACATTTCAGTTTGTTCCATTCGTGCTCTTTCATGATCGTTAGCCGGACTCCTGGCACCGACTTCAATGCCGCCAACTTTTCCTCATTTGCCTCATGAAGCTCACGAAAGGGTCTTTGCGTCATCGGACAAATCGCCGACGGTTCAAAACAATCAGGACAGCCGTGAAAATAACAGCCATCAAATTCCCAAACATGAATCGTACCATCCGCCCCTAAGGCGTGGCCGTCAACAAAAAAACCACCCACCTTACGTTCGCCTGTGTTCAAGGCATGTTCGATGAATATTCCTCTATCATGCGACACCCATTCTAAATATTGTATGGACGCGTGTGAGTAGGACTTATGCCGACGTCTGTAATTGTCAGGGGATGGTATAGCCAAAGTGTCGGCCTGTAAGAATTTTGTACGGAAGACTTTCATGCAGGCCGAGGCTATCGTGACACTGTTTAGAGGATCCACATCTGTTTCTTTCAAAAAAGCATCTCTGAACAGCCGACAACCAATAGCTAAAATGTCCACATCGTTCTGACAGTACATTAGCGCCTCCTTGCGGAAATCGAATGTACCGTGACATTCTTTTCGGTACCAATCAAGGAATTTCTCCCGTTCGATCTCTGACATGCGGTCTATGCTGTAAAATTCAGGGGCTGGGTAGGGCCCTACATAATTCAGGTTCTCTTGGGAGCTGAATAAGTGAGGGAAATACCCCTTCATTTTGTCTTCATACCCCAAAGTTTTAGGCATCGAAGACAACTTCATCATTAAGAAGGACAAGGAGTCAATAAATTTTAAGCCATACCGAGTCTCGGTAAAACATATAATTTTACTACCCTGCATGATAGGGGACAGACCGACACCCAGATCCAACATTTTTGAAATCAATAAATAAGCGTCAAAAGCTCGAGCATTGTGGGCCACGAAGATGTAATTTTCAAATTTTTTTTGTCTAAAATGTAGGATAAATTGACGACAACAATCAACCCCGTAAAAGCATTTGTTCTCTCCTGCAAATGATTTTGTGCACACCAAGAAAGCTGTGTGTACCCCCTCATTTGATAAAAAAGTCTCAAAGTCGTAAAAGACTATGTTCTGATTTGGTGCCTGGGGTTTCAGGG
Organism: Corythoichthys intestinalis; assembly: GCF_030265065.1. Classification (NCBI taxonomy): domain Eukaryota; kingdom Metazoa; phylum Chordata; class Actinopteri; order Syngnathiformes; family Syngnathidae; genus Corythoichthys; species Corythoichthys intestinalis. The sequence goes on along the minus strand of NW_026651594.1, from coordinate 3,175,951 downwards.
TTTGGATAAAGCAAAGGTGTCTATCATTGACAATGTTGGCTGTCACCAATGGGACCCTACAAATTTGGCATTTAGGGACAGGACATCTGTGTTGTCTGGCTTTCTTGTACATATTAACGTAGAATGTCTGACCACATTTCTCACATTTCTTGTATCTGGAGCATCTGCTCCCCCATTCGCCATGGGACGTTTTAACAACTTCTTTATGCTTAGCGTAGCAAATCTTGTTGTAACAAACGTTATTACAGTCTGTGCATTTGGTATAATCCACCGATCGTTGACGGCATTCGGGGTCTTTACATAAATGACAATAGAATGCACACCTGTGAATGTTGGCATTCGCGTGACCTTTATAACAGAAATAGCAGAAGTAGGCGTGACCCAGAAATTGTGCTGGAGATTTCACGCCATAAAAATGATTCTGAATTAGAGTCAACACCAAAGTGTTTGGATTTTTGACAAAATCAGTCTCGAAATGCTTCATCGGCATATCCGAGTCATCAGGCCTGTACAAGACAACTATTTTACGATTCAGGTGTTGTTCAAATTTGTGAATGTCAGCAAACCCCGCAGCAGTTTGTTCACTCAGACCTATGGCTGTATGGAGTTCACGAGCCTTTTGTATTAAGGCATTTGTGGGTAACGATTTGTCTAACATATATGCTAACGCCATGGCTAAACATAGTTGATTGTTTTGAGGAAGTGGGTCATACAGGTACCGTCGTTTTTTGCGAACAATCTCACAATCGAGCATGTGTGTCAACTTTCTCCTAACCCCGCCCCTTTGATCTTTAACGATGTTGACCACCATCTCCAACTCAGTATTGCAGAGGATTTGGTAATTGGATTGTACAAGTCGATCGATCACATTGTGAAAACCATGAAGGATTATTTCAGGGTCATCGGTGGCATTTAAGACGACATGTTGCTGAACATTGTCACCGACCACCTCAATTTGAATAATGTCACCAGGTTGTGTAATTGCAACCACATGATCAGCCTGTCGCTGAACATTTTCCATTATGTCGTTGTAAAAGCTGACAAAATCAGGAGAATCGGCGACCCTCGACGGTGTCAATATCTGTCTCAATTCGATATTGTTAAATTTTGGTCTTACTGTTTCGCTTGCACCCCCTATTTGTGTGTCCGAGTCAGTTTGCTCCTGCGTGTCAGCTTGTACATCATTGTGCATGACACTGTCAGTTTGCTCCTGCGTGTCAGCTTGTACATCATTGTGCATGACACTGTCAGTTTGCTCCTGCGTGTCAGCTTGTACATCATTGTGCATGACACTGTCAGTTTGCTCCTGCGTGTCAGCTTGTACATCATTGTGCATGACACTGTCAGTTTGCTCCTGCGTGTCAGCTTGTACATCATTGTGCATGACACTGTCAGTTTGCTCCTGTGTGTCAGCTTGTACATCATTGTGCATGACACTGTCAGTTTGCTCCTGTGTGTCAGCTTGTACATCATTATGCATGACACTGTCAGTTTGCTCCTGTGTGTCAGCTTGTACATCATTGTGCATGACACTGTCAGTTGATTCGTTTGGAACATTGCTCGGTTGATTAAGTTGTATTAAAGCGTTTTGTAAAGGCTGAAAGAAATCGACAAAATCATCTATTGATCGAATGGCTACAAATGGATCATCTGAATCAATCAGCGTGTCTGGGTTGTGTTGCTCAAATGCCATCTCATTGTTTACCTGATTCACATTGTTTATTCCGCTGACAATATCCAACAGTTCGTAAGGTATATCAGGCTGTGACACCATTTGCTCGTTTATTTGATTGATAAAATCTTGAAATTCACACGGTATGTCAGGAATAGAATCATCCATTTTTAATCAGGATAGCAAATCAGACAAAATAATATGAATAATATCGACCTCTCGCTTCGTCAATAATGAATCCAAACGGGGTGCCAGGTTCCCGAGGAAGCTCATGCGGCCCGCTCCTGATGAGACGTGGAATTATAACTGCAAAGTTAAGAAACACATATCAGCTTGCAATTGTACAAATTCATTACATTTTCATTATGAAGTATGACATATACGTTCAATAAGGATAGATTAATAAAATATATAAATTCATTATTAAGGTCAACATACAGCTTAATAACAGGTAGATTAAATAAGAATCACACAATGTTTTGCATTTTTTTATTCAAAGCACTGCAGTAAGCGTTCCCCTCGCCTTTTTCTTGGTCTGCGTAGCGTTCCCATCTTGGAATGTGTGCGCACATACACACACACGCACGCACACACGCACATCCCTCCTCTTTCTTTTTCTCCTTCCTTAACATGTGCGCTAGGAAATGTGGACGTTTTTCTCACTATACTATTGAATTTCATTTTCATCATTAAAAAAACACTGTCTCTTACCGTTTGGTTGAACGAATAACTCATCAATCTGCGCAGTTGCATCTACAAATAGAGGGGAATTTTATAATTAATAGGACATGTAGAACATAATAGAGGGAAAATATATAATAAAATATTCTTACCCGCAACTAACACATGCGCTGGGGCGGCTTAAGAAAAAATAAAAAATATATAAATAAATGATAATTTCATTAAGGGTAGATTAATAAAAAGTGAATACATATTCAATACAAAATCATTATTAAGGGCAACATACAGCTTAATAACAGGTAGATTAAATAAGAATCACACAATGTTTTGCATTTTTTTATTTAAAGCGCTGCAGTAAGCGTCCCCCTCGCCTTTTTCTTGGTCTGCGTAGCGTTCCCATCTTGGAATGTGTGCGCACATACACACACACGCACGCACGCACGCACATCCCTCCTCTTTCTTTTTCTCCTTCCTTAACATGTGAGCACACACACACACACACACACACACACACACACACACACACACACACACACACACACACATGCCCCCACACACACGCACACCCTCACGTCTTTCTCCTTCCTTAACAAGTGCGTTAGGAAATGTGGACATTTTTCTCACTATACTATTGAATTTCATTTTCATCATTAAAAAAAACTGTCTCTTACCGTTTGGTTGAATGAATAACCCATCAATCTGCGCAGTTGCATCTACAAATAGAGGGGAATTTTATAATTAATAGGACATGTAGAACATAATAGAGGGAAAATATATAATAAAATATTCTTACCCACAACTATTGCAGGTTTTGGGGCAGCTTAAAAAAATAAAAAATATATAAATAAATGATAAAACACATTTCATCATTTTAAAAAAAACTGTCACTTACCGTTTGGTTGAATGAATAACTCATCAATCTGCGCAGTTGCATCTACAAATAGAGAGAAATTTTATAATTAATAGGACATGTAGAACATAACAGAGGGGAAAATATATAATAAAATATTCTTACCCGCAACTATTGCAGGTTTTGGGGCGGCTTAAAAAAAATAAAAAATATATAAATAAATGATAAAATACATTTCATCATTTTAAAAAAAACTGTCACTTACCGTTTGGTTGAATGAATAACTCATCAATCTGCGCAGTTGCATCTACAAATAGAGGGGGATTTTATAATTAATAGGACATGTAGAACATAACAGAGGGGAAAATATATAATAAAATATTCTTACCCGCAACTAACACCTGCGCTGGTGGTGCGTATCGAATCACCGAGGGGGTAAATATAAAATTCTCACCAACTAAGATGGCTGGCTCATCGACAGCTTAAAAAAATGATAAAACACATTTCCTTGTAAATGAATAATTTGTTTTAGAAAAAAAAAAGGCTTACCTTCTGATTTAATGAATATGTCAGTTTGTGTAGAGGCATCTGTAATATGAATTTATAGAAATGTTATAAGGTTAAGTATTGGATAATCGATGGGGAAAATATTGAAATTCTCACCTGCTAAGTATGCTGTTGCTGCTGTTTAGAAAAATGATAAAACACAGTTTACATTTCGTTCTAATGAATAATTTGGTTTTAGAAAAAAAAGCATACCTCTTGGTGGAGTGGATAGGCCATTAGATTGTGAATAATAGCCACTGTCCTCCTCACTTGATCGCGATAATGGCCTACGCCAGTCGTGCGGCTGTATGTCGTTATCCGAAGTCGATTGCGAAGAATAATTAAGATCAGCCTCCGAATCACCAAGGTCCCATAGTAGGGATGGCGAAGAAGCCGGTGTCGACGCGTGATGTGTCAATTCAGTGTCCTCCGCATCAGACCTTAGGTCCAACTCTGGTGTATGGGGGAATTTTGTACTAAAAATGCATACATTTAAACAGAAAGAAAAAAGGTCTACATACCATAGTTTGAAATGTTGATTTCTTTAACCTCTGTGAATATAAAGCAAAGAAGCTTTTGTTATCAATAGCTACATCTTCATAAAGTGCCAATATTAACATCATGAAAATGAGTTGGAACTCACCTCTGGCCATTTGGTATCAGGTATGTTGAACGGACAACGAAGAAGGCGAGGAGATAGCGAATTTATAGGGTTTTCCCCACCCATTTTTACGTAATCGTATTTTGTAGTTTTTGATTTTTAAAATGTTTTATGACCTTGATCTTTAAATGAACATGGGGCTCTGCATTTTGCTGAGTGGACATACATTTGTTGAAAAAAATGCTTCGTTTCTCTCCACTGATAACGCCTTTGAGATTGCACAGATACCCATCTTAACACAAACATGAGATCTGTATATGTGTGTAGACATACATTTGTTGAAAAATGCCGCGTTTTTGCAGCGTCTCCCCCCACTGATACACAGGTCCGCGTAAACTATCATGCAATAGGAATAACATCTGCAGGACTGCGTCATGCTTCAACCATTTTTCTGTACAGACTTGAGATTCCTTCCAGTAGCATTACATTTTGGAGCTCATTTTGAGTCATTATTAGTCTAAAAAGAATAGACTTCATGGCATACACTACATTGCCATCTACCTACTGGTGTTGCGTCACCAGGAGCATTGAGGGATTCAGTACCTTGCTCAAGGATACTTAGGCGAGTTCAATAGGTTAGGTTAGGTTAAGTTAGGTTTAAAAATTAACAAGTAAGAGGATATTATGTTTTATGATGCTGTTCCTTTCACTAAATGATCAATAATTTCATATAATGTGACCAACCTGGTAAAAAGCAGTCTTCACCAGCTGAGGGCTAATGTTAACACACGTCTCGTTAATCATGGCTCCCCTCACGGTAGCTTGTTGAGAATGCCGGTTAGCTCGCTTTGGCTACGACTAGCCCAGGCGCTAGCCACGCCCTACTACTTCCGATTCTTCGTTAGGACATGTACGGACATGTCTCCGGAACACGCATTAGCACGCATGCGCTAAACACGCCCTACTACTTCCGATTCACATGTACGGACATGTCCCCGGAACACGCATTAGCACGCATGCGCTAAACACGCCCCCTCCACACACTACGTTTTTTTCTAGGGGGGACATGTACGGACATAACCCATAACACGCCTAGCACGCATGCGCTAAACTTCAAAGTTGTTAAACATCTGCCATGACCAATAGTGATCAAAGGACTACGATCAAAAGGGGTCCGGGGGCGGGGGTCATTAATCATCTGTCAGCACCAATAGAGATCAAAGGACTACGATCAAAGGGGTAAAGGGGGGCTGGGGTCATTAATCATCTGTCAGCACCAATAGAGATCAAAGGACTACGATCAAAGGGGCAAGGGGGGGGGGGGGTCATCAATCACCTGTCAGCACCAATAGAGATCAAAGGACCACGATCAAAGGAGAAAGGGGGGAGGGGTCATCAATCATCTGTCATCATCAATAGAGATCAAAGGACTACAATCAAAGGGGGCGGGGTCACAGAGGTCAAAGTCATAAATCATCGGGGGCATGAACCCTACTTGACACAAGGTGTATTTTATTACTCTCTCTGACTTCTGCGCAGCGGTTTGGGAGTTAACATCAAAATTACATTTCTCGGCCATATCGCATAGATCTCACTGTGAAAAGGCTTAAATGGCTTTTTTGACCTAAGTTTGAGAATTGCGCTCAAATCAAATGTCCTAGAACCAAATTTCCACATGTAACTACTAGATTGTGATACAATACACTATTGGGTGAAGTTTGGTTGACTTCTGCGCAGCGGTTTGGGAGTTAACATCAAAATTACATTTCTCGGCCATATCGCATAGATCTCACTGTGAAAAGGCTTAAATGACTTTTTTTAATTAAGTTTGAAGATTGCGCTCAAACCAAATGTCCTAAAACTAAATTTCCAAATGTAACTACTAGATTGTGATAAAATACACTATTGGGTGAAGTTTGGTTGACTTCTGCGCAGCGGTTTGGGAGTTAACATCAAAATTACATTTCTCGGCCATATCGCATAGATCTCACTGTGAAAAGGCTTAAATGACTTTTTTTAATTAAGTTTGAAGATTGCGCTCAAACCAAATGTCCTAGAACTAAATTTCCAAATGTAACTACTAGATTATGATAAAATACACTATTGGGTGAAGTTTGGTTTACTTCTGCGCAGCGGTTTGGGAGTTAACATCAAAATTACATTTCTCGGCCATATCGCATAGATCTCACTGTGAAAAGGCTTAAATGGCTTTTTTGACCTAAGTTTGAGGATTGCGCTCAAATCAAATGTGCTAGAACTAAATTTCCAAATGTAACTACTAGATTGTGATAAAATACACTATTGGGTGAAGTTTGGTTGACTTCTGCGCAGTGGTTTGGGAGTTAACATCAAAATTACATTTCTCGGCCGTATCGCATAGATCTCACTGTGAAAAGGCTTAAATGGCTTTTTTGACCTAAGTTTGAGAATTGCGCTCAAATCAAATGTCCTAGAACCAAATTTCCACATGTAACTACTAGATTGTGATACAATACACTATTGGGTGAAGTTTGGTTGACTTCTGCGCAGCGGTTTGGGAGTTAACATCAAAATTACATTTCTCGGCCATATCGCATAGATCTCACTGTGAAAAGGCTTAAATTACTTTTTTTAATTAAGTTTGAAGATTGCGCTCAAACCAAATGTCCTAGAACTAAATTTCCAAATGTAACTACTAGATTATGATAAAATACACTATTGGGTGAAGTTTGGTTTACTTCTGCGCAGCGGTTTGGGAGTTAACATCAAAATTACATTTCTCGGCCATATCGCATAGATCTCACTGTGAAAAGGCTTAAATGGCTTTTTTGACCTAAGTTTGAGGATTGCGCTCAAATCAAATGTCCTAGAACCAAATTTCCACATGTAACTACTAGATTGTGATACAATACACTATTGGGTGAAGTTTGGTTGACTTCTGCGCAGCGGTTTGGGAGTTAACATCAAAATTACATTTCTCGGCCATATCGCATAGATCTCACTGTGAAAAGGCTTAAATGGCTTTTTTGACCTAAGTTTGAGAATTGCGCTCAAATCAAATGTCCTAGAACCAAATTTCCACTTGTAACTACTAGATTGTGATACAATACACTATTGGGTGAAGTTTGGTTGACTTCTGCGCAGCGGTTTGGGAGTTAACATCAAAATTACATTTCTCGGCCATATCGCATAGATCTCACTGTGAAAAGGCTTAAATGACTTTTTTTAATTAAGTTTGAAGATTGCGCTCAAACCAAATGTCCTAGAACTAAATTTCCAAATGTAACTACTAGATTATAATAAAATACACTATTGGGTGAAGTTTGGTTGACTTCTGCGCAGCGGTTTGGATGTTAACATCAAAATTACATTTCTCGGCCATATCGCATAGATCTCACTGTGAAAAGGCTTAAATGGCTTTTTTGACATAAGTTTGAGGATTGCGCTCAAATCAAATGTCCTAGAAATAAATTTCCAAATGTAACTACTAGATTGTGATAAAATACACTATTGGGTGAAGTTTGGTTGACTTCTGCGCAGCGGTTTGGGAGTGAACATCAAAATTACATTTCTCGGCCATATCGCATAGATCTCACTGTGAAAAGGCTTAAATGACTTTTTTTAATTAAGTTTGAAGATTGCGCTCAAACCAAATGTCCTAAAACTAAATTTCCAAATGTAACTACTAGATTGTGGTAAAATACACTATTGGGTGAAGTTTGGTTGTCTTCTGCGCAGCGGTTTGGGAGTTAACATCAATATTACATTTCTCGGCCATATCGCATAGATCTCACTGTGAAAAGGCTTAAATGGCTTTTTTGACCTAAGTTTGAGAATTGCGCTCAAATCAAATGTCCTAGAACCAAATTTCCACATGTAACTACTAGATTGTGATACAATACACTATTGGGTGAAGTTTGGTTGACTTCTGCGCAGCGGTTTGGGAGTTAACATCAAAATTACATTTCTCGGCCATATCGCATAGATCTCACTGTGAAAAGGCTTAAATGGCTTTTTTGAACTAAGTTTGAGGATTGCGCTCAAATCAAATGTCCTAGAACTAAATTTCCAAATGTAACTACTAGATTGTGATAAAATAAACTATTGGGTGAAGTTTGGTTGACTTCTGCGCAGCGGTTTGGGAGTTAACATCAAAATTACATTTCTTGGCCATATCGCATAGATCTCACTGTGAAAAGGCTTAAATGACTTTTTTTAATTAAGTTTGAAGATTGCGCTCAAACCAAATGTCCTAGAACTAAATTTCCAAATGTAACTACTAGATTATGATAAAATACACTATTGGGTGAAGTTTGGTTGACTTCTGCGCAGCGGTTTGGGAGTTAACATCAAAATTACATTTCTCGGCCATATCGCATAGATCTCACTGTGAAAAGGCTTAAATGGCTTTTTTGACCTAAGTTTGAGGATTGCGCTCAAATCAAATGTCCTAGAACTAAATTTCCAAATGTAACTACTAGATTGTGGTAAAATACACTATTGGGTGAAGTTTGGTTGTCTTCTGCGCAGCGGTTTGGGAGTTAACATCAAAATTACATTTCTCGGCCATATCGCATAGATCTCACTGTGAAAAGGCTTAAATGGCTTTTTTGACCTAAGTTTGAGGATTGCGCTCAAATCAAATGTCCTAGAACCAAATTTCCACTTGTAACTACTAGATTGTGATACAATACACTATTGGGTGAAGTTTGGTTGACTTCTGCGCAGCGGTTTGGGAGTTAACATCAAAATTACATTTCTCGGCCATATCGCATAGATCTCACTGTGAAAAGGCTTAAATGGCTTTTTTGACCTAAGTTTGAGAATTGCGCTCAAATCAAATGTCCTAGAACCAAATTTCCACTTGTAACTACTAGATTGTGATACAATACACTATTGGGTGAAGTTTGGTTGACTTCTGCGCAGCGGTTTGGGAGTTAACATCAAAATTACATTTCTCGGCCATATCGCATAGATCTCACTGTGAAAAGGCTTAAATGACTTTTTTTAATTAAGTTTGAAGATTGCGCTCAAACCAAATGTCCTAAAACTAAATTTCCAAATGTAACTACTAGATTGTGGTAAAATACACTATTGGGTGAAGTTTGGTTGTCTTCTGCGCAGCGGTTTGGGAGTTAACATCAATATTACATTTCTCGGCCATATCGCATAGATCTCACTGTGAAAAGGCTTAAATGGCTTTTTTGACCTAAGTTTGAGAATTGCGCTCAAATCAAATGTCCTAGAACCAAATTTCCACATGTAACTACTAGATTGTGATACAATACACTATTGGGTGAAGTTTGGTTGACTTCTGCGCAGCGGTTTGGGAGTTAACATCAAAATTACATTTCTCGGCCATATCGCATAGATCTCACTGTGAAAAGGCTTAAATGGCTTTTTTGAACTAAGTTTGAGGATTGCGCTCAAATCAAATGTCCTAGAACTAAATTTCCAAATGTAACTACTAGATTGTGATAAAATACACTATTGGGTGAAGTTTGGTTGACTTCTGCGCAGCGGTTTGGGAGTTAACATCAAAATTACATTTCTTGGCCATATCGCATAGATCTCACTGTGAAAAGGCTTAAATGACTTTTTTTAATTAAGTTTGAAGATTGCGCTCAAACCAAATGTCCTAGAACTAAATTTCCAAATGTAACTACTAGATTATGATAAAATACACTATTGGGTGAAGTTTGGTTGACTTCTGCGCAGCGGTTTGGGAGTTAACATCAAAATTACATTTCTCGGCCATATCGCATAGATCTCACTGTGAAAAGGCTTAAATGGCTTTTTTGACCTAAGTTTGAGGATTGCGCTCAAATCAAATGTCCTAGAACTAAATTTCCAAATGTAACTACTAGATTGTGGTAAAATACACTATTGGGTGAAGTTTGGTTGTCTTCTGCGCAGCGGTTTGGGAGTTAACATCAAAATTACATTTCTCGGCCATATCGCATAGATCTCACTGTGAAAAGGCTTAAATGGCTTTTTTGACCTAAGTTTGAGAATTGCGCTCAAATCAAATGTCCTAGAACCAAATTTCCACATGTAACTACTAGATTGTGATACAATACACTATTGGGTGAAGTTTGGTTGACTTCTGCGCAGCGGTTTGGGAGTTAACATCAAAATTACATTTCTCGGCCATATCGCATAGATCTCACTGTGAAAAGGCTTAAATGGCTTTTTTGACCTAAGTTTGAGGATTGCGCTCAAATCAAATGTCCTAGAACCAAATTTCCACATGTAACTACTAGATTGTGATACAATACACTATTGGGTGAAGTTTGGTTGACTTCTGCGCAGCGGTTTGGGAGTGAACATCAAAATTACATTTCTCGGCCATATCGCATAGATCTCACTGTGAAAAGGCTTAAATGACTTTTTTTAATTAAGTTTGAAGATTGCGCTCAAACCAAATGTCCTAGAACTAAATTTCCAAATGTAACTACTAGATTATGATAAAATACACTTTTGGGTGAAGTTTGGTTTACTTCTGCGCAGCGGTTTGGGAGTTAACATCAAAATTACATTTCTCGGCCATATCGCATAGATCTCACTGTGAAAAGGCTTAAATGGCTTTTTTGACCTAAGTTTGAGGATTGCGCTCAAATCAAATGTCCTAGAACCAAATTTCCACATGTAACTACTAGATTGTGATACAATACACTAATGGGTGAAGTTTGGTTGACTTCTGCGCAGCGGTTTGGGAGTGAACATCAAAATTACATTTCTCGGCCATATCGCATAGATCTCACTGTGAAAAGGCTTAAATGACTTTTTTTAATTAAGTTTGAAGATTGCGCTCAAACCAAATGTCCTAAAACTAAATTTCCAAATGTAACTACTAGATTGTGATAAAATACACTATTGGGTGAAGTTTGGTTGACTTCTGCGCAGCGGTTTGGATGTTAACATCAAAATTACATTTCTCGGCCATATCGCATAGATCTCACTGTGAAAAGGCTTAAATGGCTTTTTTGACATAAGTTTGAGGATTGCGCTCAAATCAAATGTCCTAGAAATAAATTTCCAAATGTAACTACTAGATTATAATAAAATACACTATTGGGTGAAGTTTGGTTGACTTCTGCGCAGCGGTTTGGATGTTAACATCAAAATTACATTTCTCGGCCATATCGCATAGATCTCACTGTGAAAAGGCTTAAATGGCTTTTTTGACATAAGTTTGAGGATTGCGCTCAAATCAAATGTCCTAGAAATAAATTTCCAAATGTAACTACTAGATTGTGATAAAATACACTATTGGGTGAAGTTTGGTTGACTTCTGCGCAGCGGTTTGGGAGTGAACATCAAAATTACATTTCTCGGCCATATCGCATAGATCTCACTGTGAAAAGGCTTAAATGACTTTTTTTAATTAAGTTTGAAGATTGCGCTCAAACCAAATGTCCTAAAACTAAATTTCCAAATGTAACTACTAGATTGTGGTAAAATACACTATTGGGTGAAGTTTGGTTGTCTTCTGCGCAGCGGTTTGGGAGTTAACATCAATATTACATTTCTCGGCCATATCGCATAGATCTCACTGTGAAAAGGCTTAAATGGCTTTTTTGACCTAAGTTTGAGAATTGCGCTCAAATCAAATGTCCTAGAACCAAATTTCCACATGTAACTACTAGATTGTGATACAATACACTATTGGGTGAAGTTTGGTTGACTTCTGCGCAGCGGTTTGGGAGTTAACATCAAAATTACATTTCTCGGCCATATCGCATAGATCTCACTGTGAAAAGGCTTAAATGGCTTTTTTGAACTAAGTTTGAGGATTGCGCTCAAATCAAATGTCCTAGAACTAAATTTCCAAATGTAACTACTAGATTGTGATAAAATACACTATTGGGTGAAGTTTGGTTGACTTCTGCGCAGCGGTTTGGGAGTTAACATCAAAATTACATTTCTTGGCCATATCGCATAGATCTCACTGTGAAAAGGCTTAAATGACTTTTTTTAATTAAGTTTGAAGATTGCGCTCAAACCAAATGTCCTAGAACTAAATTTCCAAATGTAACTACTAGATTATGATAAAATACACTATTGGGTGAAGTTTGGTTGACTTCTGCGCAGCGGTTTGGGAGTTAACATCAAAATTACATTTCTCGGCCATATCGCATAGATCTCACTGTGAAAAGGCTTAAATGGCTTTTTTGACCTAAGTTTGAGGATTGCGCTCAAATCAAATGTCCTAGAACTAAATTTCCAAATGTAACTACTAGATTGTGGTAAAATACACTATTGGGTGAAGTTTGGTTGTCTTCTGCGCAGCGGTTTGGGAGTTAACATCAAAATTACATTTCTCGGCCATATCGCATAGATCTCACTGTGAAAAGGCTTAAATGGCTTTTTTGACCTAAGTTTGAGAATTGCGCTCAAATCAAATGTCCTAGAACCAAATTTCCACATGTAACTACTAGATTGTGATACAATACACTATTGGGTGAAGTTTGGTTGACTTCTGCGCAGCGGTTTGGGAGTTAACATCAAAATTACATTTCTCGGCCATATCGCATAGATCTCACTGTGAAAAGGCTTAAATGGCTTTTTTGACCTAAGTTTGAGGATTGCGCTCAAATCAAATGTCCTAGAACCAAATTTCCACATGTAACTACTAGATTGTGATACAATACACTATTGGGTGAAGTTTGGTTGACTTCTGCGCAGCGGTTTGGGAGTTAACATCAAAATTACATTTCTCGGCCATATCGCATAGATCTCACTGTGAAAAGGCTTAAATGACTTTTTTTAATTAAGTTTGAAGATTGCGCTCAAACCAAATGTCCTAGAACTAAATTTCCAAATGTAACTACTAGATTATGATAAAATACACTTTTGGGTGAAGTTTGGTTTACTTCTGCGCAGCGGTTTGGGAGTTAACATCAAAATTACATTTCTCGGCCATATCGCATAGATCTCACTGTGAAAAGGCTTAAATGGCTTTTTTGACCTAAGTTTGAGGATTGCGCTCAAATCAAATGTCCTAGAACCAAATTTCCACATGTAACTACTAGATTGTGATACAATACACTAATGGGTGAAGTTTGGTTGACTTCTGCGCAGCGGTTTGGGAGTGAACATCAAAATTACATTTCTCGGCCATATCGCATAGATCTCACTGTGAAAAGGCTTAAATGACTTTTTTTAATTAAGTTTGAAGATTGCGCTCAAACCAAATGTCCTAAAACTAAATTTCCAAATGTAACTACTAGATTGTGATAAAATACACTATTGGGTGAAGTTTGGTTGACTTCTGCGCAGCGGTTTGGATGTTAACATCAAAATTACATTTCTTGGCCATATCGCATAGATCTCACTGTGAAAAGGCTTAAATGACTTTTTTTAATTAAGTTTGAAGATTGCGCTCAAACCAAATGTCCTAGAACTAAATTTCCAAATGTAACTACTAGATTATGATAAAATACACTATTGGGTGAAGTTTGGTTGACTTCTGCGCAGCGGTTTGGGAGTTAACATCAAAATTACATTTCTCGGCCATATCGCATAGATCTCACTGTGAAAAGGCTTAAATGGCTTTTTTGACCTAAGTTTGAGGATTGCGCTCAAATCAAATGTCCTAGAACTAAATTTCCAAATGTAACTACTAGATTGTGGTAAAATACACTATTGGGTGAAGTTTGGTTGTCTTCTGCGCAGCGGTTTGGGAGTTAACATCAAAATTACATTTCTCGGCCATATCGCATAGATCTCACTGTGAAAAGGCTTAAATGGCTTTTTTGACCTAAGTTTGAGAATTGCGCTCAAATCAAATGTCCTAGAACCAAATTTCCACATGTAACTACTAGATTGTGATACAATACACTATTGGGTGAAGTTTGGTTTACTTCTGCGCAGCGGTTTGGGAGTTAACATCAAAATTACATTTCTCGGCCATATCGCATAGATCTCACTGTGAAAAGGCTTAAATGGCTTTTTTGACCTAAGTTTGAGGATTGCGTTTAAATCAGATGTCCTAGAACCAAATTTCCACATGTAACTACTAGATTGTGATACAATACACTATTGGGTGAAGTTTGGTTGACTTCTGCGCAGCGGTTTGGGAGTTAACATCAAAATTACATTTCTCGGCCATATCGTATAGATCTCACTGTGAAAGGCTTAAATGACTTTTTTTAATTAAGTTTGAAGATTGCGCTCAAACCAAATGTCCTAGAACTAAATTTCCAAATGTAACTACTAGATTATGATAAAATACACTTTTGGGTGAAGTTTGGTTTACTTCTGCGCAGCGGTTTGGGAGTTAACATCAAAATTACATTTCTCGGCCATATCGCATAGATCTCACTGTGAAAAGGCTTAAATGGCTTTTTTGACCTAAGTTTGAGGATTGCGCTCAAATCAAATGTCCTAGAACTAAATTTCCAAATGTAACTACTAGATTGTGGTAAAATACACTATTGGGTGAAGTTTGGTTGTCTTCTGCGCAGCGGTTTGGGAGTTAACATCAAAATTACATTTCTCGGCCATATCGCATAGATCTCACTGTGAAAAGGCTTAAATGGCTTTTTTGACCTAAGTTTGAGAATTGCGCTCAAATCAAATGTCCTAGAACCAAATTTCCACATGTAACTACTAGATTGTGATACAATACACTATTGGGTGAAGTTTGGTTGACTTCTGCGCAGCGGTTTGGGAGTTAACATCAAAATTACATTTCTCGGCCATATCGCATAGATCTCACTGTGAAAAGGCTTAAATGGCTTTTTTGACCTAAGTTTGAGGATTGCGCTCAAATCAAATGTCCTAGAACCAAATTTCCACATGTAACTACTAGATTGTGATACAATACACTATTGGGTGAAGTTTGGTTGACTTCTGCGCAGCGGTTTGGGAGTGAACATCAAAATTACATTTCTCGGCCATATCGCATAGATCTCACTGTGAAAAGGCTTAAATGACTTTTTTTAATTAAGTTTGAAGATTGAGCTCAAACCAAATGTCCTAGAACTAAATTTCCAAATGTAACTACTAGATTATGATAAAATACACTTTTGGGTGAAGTTTGGTTTACTTCTGCGCAGCGGTTTGGGAGTTAACATCAAAATTACATTTCTCGGCCATATCGCATAGATCTCACTGTGAAAAGGCTTAAATGACTTTTTTTAATTAAGTTTGAAGATTGCGCTCAAACCAAATGTCCTAAAACTAAATTTCCAAATGTAACTACTAGATTGTGGTAAAATACACTATTGGGTGAAGTTTGGTTGTCTTCTGCGCAGCGGTTTGGGAGTTAACATCAATATTACATTTCTCGGCCATATCGCATAGATCTCACTGTGAAAAGGCTTAAATGGCTTTTTTGACCTAAGTTTGAGAATTGCGCTCAAATCAAATGTCCTAGAACCAAATTTCCACATGTAACTACTAGATTGTGATACAATACACTATTGGGTGAAGTTTGGTTGACTTCTGCGCAGCGGTTTGGGAGTTAACATCAAAATTACATTTCTCGGCCATATCGCATAGATCTCACTGTGAAAAGGCTTAAATGGCTTTTTTGAACTAAGTTTGAGGATTGCGCTCAAATCAAATGTCCTAGAACTAAATTTCCAAATGTAACTACTAGATTGTGATAAAATACACTATTGGGTGAAGTTTGGTTGACTTCTGCGCAGCGGTTTGGGAGTTAACATCAAAATTACATTTCTTGGCCATATCGCATAGATCTCACTGTGAAAAGGCTTAAATGACTTTTTTTAATTAAGTTTGAAGATTGCGCTCAAACCAAATGTCCTAGAACTAAATTTCCAAATGTAACTACTAGATTATGATAAAATACACTATTGGGTGAAGTTTGGTTGACTTCTGCGCAGCGGTTTGGGAGTTAACATCAAAATTACATTTCTCGGCCATATCGCATAGATCTCACTGTGAAAAGGCTTAAATGGCTTTTTTGACCTAAGTTTGAGGATTGCGCTCAAATCAAATGTCCTAGAACTAAATTTCCAAATGTAACTACTAGATTGTGGTAAAATACACTATTGGGTGAAGTTTGGTTGTCTTCTGCGCAGCGGTTTGGGAGTTAACATCAAAATTACATTTCTCGGCCATATCGCATAGATCTCACTGTGAAAAGGCTTAAATGGCTTTTTTGACCTAAGTTTGAGAATTGCGCTCAAATCAAATGTCCTAGAACCAAATTTCCACATGTAACTACTAGATTGTGATACAATACACTATTGGGTGAAGTTTGGTTGACTTCTGCGCAGCGGTTTGGGAGTTAACATCAAAATTACATTTCTCGGCCATATCGCATAGATCTCACTGTGAAAAGGCTTAAATGGCTTTTTTGACCTAAGTTTGAGGATTGCGCTCAAATCAAATGTCCTAGAACCAAATTTCCACATGTAACTACTAGATTGTGATACAATACACTATTGGGTGAAGTTTGGTTGACTTCTGCGCAGCGGTTTGGGAGTTAACATCAAAATTACATTTCTCGGCCATATCGCATAGATCTCACTGTGAAAAGGCTTAAATGACTTTTTTTAATTAAGTTTGAAGATTGCGCTCAAACCAAATGTCCTAGAACTAAATTTCCAAATGTAACTACTAGATTATGATAAAATACACTTTTGGGTGAAGTTTGGTTTACTTCTGCGCAGCGGTTTGGGAGTTAACATCAAAATTACATTTCTCGGCCATATCGCATAGATCTCACTGTGAAAAGGCTTAAATGGCTTTTTTGACCTAAGTTTGAGGATTGCGCTCAAATCAAATGTCCTAGAACCAAATTTCCACATGTAACTACTAGATTGTGATACAATACACTAATGGGTGAAGTTTGGTTGACTTCTGCGCAGCGGTTTGGGAGTGAACATCAAAATTACATTTCTCGGCCATATCGCATAGATCTCACTGTGAAAAGGCTTAAATGACTTTTTTTAATTAAGTTTGAAGATTGCGCTCAAACCAAATGTCCTAAAACTAAATTTCCAAATGTAACTACTAGATTGTGATAAAATACACTATTGGGTGAAGTTTGGTTGACTTCTGCGCAGCGGTTTGGATGTTAACATCAAAATTACATTTCTTGGCCATATCGCATAGATCTCACTGTGAAAAGGCTTAAATGACTTTTTTTAATTAAGTTTGAAGATTGCGCTCAAACCAAATGTCCTAGAACTAAATTTCCAAATGTAACTACTAGATTATGATAAAATACACTATTGGGTGAAGTTTGGTTGACTTCTGCGCAGCGGTTTGGGAGTTAACATCAAAATTACATTTCTCGGCCATATCGCATAGATCTCACTGTGAAAAGGCTTAAATGGCTTTTTTGACCTAAGTTTGAGGATTGCGCTCAAATCAAATGTCCTAGAACTAAATTTCCAAATGTAACTACTAGATTGTGGTAAAATACACTATTGGGTGAAGTTTGGTTGTCTTCTGCGCAGCGGTTTGGGAGTTAACATCAAAATTACATTTCTCGGCCATATCGCATAGATCTCACTGTGAAAAGGCTTAAATGGCTTTTTTGACCTAAGTTTGAGAATTGCGCTCAAATCAAATGTCCTAGAACCAAATTTCCACATGTAACTACTAGATTGTGATACAATACACTATTGGGTGAAGTTTGGTTTACTTCTGCGCAGCGGTTTGGGAGTTAACATCAAAATTACATTTCTCGGCCATATCGCATAGATCTCACTGTGAAAAGGCTTAAATGGCTTTTTTGACCTAAGTTTGAGGATTGCGTTTAAATCAGATGTCCTAGAACCAAATTTCCACATGTAACTACTAGATTGTGATACAATACACTATTGGGTGAAGTTTGGTTGACTTCTGCGCAGCGGTTTGGGAGTTAACATCAAAATTACATTTCTCGGCCATATCGTATAGATCTCACTGTGAAAAGGCTTAAATGACTTTTTTTAATTAAGTTTGAAGATTGCGCTCAAACCAAATGTCCTAGAACTAAATTTCCAAATGTAACTACTAGATTATGATAAAATACACTTTTGGGTGAAGTTTGGTTTACTTCTGCGCAGCGGTTTGGGAGTTAACATCAAAATTACATTTCTCGGCCATATCGCATAGATCTCACTGTGAAAAGGCTTAAATGGCTTTTTTGACCTAAGTTTGAGGATTGCGCTCAAATCAAATGTCCTAGAACTAAATTTCCAAATGTAACTACTAGATTGTGGTAAAATACACTATTGGGTGAAGTTTGGTTGTCTTCTGCGCAGCGGTTTGGGAGTTAACATCAAAATTACATTTCTCGGCCATATCGCATAGATCTCACTGTGAAAAGGCTTAAATGGCTTTTTTGACCTAAGTTTGAGAATTGCGCTCAAATCAAATGTCCTAGAACCAAATTTCCACATGTAACTACTAGATTGTGATACAATACACTATTGGGTGAAGTTTGGTTGACTTCTGCGCAGCGGTTTGGGAGTTAACATCAAAATTACATTTCTCGGCCATATCGCATAGATCTCACTGTGAAAAGGCTTAAATGGCTTTTTTGACCTAAGTTTGAGGATTGCGCTCAAATCAAATGTCCTAGAACCAAATTTCCACATGTAACTACTAGATTGTGATACAATACACTATTGGGTGAAGTTTGGTTGACTTCTGCGCAGCGGTTTGGGAGTGAACATCAAAATTACATTTCTCGGCCATATCGCATAGATCTCACTGTGAAAAGGCTTAAATGACTTTTTTTAATTAAGTTTGAAGATTGCGCTCAAACCAAATGTCCTAGAACTAAATTTCCAAATGTAACTACTAGATTATGATAAAATACACTTTTGGGTGAAGTTTGGTTTACTTCTGCGCAGCGGTTTGGGAGTTAACATCAAAATTACATTTCTCGGCCATATCGCATAGATCTCACTGTGAAAAGGCTTAAATGGCTTTTTTGACCTAAGTTTGAGGATTGCGCTCAAATCAAATGTCCTAGAACCAAATTTCCACATGTAACTACTAGATTGTGATACAATACACTAATGGGTGAAGTTTGGTTGACTTCTGCGCAGCGGTTTGGGAGTGAACATCAAAATTACATTTCTCGGCCATATCGCATAGATCTCACTGTGAAAAGGCTTAAATGACTTTTTTTAATTAAGTTTGAAGATTGCGCTCAAACCAAATGTCCTAAAACTAAATTTCCAAATGTAACTACTAGATTGTGATAAAATACACTATTGGGTGAAGTTTGGTTGACTTCTGCGCAGCGGTTTGGATGTTAACATCAAAATTACATTTCTCGGCCATATCGCATAGATCTCACTGTGAAAAGGCTTAAATGGCTTTTTTGACATAAGTTTGAGGATTGCGCTCAAATCAAATGTCCTAGAAATAAATTTCCAAATGTAACTACTAGATTATAATAAAATACACTATTGGGTGAAGTTTGGTTGACTTCTGCGCAGCGGTTTGGATGTTAACATCAAAATTACATTTCTCGGCCATATCGCATAGATCTCACTGTGAAAAGGCTTAAATGGCTTTTTTGACATAAGTTTGAGGATTGCGCTCAAATCAAATGTCCTAGAAATAAATTTCCAAATGTAACTACTAGATTGTGATAAAATACACTATTGGGTGAAGTTTGGTTGACTTCTGCGCAGCGGTTTGGGAGTGAACATCAAAATTACATTTCTCGGCCATATCGCATAGATCTCACTGTGAAAAGGCTTAAATGACTTTTTTTAATTAAGTTTGAAGATTGCGCTCAAACCAAATGTCCTAAAACTAAATTTCCAAATGTAACTACTAGATTGTGGTAAAATACACTATTGGGTGAAGTTTGGTTGTCTTCTGCGCAGCGGTTTGGGAGTTAACATCAATATTACATTTCTCGGCCATATCGCATAGATCTCACTGTGAAAAGGCTTAAATGGCTTTTTTGACCTAAGTTTGAGAATTGCGCTCAAATCAAATGTCCTAGAACCAAATTTCCACATGTAACTACTAGATTGTGATACAATACACTATTGGGTGAAGTTTGGTTGACTTCTGCGCAGCGGTTTGGGAGTTAACATCAAAATTACATTTCTCGGCCATATCGCATAGATCTCACTGTGAAAAGGCTTAAATGGCTTTTTTGAACTAAGTTTGAGGATTGCGCTCAAATCAAATGTCCTAGAACTAAATTTCCAAATGTAACTACTAGATTGTGATAAAATACACTATTGGGTGAAGTTTGGTTGACTTCTGCGCAGCGGTTTGGGAGTTAACATCAAAATTACATTTCTTGGCCATATCGCATAGATCTCACTGTGAAAAGGCTTAAATGACTTTTTTTAATTAAGTTTGAAGATTGCGCTCAAACCAAATGTCCTAGAACTAAATTTCCAAATGTAACTACTAGATTATGATAAAATACACTATTGGGTGAAGTTTGGTTGACTTCTGCGCAGCGGTTTGGGAGTTAACATCAAAATTACATTTCTCGGCCATATCGCATAGATCTCACTGTGAAAAGGCTTAAATGGCTTTTTTGACCTAAGTTTGAGGATTGCGCTCAAATCAAATGTCCTAGAACTAAATTTCCAAATGTAACTACTAGATTGTGGTAAAATACACTATTGGGTGAAGTTTGGTTGTCTTCTGCGCAGCGGTTTGGGAGTTAACATCAAAATTACATTTCTCGGCCATATCGCATAGATCTCACTGTGAAAAGGCTTAAATGGCTTTTTTGACCTAAGTTTGAGAATTGCGCTCAAATCAAATGTCCTAGAACCAAATTTCCACATGTAACTACTAGATTGTGATACAATACACTATTGGGTGAAGTTTGGTTGACTTCTGCGCAGCGGTTTGGGAGTTAACATCAAAATTACATTTCTCGGCCATATCGCATAGATCTCACTGTGAAAAGGCTTAAATGGCTTTTTTGACCTAAGTTTGAGGATTGCGCTCAAATCAAATGTCCTAGAACCAAATTTCCACATGTAACTACTAGATTGTGATACAATACACTATTGGGTGAAGTTTGGTTGACTTCTGCGCAGCGGTTTGGGAGTTAACATCAAAATTACATTTCTCGGCCATATCGCATAGATCTCACTGTGAAAAGGCTTAAATGACTTTTTTTAATTAAGTTTGAAGATTGCGCTCAAACCAAATGTCCTAGAACTAAATTTCCAAATGTAACTACTAGATTATGATAAAATACACTTTTGGGTGAAGTTTGGTTTACTTCTGCGCAGCGGTTTGGGAGTTAACATCAAAATTACATTTCTCGGCCATATCGCATAGATCTCACTGTGAAAAGGCTTAAATGGCTTTTTTGACCTAAGTTTGAGGATTGCGCTCAAATCAAATGTCCTAGAACCAAATTTCCACATGTAACTACTAGATTGTGATACAATACACTAATGGGTGAAGTTTGGTTGACTTCTGCGCAGCGGTTTGGGAGTGAACATCAAAATTACATTTCTCGGCCATATCGCATAGATCTCACTGTGAAAAGGCTTAAATGACTTTTTTTAATTAAGTTTGAAGATTGCGCTCAAACCAAATGTCCTAAAACTAAATTTCCAAATGTAACTACTAGATTGTGATAAAATACACTATTGGGTGAAGTTTGGTTGACTTCTGCGCAGCGGTTTGGATGTTAACATCAAAATTACATTTCTTGGCCATATCGCATAGATCTCACTGTGAAAAGGCTTAAATGACTTTTTTTAATTAAGTTTGAAGATTGCGCTCAAACCAAATGTCCTAGAACTAAATTTCCAAATGTAACTACTAGATTATGATAAAATACACTATTGGGTGAAGTTTGGTTGACTTCTGCGCAGCGGTTTGGGAGTTAACATCAAAATTACATTTCTCGGCCATATCGCATAGATCTCACTGTGAAAAGGCTTAAATGGCTTTTTTGACCTAAGTTTGAGGATTGCGCTCAAATCAAATGTCCTAGAACTAAATTTCCAAATGTAACTACTAGATTGTGGTAAAATACACTATTGGGTGAAGTTTGGTTGTCTTCTGCGCAGCGGTTTGGGAGTTAACATCAAAATTACATTTCTCGGCCATATCGCATAGATCTCACTGTGAAAAGGCTTAAATGGCTTTTTTGACCTAAGTTTGAGAATTGCGCTCAAATCAAATGTCCTAGAACCAAATTTCCACATGTAACTACTAGATTGTGATACAATACACTATTGGGTGAAGTTTGGTTTACTTCTGCGCAGCGGTTTGGGAGTTAACATCAAAATTACATTTCTCGGCCATATCGCATAGATCTCACTGTGAAAAGGCTTAAATGGCTTTTTTGACCTAAGTTTGAGGATTGCGTTTAAATCAGATGTCCTAGAACCAAATTTCCACATGTAACTACTAGATTGTGATACAATACACTATTGGGTGAAGTTTGGTTGACTTCTGCGCAGCGGTTTGGGAGTTAACATCAAAATTACATTTCTCGGCCATATCGCATAGATCTCACTGTGAAAAGGCTTAAATGACTTTTTTTAATTAAGTTTGAAGATTGCGCTCAAACCAAATGTCCTAGAACTAAATTTCCAAATGTAACTACTAGATTATGATAAAATACACTTTTGGGTGAAGTTTGGTTTACTTCTGCGCAGCGGTTTGGGAGTTAACATCAAAATTACATTTCTCGGCCATATCGCATAGATCTCACTGTGAAAAGGCTTAAATGGCTTTTTTGACCTAAGTTTGAGGATTGCGCTCAAATCAAATGTCCTAGAACCAAATTTCCACATGTAACTACTAGATTGTGATACAATACACTAATGGGTGAAGTTTGGTTGACTTCTGCGCAGCGGTTTGGGAGTGAACATCAAAATTACATTTCTCGGCCATATCGCATAGATCTCACTGTGAAAAGGCTTAAATGACTTTTTTTAATTAAGTTTGAAGATTGCGCTCAAACCAAATGTCCTAAAACTAAATTTCCAAATGTAACTACTAGATTGTGATAAAATACACTATTGGGTGAAGTTTGGTTGACTTCTGCGCAGCGGTTTGGATGTTAACATCAAAATTACATTTCTCGGCCATATCGCATAGATCTCACTGTGAAAAGGCTTAAATGGCTTTTTTGACATAAGTTTGAGGATTGCGCTCAAATCAAATGTCCTAGAAATAAATTTCCAAATGTAACTACTAGATTGTGATAAAATACACTATTGGGTGAAGTTTGGTTGACTTCTGCGCAGCGGTTTGGGAGTGAACATCAAAATTACATTTCTCGGCCATATCGCATAGATCTCACTGTGAAAAGGCTTAAATGACTTTTTTTAATTAAGTTTGAAGATTGCGCTCAAACCAAATGTCCTAAAACTAAATTTCCAAATGTAACTACTAGATTGTGGTAAAATACACTATTGGGTGAAGTTTGGTTGTCTTCTGCGCAGCGGTTTGGGAGTTAACATCAATATTACATTTCTCGGCCATATCGCATAGATCTCACTGTGAAAAGGCTTAAATGGCTTTTTTGACCTAAGTTTGAGAATTGCGCTCAAATCAAATGTCCTAGAACCAAATTTCCACATGTAACTACTAGATTGTGATACAATACACTATTGGGTGAAGTTTGGTTGACTTCTGCGCAGCGGTTTGGGAGTTAACATCAAAATTACATTTCTCGGCCATATCGCATAGATCTCACTGTGAAAAGGCTTAAATGGCTTTTTTGAACTAAGTTTGAGGATTGCGCTCAAATCAAATGTCCTAAAACTAAATTTCCAAATGTAACTACTAGATTGTGATAAAATACACTATTGGGTGAAGTTTGGTTGACTTCTGCGCAGCGGTTTGGGAGTTAACATCAAAATTACATTTCTTGGCCATATCGCATAGATCTCACTGTGAAAAGGCTTAAATGACTTTTTTTAATTAAGTTTGAAGATTGCGCTCAAACCAAATGTCCTAGAACTAAATTTCCAAATGTAACTACTAGATTATGATAAAATACACTATTGGGTGAAGTTTGGTTGACTTCTGCGCAGCGGTTTAGGAGTTAACATCAAAATTACATTTCTCGGCCATATCGCATAGATCTCACTGTGAAAAGGCTTAAATGGCTTTTTTGACCTAAGTTTGAGGATTGCGCTCAAATCAAATGTCCTAGAACTAAATTTCCAAATGTAACTACTAGATTGTGGTAAAATACACTATTGGGTGAAGTTTGGTTGTCTTCTGCGCAGCGGTTTGGGAGTTAACATCAAAATTACATTTCTCGGCCATATCGCATAGATCTCACTGTGAAAAGGCTTAAATGGC
The DNA here is from genome assembly GCF_030265065.1 of Corythoichthys intestinalis. NCBI lineage: Eukaryota > Metazoa > Chordata > Actinopteri > Syngnathiformes > Syngnathidae > Corythoichthys > Corythoichthys intestinalis. The sequence continues at coordinate 3,151,375 of NW_026651594.1, read as the reverse complement.
TTTTTTGACCTAAGTTTGAGAATTGCGCTCAAATCAAATGTCCTAGAACCAAATTTCCACATGTAACTACTAGATTGTGATACAATACACTATTGGGTGAAGTTTGGTTGACTTCTGCGCAGCGGTTTGGGAGTTAACATCAAAATTACATTTCTCGGCCATATCGCATAGATCTCACTGTGAAAAGGCTTAAATGGCTTTTTTGACCTAAGTTTGAGGATTGCGCTCAAATCAAATGTCCTAGAACCAAATTTCCACATGTAACTACTAGATTGTGATACAATACACTATTGGGTGAAGTTTGGTTGACTTCTGCGCAGCGGTTTGGGAGTTAACATCAAAATTACATTTCTCGGCCATATCGCATAGATCTCACTGTGAAAAGGCTTAAATGGCTTTTTTGACCTAAGTTTGAGGATTGCGCTCAAATCAAATGTCCTAGAAATAAATTTCCAAATGTAACTACTAGATTGTGATAAAATACACTATTGGGTGAAGTTTGGTTGACTTCTGCGCAGCGGTTTGGGAGTGAACATCAAAATTACATTTCTCGGCCATATCGCATAGATCTCACTGTGAAAAGGCTTAAATGACTTTTTTTAATTAAGTTTGAAGATTGCGCTCAAACCAAATGTCCTAAAACTAAATTTCCAAATGTAACTACTAGATTGTGGTAAAATACACTATTGGGTGAAGTTTGGTTGTCTTCTGCGCAGCGGTTTGGGAGTTAACATCAATATTACATTTCTCGGCCATATCGCATAGATCTCACTGTGAAAAGGCTTAAATGGCTTTTTTGACCTAAGTTTGAGAATTGCGCTCAAATCAAATGTCCTAGAACCAAATTTCCACATGTAACTAATAGATTGTGATACAATACACTATTGGGTGAAGTTTGGTTGACTTCTGCGCAGCGGTTTGGGAGTTAACATCAAAATTACATTTCTCGGCCATATCGCATAGATCTCACTGTGAAAAGGCTTAAATGGCTTTTTTGAACTAAGTTTGAGGATTGCGCTCAAATCAAATGTCCTAGAACTAAATTTCCAAATGTAACTACTAGATTGTGATAAAATACACTATTGGGTGAAGTTTGGTTGACTTCTGCGCAGCGGTTTGGGAGTTAACATCAAAATTACATTTCTTGGCCATATCGCATAGATCTCACTGTGAAAAGGCTTAAATGACTTTTTTTAATTAAGTTTGAAGATTGCGCTCAAACCAAATGTCCTAGAACTAAATTTCCAAATGTAACTACTAGATTATGATAAAATACACTATTGGGTGAAGTTTGGTTGACTTCTGCGCAGCGGTTTAGGAGTTAACATCAAAATTACATTTCTCGGCCATATCGCATAGATCTCACTGTGAAAAGGCTTAAATGGCTTTTTTGACCTAAGTTTGAGGATTGCGCTCAAATCAAATGTCCTAGAACTAAATTTCCAAATGTAACTACTAGATTGTGGTAAAATACACTATTGGGTGAAGTTTGGTTGTCTTCTGCGCAGCGGTTTGGGAGTTAACATCAAAATTACATTTCTCGGCCATATCGCATAGATCTCACTGTGAAAAGGCTTAAATGGCTTTTTTGACCTAAGTTTGAGAATTGCGCTCAAATCAAATGTCCTAGAACCAAATTTCCACATGTAACTACTAGATTGTGATACAATACACTATTGGGTGTAGTTTGGTTGACTTCTGCGCAGCGGTTTGGGAGTTAACATCAAAATTACATTTCTCGGCCATATCGCATAGATCTCACTGTGAAAAGGCTTAAATGGCTTTTTTGACCTAAGTTTGAGGATTGCGCTCAAATCAAATGTCCTAGAACCAAATTTCCACATGTAACTACTAGATTGTGATACAATACACTATTGGGTGAAGTTTGGTTGACTTCTGCGCAGCGGTTTGGGAGTTAACATCAAAATTACATTTCTCGGCCATATCGCATAGATCTCACTGTGAAAAGGCTTAAATGGCTTTTTTGACCTAAGTTTGAGAATTGCGCTCAAATCAAATGTCCTAGAACCAAATTTCCACATGTAACTACTAGATTGTGATACAATACACTATTGGGTGAAGTTTGGTTGACTTCTGCGCAGCGGTTTGGGAGTTAACATCAAAATTACATTTCTCGTCCATATCGCATAGATCTCACTGTGAAAAGGCTTAAATGACTTTTTTTAATTAAGTTTGAAGATTGCGCTCAAACCAAATGTCCTAGAACTAAATTTCCAAATGTAACTACTAGATTATAATAAAATACACTATTGGGTGAAGTTTGGTTTACTTCTGCGCAGCGGTTTGGGAGTTAACATCAAAATTACATTTCTCGGCCATATCGCATAGATCTCACTGTGAAAAGGCTTAAATGGCTTTTTTGACCTAAGTTTGAGGATTGCGCTCAAATCAAATGTCCTAGAACCAAATTTCCACATGTAACTACTAGATTGTGATACAATACACTAAAGGGTGAAGTTTGGTTGACTTCTGCGCAGCGGTTTGGGAGTGAACATCAAAATTACATTTCTCGGCCATATCGCATAGATCTCACTGTGAAAAGGCTTAAATGACTTTTTTTAATTAAGTTTGAAGATTGCGCTCAAACCAAATGTCCTAAAACTAAATTTCCAAATGTAACTACTAGATTGTGATAAAATACACTATTGGGTGAAGTTTGGTTGACTTCTGCGCAGCGGTTTGGGAGTTAACATCAAAATTACATTTCTCGGCCATATCGCATAGATCTCACTGTGAAAAGGCTTAAATGACTTTTTTTAATTAAGTTTGAAGATTGCGCTCAAACCAAATGTCCTAGAACTAAATTTTCAAATGTAACTACTAGATTATGATAAAATACACTATTGGGTGAAGTTTGGTTTACTTCTGCGCAGCGGTTTGGGAGTTAACATCAAAATTACATTTCTCGGCCATATCGCATAGATCTCACTGTGAAAAGGCTTAAATGACTTTTTTAATTAAGTTTGAAGATTGCGCTCAAACCAAATGTCCTAGAACTAAATTTCCAAATGTAACTACTAGACTATGATAAAATACACTATTGGGTGAAGTTTGGTTTACTTCTGCGCAGCGGTTTGGGAGTTAACATCAAAATTACATTTCTCGGCCATATCGCATAGATCTCACTGTGAAAAGGCTTAAATGGCTTTTTTGACCTAAGTTTGAGGATTGCGCTCAAATCAAATGTCCTAGAACCAAATTTCTACATGTAACTACTAGATTGTGATACAATACACTATTGGGTGAAGTTTGGTTTACTTCTGCGCAGCGGTTTGGGAGTTAACATCAAAATTACATTTCTCGGCCATATCGCATAGATCTCACTGTGAAAAGGCTTAAATGACTTTTTTTAATTAAGTTTGAAGATTGCGCTCAAACCAAATGTCCTAGAACTAAATTTCCAAATGTAACTACTAGATTATGATAAAATACACTATTGGGTGAAGTTTGGTTTACTTCTGCGCAGCGGTTTGGGAGTTAACATCAAAATTACATTTCTCGGCCATATCGCATAGATCTCACTGTGAAAAGGCTTACATGGCTTTTTTGACCTAAGTTTGAGGATTGCGCTCAAATCAAATGTGCTAGAACTAAATTTCCAAATGTAACTACTAGATTGTGATAAAATACACTATTGGGTGAAGTTTGGTTGACTTCTGCGCAGCGGTTTGGGAGTTAACATCAAAATTACATTTCTCGGCCATATCGCATAGATCTCACTGTGAAAAGGCTTAAATGACTTTTTTAATTAAGTTTGAAGATTGCGCTCAAACCAAATGTCCTAGAACTAAATTTCCAAATGTAACTACTAGATTGTGATAAAATACACTATTGGGTGAAGTTTGGTTGACTTCTGCGCAGCGGTTTGGGAGTTAACATCAAAATTACATTTCTCGGCCATATCGCATAGATCTCACTGTGAAAAGGCTTAAATGACTTTTTTTAATTAAGTTTGAAGATTGCGCTCAAACCAAATGTCCTAGAACTAAATTTCCAAATGTAACTACTAGATTATGATACAATACACTATTGGGTGAAGTTTGGTTGACTTCTGCGCAGTGGTTTGGGAGTTAACATCAAAATTACATTTCTCGGCCATATCGCATAGTTGTAATTCTGAAAAGAAAACAAATGTACAAGAAAGCCCATTTTACTCTGCTGTTTATATATATTTTAGGTTTTTAACGAATGTATCTTCAGGCTTTTACTTCACTGTGAAAAGGCTTAAATGGCTTTTTTGACCTAAGTTTGAGGATTGCGCTCAAATCAAATGTCCTAGAACCAAATTTCCACATGTAACTACTAGATTGTGATACAATACACTAAAGGGTGAAGTTTGGTTGACTTCTGCGCAGCGGTTTGGGAGTGAACATCAAAATTACATTTCTCGGCCATATCGCACAGATCTCACTGTGAAAAGGCTTAAATGACTTTTTTTAATTAAGTTTGAAGATTGCGCTCAAACCAAATGTCCTAAAACTAAATTTCCAAATGTAACTACTAGATTGTGATAAAATACACTATTGGGTGAAGTTTGGTTGACTTCTGCGCAGCGGTTTGGGAGTTAACATCAAAATTACATTTCTCGGCCATATCGCATAGATCTCACTGTGAAAAGGCTTAAATGACTTTTTTTAATTAAGTTTGAAGATTGCGCTCAAACCAAATGTCCTAGAACTAAATTTCCAAATGTAACTACTAGATTATGATAAAATACACTATTGGGTGAAGTTTGGTTTACTTCTGCGCAGCGGTTTGGGAGTTAACATCAAAATTACATTTCTCGGCCATATCGCATAGATCTCACTGTGAAAAGGCTTAAATGGCTTTTTTGACCTAAGTTTGAGGATTGCGCTCAAATCAAATGTCCTAGAACCAAATTTCCACATGTAACTACTAGATTGTGATACAATACACTAAAGGGTGAAGTTTGGTTGACTTCTGCGCAGCGGTTTGGGAGTGAACATCAAAATTACATTTCTCGGCCATATCGCACAGATCTCACTGTGAAAAGGCTTAAATGACTTTTTTTAATTAAGTTTGAAGATTGCGCTCAAACCAAATGTCCTAAAACTAAATTTCCAAATGTAACTACTAGATTGTGATAAAATACACTATTGGGTGAAGTTTGGTTGACTTCTGCGCAGCGGTTTGGGAGTTAACATCAAAATTACATTTCTCGGCCATATCGCATAGATCTCACTGTGAAAAGGCTTAAATGACTTTTTTTAATTAAGTTTGAAGATTGCGCTCAAACCAAATGTCCTAGAACCAAATTTCCACATGTAACTACTAGATTGTGATACAATACACTATTGGGTGAAGTTTGGTTGACTTCTGCGCAGCGGTTTGGGAGTTAACATCAAAATTACATTTCTCGCCATATCGCATAGATCTCACTGTGAAAAGGCTTAAATGACTTTTTTTAATTAAGTTTGAAGATTGCGCTCAAACCAAATGTCCTAGAACTAAATTTCCAAATGTAACTACTAGATTGTGATAAAATACACTATTGGGTGAAGTTTAGTTTACTTCTGCGCAGCGGTTTGGGAGTTAACATCAAAATTACATTTCTCGGCCATATCGCATAGATCTCACTGTGAAAAGGCTTAAATGGCTTTTTTGACCTAAGTTTGAGGATTGCGCTCAAATCAAATGTCCTAGAACCAAATTTCCACATGTAACTACTAGATTGTGATACAATACACTATTGGGTGAAGTTTGGTTGACTTCTGCGCAGCGGTTTGGGAGTTAACATCAAAATTACATTTCTCGGCCATATCGCATAGATCTCACTGTGAAAAGGCTTAAATGACTTTTTTTAATTAAGTTTGAAGATTGCGCTCAAACCAAATGTCCTAAAACTAAATTTCAAAATGTAACTACTAGATTGTGATAAAATACACTATTGGGTGAAGTTTGGTTGACTTCTGCGCAGCGGTTTGGGAGTTAACATCAAAATTACATTTCTCGGCCATATCGCATAGATCTCACTGTGAAAAGGCTTAAATGACTTTTTTTAATTAAGTTTGAAGATTGCGCTCAAACCAAATGTCCTAGAACTAAATTTCCAAATGTAACTACTAGATTGTGATAAAATACACTATTGGGTGAAGTTTAGTTTACTTCTGCGCAGCGGTTTGGGAGTTAACATCAAAATTACATTTCTCGGCCATATCGCATAGATCTCACTGTGAAAAGGCTTAAATGGCTTTTTTGACCTAAGTTTGAGGATTGCGCTCAAATCAAATGTCCTAGAACCAAATTTCCACATGTAACTACTAGATTGTGATACAATACACTATTGGGTGAAGTTTGGTTGACTTCTGCGCAGCGGTTTGGGAGTTAACATCAAAATTACATTTCTCGGCCATATCGCATAGATCTCACTGTGAAAAGGCTTAAATGGCTTTTTTGACCTAAGTTTGAGAATTGCGCTCAAATCAAATGTCCTAGAACCAAATTTCCACATGTAACTACTAGATTGTGATACAATACACTATTGGGTGAAGTTTGGTTGACTTCTGCGCAGCGGTTTGGGAGTTAACATCAAAATTACATTTCTCGCCATATCGCATAGATCTCACTGTGAAAAGGCTTAAATGACTTTTTTTAATTAAGTTTGAAGATTGCGCTCAAACCAAATGTCCTAGAACTAAATTTCCAAATGTAACTACTAGATTATGATAAAATACACTATTGGGTGAAGTTTGGTTTACTTCTGCGCAGCGGTTTGGGAGTTAACATCAAAATTACATTTCTCGGCCATATCGCATAGATCTCACTGTGAAAAGGCTTAAATGGCTTTTTTGACCTAAGTTTGAGGATTGCGCTCAAATCAAATGTCCTAGAACCAAATTTCTACATGTAACTACTAGATTGTGATACAATACACTATTGGGTGAAGTTTGGTTTACTTCTGCGCAGCGGTTTGGGAGTTAACATCAAAATTACATTTCTCGGCCATATCGCATAGATCTCACTGTGAAAAGGCTTAAATGACTTTTTTTAATTAAGTTTGAAGATTGCGCTCAAACCAAATGTCCTAGAACTAAATTTCCAAATGTAACTACTAGATTATGATAAAATACACTATTGGGTGAAGTTTGGTTGACTTCTGCGCAGCGGTTTGGGAGTTAACATCAAAATTACATTTCTCGGCCATATCGCATAGATCTCACTGTGAAAAGGCTTAAATGACTTTTTTTAATTAAGTTTGAAGATTGCGCTCAAACCAAATGTCCTAGAACTAAATTTCCAAATGTAACTACTAGATTATGATAAAATACACTATTGGGTGAAGTTTGGTTGACTTCTGCGCAGCGGTTTGGGAGTTAACATCAAAATTACATTTCTCGGCCATATCGCATAGATCTCACTGTGAAAAGGCTTAAATGGCTTTTTTGACCTAAGTTTGAGGATTGCGCTCAAATCAAATGTCCTAGAACCAAATTTCCACATGTAACTACTAGATTGTGATACAATACACTAATGGGTTGACTTCTGCGCAGCGGTTTGGGAGTGAACATCAAAATTACATTTCTCGGCCATATCGCATAGATCTCACTGTGAAAAGGCTTAAATGACTTTTTTTAATTAAGTTTGAAGATTGCGCTCAAACCAAATGTCCTAAAACTAAATTTCCAAATGTAACTATAGATTGTGATAAAATACACTATTGGGTGAAGTTTGGTTGACTTCTGCGCAGCGGTTTGGGAGTTAACATCAAAATTACATTTCTCGGCCATATCGCATAGATCTCACTGTGAAAAGGCTTAAATGACTTTTTTTAATTAAGTTTGAAGATTGCGCTCAAACCAAATGTCCTAAAACTAAATTTCCAAATGTAACTACTAGATTGTGATAAAATACACTATTGGGTGAAGTTTGGTTGACTTCTGCGCAGCGGTTTGGGAGTTAACATCAAAATTACATTTCTCGGCCATATCGCATAGATCTCACTGTGAAAAGGCTTTAATGACTTTTTTAAATTAAGTTTGAAGATTGCGCTCAAACCAAATGTCCTAGAACTAAATTTCCAAATGTAACTACTAGATTATGATAAAATACACTATTGGGTGAAGTTTGGTTGACTTCTGCGCAGCGGTTTGGGAGTTAACATCAAAATTACATTTCTCGGCCATATCGCATAGATCTCACTGTGAAAAGGCTTAAATGACTTTTTTTAATTAAGTTTGAAGATTGCGCTCAAACCAAATGTCCTAGAACTAAATTTCCAAATGTAACTACTAGATTATGATAAAATACACTATTGGGTGAAGTTTGGTTTACTTCTGCGCAGCGGTTTGGGAGTTAACATTAAAATTACATTTCTCGGCCATATCGCATAGATCTCACTGTGAAAAGGCTTAAATGACTTTTTTTAATTAAGTTTGAGGATTGCGCTCAAACCAAATGTCCTAGAACTAAATTTCCAAATGTAACTACTAGATTATGATAAAATACACTATTGGGTGAAGTTTGGTTGACTTCTGCGCAGCGGTTTGGGAGTTAACATCAAAATTACATTTCTCGGCCATATCGCATAGATCTCACTGTGAAAAGGCTTAAATGACTTTTTTTAATGAAGTTTGAAGATTGCGCTCAAACCAAATGTCCTAGAACTAAATTTCCAAATGTAACTACTAGATTATGATAAAATACACTATTGGGTGAAGTTTGGTTTACTTCTGCGCAGCGGTTTGGGAGTTAACATCAAAATTACATTTCTCGGCCATATCGCATAGATCTCACTGTGAAAAGGCTTACATGGCTTTTTTGACCTAAGTTTGAGGATTGCGCTCAAATCAAATGTGCTAGAACTAAATTTCCAAATGTAACTACTAGATTGTGATAAAATACACTATTGGGTGAAGTTTTTTTGACTTCTGCGCAGCGGTTTGGGAGTTAACATCAAAATTACATTTCTCGGCCATATCGCATAGATCTCACTGTGAAAAGGCTTAAATGACTTTTTTAATTAAGTTTGAAGATTGCGCTCAAACCAAATGTCCTAGAACTAAATTTCCAAATGTAACTACTAGATTGTGATAAAATACACTATTGGGTGAAGTTTGGTTGACTTCTGCGCAGCGGTTTGGGAGTTAACATCAAAATTACATTTCTCGGCCATATCGCATAGATCTCACTGTGAAAAGGCTTAAATGACTTTTTTTAATTAAGTTTGAAGATTGCGCTCAAACCAAATGTCCTAGAACTAAATTTCCAAATGTAACTACTAGATTATGATACAATACACTATTGGGTGAAGTTTGGTTGACTTCTGCGCAGCGGTTTGGGAGTTAACATCAAAATTACATTTCTCGGCCATATCGCATAGATCTCACTGTGAAAAGGCTTAAATGGCTTTTTTGACCTAAGTTTGAGGATTGCGCTCAAATCAAATGTCCTAGAACCAAATTTCCACATGTAACTACTAGATTGTGATACAATACACTAAAGGGTGAAGTTTGGTTGACTTCTGCGCAGCGGTTTGGGAGTGAACATCAAAATTACATTTCTCGGCCATATCGCATAGATCTCACTGTGAAAAGGCTTAAATGACTTTTTTTAATTAAGTTTGAAGATTGCGCTCAAACCAAATGTCCTAAAACTAAATTTCCAAATGTAACTACTAGATTGTGATAAAATACACTATTGGGTGAAGTTTGGTTGACTTCTGCGCAGCGGTTTGGGAGTTAACATCAAAATTACATTTCTCGGCCATATCGCATAGATCTCACTGTGAAAAGGCTTAAATGACTTTTTTCAATTAAGTTTGAAGATTGCGCTCAAACCAAATGTCCTAGAACTAAATTTCCAAATGTAACTACTAGATTGTGATAAAATACACTATTGGGTGAAGTTTAGTTTACTTCTGCGCAGCGGTTTGGGAGTTAACATCAAAATTACATTTCTCGGCCATATCGCATAGATCTCACTGTGAAAAGGCTTAAATGGCTTTTTTGACCTAAGTTTGAGGATTGCGCTCAAATCAAATGTCCTAGAACCAAATTTCCACATGTAACTACTAGATTGTGATACAATACACTATTGGGTGAAGTTTGGTTGACTTCTGCGCAGCGGTTTGGGAGTTAACATCAAAATTACATTTCTCGGCCATATCGCATAGATCTCACTGTGAAAAGGCTTAAATGGCTTTTTTGACCTAAGTTTGAGAATTGCGCTCAAATCAAATGTCCTAGAACCAAATTTCCACATGTAACTACTAGATTGTGATACAATACACTATTGGGTGAAGTTTGGTTGACTTCTGCGCAGCGGTTTGGGAGTTAACATCAAAATTACATTTCTCGCCATATCGCATAGATCTCACTGTGAAAAGGCTTAAATGACTTTTTTTAATTAAGTTTGAAGATTGCGCTCAAACCAAATGTCCTAGAACTAAATTTCCAAATGTAACTACTAGATTATGATAAAATACACTATTGGGTGAAGTTTGGTTTACTTCTGCGCAGCGGTTTGGGAGTTAACATCAAAATTACATTTCTCGGCCATATCGCATAGATCTCACTGTGAAAAGGCTTAAATGGCTTTTTTGACCTAAGTTTGAGGATTGCGCTCAAATCAAATGTCCTAGAACCAAATTTCTACATGTAACTACTAGATTGTGATACAATACACTATTGGGTGAAGTTTGGTTTACTTCTGCGCAGCGGTTTGGGAGTTAACATCAAAATTACATTTCTCGGCCATATCGCATAGATCTCACTGTGAAAAGGCTTAAATGACTTTTTTTAATTAAGTTTGAAGATTGCGCTCAAACCAAATGTCCTAGAACTAAATTTCCAAATGTAACTACTAGATTATGATAAAATACACTATTGGGTGAAGTTTGGTTGACTTCTGCGCAGCGGTTTGGGAGTTAACATCAAAATTACATTTCTCGGCCATATCGCATAGATCTCACTGTGAAAAGGCTTAAATGACTTTTTTTAATTAAGTTTGAAGATTGCGCTCAAACCAAATGTCCTAGAACTAAATTTCCAAATGTAACTACTAGATTATGATAAAATACACTATTGGGTGAAGTTTGGTTTACTTCTGCGCAGCGGTTTGGGAGTTAACATCAAAATTACATTTCTCGGCCATATCGCATAGATCTCACTGTGAAAAGGCTTAAATGGCTTTTTTGACCTAAGTTTGAGGATTGCGCTCAAATCAAATGTCCTAGAACCAAATTTCCACATGTAACTACTAGATTGTGATACAATACACTAATGGGTGAAGTTTGGTTGACTTCTGCGCAGCGGCTTGGGAGTGAACATCAAAATTACATTTCTCGGCCATATCGCATAGATCTCACTGTGAAAAGGCTTAAATGACTTTTTTTAATTAAGTTTGAAGATTGCGCTCAAACCAAATGTCCTAAAACTAAATTTCCAAATGTAACTATAGATTGTGATAAAATACACTATTGGGTGAAGTTTGGTTGACTTCTGCGCAGCGGTTTGGGAGTTAACATCAAAATTACATTTCTCGGCCATATCGCATAGATCTCACTGTGAAAAGGCTTAAATGACTTTTTTTAATTAAGTTTGAAGATTGCGCTCAAACCAAATGTCCTAAAACTAAATTTCCAAATGTAACTACTAGATTGTGATAAAATACACTATTGGGTGAAGTTTGGTTGACTTCTGCGCAGCGGTTTGGGAGTTAACATCAAAATTACATTTCTCGGCCATATCGCATAGATCTCACTGTGAAAAGGCTTAAATGACTTTTTTAAATTAAGTTTGAAGATTGCGCTCAAACCAAATGTCCTAGAACTAAATTTCCAAATGTAACTACTAGATTATGATAAAATACACTATTGGGTGAAGTTTGGTTGACTTCTGCGCAGCGGTTTGGGAGTTAACATCAAAATTACATTTCTCGGCCATATCGCATAGATCTCACTGTGAAAAGGCTTAAATGACTTTTTTTAATTAAGTTTGAAGATTGCGCTCAAACCAAATGTCCTAGAACTAAATTTCCAAATGTAACTACTAGATTATGATAAAATACACTATTGGGTGAAGTTTGGTTTACTTCTGCGCAGCGGTTTGGGAGTTAACATCAAAATTACATTTCTCGGCCATATCGCATAGATCTCACTGTGAAAAGGCTTAAATGGCTTTTTTGACCTAAGTTTGAGGATTGCGCTCAAATCAAATGTCCTAGAACGAAATTTCCACATGTACCTACTAGATTGTGATACAATACACTATTGGGTGAAGTTTGGTTTACTTCTGCGCAGCGGTTTGGGAGTTAACATCAAAATTACATTTCTCGGCCATATCGCATAGATCTCACTGTGAAAAGGCTTAAATGGCTTTTTTGACCTAAGTTTGAGAATTGCGCTCAAATCAAATGTCCTAGAACCAAATTTCCACATGTAACTACTAGATTGTGATACAATACACTATTGGGTGAAGTTTGGTTGACTTCTGCGCAGCGGTTTGGGAGTTAACATCAAAATTACATTTCTCGGCCATATCGCATAGATCTCACTGTGAAAAGGCTTAAATGACTTTTTTAAATTAAGTTTGAAGATTGCGCTCAAACCAAATGTCCTAGAACTAAATTTCCAAATGTAACTACTAGATTATGATAAAATACACTATTGGGTGAAGTTTGGTTTACTTCTGCGCAGCGGTTTGGGAGTTAACATCAAAATTACATTTCTCGGCCATATCGCATAGATCTCACTGTGAAAAGGCTTAAATGGCTTTTTTGACCTAAGTTTGAGGATTGCGCTCAAATCAAATGTCCTAGAACCAAATTTCCACATGTAACTACTAGATTGTGATACAATACACTAATGGGTGAAGTTTGGTTGACTTCTGCGCAGCGGTTTGGGAGTGAACATCAAAATTACATTTCTCGGCCATATCGCATAGATCTCACTGTGAAAAGGCTTAAATGACTTTTTTTAATTAAGTTTGAAGATTGCGCTCAAACCAAATGTCCTAAAACTAAATTTCCAAATGTAACTATAGATTGTGATAAAATACACTATTGGGTGAAGTTTGGTTGACTTCTGCGCAGCGGTTTGGGAGTTAACATCAAAATTACATTTCTCGGCCATATCGCATAGATCTCACTGTGAAAAGGCTTAAATGGCTTTTTTGACCTAAGTTTGAGGATTGCGCTCAAATCAAATGTCCTAGCAATAAATTTCCAAATGTAACTACTAGATTGTGATAAAATACACTATTGGGTGAAGTTTGGTTGACTTCTGCGCAGCGGTTTGGGAGTTAACATCAAAATTACATTTCTCGGCCATATCGCATACATCTCACTGTGAAAAGGCTTAAATGACTTTTTTTAATTAAGTTTGAAGATTGCGCTCAAACCAAATGTCCTAGAACTAAATTTCCAAATGTAACTACTAGATTATGATACAATACACTATTGGGTGAAGTTTGGTTGACTTCTGCGCAGCGGTTTGGGAGTTAACATCAAAATTACATTTCTCGGCCATATCGCATAGATCTCACTGTGAAAAGGCTTAAATGGCTTTTTTGACCTAAGTTTGAGGATTGCGCTCAAATCAAATGTCCTAGAACCAAATTTCCACATGTAACTACTAGATTGTGATACAATACACTAAAGGGTGAAGTTTGGTTGACTTCTGCGCAGCGGTTTGGGAGTGAACATCAAAATTACATTTCTCGGCCATATCGCATAGATCTCACTGTGAAAAGGCTTAAATGACTTTTTTTAATTAAGTTTGAAGATTGCGCTCAAACCAAATGTCCTAAAACTAAATTTCCAAATGTAACTACTAGATTGTGATAAAATACACTATTGGGTGAAGTTTGGTTGACTTCTGCGCAGCGGTTTGGGAGTTAACATCAAAATTACATTTCTCGGCCATATCGCATAGATCTCACTGTGAAAAGGCTTAAATGACTTTTTTTAATTAAGTTTGAAGATTGCGCTCAAACCAAATGTCCTAGAACTAAATTTCCAAATGTAACTACTAGATTATGATAAAATACACTATTGGGTGAAGTTTGGTTGACTTCTGCGCAGCGGTTTGGGAGTTAACATCAAAATTACATTTCTCGGCCATATCGCATAGATCTCACTGTGAAAAGGCTTAAATGGCTTTTTTGACCTAAGTTTGAGGATTGCGCTCAAATCAAATGTCCTAGAACCAAATTTCCACATGTAACTACTAGATTGTGATACAATACACTATTGGGTGAAGTTTGGTTTACTTCTGCGCAGCGGTTTGGGAGTTAACATCAAAATTACATTTCTCGGCCATATCGCATAGATCTCACTGTGAAAAGGCTTAAATGGCTTTTTTGACCTAAGTTTGAGAATTGCGCTCAAATCAAATGTCCTAGAACCAAATTTCCACATGTAACTACTAGATTGTGATACAATACACTATTGGGTGAAGTTTGGTTGACTTCTGCGCAGCGGTTTGGGAGTTAACATCAAAATTACATTTCTCGGCCATATCGCATAGATCTCACTGTGAAAAGGCTTAAATGACTTTTTTTAATTAAGTTTGAAGATTGCGCTCAAACCAAATGTCCTAAAACTAAATTTCCAAATGTAACTACTAGATTGTGATAAAATACACTATTGGGTGAAGTTTGGTTGACTTCTGCGCAGCGGTTTGGGAGTTAACATCAAAATTACATTTCTCGGCCATATCGCATAGATCTCACTGTGAAAAGGCTTAAATGACTTTTTTTAATTAAGTTTGAAGATTGCGCTCAAACCAAATGTCCTAGAACTAAATTTCCAAATGTAACTACTAGATTATGATAAAATACACTATTGGGTGAAGTTTGGTTTACTTCTGCGCAGCGGTTTGGGAGTTAACATCAAAATTACATTTCTCGGCCATATCGCATAGATCTCACTGTGAAAAGGCTTAAATGGCTTTTTTGACCTAAGTTTGAGGATTGCGCTCAAATCAAATGTGCTAGAACTAAATTTCCAAATGTAACTACTAGATTGTGATAAAATACACTATTGGGTGAAGTTTGGTTGACTTCTGCGCAGTGGTTTGGGAGTTAACATCAAAATTACATTTCTCGGCCATATCGCATAGATCTCACTGTGAAAAGGCTTAAATGACTTTTTTTAATTAAGTTTGAAGATTGCGCTCAAACCAAATGTCCTAGAACTAAATTTCCAAATGTAACTACTACATTATGATAAAATACACTATTGGGTGAAGTTTGGTTTACTTCTGCGCAACGGTTTGGGAGTTAACATCAAAATTACATTTCTTGGCCATATCGCATAGATCTCACTGTGAAAAGGCTTAAATGGCTTTTTTGACCTAAGTTTGAGGATTGCGCTCAAATCAAATGTCCTAGAACGAAATTTCCACATGTACCTACTAGATTGTGATACAATACACTATTGGGTGAAGTTTGGTTTACTTCTGCGCAGCGGTTTGGGAGTTAACATCAAAATTACATTTCTCGGCCGTATCGCATAGATCTCACTGTGAAAAGGCTTAAATGGCTTTTTTGACCTAAGTTTGAGAATTGCGCTCAAATCAAATGTCCTAGAACCAAATTTCCACATGTAACTACTAGATTGTGATACAATACACTATTGGGTGAAGTTTGGTTGACTTCTGCGCAGCGGTTTGGGAGTTAACATCAAAATTACATTTCTCGGCCATATCGCATAGATCTCACTGTGAAAAGGCTTAAATTACTTTTTTTTAATTAAGTTTGAAGATTGCGCTCAAACCAAATGTCCTAGAACTAAATTTCCAAATGTAACTACTAGATTATGATAAAATACACTATTGGGTGAAGTTTGGTTTACTTCTGCGCAGCGGTTTGGGAGTTAACATCAAAATTACATTTCTCGGCCATATCGCATAGATCTCACTGTGAAAAGGCTTAAATGGCTTTTTTGACCTAAGTTTGAGGATTGCGCTCAAATCAAATGTCCTAGAACCAAATTTCCACATGTAACTACTAGATTGTGATACAATACACTATTGGGTGAAGTTTGGTTGACTTCTGCGCAGCGGTTTGGGAGTTAACATCAAAATTACATTTCTCGGCCATATCGCATAGATCTCACTGTGAAAAGGCTTAAATGGCTTTTTTGACCTAAGTTTGAGAATTGCGCTCAAATCAAATGTCCTAGAACCAAATTTCCACATGTAACTACTAGATTGTGATACAATACACTATTGGGTGAAGTTTGGTTGACTTCTGCGCAGCGGTTTGGGAGTTAACATCAAAATTACATTTCTCGGCCATATCGCATAGATCTCACTGTGAAAAGGCTTAAATGACTTTTTTTAATTAAGTTTGAAGATTGCGCTCAAACCAAATGTCCTAGAACTAAATTTCCAAATGTAACTACTAGATTATGATAAAATACACTATTGGGTGAAGTTTGGTTTACTTCTGCGCAGCGGTTTGGGAGTTAACATCAAAATTACATTTCTCGGCCATATCGCATAGATCTCACTGTGAAAAGGCTTAAATGGCTTTTTTGACCTAAGTTTGAGGATTGCGCTCAAATCAAATGTCCTAGAACCAAATTTCCACATGTAACTACTAGATTGTGATACAATACACTAATGGGTGAAGTTTGGTTGACTTCTGCGCAGCGGTTTGGGAGTGAACATCAAAATTACATTTCTCGGCCATATCGCATAGATCTCACTGTGAAAAGGCTTAAATGACTTTTTTTAATTAAGTTTGAAGATTGCGCTCAAACCAAATGTCCTAAAACTAAATTTCCAAATGTAACTATAGATTGTGATAAAATACACTATTGGGTGAAGTTTGGTTGACTTCTGCGCAGCGGTTTGGATGTTAACATCAAAATTACATTTCTCGGCCATATCGCATAGATCTCACTGTGAAAAGGCTTAAATGGCTTTTTTGACATAAGTTTGAGGATTGCGCTCAAATCAAATGTCCTAGAAATAAATTTCCAAATGTAACTACTAGATTGTGATAAAATACACTATTGGGTGAAGTTTGGTTGACTTCTGCGCAGCGGTTTGGGAGTGAACATCAAAATTACATTTCTCGGCCATATCGCATAGATCTCACTGAGAAAAGGCTTAAATGACTTTTTTTAATTAAGTTTGAAGATTGCGCTCAAACCAAATGTCCTAAAACTAAATTTCCAAATGTAACTACTAGATTGTGGTAAAATACACTATTGGGTGAAGTTTGGTTGTCTTCTGCGCAGCGGTTTGGGAGTTAACATCAATATTACATTTCTCGGCCATATCGCATAGATCTCACTGTGAAAAGGCTTAAATGGCTTTTTTGACCTAAGTTTGAGAATTGCGCTCAAATCAAATGTCCTAGAACCAAATTTCCACATGTAACTACTAGATTGTGATACAATACACTATTGGGTGAAGTTTGGTTGACTTCTGCGCAGCGGTTTGGGAGTTAACATCAAAATTACATTTCTCGGCCATATCGCATAGATCTCACTGTGAAAAGGCTTAAATGGCTTTTTTGAACTAAGTTTGAGGATTGCGCTCAAATCAAATGTCCTAGAACTAAATTTCCAAATGTAACTACTAGATTGTGATAAAATACACTATTGGGTGAAGTTTGGTTGACTTCTGCGCAGCGGTTTGGGAGTTAACATCAAAATTACATTTCTCGGCCATATCGCATAGATCTCACTGTGAAAAGGCTTAAATGACTTTTTTTAATTAAGTTTGAAGATTGCGCTCAAACCAAATGTCCTAGAACTAAATTTCCAAATGTAACTACTAGATTATGATAAAATACACTATTGGGTGAAGTTTGGTTGACTTCTGCGCAGCGGTTTAGGAGTTAACATCAAAATTACATTTCTCGGCCATATCGCATAGATCTCACTGTGAAAAGGCTTAAATGGCTTTTTTGACCTAAGTTTGAGGATTGCGCTCAAATCAAATGTCCTAGAACTAAATTTCCAAATGTAACTACTAGATTGTGGTAAAATACACTATTGGGTGAAGTTTGGTTGTCTTCTGCGCAGCGGTTTGGGAGTTAACATCAAAATTACATTTCTCGGCCATATCGCATAGATCTCACTGTGAAAAGGCTTAAATGGCTTTTTTGACCTAAGTTTGAGAATTGCGCTCAAATCAAATGTCCTAGAACCAAATTTCCACATGTAACTACTAGATTGTGATACAATACACTATTGGGTGAAGTTTGGTTGACTTCTGCGCAGTGGTTTGGGAGTTAACATCAAAATTACATTTCTCGGCCATATCGCATAGATCTCACTGTGAAAAGGCTTAAATGGCTTTTTTGACCTAAGTTTGAGGATTGCGCTCAAATCAAATGTCCTAGAACCAAATTTCCACATGTAACTACTAGATTGTGATACAATACACTATTGGGTGAAGTTTGGTTGACTTCTGCGCAGCGGTTTGGGAGTTAACATCAAAATTACATTTCTCGGCCATATCGCATAGATCTCACTGTGAAAAGGCTTAAATGGCTTTTTTGACCTAAGTTTGAGAATTGCGCTCAAATCAAATGTCCTAGAACCAAATTTCCACATGTAACTACTAGATTGTGATACAATACACTATTGGGTGAAGTTTGGTTGACTTCTGCGCAGCGGTTTGGGAGTTAACATCAAAATTACATTTCTCGCCATATCGCATAGATCTCACTGTGAAAAGGCTTAAATGACTTTTTTTAATTAAGTTTGAAGATTGCGCTCAAACCAAATGTCCTAGAACTAAATTTCCAAATGTAACTACTAGATTATGATAAAATACACTATTGGGTGAAGTTTGGTTTACTTCTGCGCAGCGGTTTGGGAGTTAACATCAAAATTACATTTCTCGGCCATATCGCATAGATCTCACTGTGAAAAGGCTTAAATGGCTTTTTTGACCTAAGTTTGAGGATTGCGCTCAAATCAAATGTCCTAGAACCAAATTTCTACATGTAACTACTAGATTGTGATACAATACACTATTGGGTGAAGTTTGGTTGACTTCTGCGCAGCGGTTTGGGAGTTAACATCAAAATTACATTTCTCGGCCATATCGCATAGATCTCACTGTGAAAAGGCTTAAATGACTTTTTTTAATTAAGTTTGAAGATTGCGCTCAAACCAAATGTCCTAGAACTAAATTTCCAAATGTAACTACTAGATTATGATAAAATACACTATTGGGTGAAGTTTGGTTTACTTCTGCGCAGCGGTTTGGGAGTTAACATCAAAATTACATTTCTCGGCCATATCGCATAGATCTCACTGTGAAAAGGCTTAAATGGCTTTTTTGACCTAAGTTTGAGGATTGCGCTCAAATCAAATGTCCTAGAACCAAATTTCCACATGTAACTACTAGATTGTGATACAATACACTAATGGGTGAAGTTTGGTTGACTTCTGCGCAGCGGTTTGGGAGTGAACATCAAAATTACATTTCTCGGCCATATCGCATAGATCTCACTGTGAAAAGGCTTAAATGACTTTTTTTAATTAAGTTTGAAGATTGCGCTCAAACCAAATGTCCTAAAACTAAATTTCCAAATGTAACTACTAGATTGTGATAAAATACACTATTGGGTGAAGTTTGGTTGACTTCTGCGCAGCGGTTTGGGAGTTAACATCAAAATTACATTTCTCGGCCATATCGCATAGATCTCACTGTGAAAAGGCTTAAATGACTTTTTTTAATTAAGTTTGAAGATTGCGCTCAAACCAAATGTCCTAGAACTAAATTTCCAAATGTAACTACTAGATTATGATAAAATACACTATTGGGTGAAGTTTGGTTTACTTCTGCGCAACGGTTTGGGAGTTAACATCAAAATTACATTTCTTGGCCATATCGCATAGATCTCACTGTGAAAAGGCTTAAATGGCTTTTTTGACCTAAGTTTGAGGATTGCGCTCAAATCAAATGTCCTAGAACGAAATTTCCACATGTACCTACTAGATTGTGATACAATACACTATTGGGTGAAGTTTGGTTTACTTCTGCGCAGCGGTTTGGGAGTTAACATCAAAATTACATTTCTCGGCCGTATCGCATAGATCTCACTGTGAAAAGGCTTAAATGGCTTTTTTGACCTAAGTTTGAGAATTGCGCTCAAATCAAATGTCCTAGAACCAAATTTCCACATGTAACTACTAGATTGTGATACAATACACTATTGGGTGAAGTTTGGTTGACTTCTGCGCAGCGGTTTGGGAGTTAACATCAAAATTACATTTCTCGGCCATATCGCATAGATCTCACTGTGAAAAGGCTTAAATTACTTTTTTTAATTAAGTTTCAAGATTGCGCTCAAACCAAATGTCCTAGAACTAAATTTCCAAATGTAACTACTAGATTATGATAAAATACACTATTGGGTGAAGTTTGGTTTACTTCTGCGCAGCGGTTTGGGAGTTAACATCAAAATTACATTTCTCGGCCATATCGCATAGATCTCACTGTGAAAAGGCTTAAATGGCTTTTTTGACCTAAGTTTGAGGATTGCGCTCAAATCAAATGTCCTAGAACCAAATTTCCACATGTAACTACTAGATTGTGATACAATACACTATTGGGTGAAGTTTGGTTGACTTCTGCGCAGCGGTTTGGGAGTTAACATCAAAATTACATTTCTCGGCCATATCGCATAGATCTCACTGTGAAAAGGCTTAAATGGCTTTTTTGACCTAAGTTTGAGAATTGCGCTCAAATCAAATGTCCTAGAACCAAATTTCCACATGTAACTACTAGATTGTGATACAATACACTATTGGGTGAAGTTTGGTTGACTTCTGCGCAGCGGTTTGGGAGTTAACATCAAAATTACATTTCTCGGCCATATCGCATAGATCTCACTGTGAAAAGGCTTAAATGACTTTTTTTAATTAAGTTTGAAGATTGCGCTCAAACCAAATGTCCTAGAACTAAATTTCCAAATGTAACTACTAGATTATGATAAAATACACTTTTGGGTGAAGTTTGGTTTACTTCTGCGCAGCGGTTTGGGAGTTAACATCAAAATTACATTTCTCGGCCATATCGCATAGATCTCACTGTGAAAAGGCTTAAATGGCTTTTTTGACCTAAGTTTGAGGATTGCGCTCAAATCAAATGTCCTAGAACCAAATTTCCACATGTAACTACTAGATTGTGATACAATACACTAATGGGTGAAGTTTGGTTGACTTCTGCGCAGCGGTTTGGGAGTGAACATCAAAATTACATTTCTCGGCCATATCGCATAGATCTCACTGTGAAAAGGCTTAAATGACTTTTTTTAATTAAGTTTGAAGATTGCGCTCAAACCAAATGTCCTAAAACTAAATTTCCAAATGTAACTACTAGATTGTGATAAAATACACTATTGGGTGAAGTTTGGTTGACTTCTGCGCAGCGGTTTGGATGTTAACATCAAAATTACATTTCTCGGCCATATCGCATAGATCTCACTGTGAAAAGGCTTAAATGGCTTTTTTGACATAAGTTTGAGGATTGCGCTCAAATCAAATGTCCTAGAAATAAATTTCCAAATGTAACTACTAGATTGTGATAAAATACACTATTGGGTGAAGTTTGGTTGACTTCTGCGCAGCGGTTTGGGAGTGAACATCAAAATTACATTTCTCGGCCATATCGCATAGATCTCACTGTGAAAAGGCTTAAATGACTTTTTTTAATTAAGTTTGAAGATTGCGCTCAAACCAAATGTCCTAAAACTAAATTTCCAAATGTAACTACTAGATTGTGGTAAAATACACTATTGGGTGAAGTTTGGTTGTCTTCTGCGCAGCGGTTTGGGAGTTAACATCAATATTACATTTCTCGGCCATATCGCATAGATCTCACTGTGAAAAGGCTTAAATGGCTTTTTTGACCTAAGTTTGAGAATTGCGCTCAAATCAAATGTCCTAGAACGAAATTTCCACATGTACCTACTAGATTGTGATACAATACACTATTGGGTGAAGTTTGGTTTACTTCTGCGCAGCGGTTTGGGAGTTAACATCAAAATTACATTTCTCGGCCGTATCGCATAGATCTCACTGTGAAAAGGCTTAAATGGCTTTTTTGACCTAAGTTTGAGAATTGCGCTCAAATCAAATGTCCTAGAACCAAATTTCCACATGTAACTACTAGATTGTGATACAATACACTATTGGGTGAAGTTTGGTTGACTTCTGCGCAGCGGTTTGGGAGTTAACATCAAAATTACATTTCTCGGCCATATCGCATAGATCTCACTGTGAAAAGGCTTAAATTACTTTTTTTAATTAAGTTTCAAGATTGCGCTCAAACCAAATGTCCTAGAACTAAATTTCCAAATGTAACTACTAGATTATGATAAAATACACTATTGGGTGAAGTTTGGTTTACTTCTGCGCAGCGGTTTGGGAGTTAACATCAAAATTACATTTCTCGGCCATATCGCATAGATCTCACTGTGAAAAGGCTTAAATGGCTTTTTTGACCTAAGTTTGAGGATTGCGCTCAAATCAAATGTCCTAGAACCAAATTTCCACATGTAACTACTAGATTGTGATACAATACACTATTGGGTGAAGTTTGGTTGACTTCTGCGCAGCGGTTTGGGAGTTAACATCAAAATTACATTTCTCGGCCATATCGCATAGATCTCACTGTGAAAAGGCTTAAATGGCTTTTTTGACCTAAGTTTGAGAATTGCGCTCAAATCAAATGTCCTAGAACCAAATTTCCACATGTAACTACTAGATTGTGATACAATACACTATTGGGTGAAGTTTGGTTGACTTCTGCGCAGCGGTTTGGGAGTTAACATCAAAATTACATTTCTCGGCCATATCGCATAGATCTCACTGTGAAAAGGCTTAAATGACTTTTTTTAATTAAGTTTGAAGATTGCGCTCAAACCAAATGTCCTAGAACTAAATTTCCAAATGTAACTACTAGATTGTGGTAAAATACACTATTGGGTGAAGTTTGGTTGTCTTCTGCGCAGCGGTTTGGGAGTTAACATCAATATTACATTTCTCGGCCATATCGCATAGATCTCACTGTGAAAAGGCTTAAATGGCTTTTTTGACCTAAGTTTGAGAATTGCGCTCAAATCAAATGTCCTAGAACCAAATTTCCACATGTAACTACTAGATTGTGATACAATACACTATTGGGTGAAGTTTGGTTGACTTCTGCGCAGCGGTTTGGGAGTTAACATCAAAATTACATTTCTCGGCCATATCGCATAGATCTCACTGTGAAAAGGCTTAAATGGCTTTTTTGAACTAAGTTTGAGGATTGCGCTCAAATCAAATGTCCTAAAACTAAATTTCCAAATGTAACTACTAGATTGTGATAAAATACACTATTGGGTGAAGTTTGGTTGACTTCTGCGCAGCGGTTTGGGAGTTAACATCAAAATTACATTTCTTGGCCATATCGCATAGATCTCACTGTGAAAAGGCTTAAATGACTTTTTTTAATTAAGTTTGAAGATTGCGCTCAAACCAAATGTCCTAGAACTAAATTTCCAAATGTAACTACTAGATTATGATAAAATACACTATTGGGTGAAGTTTGGTTGACTTCTGCGCAGCGGTTTAGGAGTTAACATCAAAATTACATTTCTCGGCCATATCGCATAGATCTCACTGTGAAAAGGCTTAAATGGCTTTTTTGACCTAAGTTTGAGGATTGCGCTCAAATCAAATGTCCTAGAACCAAATTTCCATATGTAACTACTAGATTGTGATACAATACACTATTGGGTGAAGTTTGGTTGACTTCTGCGCAGCGGTTTGGGAGTTAACATCAAAATTACATTTCTCGGCCATATCGCATAGATCTCACTGTGAAAAGGCTTAAATGGCTTTTTTGACCTAAGTTTGAGAATTGCGCTCAAATCAAATGTCCTAGAACCAAATTTCCATATGTAACTACTAGATTGTGATACAATACACTATTGGGTGAAGTTTGGTTGACTTCTGCGCAGCGGTTTGGGAGTTAACATCAAAATTACATTTCTCGGCCATATCGCATAGATCTCACTGTGAAAAGGCTTAAATGGCTTTTTTGACCTAAGTTTGAAGATTGCGCTCAAATCAAATGTCCTAGAACCAAATTTCCACTTGTAACTACTAGATTGTGATACAATACACTATTGGGTGAAGTTTGGTTGACTTCTGCGCAGCGGTTTGGGAGTTAACATCAAAATTACATTTCTCGGCCATATCGCATAGATCTCACTGTGAAAAGGCTTAAATGACTTTTTTTAATTAAGTTTGAAGATTGCGCTCAAACCAAATGTCCTAGAACTAAATTTCCAAATGTAACTACTAGATTATAATAAAATACACTATTGGGTGAAGTTTGGTTGACTTCTGCGCAGCGGTTTGGATGTTAACATCAAAATTACATTTCTCGGCCATATCGCATAGATCTCACTGTGAAAAGGCTTAAATGGCTTTTTTGACATAAGTTTGAGGATTGCGCTCAAATCAAATGTCCTAGAAATAAATTTCCAAATGTAACTACTAGATTGTGATAAAATACACTATTGGGTGAAGTTTGGTTGACTTCTGCGCAGCGGTTTGGGAGTGAACATCAAAATTACATTTCTCGGCCATATCGCATAGATCTCACTGTGAAAAGGCTTAAATGACTTTTTTTAATTAAGTTTGAAGATTGCGCTCAAACCAAATGTCCTAAAACTAAATTTCCAAATGTAACTACTAGATTGTGGTAAAATACACTATTGGGTGAAGTTTGGTTGTCTTCTGCGCAGCGGTTTGGGAGTTAACATCAATATTACATTTCTCGGCCATATCGCATAGATCTCACTGTGAAAAGGCTTAAATGGCTTTTTTGACCTAAGTTTGAGAATTGCGCTCAAATCAAATGTCCTAGAACCAAATTTCCACATGTAACTACTAGATTGTGATACAATACACTATTGGGTGAAGTTTGGTTGACTTCTGCGCAGCGGTTTGGGAGTTAACATCAAAATTACATTTCTCGGCCATATCGCATAGATCTCACTGTGAAAAGGCTTAAATGGCTTTTTTGAACTAAGTTTGAGGATTGCGCTCAAATCAAATGTCCTAGAACTAAATTTCCAAATGTAACTACTAGATTGTGATAAAATACACTATTGGGTGAAGTTTGGTTGACTTCTGCGCAGCGGTTTGGGAGTTAACATCAAAATTACATTTCTTGGCCATATCGCATAGATCTCACTGTGAAAAGGCTTAAATGACTTTTTTTAATTAAGTTTGAAGATTGCGCTCAAACCAAATGTCCTAGAACTAAATTTCCAAATGTAACTACTAGATTATGATAAAATACACTATTGGGTGAAGTTTGGTTGACTTCTGCGCAGCGGTTTAGGAGTTAACATCAAAATTACATTTCTCGGCCATATCGCATAGATCTCACTGTGAAAAGGCTTAAATGGCTTTTTTGACCTAAGTTTGAGGATTGCGCTCAAATCAAATGTCCTAGAACTAAATTTCCAAATGTAACTACTAGATTGTGGTAAAATACACTATTGGGTGAAGTTTGGTTGTCTTCTGCGCAGCGGTTTGGGAGTTAACATCAAAATTACATTTCTCGGCCATATCGCATAGATCTCACTGTGAAAAGGCTTAAATGGCTTTTTTGACCTAAGTTTGAGAATTGCGCTCAAATCAAATGTCCTAGAACCAAATTTCCACATGTAACTACTAGATTGTGATACAATACACTATTGGGTGAAGTTTGGTTGACTTCTGCGCAGCGGTTTGGGAGTTAACATCAAAATTACATTTCTCGGCCATATCGCATAGATCTCACTGTGAAAAGGCTTAAATGGCTTTTTTGACCTAAGTTTGAGGATTGCGCTCAAATCAAATGTCCTAGAACCAAATTTCCACATGTAACTACTAGATTGTGATACAATACATTATTGGGTGAAGTTTGGTTGACTTCTGCGCAGCGGTTTGGGAGTTAACATCAAAATTACATTTCTCGGCCATATCGCATAGATCTCACTGTGAAAAGGCTTAAATGGCTTTTTTGACCTAAGTTTGAGAATTGCGCTCAAATCAAATGTCCTAGAACCAAATTTCCACTTGTAACTACTAGATTGTGATACAATACACTATTGGGTGAAGTTTGGTTGACTTCTGCGCAGCGGTTTGGGAGTTAACATCAAAATTACATTTCTCGGCCATATCGCATAGATCTCACTGTGAAAAGGCTTAAATTACTTTTTTTAATTAAGTTTGAAGATTGCGCTCAAACCAAATGTCCTAGAACTAAATTTCCAAATGTAACTACTAGATTGTGATAAAATACACTATTGGGTGAAGTTTGGTTGACTTCTGCGCAGCGGTTTGGGAGTGAACATCAAAATTACATTTCTCGGCCATATCGCATAGATCTCACTGTGAAAAGGCTTAAATGACTTTTTTTAATTAAGTTTGAAGATTGCGCTCAAACCAAATGTCCTAGAACTAAATTTCCAAATGTAACTACTAGATTATGATAAAATACACTATTGGGTGAAGTTTGGTTGACTTCTGCGCAGCGGTTTAGGAGTTAACATCAAAATTACATTTCTCGGCCATATCGCATAGATCTCACTGTGAAAAGGCTTAAATGGCTTTTTTGACCTAAGTTTGAGGATTGCGCTCAAATCAAATGTCCTAGAACTAAATTTCCAAATGTAACTACTAGATTGTGGTAAAATACACTATTGGGTGAAGTTTGGTTGTCTTCTGCGCAGCGGTTTGGGAGTTAACATCAAAATTACATTTCTCGGCCATATCGCATAGATCTCACTGTGAAAAGGCTTAAATGGCTTTTTTGACCTAAGTTTGAGAATTGCGCTCAAATCAAATGTCCTAGAACCAAATTTCCACATGTAACTACTAGATTGTGATACAATACACTATTGGGTGAAGTTTGGTTGACTTCTGCGCAGCGGTTTGGGAGTTAACATCAAAATTACATTTCTCGGCCATATCGCATAGATCTCACTGTGAAAAGGCTTAAATGGCTTTTTTGACCTAAGTTTGAGGATTGCGCTCAAATCAAATGTCCTAGAACCAAATTTCCACATGTAACTACTAGATTGTGATACAATACACTATTGGGTGAAGTTTGGTTGACTTCTGCGCAGTGGTTTGGGAGTTAACATCAAAATTACATTTCTCGGCCATATCGCATAGATCTCACTGTGAAAAGGCTTAAATGGCTTTTTTGACCTAAGTTTGAGAATTGCGCTCAAATCAAATGTCCTAGAACCAAATTTCCACATGTAACTACTAGATTGTGATACAATACACTATTGGGTGAAGTTTGGTTGACTTCTGCGCAGCGGTTTGGGAGTTAACATCAAAATTACATTTCTCGTCCATATCGCATAGATCTCACTGTGAAAAGGCTTAAATGACTTTTTTTAATTAAGTTTGAAGATTGCGCTCAAACCAAATGTCCTAGAACTAAATTTCCAAATGTAACTACTAGATTATAATAAAATACACTATTGGGTGAAGTTTGGTTTACTTCTGCGCAGCGGTTTGGGAGTTAACATCAAAATTACATTTCTCGGCCATATCGCATAGATCTCACTGTGAAAAGGCTTAAATGGCTTTTTTGACCTAAGTTTGAGGATTGCGCTCAAATCAAATGTCCTAGAACCAAATTTCCACATGTAACTACTAGATTGTGATACAATACACTAAAGGGTGAAGTTTGGTTGACTTCTGCGCAGCGGTTTGGGAGTGAACATCAAAATTACATTTCTCGGCCATATCGCATAGATCTCACTGTGAAAAGGCTTAAATGACTTTTTTTAATTAAGTTTGAAGATTGCGCTCAAACCAAATGTCCTAAAACTAAATTTCCAAATGTAACTACTAGATTGTGATAAAATACACTATTGGGTGAAGTTTGGTTGACTTCTGCGCAGCGGTTTGGGAGTTAACATCAAAATTACATTTCTCGGCCATATCGCATAGATCTCACTGTGAAAAGGCTTAAATGACTTTTTTTAATTAAGTTTGAAGATTGCGCTCAAACCAAATGTCCTAGAACTAAATTTTCAAATGTAACTACTAGATTATGATAAAATACACTATTGGGTGAAGTTTGGTTTACTTCTGCGCAGCGGTTTGGGAGTTAACATCAAAATTACATTTCTCGGCCATATCGCATAGATCTCACTGTGAAAAGGCTTAAATGACTTTTTTAATTAAGTTTGAAGATTGCGCTCAAACCAAATGTCCTAGAACTAAATTTCCAAATGTAACTACTAGACTATGATAAAATACACTATTGGGTGAAGTTTGGTTTACTTCTGCGCAGCGGTTTGGGAGTTAACATCAAAATTACATTTCTCGGCCATATCGCATAGATCTCACTGTGAAAAGGCTTAAATGGCTTTTTTGACCTAAGTTTGAGGATTGCGCTCAAATCAAATGTCCTAGAACCAAATTTCTACATGTAACTACTAGATTGTGATACAATACACTATTGGGTGAAGTTTGGTTTACTTCTGCGCAGCGGTTTGGGAGTTAACATCAAAATTACATTTCTCGGCCATATCGCATAGATCTCACTGTGAAAAGGCTTAAATGACTTTTTTTAATTAAGTTTGAAGATTGCGCTCAAACCAAATGTCCTAGAACTAAATTTCCAAATGTAACTACTAGATTATGATAAAATACACTATTGGGTGAATTTTGGTTTACTTCTGCGCAGCGGTTTGGGAGTTAACATCAAAATTACATTTCTCGGCCATATCGCATAGATCTCACTGTGAAAAGGCTTACATGGCTTTTTTGACCTAAGTTTGAGGATTGCGCTCAAATCAAATGTGCTAGAACTAAATTTCCAAATGTAACTACTAGATTGTGATAAAATACACTATTGGGTGAAGTTTGGTTGACTTCTGCGCAGCGGTTTGGGAGTTAACATCAAAATTACATTTCTCGGCCATATCGCATAGATCTCACTGTGAAAAGGCTTAAATGACTTTTTTAATTAAGTTTGAAGATTGCGCTCAAACCAAATGTCCTAGAACTAAATTTCCAAATGTAACTACTAGATTGTGATAAAATACACTATTGGGTGAAGTTTGGTTGACTTCTGCGCAGCGGTTTGGGAGTTAACATCAAAATTACATTTCTCGGCCATATCGCATAGATCTCACTGTGAAAAGGCTTAAATGACTTTTTTTAATTAAGTTTGAAGATTGCGCTCAAACCAAATGTCCTAGAACTAAATTTCCAAATGTAACTACTAGATTATGATACAATACACTATTGGGTGAAGTTTGGTTGACTTCTGCGCAGTGGTTTGGGAGTTAACATCAAAATTACATTTCTCGGCCATATCGCATAGATCTCACTGTGAAAAGGCTTAAATGGCTTTTTTGACCTAAGTTTGAGGATTGCGCTCAAATCAAATGTCCTAGAACCAAATTTCCACATGTAACTACTAGATTGTGATACAATACACTAAAGGGTGAAGTTTGGTTGACTTCTGCGCAGCGGTTTGGGAGTGAACATCAAAATTACATTTCTCGGCCATATCGCACAGATCTCACTGTGAAAAGGCTTAAATGACTTTTTTTAATTAAGTTTGAAGATTGCGCTCAAACCAAATGTCCTAAAACTAAATTTCCAAATGTAACTACTAGATTGTGATAAAATACACTATTGGGTGAAGTTTGGTTGACTTCTGCGCAGCGGTTTGGGAGTTAACATCAAAATTACATTTCTCGGCCATATCGCATAGATCTCACTGTGAAAATGCTTAAATGACTTTTTTTAATTAAGTTTGAAAATTGCGCTCAAACCAAATGTCCTAGAACTAAATTTCCAAATGTAACTATTAGATTATGATAAAATACACTATTGGGTGAAGTTTGGTTTACTTCTGCGCAGCGGTTTGGGAGTTAACATCAAAATTACATTTCTCGGCCATATCGCATAGATCTCACTGTGAAAAGGCTTAAATGGCTTTTTTGACCTAAGTTTGAGGATTGCGCTCAAATCAAATGTCCTAGAACCAAATTTCCACATGTAACTACTAGATTGTGATACAATACACTATTGGGTGAAGTTTGGTTGACTTCTGCGCAGCGATTTGGGAGTTAACATCAAAATTACATTTCTCGGCCATATCGCATAGATCTCACTGTGAAAAGGCTTAAATGGCTTTTTTGACCTAAGTTTGAGAATTGCGCTCAAATCAAATGTCCTAGAACCAAATTTCCACATGTAACTACTAGATTGTGATACAATACACTATTGGGTGAAGTTTGGTTGACTTCTGCGCAGCGGTTTGGGAGTTAACATCAAAATTACATTTCTCGCCATATCGCATAGATCTCACTGTGAAAAGGCTTAAATGACTTTTTTTAATTAAGTTTGAAGATTGCGCTCAAACCAAATGTCCTAGAACTAAATTTCCAAATGTAACTACTAGATTATGATAAAATACACTATTGGGTGAAGTTTGGTTTACTTCTGCGCAGCGGTTTGGGAGTTAACATCAAAATTACATTTCTCGGCCATATTGCATAGATCTCACTGTGAAAAGGCTTAAATGGCTTTTTTGACCTAAGTTTGAGGATTGCGCTCAAATCAAATGTCCTAGAACCAAATTTCTACATGTAACTACTAGATTGTGATACAATACACTATTGGGTGAAGTTTGGTTGACTTCTGCGCAGCGGTTTGGGAGGTAACATCAAAATTACATTTCTCGGCCATATCGCATAGATCTCACTGTGAAAAGGCTTAAATGACTTTTTTTAATTAAGTTTGAAGATTGCGCTCAAACCAAATGTCCTAAAACTAAATTTCCAAATGTAACTACTAGATTGTGATAAAATACACTATTGGGTGAAGTTTGGTTGACTTCTGCGCAGCGGTTTGGGAGTTAACATCAAAATTACATTTCTCGGCCATATCGCATAGATCTCACTGTGAAAAGGCTTAAATGACTTTTTTTTAATTAAGTTTGAAGATTGCGCTCAAACCAAATGTCCTAGAACTAAATTTCCAAATGTAACTACTAGATTGTGATAAAATACACTATTGGGTGAAGTTTAGTTTACTTCTGCGCAGCGGTTTGGGAGTTAACATCAAAATTACATTTCTCGGCCATATCGCATAGATCTCACTGTGAAAAGGCTTAAATGGCTTTTTTGACCTAAGTTTGAGGATTGCGCTCAAATCAAATGTCCTAGAACCAAATTTCCACATGTAACTACTAGATTGTGATACAATACACTATTGGGTGAAGTTTGGTTGACTTCTGCGCAGCGGTTTGGGAGTTAACATCAAAATTACATTTCTCGGCCATATCGCATAGATCTCACTGTGAAAAGGCTTAAATGGCTTTTTTGACCTAAGTTTGAGAATTGCGCTCAAATCAAATGTCCTAGAACCAAATTTCCACATGTAACTACTAGATTGTGATACAATACACTATTGGGTGAAGTTTGGTTGACTTCTGCGCAGCGGTTTGGGAGTTAACATCAAAATTACATTTCTCGCCATATCGCATAGATCTCACTGTGAAAAGGCTTAAATGACTTTTTTTAATTAAGTTTGAAGATTGCGCTCAAACCAAATGTCCTAGAACTAAATTTCCAAATGTAACTACTAGATTATGATAAAATACACTATTGGGTGAAGTTTGGTTTACTTCTGCGCAGCGGTTTGGGAGTTAACATCAAAATTACATTTCTCGGCCATATCGCATAGATCTCACTGTGAAAAGGCTTAAATGGCTTTTTTGACCTAAGTTTGAGGATTGCGCTCAAATCAAATGTCCTAGAACCAAATTTCTACATGTAACTACTAGATTGTGATACAATACACTATTGGGTGAAGTTTGGTTTACTTCTGCGCAGCGGTTTGGGAGTTAACATCAAAATTACATTTCTCGGCCATATCGCATAGATCTCACTGTGAAAAGGCTTAAATGACATTTTTTAATTAAGTTTGAAGATTGCGCTCAAACCAAATGTCCTAGAACTAAATTTCCAAACGTAACTACTAGATTATGATAAAATACACTATTGGGTGAAGTTTGGTTGACTTCTGCGCAGCGGTTTGGGAGTTAACATCAAAATTACATTTCTCGGCCATATCGCATAGATCTCACTGTGAAAAGGCTTAAATGACTTTTTTTAATTAAGTTTGAAGATTGCGCTCAAACCAAATGTCCTAGAACTAAATTTCCAAATGTAACTACTAGATTATGATAAAATACACTATTGGGTGAAGTTTGGTTTACTTCTGCCAGCGGTTTGGGAGTTAACATCAAAATTACATTTCTCGGCCATATCGCATAGATCTCACTGTGAAAAGGCTTAAATGGCTTTTTTGACCTAAGTTTGAGGATTGCGCTCAAATCAAATGTCCTAGAACCAAATTTCCACATGTAACTACTAGATTGTGATACAATACACTAATGGGTGAAGTTTGGTTGACTTCTGCGCAGCGGTTTGGGAGTGAACATCAAAATTACATTTCTCGGCCATATCGCATAGATCTCACTGTGAAAAGGCTTAAATGACTTTTTTTAATTAAGTTTGAAGATTGCGCTCAAACCAAATGTCCTAAAACTAAATTTCCAAATGTAACTATAGACTGTGATAAAATACACTATTGGGTGAAGTTTGGTTGACTTCTGCGCAGCGGTTTGGGAGTTAACATCAAAATTACATTTCTCGGCCATATCGCATAGATCTCACTGTGAAAAGGCTTAAATGACTTTTTTTAATTAAGTTTGAAGATTGCGCTCAAACCAAATGTCCTAAAACTAAATTTCCAAATGTAACTACTAGATTGTGATAAAATACACTATTGGGTGAAGTTTGGTTGACTTCTGCGCAGCGGTTTGGGAGTTAACATCAAAATTACATTTCTCGGCCATATCGCAAGGATCTCACTGTGAAAAGGCTTAAATGACTTTTTTAAATTAAGTTTGAAGATTGCGCTCAAACCAAATGTCCTAGAACTAAATTTCCAAATGTAACTACTAGATTATGATAAAATACACTATTGGGTGAAGTTTGGTTGACTTCTGCGCAGCGGTTTGGGAGTTAACATCAAAATTACATTTCTCGGCCATATCGCATAGATCTCACTGTGAAAAGGCTTAAATGACTTTTTTTAATTAAGTTTGAAGATTGCGCTCAAACCAAATGTCCTAGAACTAAATTTCCAAATGTAACTACTAGATTATGATAAAATACACTATTGGGTGAAGTTTGGTTTACTTCTGCGCAGCGGTTTGGGAGTTAACATCAAAATTACATTTCTCGGCCATATCGCATAGATCTCACTGTGAAAAGGCTTAAATGACTTTTTTTAATTAAGTTTGAAGATTGCGCTCAAACCAAATGTCCTAGAACTAAATTTCCAAATGTAACTACTAGATTATGATAAAATACACTATTGGGTGAAGTTTGGTTTACTTCTGCGCAGCGGTTTGGGAGTTAACATCAAAATTACATTTCTCGGCCATATCGCATAGATCTCACTGTGAAAAGGCTTAAATGGCTTTTTTGACCTAAGTTTGAGGATTGCGCTCAAATCAAATGTCCTAGAACGAAATTTCCAC
This sequence comes from Corythoichthys intestinalis, assembly GCF_030265065.1. Classification (NCBI taxonomy): domain Eukaryota; kingdom Metazoa; phylum Chordata; class Actinopteri; order Syngnathiformes; family Syngnathidae; genus Corythoichthys; species Corythoichthys intestinalis. The sequence goes on along the minus strand of NW_026651594.1, from coordinate 3,117,780 downwards.
ATGTACCTACTAGATTGTGATACAATACACTATTGGGTGAAGTTTGGTTTACTTCTGCGCAGCGGTTTGGGAGTTAACATCAAAATTACATTTCTCGGCCATATCGCATAGATCTCACTGTGAAAAGGCTTAAATGGCTTTTTTGACCTAAGTTTGAGGATTGCGCTCAAATCAAATGTCCTAGAACCAAATTTCCACATGTAACTACTAGATTGTGATACAATACACTAATGGGTGAAGTTTGGTTGACTTCTGCGCAGCGGTTTGGGAGTGAACATCAAAATTACATTTCTCGGCCATATCGCATAGATCTCACTGTGAAAAGGCTTAAATGACTTTTTTTAATTAAATTTGAAGATTGCGCTCAAACCAAATGTCCTAAAACTAAATTTCCAAATGTAACTATAGATTGTGATAAAATACACTATTGGGTGAAGTTTGGTTGACTTCTGCGCAGCGGTTTGGGAGTTAACATCAAAATTACATTTCTCGGCCATATCGCATAGATCTCACTGTGAAAAGGCTTAAATGACTTTTTTTAATTAAGTTTGAAGATTGCGCTCAAACCAAATGTCCTAAAACTAAATTTCCAAATGTAACTACTAGATTGTGATAAAATACACTATTGGGTGAAGTTTGGTTGACTTCTGCGCAGCGGTTTGGGAGTTAACATCAAAATTACATTTCTCGGCCATATCGCATAGATCTCACTGTGAAAAGGCTTAAATGACTTTTTTAAATTAAGTTTGAAGATTGCGCTCAAACCAAATGTCCTAGAACTAAATTTCCAAATGTAACTACTAGATTATGATAAAATACACTATTGGGTGAAGTTTGGTTGACTTCTGCGCAGCGGTTTGGGAGTTAACATCAAAATTACATTTCTCGGCCATATCGCATAGATCTCACTGTGAAAAGGCTTAAATGACTTTTTTTAATTAAGTTTGAAGATTGCGCTCAAACCAAATGTCCTAGAACTAAATTTCCAAATGTAACTACTAGATTATGATAAAATACACTATTGGGTGAAGTTTGGTTTACTTCTGCGCAGCGGTTTGGGAGTTAACATCAAAATTACATTTCTCGGCCATATCGCATAGATCTCACTGTGAAAAGGCTTAAATGACTTTTTTTAATTAAGTTTGAAGATTGCGCTCAAACCAAATGTCCTAGAACTAAATTTCCAAATGTAACTACTAGATTATGATAAAATACACTATTGGGTGAAGTTTGGTTTACTTCTGCGCAGCGGTTTGGGAGTTAACATCAAAATTACATTTCTCGGCCATATCGCATAGATCTCACTGTGAAAAGGCTTAAATGGCTTTTTTGACCTAAGTTTGAGGATTGCGCTCAAATCAAATGTCCTAGAACGAAATTTCCACATGTACCTACTAGATTGTGATACAATACACTATTGGGTGAAGTTTGGTTTACTTCTGCGCAGCGGTTTGGGAGTTAACATCAAAATTACATTTCTCGGCCATATCGCATAGATCTCACTGTGAAAAGGCTTAAATGGCTTTTTTGACCTAAGTTTGAGAATTGCGCTCAAATCAAATGTCCTAGAACCAAATTTCCACATGTAACTACTAGATTGTGATACAATACACTATTGGGTGAAGTTTGGTTGACTTCTGCGCAGCGGTTTGGGAGTTAACATCAAAATTACATTTCTCGGCCATATCGCATAGATCTCACTGTGAAAAGGCTTAAATGACTTTTTTTAATGAAGTTTGAAGATTGCGCTCAAACCAAATGTCCTAGAACTAAATTTCCAAATGTAACTACTAGATTATGATAAAATACACTATTGGGTGAAGTTTGGTTTACTTCTGCGCAGCGGTTTGGGAGTTAACATCAAAATTACATTTCTCGGCCATATCGCATAGATCTCACTGTGAAAAGGCTTAAATGGCTTTTTTGACCTAAGTTTGAGGATTGCGCTCAAATCAAATGTCCTAGAACCAAATTTCCACATGTAACTACTAGATTGTGATACAATACACTAATGGGTGAAGTTTGGTTGACTTCTGCGCAGCGGTTTGGGAGTGAACATCAAAATTACATTTCTCGGCCATATCGCATAGATCTCACTGTGAAAAGGCTTAAATGACTTTTTTTAATTAAGTTTGAAGATTGCGCTCAAACCAAATGTCCTAAAACTAAATTTCCAAATGTAACTATAGATTGTGATAAAATACACTATTGGGTGAAGTTTGGTTGACTTCTGCGCAGCGGTTTGGGAGTTAACATCAAAATTACATTTCTCGGCCATATCGCATAGATCTCACTGTGAAAAGGCTTAAATGGCTTTTTTGACCTAAGTTTGAGGATTGCGCTCAAATCAAATGTCCTAGCAATAAATTTCCAAATGTAACTACTAGATTGTGATAAAATACACTATTGGGTGAAGTTTGGTTGACTTCTGCGCAGCGGTTTGGGAGTTAACATCAAAATTACATTTCTCGGCCATATCGCATAGATCTCACTGTGAAAAGGCTTAAATGACTTTTTTTAATTAAGTTTGAAGATTGCGCTCAAACCAAATGTCCTAGAACTAAATTTCCAAATGTAACTACTAGATTATGATAAAATACACTATTGGGTGAAGTTTGGTTTACTTCTGCCAGCGGTTTGGGAGTTAACATCAAAATTACATTTCTCGGCCATATCGCATAGATCTCACTGTGAAAAGGCTTAAATGGCTTTTTTGACCTAAGTTTGAGGATTGCGCTCAAATCAAATGTCCTAGAACCAAATTTCCACATGTAACTACTAGATTGTGATACAATACACTAATGGGTGAAGTTTGGTTGACTTCTGCGCAGCGGTTTGGGAGTGAACATCAAAATTACATTTCTCGGCCATATCGCATAGATCTCACTGTGAAAAGGCTTAAATGACTTTTTTTAATTAAGTTTGAAGATTGCGCTCAAACCAAATGTCCTAAAACTAAATTTCCAAATGTAACTATAGATTGTGATAAAATACACTATTGGGTGAAGTTTGGTTGACTTCTGCGCAGCGGTTTGGGAGTTAACATCAAAATTACATTTCTCGGCCATATCGCATAGATCTCACTGTGAAAAGGCTTAAATGACTTTTTTTAATTAAGTTTGAAGATTGCGCTCAAACCAAATGTCCTAAAACTAAATTTCCAAATGTAACTACTAGATTGTGATAAAATACACTATTGGGTGAAGTTTGGTTGACTTCTGCGCAGCGGTTTGGGAGTTAACATCAAAATTACATTTCTCGGCCATATCGCATAGATCTCACTGTGAAAAGGCTTAAATGACTTTTTTAAATTAAGTTTGAAGATTGCGCTCAAACCAAATGTCCTAGAACTAAATTTCCAAATGTAACTACTAGATTATGATAAAATACACTATTGGGTGAAGTTTGGTTGACTTCTGCGCAGCGGTTTGGGAGTTAACATCAAAATTACATTTCTCGGCCATATCGCATAGATCTCACTGTGAAAAGGCTTAAATGACTTTTTTTAATTAAGTTTGAAGATTGCGCTCAAACCAAATGTCCTAGAACTAAATTTCCAAATGTAACTACTAGATTATGATAAAATACACTATTGGGTGAAGTTTGGTTTACTTCTGCGCAGCGGTTTGGGAGTTAACATCAAAATTACATTTCTCGGCCATATCGCATAGATCTCACTGTGAAAAGGCTTAAATGACTTTTTTTAATTAAGTTTGAAGATTGCGCTCAAACCAAATGTCCTAGAACTAAATGTCCAAATGTAACTACTAGATTATGATAAAATACACTATTGGGTGAAGTTTGGTTTACTTCTGCGCAGCGGTTTGGGAGTTAACATCAAAATTACATTTCTCGGCCATATCGCATAGATCTCACTGTGAAAAGGCTTAAATGGCTTTTTTGACCTAAGTTTGAGGATTGCGCTCAAATCAAATATCCTAGAACGAAATTTCCACATGTACCTACTAGATTGTGATACAATACACTATTGGGTGAAGTTTGGTTTACTTCTGCGCAGCGGTTTGGGAGTTAACATCAAAATTACATTTCTCGGCCATATCGCATAGATCTCACTGTGAAAAGGCTTAAATGACTTTTTTTAAATTAAGTTTGAAGATTGCGCTCAAACCAAATGTCCTAGAACTAAATTTCCAAATGTAACTACTAGATTGTGATAAAATACACTATTGGGTGAAGTTTAGTTTACTTCTGCGCAGCGGTTTGGGAGTTAACATCAAAATTACATTTCTCGGCCATATCGCATAGATCTCACTGTGAAAAGGCTTAAATGGCTTTTTTGACCTAAGTTTGAGGATTGCGCTCAAATCAAATGTCCTAGAACCAAATTTCCACATGTAACTACTAGATTGTGATACAATACACTATTGGGTGAAGTTTGGTTGACTTCTGCGCAGCGGTTTGGGAGTTAACATCAAAATTACATTTCTCGGCCATATCGCATAGATCTCACTGTGAAAAGGCTTAAATGGCTTTTTTGACCTAAGTTTGAGAATTGCGCTCAAATCAAATGTCCTAGAACCAAATTTCCACATGTAACTACTAGATTGTGATACAATACACTATTGGGTGAAGTTTGGTTGACTTCTGCGCAGCGGTTTGGGAGTTAACATCAAAATTACATTTCTCGCCATATCGCATAGATCTCACTGTGAAAAGGCTTAAATGACTTTTTTTAATTAAGTTTGAAGATTGCGCTCAAACCAAATGTCCTAGAACTAAATTTCCAAATGTAACTACTAGATTATGATAAAATACACTATTGGGTGAAGTTTGGTTTACTTCTGCGCAGCGGTTTGGGAGTTAACATCAAAATTACATTTCTCGGCCATATCGCATAGATCTCACTGTGAAAAGGCTTAAATGGCTTTTTTGACCTAAGTTTGAGGATTGCGCTCAAATCAAATGTCCTAGAACCAAATTTCTACATGTAACTACTAGATTGTGATACAATACACTATTGGGTGAAGTTTGGTTTACTTCTGCGCAGCGGTTTGGGAGTTAACATCAAAATTACATTTCTCGGCCATATCGCATAGATCTCACTGTGAAAAGGCTTAAATGACTTTTTTTAATTAAGTTTGAAGATTGCGCTCAAACCAAATGTCCTAGAACTAAATTTCCAAATGTAACTACTAGATTATGATAAAATACACTATTGGGTGAAGTTTGGTTGACTTCTGCGCAGCGGTTTGGGAGTTAACATCAAAATTACATTTCTCGGCCATATCGCATAGATCTCACTGTGAAAAGGCTTAAATGACTTTTTTTAATTAAGTTTGAAGATTGCGCTCAAACCAAATGTCCTAGAACTAAATTTCCAAATGTAACTACTAGATTATGATAAAATACACTATTGGGTGAAGTTTGGTTTACTTCTGCCAGCGGTTTGGGAGTTAACATCAAAATTACATTTCTCGGCCATATCGCATAGATCTCACTGTGAAAAGGCTTAAATGGCTTTTTTGACCTAAGTTTGAGGATTGCGCTCAAATCAAATGTCCTAGAACCAAATTTCCACATGTAACTACTAGATTGTGATACAATACACTAATGGGTGAAGTTTGGTTGACTTCTGCGCAGCGGTTTGGGAGTGAACATCAAAATTACATTTCTCGGCCATATCGCATAGATCTCACTGTGAAAAGGCTTAAATGACTTTTTTTAATTAAATTTGAAGATTGCGCTCAAACCAAATGTCCTAAAACTAAATTTCCAAATGTAACTATAGATTGTGATAAAATACACTATTGGGTGAAGTTTGGTTGACTTCTGCGCAGCGGTTTGGGAGTTAACATCAAAATTACATTTCTCGGCCATATCGCATAGATCTCACTGTGAAAAGGCTTAAATGACTTTTTTTAATTAAGTTTGAAGATTGCGCTCAAACCAAATGTCCTAAAACTAAATTCCCAAATGTAACTACTAGATTGTGATAAAATACACTATTGGGTGAAGTTTGGTTGACTTCTGCGCAGCGGTTTGGGAGTTAACATCAAAATTACATTTCTCGGCCATATCGCATAGATCTCACTGTGAAAAGGCTTAAATGACTTTTTTAAATTAAGTTTGAAGATTGCGCTCAAACCAAATGTCCTAGAACTAAATTTCCAAATGTAACTACTAGATTATGATAAAATACACTATTGGGTGAAGTTTGGTTGACTTCTGCGCAGCGGTTTGGGAGTTAACATCAAAATTACATTTCTCGGCCATATCGCATAGATCTCACTGTGAAAAGGCTTAAATGACTTTTTTTAATTAAGTTTGAAGATTGCGCTCAAACCAAATGTCCTAGAACTAAATTTCCAAATGTAACTACTAGATTATGATAAAATACACTATTGGGTGAAGTTTGGTTTACTTCTGCGCAGCGGTTTGGGAGTTAACATCAAAATTACATTTCTCGGCCATATCGCATAGATCTCACTGTGAAAAGGCTTAAATGACTTTTTTTAATTAAGTTTGAAGATTGCGCTCAAACCAAATGTCCTAGAACTAAATTTCCAAATGTAACTACTAGATTATGATAAAATACACTATTGGGTGAAGTTTGGTTTACTTCTGCGCAGCGGTTTGGGAGTTAACATCAAAATTACATTTCTCGGCCATATCGCATAGATCTCACTGTGAAAAGGCTTAAATGGCTTTTTTGACCTAAGTTTGAGGATTGCGCTCAAATCAAATGTCCTAGAACGAAATTTCCACATGTACCTACTAGATTGTGATACAATACACTATTGGGTGAAGTTTGGTTTACTTCTGCGCAGCGGTTTGGGAGTTAACATCAAAATTACATTTCTCGGCCATATCGCATAGATCTCACTGTGAAAAGGCTTAAATGGCTTTTTTGACCTAAGTTTGAGAATTGCGCTCAAATCAAATGTCCTAGAACCAAATTTCCACATGTAACTACTAGATTGTGATACAATACACTATTGGGTGAAGTTTGGTTGACTTCTGCGCAGCGGTTTGGGAGTTAACATCAAAATTACATTTCTCGGCCATATCGCATAGATCTCACTGTGAAAAGGCTTAAATGACTTTTTTTAATGAAGTTTGAAGATTGCGCTCAAACCAAATGTCCTAGAACTAAATTTCCAAATGTAACTACTAGATTATGATAAAATACACTATTGGGTGAAGTTTGGTTTACTTCTGCGCAGCGGTTTGGGAGTTAACATCAAAATTACATTTCTCGGCCATATCGCATAGATCTCACTGTGAAAAGGCTTAAATGGCTTTTTTGACCTAAGTTTGAGGATTGCGCTCAAATCAAATGTCCTAGAACCAAATTTCTACATGTAACTACTAGATTGTGATACAATACACTATTGGGTGAAGTTTGGTTTACTTCTGCGCAGCGGTTTGGGAGTTAACATCAAAATTACATTTCTCGGCCATATCGCATAGATCTCACTGTGAAAAGGCTTAAATGACTTTTTTTAATTAAGTTTGAAGATTGCGCTCAAACCAAATGTCCTAGAACTAAATTTCCAAATGTAACTACTAGATTATGATAAAATACACTATTGGGTGAAGTTTGGTTGACTTCTGCGCAGCGGTTTGGGAGTTAACATCAAAATTACATTTCTCGGCCATATCGCATAGATCTCACTGTGAAAAGGCTTAAATGACTTTTTTTAATTAAGTTTGAAGATTGCGCTCAAACCAAATGTCCTAAAACTAAATTTCCAAATGTAACTATAGATTGTTATAAAATACACTATTGGGTGAAGTTTGGTTGACTTCTGCGCAGCGGTTTGGGAGTTAACATCAAAATTACATTTCTCGGCCATATCGCATAGATCTCACTGTGAAAAGGCTTAAATGACTTTTTTTAATTAAGTTTGAAGATTTCGCTCAAACCAAATGTCCTAAAACTAAATTTCCAAATGTAACTACTAGATTGTGATAAAATACACTATTGGGTGAAGTTTGGTTGACTTCTGCGCAGCGGTTTGGGAGTTAACATCAAAATTACATTTCTCGGCCATATCGCATAGATCTCACTGTGAAAAGGCTTAAATGACTTTTTTAAATTAAGTTTGAAGATTGCGCTCAAACCAAATGTCCTAGAACTAAATTTCCAAATGTAACTACTAGATTATGATAAAATACACTATTGGGTGAAGTTTGGTTGACTTCTGCGCAGCGGTTTGGGAGTTAACATCAAAATTACATTTCTCGGCCATATCGCATAGATCTCACTGTGAAAAGGCTTAAATGACTTTTTTGAACTAAGTTTGAAGATTGCGCTCAAACCAAATGTCCTAGAACTAAATTTCCAAATGTAACTACTAGATTATGATAAAATACACTATTGGGTGAAGTTTGGTTTACTTCTGCGCAGCGGTTTGGGAGTTAACATCAAAATTACATTTCTCGGCCATATCGCATAGATCTCACTGTGAAAAGGCTTAAATGACTTTTTTTAATTAAGTTTGAAGATTGCGCTCAAACCAAATGTCCTAGAACTAAATTTCCAAATGTAACTACTAGATTATGATAAAATACACTATTGGGTGAAGTTTGGTTTACTTCTGCGCAGCGGTTTGGGAGTTAACATCAAAATTACATTTCTCGGCCATATCGCATAGATCTCACTGTGAAAAGGCTTAAATGGCTTTTTTGACCTAAGTTTGAGGATTGCGCTCAAATCAAATGTCCTAGAACGAAATTTCCACATGTACCTACTAGATTGTGATACAATACACTATTGGGTGAAGTTTGGTTTACTTCTGCGCAGCGGTTTGGGAGTTAACATCAAAATTACATTTCTCGGCCATATCGCATAGATCTCACTGTGAAAAGGCTTAAATGGCTTTTTTGACCTAAGTTTGAGAATTGCGCTCAAATCAAATGTCCTAGAACCAAATTTCCACATGTAACTACTAGATTGTGATACAATACACTATTGGGTGAAGTTTGGTTGACTTCTGCGCAGCGGTTTGGGAGTTAACATCAAAATTACATTTCTCGGCCATATCGCATAGATCTCACTGTGAAAAGGCTTAAATGACTTTTTTTAATGAAGTTTGAAGATTGCGCTCAAACCAAATGTCCTAGAACTAAATTTCCAAATGTAACTACTAGATTATGATAAAATACACTATTGGGTGAAGTTTGGTTTACTTCTGCGCAGCGGTTTGGGAGTTAACATCAAAATTACATTTCTCGGCCATATCGCATAGATCTCACTGTGAAAAGGCTTAAATGGCTTTTTTGACCTAAGTTTGAGGATTGCGCTCAAATCAAATGTCCTAGAACCAAATTTCCACATGTAACTACTAGATTGTGATACAATACACTAATGGGTGAAGTTTGGTTGACTTCTGCGCAGCGGTTTGGGAGTGAACATCAAAATTACATTTCTCGGCCATATCGCATAGATCTCACTGTGAAAAGGCTTAAATGACTTTTTTTAATTAAGTTTGAAGATTGCGCTCAAACCAAATGTCCTAAAACTAAATTTCCAAATGTAACTATAGATTGTGATAAAATACACTATTGGGTGAAGTTTGGTTGACTTCTGCGCAGCGGTTTGGGAGTTAACATCAAAATTACATTTCTCGGCCATATCGCATAGATCTCACTGTGAAAAGGCTTAAATGGCTTTTTTGACCTAAGTTTGAGGATTGCGCTCAAATCAAATGTCCTAGCAATAAATTTCCAAATGTAACTACTAGATTGTGATAAAATACACTATTGGGTGAAGTTTGGTTGACTTCTGCGCAGCGGTTTGGGAGTTAACATCAAAATTACATTTCTCGGCCATATCGCATAGATCTCACTGTGAAAAGGCTTAAATGACTTTTTTTAATTAAGTTTGAAGATTGCGCTCAAACCAAATGTCCTAGAACTAAATTTCCAAATGTAACTACTAGATTATGATACAATACACTATTGGGTGAAGTTTGGTTGACTTCTGCGCAGCGGTTTGGGAGTTAACATCAAAATTACATTTCTCGGCCATATCGCATAGATCTCACTGTGAAAAGGCTTAAATGGCTTTTTTGACCTAAGTTTGAGGATTGCGCTCAAATCAAATGTCCTAGAACCAAATTTCCACATGTAACTACTAGATTGTGATACAATACACTAAAGGGTGAAGTTTGGTTGACTTCTGCGCAGCGGTTTGGGAGTGAACATCAAAATTACATTTCTCGGCCATATCGCATAGATCTCACTGTGAAAAGGCTTAAATGACTTTTTTTAATTAAGTTTGAAGATTGCGCTCAAACCAAATGTCCTAAAACTAAATTTCCAAATGTAACTACTAGATTGTGATAAAATACACTATTGGGTGAAGTTTGGTTGACTTCTGCGCAGCGGTTTGGGAGTTAACATCAAAATTACATTTCTCGGCCATATCGCATAGATCTCACTGTGAAAAGGCTTAAATGACTTTTTTTAATTAAGTTTGAAGATTGCGCTCAAACCAAATGTCCTAGAACTAAATTTCCAAATGTAACTACTAGATTATGATAAAATACACTATTGGGTGAAGTTTGGTTGACTTCTGCGCAGCGGTTTGGGAGTTAACATCAAAATTACATTTCTCGGCCATATCGCATAGATCTCACTGTGAAAAGGCTTAAATGGCTTTTTTGACCTAAGTTTGAGGATTGCGCTCAAATCAAATGTCCTAGAACCAAATTTCCACATGTAACTACTAGATTGTGATACAATACACTATTGGGTGAAGTTTGGTTGACTTCTGCGCAGCGGTTTGGAAGTTAACATCAAAATTACATTTCTCGGCCATATCGCATAGATCTCACTGTGAAAAGGCTTAAATGGCTTTTTTGACCTAAGTTTGAGAATTGCGCTCAAATCAAATGTCCTAGAACCAAATTTCCACATGTAACTACTAGATTGTGATACAATACACTATTGGGTGAAGTTTGGTTGACTTCTGCGCAGCGGTTTGGGAGTTAACATCAAAATTACATTTCTCGCCATATCGCATAGATCTCACTGTGAAAAGGCTTAAATGACTTTTTTTAATTAAGTTTGAAGATTGCGCTCAAACCAAATGTCCTAGAACTAAATTTCCAAATGTAACTACTAGATTATGATAAAATACACTATTGGGTGAAGTTTGGTTTACTTCTGCGCAGCGGTTTGGGAGTTAACATCAAAATTACATTTCTCGGCCATATCGCATAGATCTCACTGTGAAAAGGCTTAAATGGCTTTTTTGACCTAAGTTTGAGGATTGCGCTCAAATCAAATGTCCTAGAACCAAATTTCTACATGTAACTACTAGATTGTGATACAATACACTATTGGGTGAAGTTTGGTTTACTTCTGCGCAGCGGTTTGGGAGTTAACATCAAAATTACATTTCTCGGCCATATCGCATAGATCTCACTGTGAAAAGGCTTAAATGACTTTTTTTAATTAAGTTTGAAGATTGCGCTCAAACCAAATGTCCTAGAACTAAATTTCCAAATGTAACTACTAGATTATGATAAAATACACTATTGGGTGAAGTTTGGTTGACTTCTGCGCAGCGGTTTGGGAGTTAACATCAAAATTACATTTCTCGGCCATATCGCATAGATCTCACTGTGAAAAGGCTTAAATGACTTTTTTTAATTAAGTTTGAAGATTGCGCTCAAACCAAATGTCCTAGAACTAAATTTCCAAATGTAACTACTAGATTATGATAAAATACACTATTGGGTGAAGTTTGGTTTACTTCTGCGCAGCGGTTTGGGAGTTAACATCAAAATTACATTTCTCGGCCATATCGCATAGATCTCACTGTGAAAAGGCTTAAATGGCTTTTTTGACCTAAGTTTGAGGATTGCGCTCAAATCAAATGTCCTAGAACCAAATTTCCACATGTAACTACTAGATTGTGATACAATACACTAATGGGTGAAGTTTGGTTGACTTCTGCGCAGCGGTTTGGGAGTGAACATCAAAATTACATTTCTCGGCCATATCGCATAGATCTCACTGTGAAAAGGCTTAAATGACTTTTTTTAATTAAGTTTGAAGATTGCGCTCAAACCAAATGTCCTAAAACTAAATTTCCAAATGTAACTATAGATTGTGATAAAATACACTATTGGGTGAAGTTTGGTTGACTTCTGCGCAGCGGTTTGGGAGTTAACATCAAAATTACATTTCTCGGCCATATCGCATAGATCTCACTGTGAAAAGGCTTAAATGGCTTTTTTGACCTAAGTTTGAGGATTGCGCTCAAATCAAATGTCCTAGAACCAAATTTCCACATGTAACTACTAGATTGTGATACAATACACTAATGGGTGAAGTTTGGTTGACTTCTGCGCAGCGGTTTGGGAGTTAACATCAAAATTACATTTCTCGACCATATCGCATAGATCTCACTGTGAAAAGGCTTAAATGACTTTTTTAAATTAAGTTTGAAGATTGCGCTCAAACCAAATGTCCTAGAACTAAATTTCCAAATGTAACTACTAGATTATGATAAAATACACTATTGGGTGAAGTTTGGTTGACTTCTGCGCAGCGGTTTGGGAGTTAACATCAAAATTACATTTCTCGGCCATATCGCATAGATCTCACTGTGAAAAGGCTTAAATGACTTTTTTTAATTAAGTTTGAAGATTGCGCTCAAACCAAATGTCCTAGAACTAAATTTCCAAATGTAACTACTAGATTATGATAAAATACACTATTGGGTGAAGTTTGGTTTACTTCTGCGCAGCGGTTTGGGAGTTAACATCAAAATTACATTTCTCGGCCATATCGCATAGATCTCACTGTGAAAAGGCTTAAATGACTTTTTTTAATTAAGTTTGAAGATTGCGCTCAAACCAAATGTCCTAGAACTAAATTTCCAAATGTAACTACTAGATTATGATAAAATACACTATTGGGTGAAGTTTGGTTTACTTCTGCGCAGCGGTTTGGGAGTTAACATCAAAATTACATTTCTCGGCCATATCGCATAGATCTCACTGTGAAAAGGCTTAAATGGCTTTTTTGACCTAAGTTTGAGGATTGCGCTCAAATCAAATGTCCTAGAACGAAATTTCCACATGTACCTACTAGATTGTGATACAATACACTATTGGGTGAAGTTTGGTTTACTTCTGCGCAGCGGTTTGGGAGTTAACATCAAAATTACATTTCTCGGCCATATCGCATAGATCTCACTGTGAAAAGGCTTAAATGGCTTTTTTGACCTAAGTTTGAGAATTGCGCTCAAATCAAATGTCCTAGAACCAAATTTCCACATGTAACTACTAGATTGTGATACAATACACTATTGGGTGAAGTTTGGTTGACTTCTGCGCAGCGGTTTGGGAGTTAACATCAAAATTACATTTCTCGGCCATATCGCATAGATCTCACTGTGAAAAGGCTTAAATGACTTTTTTTAATTAAGTTTGAAGATTGCGCTCAAACCAAATGTCCTAGAACTAAATTTCCAAATGTAACTACTAGATTATGATAAAATACACTATTGGGTGAAGTTTGGTTTACTTCTGCGCAGCGGTTTGGGAGTTAACATCAAAATTACATTTCTCGGCCATATCGCATAGATCTCACTGTGAAAAGGCTTAAATGGCTTTTTTGACCTAAGTTTGAGGATTGCGCTCAAATCAAATGTCCTAGAACCAAATTTCCACATGTAACTACTAGATTGTGATACAATACACTAATGGGTGAAGTTTGGTTGACTTCTGCGCAGCGGTTTGGGAGTGAACATCAAAATTACATTTCTCGGCCATATCGCATAGATCTCACTGTGAAAAGGCTTAAATGACTTTTTTTAATTAAGTTTGAAGATTGCGCTCAAACCAAATGTCCTAAAACTAAATTCCAAATGTAACTATAGATTGTGATAAAATACACTATTGGGTGAAGTTTGGTTGACTTCTGCGCAGCGGTTTGGGAGTTAACATCAAAATTACATTTCTCGGCCATATCGCATAGATCTCACTGTGAAAAGGCTTAAATGGCTTTTTTGACCTAAGTTTGAGGATTGCGCTCAAGTCAAATGTCCTAGCAATAAATTTCCAAATGTAACTACTAGATTGTGATAAAATACACTATTGGGTGAAGTTTGGTTGACTTCTGCGCAGCGGTTTGGGAGTTAACATCAAAATTACATTTCTCGGCCATATCGCATAGATCTCACTGTGAAAAGGCTTAAATGGCTTTTTTGACCTAAGTTTGATGATTGCGCTCAAATCAAATGTCCTAGAACCAAATTTCCACATGTAACTACTAGATTGTGATACAATACACTATTGGGTGAAGTTTGGTTGACTTCTGCGCAGCGGTTTGGGAGTTAACATCAAAATTACATTTCTCGGCCATATCGCATAGATCTCACTGTGAAAAGGCTTAAATGACTTTTTTTAATTAAGTTTGAAGATTGCGCTCAAACCAAATGTCCTAGAACCAAATTTCCACATGTAACTACTAGATTGTGATACAATACACTATTGGGTGAAGTTTGGTTGACTTCTGCGCAGCGTTTTGGGAGTTAACATCAAAATTACATTTCTCGGCCATATCGCATAGATCTCACTGTGAAAAGGCTTAAATGACTTTTTTTAATTAAGTTTGAAGATTGCGCTCAAACCAAATGTCCTAAAACTAAATTTCCAAATGTAACTACTAGATTGTGATAAAATACACTATTGGGTGAAGTTTGGTTGACTTCTGCGCAGCGGTTTGGGAGTTAACATCAAAATTACATTTCTCGGCCATATCGCATAGATCTCACTGTGAAAAGGCTTAAATGACTTTTTTTAATTAAGTTTGAAGATTGCGCTCAAACCAAATGTCCTAGAACTAAATTTCCAAATGTAACTACTAGATTATGATAAAATACACTATTGGGTGAAGTTTGGTTTACTTCTGCGCAGCGGTTTGGGAGTTAACATCAAAATTACATTTCTCGGCCATATCGCATAGATCTCACTGTGAAAAGGCTTAAATGGCTTTTTTGACCTAAGTTTGAGGATTGCGCTCAAATCAAATGTGCTAGAACTAAATTTCCAAATGTAACTACTAGATTGTGATAAAATACACTATTGGGTGAAGTTTGGTTGACTTCTGCGCAGTGGTTTGGGAGTTAACATCAAAATTACATTTCTCGGCCATATCGCATAGATCTCACTGTGAAAAGGCTTAAATGACTTTTTTTAATTAAGTTTGAAGATTGCGCTCAAACCAAATGTCCTAGAACTAAATTTCCAAATGTAACTACTAGATTATGATAAAATACACTATTGGGTGAAGTTTGGTTTACTTCTGCGCAACGGTTTGGGAGTTAACATCAAAATTACATTTCTTGGCAATATCGCATAGATCTCACTGTGAAAAGGCTTAAATGGCTTTTTTGACCTAAGTTTGAGGATTGCGCTCAAATCAAATGTCCTAGAACGAAATTTCCACATGTACCTACTAGATTGTGATACAATACACTATTGGGTGAAGTTTGGTTTACTTCTGCGCAGCGGTTTGGGAGTTAACATCAAAATTACATTTCTCGGCCGTATCGCATAGATCTCACTGTGAAAAGGCTTAAATGGCTTTTTTGACCTAAGTTTGAGAATTGCGCTCAAATCAAATGTCCTAGAACCAAATTTCCACATGTAACTACTAGATTGTGATACAATACACTATTGGGTGAAGTTTGGTTGACTTCTGCGCAGCGGTTTGGGAGTTAACATCAAAATTACATTTCTCGGCAGTATCGCATAGATCTCACTGTGAAAAGGCTTAAATTACTTTTTTTAATTAAGTTTGAAGATTGCGTTCAAACCAAATGTCCTAGAACTAAATTTCCAAATGTAACTACTAGATTATGATAAAATACACTATTGGGTGAAGTTTGGTTTACTTCTGCGCAGCGGTTTGGGAGTTAACATCAAAATTACATTTCTCGGCCATATCGCATAGATCTCACTGTGAAAAGGCTTAAATGGCTTTTTTGACCTAAGTTTGAGGATTGCGCTCATATCAAATGTCCTAGAACCAAATTTCCACATGTAACTACTAGATTGTGATACAATACACTATTGGGTGAAGTTTGGTTGACTTCTGCGCAGCGGTTTGGGAGTTAACATCAAAATTACATTTCTCGGCCATATCGCATAGATCTCACTGTGAAAAGGCTTAAATGGCTTTTTTGACCTAAGTTTGAGAATTGCGCTCAAATCAAATGTCCTAGAACCAAATTTCCACATGTAACTACTAGATTGTGATACAATACACTAATGGGTGAAGTTTGGTTGACTTCTGCGCAGCGGTTTGGGAGTGAACATCAAAATTACATTTCTCGGCCATATCGCATAGATCTCACTGTGAAAAGGCTTAAATGACTTTTTTTAATTAAGTTTGAAGATTGCGCTCAAACCAAATGTCCTAAAACTAAATTTCCAAATGTAACTACTAGATTGTGATAAAATACACTATTGGGTGAAGTTTGGTTGACTTCTGCGCAGCGGTTTGGATGTTAACATCAAAATTACATTTCTCGGCCATATCGCATAGATCTCACTGTGAAAAGGCTTAAATGGCTTTTTTGACATAAGTTTGAGGATTGCGCTCAAATCAAATGTCCTAGAAATAAATTTCCAAATGTAACTACTAGATTGTGATAAAATACACTATTGGGTGAAGTTTGGTTGACTTCTGCGCAGCGGTTTGGGAGTGAACATCAAAATTACATTTCTCGGCCATATCGCATAGATCTCACTGTGAAAAGGCTTAAATGACTTTTTTTAATTAAGTTTGAAGATTGCGCTCAAACCAAATGTCCTAAAACTAAATTTCCAAATGTAACTACTAGATTGTGGTAAAATACACTATTGGGTGAAGTTTGGTTGTCTACTGCGCAGCGGTTTGGGAGTTAACATCAATATTACATTTCTCGGCCATATCGCATAGATCTCACTGTGAAAAGGCTTAAATGGCTTTTTTGACCTAAGTTTGAGAATTGCGCTCAAATCAAATGTCCTAGAACCAAATTTCCACATGTAACTACTAGATTGTGATACAATACACTATTGGGTGAAGTTTGGTTGACTTCTGCGCAGCGGTTTGGGAGTTAACATCAAAATTACATTTCTCGGCCATATCGCATAGATCTCACTGTGAAAAGGCTTAAATGGCTTTTTTGAACTAAGTTTGAGGATTGCGCTCAAATCAAATGTCCTAGAACTAAATTTCCAAATGTAACTACTAGATTGTGATAAAATACACTATTGGGTGAAGTTTGGTTGACTTCTGCGCAGCGGTTTGGGAGTTAACATCAAAATTACATTTCTCGGCCATATCGCATAGATCTCACTGTGAAAAGGCTTAAATGACTTTTTTTAATTAAGTTTGAAGATTGCGCTCAAACCAAATGTCCTAGAACTAAATTTCCAAATGTAACTACTAGATTATGATAAAATACACTATTGGGTGAAGTTTGGTTGACTTCTGCGCAGCGGTTTAGGAGTTAACATCAAAATTACATTTCTCGGCCATATCGCATAGATCTCACTGTGAAAAGGCTTAAATGGCTTTTTTGACCTAAGTTTGAGGATTGCGCTCAAATCAAATGTCCTAGAACTAAATTTCCAAATGTAACTACTAGATTGTGGTAAAATACACTATTGGGTGAAGTTTGGTTGTCTTCTGCACAGCGGTTTGGGAGTTAACATCAAAATTACATTTCTCGGCCATATCGCATAGATCTCACTGTGAAAAGGCTTAAATGGCTTTTTTGACCTAAGTTTGAGAATTGCGCTTAAATCAAATGTCCTAGAACCAAATTTCCACATGTAACTACTAGATTGTGATACAATACACTATTGGGTGAAGTTTGGTTGACTTCTGCGCAGCGGTTTGGGAGTTAACATCAAAATTACATTTCTCGGCCATATCGCATAGATCTCACTGTGAAAAGGCTTAAATGGCTTTTTTGACCTAAGTTTGAGGATTGCGCTCAAATCAAATGTCCTAGAACCAAATTTCCACATGTAACTACTAGATTGTGATACAATACACTATTGGGTGAAGTTTGGTTGACTTCTGCGCAGCGGTTTGGGAGTTAACATCAAAATTACATTTCTCGGCCATATCGCATAGATCTCACTGTGAAAAGGCTTAAATGGCTTTTTTGACCTAAGTTTGAGAATTGCGCTCAAATCAAATGTCCTAGAACCAAATTTCCACATGTAACTACTAGATTGTGATACAATACACTATTGGGTGAAGTTTGGTTGACTTCTGCGCAGCGGTTTGGGAGTTAACATCAAAATTACATTTCTCGCCATATCGCATAGATCTCACTGTGAAAAGGCTTAAATGACTTTTTTTAATTAAATTTGAAGATTGCGCTCAAACCAAATGTCCTAGAACTAAATTTCCAAATGTAACTACTAGATTATGATAAAATACACTATTGGGTGAAGTTTGGTTTACTTCTGCGCAGCGGTTTGGGAGTTAACATCAAAATTACATTTCTCGGCCATATCGCATAGATCTCACTGTGAAAAGGCTTAAATGGCTTTTTTGACCTAAGTTTGAGGATTGCGCTCAAATCAAATGTCCTAGAACCAAATTTCTACATGTAACTACTAGATTGTGATACAATACACTATTGGGTGAAGTTTGGTTTACTTCTGCGCAGCGGTTTGGGAGTTAACATCAAAATTACATTTCTCGGCCATATCGCATAGATCTCACTGTGAAAAGGCTTAAATGACTTTTTTTAATTAAGTTTGAAGATTGCGCTCAAACCAAATGTCCTAGAACTAAATTTCCAAATGTAACTACTAGATTATGATAAAATACACTATTGGGTGAAGTTTGGTTGACTTCTGCGCAGCGGTTTGGGAGTTAACATCAAAATTACATTTCTCGGCCATATCGCATAGATCTCACTGTGAAAAGGCTTAAATGACTTTTTTTAATTAAGTTTGAAGATTGCGCTCAAACCAAATGTCCTAGAACTAAATTTCCAAATGTAACTACTAGATTATGATAAAATACACTATTGGGTGAAGTTTGGTTTACTTCTGCGCAGCGGTTTGGGAGTTAACATCAAAATTACATTTCTCGGCCATATCATATAGATCTCACTGTGAAAAGGCTTAAATGGCTTTTTTGACCTAAGTTTGAGGATTGCGCTCAAATCAAATGTCCTAGAACCAAATTTCCACATGTAACTACTAGATTGTGATACAATACACTAATGGGTGAAGTTTGGTTGACTTCTGCGCAGCGGTTTGGGAGTGAACATCAAAATTACATTTCTCGGCCATATCGCATAGATCTCACTGTGAAAAGGCTTAAATGACTTTTTTTAATTAAGTTTGAAGATTGCGCTCAAACCAAATGTCTTAAAACTAAATTTCCAAATGTAACTATAGATTGTGATAAAATACACTATTGGGTGAAGTTTGGTTGACTTCTGCGCAGCGGTTTGGGAGTTAACATCAAAATTACATTTCTCGGCCATATCGCATAGATCTCACTGTGAAAAGGCTTAAATGACTTTTTTTAATTAAGTTTGAAGATTGCGCTCAAACCAAATGTCCTAAAACTAAATTTCCAAATGTAACTACTAGATTGTGATAAAATACACTATTGGGTGAAGTTTGGTTGACTTCTGCGCAGCGGTTTGGGAGTTGACATCAAAATTACATTTCTCGGCCATATCGCATAGATCTCACTGTGAAAAGGCTTAAATGACTTTTTTTAATTAAGTTTGAAGATTGCGCTCAAACCAAATGTCCTAGAACTAAATTTCCAAATGTAACTACTAGATTAGGATAAAATACACTATTGGGTGAAGTTTGGTTGACTTCTGCGCAGCGGTTTGGGAGTTAACATCAAAATTACATTTCTCGGCCATATCGCATAGATCTCACTGTGAAAAGGCTTAAATGACTTTTTTTAATTAAGTTTGAAGATTGCGCTCAAACCAAATGTCCTAGAACTAAATTTCCAAATGTAACTACTAGATTATGATAAAATACACTATTGGGTGAAGTTTGGTTTACTTCTGCGCAGCGGTTTGGGAGTTAACATCAAAATTACATTTCTCGGCCATATCGCATAGATCTCACTGTGAAAAGGCTTAAATGGCTTTTTTGACCTAAGTTTGAGGATTGCGCTCAAATCAAATGTCCTAGAACCAAATTTCCACATGTAACTACTAGATTGTGATACAATACACTAATGGGTGAAGTTTGGTTGACTTCTGCGCAGCGGTTTGGGAGTGAACATCTAAATTACATTTCTCGGCCATATCGCATAGATCTCACTGTGAAAAGGCTTAAATGACTTTTTTTAATTAAGTTTGAAGATTGCGCTCAAACCAAATGTCCTAAAACTAAATTTCCAAAAGTAACTATAGATTGTGATAAAATACACTATTGGGTGAAGTTTGGTTGACTTCTGCGCAGCGGTTTGGGAGTTAACATCAAAATTACATTTCTCGGCCATATCGCATAGATCTCACTGTGAAAAGGCTTAAATGACTTTTTTTAATTAAGTTTGAAGATTGCGCTCAAACCAAATGTCCTAAAACTAAATTTCCAAATGTAACTACTAGATTGTGATAAAATACACTATTGGGTGAAGTTTGGTTGACTTCTGCGCAGCGGTTTGGGAGTTAACATCAAAATTACATTTCTCGGCCATATCGCATAGATCTCACTGTGAAAAGGCTTAAATGACTTTTTTTAATTAAGTTTGAAGATTGCGCTCAAACCAAATGTCCTAGAACTAAATTTCCAAATGTAACTACTAGATTATGATAAAATACACTATTGGGTGAAGTTTGGTTTACTTCTGCGCAGCGGTTTGGGAGTTAACATCAAAATTACATTTCTCGGCCTTATCGCATAGATCTCACTGTGAAAAGGCTTAAATGACTTTTTTAATTAAGTTTGAAGATTGCGCTCAAACCAAATGTCCTAGAACTAAATTTCCAAATGTAACTACTAGATTATGATAAAATACACTATTGGGTGAAGTTTGGTTTACTTCTGCGCAGCGGTTTGGGAGTTAACATCAAAATTACATTTCTCGGCCATATCGCATAGATCTCACTGTGAAAAGGCTTAAATGGCTTTTTTGACCTAAGTTTGAGGATTGCGCTCAAATCAAATGTCCTAGAACCAAATTTCTACATGTAACTACTAGATTGTGATACAATACACTATTGGGTGAAGTTTGGTTTACTTCTGCGCGGCGGTTTGGGAGTTAACATCAAAATTACATTTCTCGGCCATATCGCATAGATCTCACTGTGAAAAGGCTTAAATGACTTTTTTTAATTAAGTTTGAAGATTGCGCTCAAACCAAATGTCCTAAAACTAAATTTCCAAATGTAACTACTAGATTGTGATACAATACACTATTGGGTGAAGTTTGGTTGACTTCTGCGCAGCGGTTTGGGAGTTAACATCAAAATTACATTTCTCGGCCATATCGCATAGATCTCACTGTGAAAAGGCTTAAATGGCTTTTTTGACCTAAGTTTGAGAATTGCGCTCAAATCAAATGTCCTAGAACCAAATTTCCACATGTAACTACTAGATTGTGATAAAATACACTATTGGGTGAAGTTTGGTTGACTTCTGCGCAGCGGTTTGGGAGTGAACATCAAAATTACATTTCTCGGCCATATCGCATAGATCTCACTGTGAAAAGGCTTAAATGACTTTTTTTAATTAAGTTTGAAGATTGCGCTCAAACCAAATGTCCTAAAACTAAATTTCCAAATGTAACTACTAGATTGTGGTAAAATACACTATTGGGTGAAGTTTGGTTGTCTACTGCGCAGCGGTTTGGGAGTTAACATCAATATTACATTTCTCGGCCATATCGCATAGATCTCACTGTGAAAAGGCTTAAATGGCTTTTTTGACCTAAGTTTGAGAATTGCGCTCAAATCAAATGTCCTAGAACCAAATTTCCACATGTAACTACTAGATTGTGATACAATACACTATTGGGTGAAGTTTGGTTGACTTCTGCGCAGCGGTTTGGGAGTTAACATCAAAATTACATTTCTCGGCCATATCGCATAGATCTCACTGTGAAAAGGCTTAAATGGCTTTTTTGAACTAAGTTTGAGGATTGCGCTCAAATCAAATGTCCTAGAACTAAATTTCCAAATGTAACTACTAGATTGTGATAAAATACACTATTGGGTGAAGTTTGGTTGACTTCTGCGCAGCGGTTTGGGAGTTAACATCAAAATTACATTTCTCGGCCATATCGCATAGATCTCACTGTGAAAAGGCTTAAATGACTTTTTTTAATTAAGTTTGAAGATTGCGCTCAAACCAAATGTCCTAGAACTAAATTTCCAAATGTAACTACTAGATTATGATAAAATACACTATTGGGTGAAGTTTGGTTGACTTCTGCGCAGCGGTTTAGGAGTTAACATCAAAATTACATTTCTCGGCCATATCGCATAGATCTCACTGTGAAAAGGCTTAAATGGCTTTTTTGACCTAAGTTTGAGGATTGCGCTCAAATCAAATGTCCTAGAACTAAATTTCCAAATGTAACTACTAGATTGTGGTAAAATACACTATTGGGTGAAGTTTGGTTGTCTTCTGCACAGCGGTTTGGGAGTTAACATCAAAATTACATTTCTCGGCCATATCGCATAGATCTCACTGTGAAAAGGCTTAAATGGCTTTTTTGACCTAAGTTTGAGAATTGCGCTTAAATCAAATGTCCTAGAACCAAATTTCCACATGTAACTACTAGATTGTGATACAATACACTATTGGGTGAAGTTTGGTTGACTTCTGCGCAGCGGTTTGGGAGTTAACATCAAAATTACATTTCTCGGCCATATCGCATAGATCTCACTGTGAAAAGGCTTAAATGACTTTTTTTAATTAAGTTTGAAGATTGCGCTCAAACCAAATGTCCTAAAACTAAATTTCCAAATGTAACTACTAGATTGTGATAAAATACACTATTGGGTGAAGTTTGGTTGACTTCTGCGCAGCGGTTTGGGAGTTAACATCAAAATTACATTTCTCGGCCATATCGCATAGATCTCACTGTGAAAAGGCTTAAATGACTTTTTTTAATTAAGTTTGAAGATTGCGCTCAAACCAAATGTCCTAGAACTAAATTTCCAAATGTAACTACTAGATTATGATAAAATACACTATTGGGTGAAGTTTGGTTTACTTCTGCGCAGCGGTTTGGGAGTTAACATCAAAATTACATTTCTCGGCCATATCGCATAGATCTCACTGTGAAAAGGCTTAAATGACTTTTTTTAATTAAGTTTGAAGATTGCGCTCAAACCAAATGTCCTAGAACTAAATTTCCAAATGTAACTACTAGATTATGATAAAATACACTATTGGGTGAAGTTTGGTTTACTTCTGCGCAGCGGTTTGGGAGTTAACATCAAAATTACATTTCTCGGCCATATCGCATAGATCTCACTGTGAAAAGGCTTAAATGGCTTTTTTGACCTAAGTTTGAGGATTGCGCTCAAATCAAATGTCCTAGAACCAAATTTCTACATGTAACTACTAGATTGTGATACAATACACTATTGGGTGAAGTTTGGTTTACTTCTGCGCAGCGGTTTGGGAGTTAACATCAAAATTACATTTCTCGGCCATATCGCATAGATCTCACTGTGAAAAGGCTTAAATGACTTTTTTTAATTAAGTTTGAAGATTGCGCTCAAACCAAATGTCCTAGAACTAAATTTCCAAATGTAACTACTAGATTATGATAAAATACACTATTGGGTGAAGTTTGGTTGACTTCTGCGCAGCGGTTTGGGAGTTAACATCAAAATTACATTTCTCGGCCATATCGCATAGATCTCACTGTGAAAAGGCTTAAATGACTTTTTTTAATTAAGTTTGAAGATTGCGCTCAAACCAAATGTCCTAGAACTAAATTTCCAAATGTAACTACTAGATTATGATAAAATACACTATTGGGTGAAGTTTGGTTTACTTCTGCGCAGCGGTTTGGGAGTTAACATCAAAATTACATTTCTCGGCCATATCATATAGATCTCACTGTGAAAAGGCTTAAATGGCTTTTTTGACCTAAGTTTGAGGATTGCGCTCAAATCAAATGTCCTAGAACCAAATTTCCACATGTAACTACTAGATTGTGATACAATACACTAATGGGTGAAGTTTGGTTGACTTCTGCGCAGCGGTTTGGGAGTGAACATCAAAATTACATTTCTCGGCCATATCGCATAGATCTCACTGTGAAAAGGCTTAAATGACTTTTTTTAATTAAGTTTGAAGATTGCGCTCAAACCAAATGTCTTAAAACTAAATTTCCAAATGTAACTATAGATTGTGATAAAATACACTATTGGGTGAAGTTTGGTTGACTTCTGCGCAGCGGTTTGGGAGTTAACATCAAAATTACATTTCTCGGCCATATCGCATAGATCTCACTGTGAAAAGGCTTAAATGACTTTTTTTAATTAAGTTTGAAGATTGCGCTCAAACCAAATGTCCTAAAACTAAATTTCCAAATGTAACTACTAGATTGTGATAAAATACACTATTGGGTGAAGTTTGGTTGACTTCTGCGCAGCGGTTTGGGAGTTGACATCAAAATTACATTTCTCGGCCATATCGCATAGATCTCACTGTGAAAAGGCTTAAATGACTTTTTTTAATTAAGTTTGAAGATTGCGCTCAAACCAAATGTCCTAGAACTAAATTTCCAAATGTAACTACTAGATTAGGATAAAATACACTATTGGGTGAAGTTTGGTTGACTTCTGCGCAGCGGTTTGGGAGTTAACATCAAAATTACATTTCTCGGCCATATCGCATAGATCTCACTGTGAAAAGGCTTAAATGACTTTTTTTAATTAAGTTTGAAGATTGCGCTCAAACCAAATGTCCTAGAACTAAATTTCCAAATGTAACTACTAGATTGTGATACAATACACTATTGGGTGAAGTTTGGTTGACTTCTGCGCAGCGGTTTGGGAGTTAACATCAAAATTACATTTCTCGGCCATATCGCATAGATCTCACTGTGAAAAGGCTTAAATGGCTTTTTTGACCTAAGTTTGAGAATTGCGCTCAAATCAAATGTCCTAGAACCAAATTTCCACATGTAACTACTAGATTGTGATACAATACACTATTGGGTGAAGTTTGGTTGACTTCTGCGCAGCGGTTTGGGAGTTAACATCAAAATTACATTTCTCGGCCATATCGCATAGATCTCACTGTGAAAAGGCTTAAATGACTTTTTTTAATTAAGTTTGAAGATTGCGCTCAAACCAAATGTCCTAAAACTAAATTTCCAAATGTAACTACTAGATTGTGATAAAATACACTATTGGGTGAAGTTTGGTTGACTTCTGCGCAGCGGTTTGGGAGTTAACATCAAAATTACATTTCTCGGCCATATCGCATAGATCTCACTGTGAAAAGGCTTAAATGACTTTTTTTAATTAAGTTTGAAGATTGCGCTCAAACCAAATGTCCTAGAACTAAATTTCCAAATGTAACTACTAGATTATGATAAAATACACTATTGGGTGAAGTTTGGTTTACTTCTGCGCAGCGGTTTGGGAGTTAACATCAAAATTACATTTCTCGGCCATATCGCATAGATCTCACTGTGAAAAGGCTTAAATGACTTTTTTTAATTAAGTTTGAAGATTGCGCTCAAACCAAATGTCCTAGAACTAAATTTCCAAATGTAACTACTAGATTATGATAAAATACACTATTGGGTGAAGTTTGGTTTACTTCTGCGCAGCGGTTTGGGAGTTAACATCAAAATTACATTTCTCGGCCATATCGCATAGATCTCACTGTGAAAAGGCTTAAATGGCTTTTTTGACCTAAGTTTGAGGATTGCGCTCAAATCAAATGTCCTAGAACCAAATTTCTACATGTAACTACTAGATTGTGATACAATACACTATTGGGTGAAGTTTGGTTTACTTCTGCGCAGCGGTTTGGGAGTTAACATCAAAATTACATTTCTCGGCCATATCGCATAGATCTCACTGTGAAAAGGCTTAAATGACTTTTTTTAATTAAGTTTGAAGATTGCGCTCAAACCAAATGTCCTAGAACTAAATTTCCAAATGTAACTACTAGATTATGATAAAATACACTATTGGGTGAAGTTTGGTTGACTTCTGCGCAGCGGTTTGGGAGTTAACATCAAAATTACATTTCTCGGCCATATCGCATAGATCTCACTGTGAAAAGGCTTAAATGACTTTTTTTAATTAAGTTTGAAGATTGCGCTCAAACCAAATGTCCTAGAACTAAATTTCCAAATGTAACTACTAGATTATGATAAAATACACTATTGGGTGAAGTTTGGTTTACTTCTGCGCAGCGGTTTGGGAGTTAACATCAAAATTACATTTCTCGGCCATATCATATAGATCTCACTGTGAAAAGGCTTAAATGGCTTTTTTGACCTAAGTTTGAGGATTGCGCTCAAATCAAATGTCCTAGAACCAAATTTCCACATGTAACTACTAGATTGTGATACAATACACTAATGGGTGAAGTTTGGTTGACTTCTGCGCAGCGGTTTGGGAGTGAACATCAAAATTACATTTCTCGGCCATATCGCATAGATCTCACTGTGAAAAGGCTTAAATGACTTTTTTTAATTAAGTTTGAAGATTGCGCTCAAACCAAATGTCTTAAAACTAAATTTCCAAATGTAACTATAGATTGTGATAAAATACACTATTGGGTGAAGTTTGGTTGACTTCTGCGCAGCGGTTTGGGAGTTAACATCAAAATTACATTTCTCGGCCATATCGCATAGATCTCACTGTGAAAAGGCTTAAATGACTTTTTTTAATTAAGTTTGAAGATTGCGCTCAAACCAAATGTCCTAAAACTAAATTTCCAAATGTAACTACTAGATTGTGATAAAATACACTATTGGGTGAAGTTTGGTTGACTTCTGCGCAGCGGTTTGGGAGTTGACATCAAAATTACATTTCTCGGCCATATCGCATAGATCTCACTGTGAAAAGGCTTAAATGACTTTTTTTAATTAAGTTTGAAGATTGCGCTCAAACCAAATGTCCTAGAACTAAATTTCCAAATGTAACTACTAGATTAGGATAAAATACACTATTGGGTGAAGTTTGGTTGACTTCTGCGCAGCGGTTTGGGAGTTAACATCAAAATTACATTTCTCGGCCATATCGCATAGATCTCACTGTGAAAAGGCTTAAATGACTTTTTTTAATTAAGTTTGAAGATTGCGCTCAAACCAAATGTCCTAGAACTAAATTTCCAAATGTAACTACTAGATTATGATAAAATACACTATTGGGTGAAGTTTGGTTTACTTCTGCGCAGCGGTTTGGGAGTTAACATCAAAATTACATTTCTCGGCCATATCGCATAGATCTCACTGTGAAAAGGCTTAAATGGCTTTTTTGACCTAAGTTTGAGGATTGCGCTCAAATCAAATGTCCTAGAACTAAATTTCCACATGTAACTACTAGATTGTGATACAATACACTAATGGGTGAAGTTTGGTTGACTTCTGCGCAGCGGTTTGGGAGTGAACATCTAAATTACATTTCTCGGCCATATCGCATAGATCTCACTGTGAAAAGGCTTAAATGACTTTTTTTAATTAAGTTTGAAGATTGCGCTCAAACCAAATGTCCTAAAACTAAATTTCCAAAAGTAACTATAGATTGTGATAAAATACACTATTGGGTGAAGTTTGGTTGACTTCTGCGCAGCGGTTTGGGAGTTAACATCAAAATTACATTTCTCGGCCATATCGCATAGATCTCACTGTGAAAAGGCTTAAATGACTTTTTTTAATTAAGTTTGAAGATTGCGCTCAAACCAAATGTCCTAAAACTAAATTTCCAAATGTAACTACTAGATTGTGATAAAATACACTATTGGGTGAAGTTTGGTTGACTTCTGCGCAGCGGTTTGGGAGTTAACATCAAAATTACATTTCTCGGCCATATCGCATAGATCTCACTGTGAAAAGGCTTAAATGACTTTTTTTAATTAAGTTTGAAGATTGCGCTCAAACCAAATGTCCTAGAACTAAATTTCCAAATGTAACTACTAGATTATGATAAAATACACTATTGGGTGAAGTTTGGTTTACTTCTGCGCAGCGGTTTGGGAGTTAACATCAAAATTACATTTCTCGGCCTTATCGCATAGATCTCACTGTGAAAAGGCTTAAATGACTTTTTTAATTAAGTTTGAAGATTGCGCTCAAACCAAATGTCCTAGAACTAAATTTCCAAATGTAACTACTAGATTATGATAAAATACACTATTGGGTGAAGTTTGGTTTACTTCTGCGCAGCGGTTTGGGAGTTAACATCAAAATTACATTTCTCGGCCATATCGCATAGATCTCACTGTGAAAAGGCTTAAATGGCTTTTTTGACCTAAGTTTGAGGATTGCGCTCAAATCAAATGTCCTAGAACCAAATTTCTACATGTAACTACTAGATTGTGATACAATACACTATTGGGTGAAGTTTGGTTTACTTCTGCGCAGCGGTTTGGGAGTTAACATCAAAATTACATTTCTCGGCCATATCGCATAGATCTCACTGTGAAAAGGCTTAAATGACTTTTTTTAATTAAGTTTGAAGATTGCGCTCAAACCAAATGTCCTAAAACTAAATTTCCAAATGTAACTACTAGATTGTGATACAATACACTATTGGGTGAAGTTTGGTTGACTTCTGCGCAGCGGTTTGGGAGTTAACATCAAAATTACATTTCTCGGCCATATCGCATAGATCTCACTGTGAAAAGGCTTAAATGGCTTTTTTGACCTAAGTTTGAGAATTGCGCTCAAATCAAATGTCCTAGAACCAAATTTCCACATGTAACTACTAGATTGTGATACAATACACTATTGGGTGAAGTTTGGTTGACTTCTGCGCAGCGGTTTGGGAGTTAACATCAAAATTACATTTCTCGGCCATATCGCATAGATCTCACTGTGAAAAGGCTTAAATGACTTTTTTTAATTAAGTTTGAAGATTGCGCTCAAACCAAATGTCCTAAAACTAAATTTCCAAATGTAACTACTAGATTGTGATAAAATACACTATTGGGTGAAGTTTGGTTGACTTCTGCGCAGCGGTTTGGGAGTTAACATCAAAATTACATTTCTCGGCCATATCGCATAGATCTCACTGTGAAAAGGCTTAAATGACTTTTTTTAATTAAGTTTGAAGATTGCGCTCAAACCAAATGTCCTAGAACTAAATTTCCAAATGTAACTACTAGATTATGATAAAATACACTATTGGGTGAAGTTTGGTTTACTTCTGCGCAGCGGTTTGGGAGTTAACATCAAAATTACATTTCTCGGCCATATCGCATAGATCTCACTGTGAAAAGGCTTAAATGGCTTTTTTGACCTAAGTTTGAGGATTGCGCTCAAATCAAATGTGCTAGAACTAAATTTCCAAATGTAACTACTAGATTGTGATAAAATACACTATTGGGTGAAGTTTGGTTGACTTCTGCGCAGTGGTTTGGGAGTTAACATCAAAATTACATTTCTCGGCCATATCGCATACATCTCACTGTTAAAAGGCTTAAATGACTTTTTTTAATTAAGTTTGAAGATTGCGCTCAAACCAAATGTCCTAGAACTAAATTTCCAAATGTAACTATTAGATTATGATAAAATACACTATTGGGTGAAGTTTGGTTTACTTCTGCGCAACGGTTTGGGAGTTAACATCAAAATTACATTTCTTGGCCATATCGCATAGATCTCACTGTGAAAAGGCTTAAATGGCTTTTTTGACCTAAGTTTGAGGATTGCGCTCAAATCAAATGTCCTAGAACGAAATTTCCACATGTACCTACTAGATTGTGATACAATACACTATTGGGTGAAGTTTGGTTTACTTCTGCGCAGCGGTTTGGGAGTTAACATCAAAATTACATTTCTCGGCCGTATCGCATAGATCTCACTGTGAAAAGGCTTAAATGACTTTTTTTAATTAAGTTTGAAGATTGCGCTCAAACCAAATGTCCTAAAACTAAATTTCCAAATGTAACTACTAGATTGTGGTAAAATACACTATTGGGTGAAGTTTGGTTGTCTTCTGCGCAGCGGTTTGGGAGTTAACATCAATATTACATTTCTCGGCCATATCGCATAGATCTCACTGTGAAAAGGCTTAAATGGCTTTTTTGACCTAAGTTTGAGAATTGCGCTCAAATCAAATGTCCTAGAACCAAATTTCCACATGTAACTACTAGATTGTGATACAATACACTATTGGGTGAAGTTTGGTTGACTTCTGCGCAGCGGTTTGGGAGTTAACATCAAAATTACATTTCTCGGCCATATCGCATAGATCTCACTGTGAAAAGGCTTAAATGGCTTTTTTGAACTAAGTTTGAGGATTGCGCTCAAATCAAATGTCCTAAAACTAAATTTCCAAATGTAACTACTAGATTGTGATAAAATACACTATTGGGTGAAGTTTGGTTGACTTCTGCGCAGCGGTTTGGGAGTTAACATCAAAATTACATTTCTTGGCCATATCGCATAGATCTCACTGTGAAAAGGCTTAAATGACTTTTTTTAATTAAGTTTGAAGATTGCGCTCAAACCAAATGTCCTAGAACTAAATTTCCAAATGTAACTACTAGATTATGATAAAATACACTATTGGGTGAAGTTTGGTTGACTTCTGCGCAGCGGTTTAGGAGTTAACATCAAAATTACATTTCTCGGCCATATCGCATAGATCTCACTGTGAAAAGGCTTAAATGGCTTTTTTGACCTAAGTTTGAGGATTGCGCTCAAATCAAATGTCCTAGAACTAAATTTCCAAATGTAACTACTAGATTGTGGTAAAATACACTATTGGGTGAAGTTTGGTTGTCTTCTGCGCAGCGGTTTGGGAGTTAACATCAAAATTACATTTCTCGGCCATATCGCATAGATCTCACTGTGAAAAGGCTTAAATGGCTTTTTTGACCTAAGTTTGAGAATTGCGCTCAAATCAAATGTCCTAGAACCAAATTTCCACATGTAACTACTAGATTGTGATACAATACACTATTGGGTGAAGTTTGGTTGACTTCTGCGCAGCGGTTTGGGAGTTAACATCAAAATTACATTTCTCGGCCATATCGCATAGATCTCACTGTGAAAAGGCTTAAATGGCTTTTTTGACCTAAGTTTGAGAATTGCGCTCAAATCAAATGTCCTAGAACCAAATTTCCACTTGTAACTACTAGATTGTGATACAATACACTATTGGGTGAAGTTTGGTTGACTTCTGCGCAGCGGTTTGGGAGTTAACATCAAAATTACATTTCTCGGCCATATCGCATAGATCTCACTGTGAAAAGGCTTAAATGACTTTTTTTAATTAAGTTTGAAGATTGCGCTCAAACCAAATGTCCTAGAACTAAATTTCCAAATGTAACTACTAGATTATAATAAAATACACTATTGGGTGAAGTTTGGTTGACTTCTGCGCAGCGGTTTGGATGTTAACATCAAAATTACATTTCTCGGCCATATCGCATAGATCTCACTGTGAAAAGGCTTAAATGGCTTTTTTGACATAAGTTTGAGGATTGCGCTCAAATCAAATGTCCTAGAAATAAATTTCCAAATGTAACTACTAGATTGTGATAAAATACACTATTGGGTGAAGTTTGGTTGACTTCTGCGCAGCGGTTTGGGAGTGAACATCAAAATTACATTTCTCGGCCATATCGCATAGATCTCACTGTGAAAAGGCTTAAATGAATTTTTTTAATTAAGTTTGAAGATTGCGCTCAAACCAAATGTCCTAAAACTAAATTTCCAAATGTAACTACTAGATTGTGGTAAAATACACTATTGGGTGAAGTTTGGTTGTCTTCTGCGCAGCGGTTTGGGAGTTAACATCAATATTACATTTCTCGGCCATATCGCATAGATCTCACTGTGAAAAGGCTTAAATGGCTTTTTTGACCTAAGTTTGAGAATTGCGCTCAAATCAAATGTCCTAGAACCAAATTTCCACATGTAACTACTAGATTGTGATACAATACACTATTGGGTGAAGTTTGGTTGACTTCTGCGCAGCGGTTTGGGAGTTAACATCAAAATTACATTTCTCGGCCATATCGCATAGATCTCACTGTGAAAAGGCTTAAATGGCTTTTTTGAACTAAGTTTGAGGATTGCGCTCAAATCAAATGTCCTAGAACTAAATTTCCAAATGTAACTACTAGATTGTGATAAAATACACTATTGGGTGAAGTTTGGTTTACTTCTGCGCAGCGGTTTGGGAGTTAACATCAAAATTACATTTCTCGGCCATATCGCATAGATCTCACTGTGAAAAGGCTTAAATGGCTTTTTTGACCTAAGTTTGAGGATTGCGCTCAAATCAAATGTCCTAGAACCAAATTTCCACATGTAACTACTAGATTGTGATACAATACACTAATGGGTGAAGTTTGGTTGACTTCTGCGCAGCGGTTTGGGAGTGAAAATCTAAATTACATTTCTCGGCCATATCGCATAGATCTCACTGTGAAAAGGCTTAAATGACTTTTTTTAATTAAGTTTGAAGATTGCGCTCAAACCAAATGTCCTAAAACTAAATTTCCAAAAGTAACTATAGAGTGTGATAAAATACACTATTGTGTGAAGTTTGGTTGACTTCTGCGCAGCGGTTTGGGAGTTAACATCAAAATTACATTTCTCGGCCATATCGCATAGATCTCACTGTGAAAAGGCTTAAATGACTTTTTTAAATTAAGTTTGAAGATTGCGCTCAAACCAAATGTCCTAAAACTAAATTTCCAAATGTAACTACTAGATTGTGATAAAATACACTATTGGGTGAAGTTTGGTTGACTTCTGCGCAGCGGTTTGGGAGTTAACATCAAAATTACATTTCTCGGCCATATCGCATAGATCTCACTGTGAAAAGGCTTAAATGACTTTTTTTAATTAAGTTTGAAGATTGCGCTCAAACCAAATGTCCTAGAACTAAATTTCCAAATGTAACTACTAGATTATGATAAAATACACTATTGGGTGAAGTTTGGTTTACTTCTGCGCAGCGGTTTGGGAGTTAACATCAAAATTACATTTCTCGGCCATATCGCATAGATCTCACTGTGAAAAGGCTTAAATGACTTTTTTAATTAAGTTTGAAGATTGCGCTCAAACCAAATGTCCTAGAACTAAATTTCCAAATGTAACTACTAGATTATGATAAAATACACTATTGGGTGAAGTTTGGTTTACTTCTGCGCAGCGGTTTGGGAGTTAACATCAAAATTACATTTCTCGGCCATATCGCATAGATCTCACTGTGAAAAGGCTTAAATGGCTTTTTTGACCTAAGTTTGAGGATTGCGCTCAAATCAAATGTGCTAGAACTAAATTTCCAAATGTAACTACTAGATTGTGATAAAATACACTATTGGGTGAAGTTTGGTTGACTTCTGCGCAGTGGTTTGGGAGTTAACATCAAAATTACATTTCTCGGCCATATCGCATAGATCTCACTGTGAAAAGGCTTAAATGACTTTTTTTAATTAAGTTTGAAGATTGCGCTCAAACCAAATGTCCTAGAACTAAATTTCCAAATGTAACTACTAGATTATGATAAAATACACTATTGGGTGAAGTTTGGTTTACTTCTGCGCAACGGTTTGGGAGTTAACATCAAAATTACATTTCTTGGCCATATCGCATAGATCTCACTGTGAAAAGGCTTAAATGGCTTTTTTGACCTAAGTTTGAGGATTGCGCTCAAATCAAATGTCCTAGAACGAAATTTCCACATGTACCTACTAGATTGTGATACAATACACTATTGGGTGAAGTTTGGTTTACTTCTGCGCAGCGGTTTGGGAGTTAACATCAAAATTACATTTCTCGGCCGTATCGCATAGATCTCACTGTGAAAAGGCTTAAATGGCTTTTTTGACCTAAGTTTGAGAATTGCGCTCAAATCAAATGTCCTAGAACCAAATTTCCACATGTTACTACTAGATTGTGATACAATACACTATTGGGTGAAGTTTGGTTGACTTCTGCGCAGCGGTTTGGGAGTTAACATCAAAATTACATTTCTCGGCCATATCGCATAGATCTCACTGTGAAAAGGCTTAAATTACTTTTTTTAATTAAGTTTGAAGATTGCGCTCAAACCAAATGTCCTAGAACTAAATTTCCAAATGTAACTACTAGATTATGATAAAATACACTATTGGGTGAAGTTTGGTTTACTTCTGCGCAGCGGTTTGGGAGTTAACATCAAAATTACATTTCTCGGCCATATCGCATAGATCTCACTGTGAAAAGGCTTAAATGGCTTTTTTGACCTAAGTTTGAGGATTGCGCTCAAATCAAATGTCCTAGAACCAAATTTCCACATGTAACTACTAGATTGTGATACAATACACTATTGGGTGAAGTTTGGTTGACTTCTGCGCAGCGGTTTGGGAGTTAACATCAAAATTACATTTCTCGGCCATATCGCATAGATCTCACTGTGAAAAGGCTTAAATGGCTTTTTTGACCTAAGTTTGAGAATTGCGCTCAAATCAAATGTCCTAGAACCAAATTTCCACATGTAACTACTAGATTGTGATACAATACACTATTGGGTGAAGTTTGGTTGACTTCTGCGCAGCGGTTTGGGAGTTAACATCAAAATTACATTTCTCGGCCATATCGCATAGATCTCACTGTGAAAAGGCTTAAATGACTTTTTTTAATTAAGTTTGAAGATTGCGCTCAAACCAAATGTCCTAGAACTAAATTTCCAAATGTAACTACTAGATTGTGATAAAATACACTTTTGGGTGAAGTTTGGTTTACTTCTGCGCAGCGGTTTGGGAGTTAACATCAAAATTACATTTCTCGGCCATATCGCATAGATCTCACTGTGAAAAGGCTTAAATGACTTTTTTTAATTAAGTTTGAAGATTGCGCTCAAACCAAATGTCCTAGAACTAAATTTCCAAATGTAACTACTAGATTATAATAAAATACACTATTGGGTGAAGTTTGGTTGACTTCTGCGCAGCGGTTTGGATGTTAACATCAAAATTACATTTCTCGGCCATATCGCATAGATCTCACTGTGAAAAGGCTTAAATGGCTTTTTTGACATAAGTTTGAGGATTGCGCTCAAATCAAATGTCCTAGAAATAAATTTCCAAATGTAACTACTAGATTGTGATAAAATACACTATTGGGTGAAGTTTGGTTGACTTCTGCGCAGCGGTTTGGGAGTGAACATCAAAATTACATTTCTCGGCCATATCGCATAGATCTCACTGTGAAAAGGCTTAAATTACTTTTTTTAATTAAGTTTGAAGATTGCGCTCAAACCAAATGTCCTAGAACTAAATTTCTAAATGTAACTACTAGATTATGATAAAATACACTATTGGGTGAAGTTTGGTTTACTTCTGCGCAGCGGTTTGGGAGTTAACATCAAAATTACATTTCTCGGCCATATCGCATAGATCTCACTGTGAAAAGGCTTAAATGGCTTTTTTGACCTAAGTTTGAGGATTGCGCTCAAATCAAATGTCCTAGAACCAAATTTCCACATGTAACTACTAGATTGTGATACAATACACTATTGGGTGAAGTTTGGTTGACTTCTGCGCAGCGGTTTGGGAGTTAACATCAAAATTACATTTCTCGGCCATATCGCATAGATCTCACTGTGAAAAGGCTTAAATGGCTTTTTTGACCTAAGTTTGAGAATTGCGCTCAAATCAAATGTCCTAGAACCAAATTTCCACATGTAACTACTAGATTGTGATACAATACACTATTGGGTGAAGTTTGGTTGACTTCTGCGCAGCGGTTTGGGAGTTAACATCAAAATTACATTTCTCGGCCATATCGCATAGATCTCACTGTGAAAAGGCTTAAATGACTTTTTTTAATTAAGTTTGAAGATTGCGCTCAAACCAAATGTCCTAGAACTAAATTTCCAAATGTAACTACTAGATTGTGATAAAATACACTTTTGGGTGAAGTTTGGTTTACTTCTGCGCAGCGGTTTGGGAGTTAACATCAAAATTACATTTCTCGGCCATATCGCATAGATCTCACTGTGAAAAGGCTTAAATGACTTTTTTTAATTAAGTTTGAAGATTGCGCTCAAACCAAATGTCCTAGAACTAAATTTCCAAATGTAACTACTAGATTATAATAAAATACACTATTGGGTGAAGTTTGGTTGACTTCTGCGCAGCGGTTTGGATGTTAACATCAAAATTACATTTCTCGGCCATATCGCATAGATCTCACTGTGAAAAGGCTTAAATGGCTTTTTTGACATAAGTTTGAGGATTGCGCTCAAATCAAATGTCCTAGAAATAAATTTCCAAATGTAACTACTAGATTGTGATAAAATACACTATTGGGTGAAGTTTGGTTGACTTCTGCGCAGCGGTTTGGGAGTGAACATCAAAATTACATTTCTCGGCCATATCGCATAGATCTCACTGTGAAAAGGCTTAAATGACTTTTTTTAATTAAGTTTGAAGATTGCGCTCAAACCAAATGTCCTAAAACTAAATTTCCAAATGTAACTACTAGATTGTGGTAAAATACACTATTGGGTGAAGTTTGGTTGTCTTCTGCGCAGCGGTTTGGGAGTTAACATCAATATTACATTTCTCGGCCATATCGCATAGATCTCACTGTGAAAAGGCTTAAATGGCTTTTTTGACCTAAGTTTGAGAATTGCGCTCAAATCAAATGTCCTAGAACCAAATTTCCACATGTAACTACTAGATTGTGATACAATACACTATTGGGTGAAGTTTGGTTGACTTCTGCGCAGCGGTTTGGGAGTTAACATCAAAATTACATTTCTCGGCCATATCGCATAGATCTCACTGTGAAAAGGCTTAAATGGCTTTTTTGAACTAAGTTTGAGGATTGCGCTCAAATCAAATGTCCTAGAACTAAATTTCCAAATGTAACTACTAGATTGTGATAAAATACACTATTGGGTGAAGTTTGGTTGACTTCTGCGCAGCGGTTTGGGAGTTAACATCAAAATTACATTTCTTGGCCATATCGCATAGATCTCACTGTGAAAAGGCTTAAATGACTTTTTTTAATTAAGTTTGAAGATTGCGCTCAAACCAAATGTCCTAGAACTAAATTTCCAAATGTAACTACTAGATTATGATAAAATACACTATTGGGTGAAGTTTGGTTGACTTCTGCGCAGCGGTTTAGGAGTTAACATCAAAATTACATTTCTCGGCCATATCGCATAGATCTCACTGTGAAAAGGCTTAAATGGCTTTTTTGACCTAAGTTTGAGGATTGCGCTCAAATCAAATGTCCTAGAACTAAATTTCCAAATGTAACTACTAGATTGTGGTAAAATACACTATTGGGTGAAGTTTGGTTGTCTTCTGCGCAGCGGTTTGGGAGTTAACATCAAAATTACATTTCTCGGCCATATCGCATAGATCTCACTGTGAAAAGGCTTAAATGGCTTTTTTGACCTAAGTTTGAGAATTGCGCTCAAATCAAATGTCCTAGAACCAAATTTCCACATGTAACTACTAGATTGTGATACAATACACTATTGGGTGAAGTTTGGTTGACTTCTGCGCAGCGGTTTGGGAGTTAACATCAAAATTACATTTCTCGGCCATATCGCATAGATCTCACTGTGAAAAGGCTTAAATGGCTTTTTTGACCTAAGTTTGAGGATTGCGCTCAAATCAAATGTCCTAGAACCAAATTTCCACATGTAACTACTAGATTGTGATACAATACACTATTGGGTGAAGTTTGGTTGACTTCTGCGCAGCGGTTTGGGAGTTAACATCAAAATTACATTTCTCGGCCATATCGCATAGATCTCACTGTGAAAAGGCTTAAATGGCTTTTTTGACCTAAGTTTGAGAATTGCGCTCAAATCAAATGTCCTAGAACCAAATTTCCACATGTAACTACTAGATTGTGATACAATACACTATTGGGTGAAGTTTGGTTGACTTCTGCGCAGCGGTTTGGGAGTTAACATCAAAATTACATTTCTCGTCCATATCGCATAGATCTCACTGTGAAAAGGCTTAAATGACTTTTTTTAATTAAGTTTGAAGATTGCGCTCAAACCAAATGTCCTAGAACTAAATTTCCATATGTAACTACTAGATTATAATAAAATACACTATTGGGTGAAGTTTGGTTTACTTCTGCGCAGCGGTTTGGGAGTTAACATCAAAATTACATTTCTCGGCCATATCGCATAGATCTCACTGTGAAAAGGCTTAAATGGCTTTTTTGACCTAAGTTTGAGGATTGCGCTCAAATCAAATGTCCTAGAACCAAATTTCCACATGTAACTACTAGATTGTGATACAATACACTAAAGGGTGAAGTTTGGTTGACTTCTGCGCAGCGGTTTGGGAGTGAACATCAAAATTACATTTCTCGGCCATATCGCATAAATCTCACTGTGAAAAGGCTTAAATGACTTTTTTTAATTAAGTTTGAAGATTGCGCTCAAACCAAATGTCCTAAAACTAAATTTCCAAATGTAACTACTAGATTGTGATAAAATACACTATTGGGTGAAGTTTGGTTGACTTCTGCGCAGCGGTTTGGGAGTTAACATCAAAATTACATTTCTCGGCCATATCGCATAGATCTCACTGTGAAAAGGCTTAAATGACTTTTTTTAATTAAGTTTGAAGATTGCGCTCAAACCAAATGTCCTAGAACTAAATTTCCAAATGTAACTACTAGATTATGATAAAATACACTATTGGGTGAAGTTTGGTTTACTTCTGCGCAGCGGTTTGGGAGTTAACATCAAAATTACATTTCTCGGCCATATCGCATAGATCTCACTGTGAAAAGGCTTAAATGACTTTTTTAATTAAGTTTGAAGATTGCGCTCAAACCAAATGTCTTAGAACTAAATTTCCAAATGTAACTACTAGACTATGATAAAATACACTATTGGGTGAAGTTTGGTTTACTTCTGCGCAGCGGTTTGGGAGTTAACATCAAAATTACATTTCTCGGCCATATCGCATAGATCTCACTGTGAAAAGGCTTAAATGGCTTTTTTGACCTAAGTTTGAGGATTGCGCTCAAATCAAATGTCCTAGAACCAAATTTCTACATGTAACTACTAGATTGTGATACAATACACTATTGGGTGAAGTTTGGTTTACTTCTGCGCAGCGGTTTGGGAGTTAACATCAAAATTACATTTCTCGGCCATATCGCATAGATCTCACTGTGAAAAGGCTTAAATGGCTTTTTTGACCTAAGTTTGAGGATTGCGCTCAAATCAAATGTCCTAGAACCAAATTTCCACATGTAACTACTAGATTGTGATACAATACACTATTGGGTGAAGTTTGGTTGACTTCTGCGCAGCGGTTTGGGAGTTAACATCAAAATTACATTTCTCGGCCATATCGCATAGATCTCACTGTGAAAAGGCTTAAATGGCTTTTTTGACCTAAGTTTGAGAATTGCGCTCAAATCAAATGTCCTAGAACCAAATTTCCACATGTAACTACTAGATTGTGATACAATACACTATTGGGTGAAGTTTGGTTGACTTCTGCGCAGCGGTTTGGGAGTTAACATCAAAATTACATTTCTCGTCCATATCGCATAGATCTCACTGTGAAAAGGCTTAAATGACTTTTTTTAATTAAGTTTGAAGATTGCGCTCAAACCAAATGTCCTAGAACTAAATTTCCATATGTAACTACTAGATTATAATAAAATACACTATTGGGTGAAGTTTGGTTTACTTCTGCGCAGCGGTTTGGGAGTTAACATCAAAATTACATTTCTCGGCCATATCGCATAGATCTCACTGTGAAAAGGCTTAAATGGCTTTTTTGACCTAAGTTTGAGGATTGCGCTCAAATCAAATGTCCTAGAACCAAATTTCCACATGTAACTACTAGATTGTGATACAATACACTAAAGGGTGAAGTTTGGTTGACTTCTGCGCAGCGGTTTGGGAGTGAACATCAAAATTACATTTCTCGGCCATATCGCATAAATCTCACTGTGAAAAGGCTTAAATGACTTTTTTTAATTAAGTTTGAAGATTGCGCTCAAACCAAATGTCCTAAAACTAAATTTCCAAATGTAACTACTAGATTGTGATAAAATACACTATTGGGTGAAGTTTGGTTGACTTCTGCGCAGCGGTTTGGGAGTTAACATCAAAATTACATTTCTCGGCCATATCGCATAGATCTCACTGTGAAAAGGCTTAAATGACTTTTTTTAATTAAGTTTGAAGATTGCGCTCAAACCAAATGTCCTAGAACTAAATTTCCAAATGTAACTACTAGATTATGATAAAATACACTATTGGGTGAAGTTTGGTTTACTTCTGCGCAGCGGTTTGGGAGTTAACATCAAAATTACATTTCTCGGCCATATCGCATAGATCTCACTGTGAAAAGGCTTAAATGACTTTTTTAATTAAGTTTGAAGATTGCGCTCAAACCAAATGTCTTAGAACTAAATTTCCAAATGTAACTACTAGACTATGATAAAATACACTATTGGGTGAAGTTTGGTTTACTTCTGCGCAGCGGTTTGGGAGTTAACATCAAAATTACATTTCTCGGCCATATCGCATAGATCTCACTGTGAAAAGGCTTAAATGGCTTTTTTGACCTAAGTTTGAGGATTGCGCTCAAATCAAATGTCCTAGAACCAAATTTCTACATGTAACTACTAGATTGTGATACAATACACTATTGGGTGAAGTTTGGTTTACTTCTGCGCAGCGGTTTGGGAGTTAACATCAAAATTACATTTCTCGGCCATATCGCATAGATCTCACTGTGAAAAGGCTTAAATGACTTTTTTTAATTAAGTTTGAAGATTGCGCTCAAACCAAATGTCCTAGAACTAAATTTCCAAATGTAACTACTAGATTATGATAAAATACACTATTGGGTGAAGTTTGGTTTACTTCTGCGCAGCGGTTTGGGAGTTAACATCAAAATTACATTTCTCGGCCATATCGCATAGATCTCACTGTGAAAAGGCTTAAATGGCTTTTTTGACCTAAGTTTGAGAATTGCGCTCAAATCAAATGTCCTAGAACCAAATTTCCACATGTAACTACTAGATTGTGATACAATACACTATTGGGTGAAGTTTGGTTGACTTCTGCGCAGCGGTTTGGGAGTTAATATCAAAATTACATTTCTCGTCCATATCGCATAGATCTCACTGTGAAAAGGCTTAAATGACTTTTTTTAATTAAGTTTGAAGATTGCGCTCAAACCAAATGTCCTAGAACTAAATTTCCAAATGTAACTACTAGATTATGATAAAATACACTATTGGGTGAAGTTTGGTTTACTTCTGCGCAGCGGTTTGGGAGTTAACATCAAAATTACATTTCTCGGCCATATCGCATAGATCTCACTGTGAAAAGGCTTACATGGCTTTTTTGACCTAAGTTTGAGGATTGCGCTCAAATCAAATGTGCTAGAACTAAATTTCCAAATGTAACTACTAGATTGTGATAAAATACACTATTGGGTGAAGTTTGGTTGACTTCTGCGCAGCGGTTTGGGAGTTAACATCAAAATTACATTTCTCGGCCATATCGCATAGATCTCACTGTGAAAAGGCTTAAATGACTTTTTTAATTAAGTTTGAAGATTGCGCTCAAACCAAATGTCCTAGAACTAAATTTCCAAATGTAACTACTAGATTGTGATAAAATACACTATTGGGTGAAGTTTGGTTGACTTCTGCGCAGCGGTTTGGGAGTTAACATCAAAATTACATTTCTCGGCCATATCGCATAGATCTCACTGTGAAAAGGCTTAAATGACTTTTTTTAATTAAGTTTGAAGATTGCGCTCAAACCAAATGTCCTAGAACTAAATTTCCAAATGTAACTACTAGATTATGATACAATACACTATTGGGTGAAGTTTGGTTGACTTCTGCGCAGTGGTTTGGGAGTTAACATCAAAATTACATTTCTCGGCCATATCGCATAGATCTCACTGTGAAAAGGCTTAAATGGCTTTTTTGACCTAAGTTTGAGGATTGCGCTCAAATCAAATGTCCTAGAACCAAATTTCCACATGTAACTACTAGATTGTGATACAATACACTAAAGGGTGAAGTTTGGTTGACTTCTGCGCAGCGGTTTGGGAGTGAACATCAAAATTACATTTCTCGGCCATATCGCACAGATCTCACTGTGAAAAGGCTTAAATGACTTTTTTTAATTAAGTTTGAAGATTGCGCTCAAACCAAATGTCCTAAAACTAAATTTCCAAATGTAACTACTAGATTGTGATAAAATACACTATTGGGTGAAGTTTGGTTGACTTCTGCGCAGCGGTTTGGGAGTTAACATCAAAATTACATTTCTCGGCCATATCGCATAGATCTCACTGTGAAAAGGCTTAAATGACTTTTTTTAATTAAGTTTGAAGATTGCGCTCAAACCAAATGTCCTAGAACTAAATTTCCAAATGTAACTACTAGATTATGATACAATACACTATTGGGTGAAGTTTGGTTGACTTCTGCGCAGTGGTTTGGGAGTTAACATCAAAATTACATTTCTCGGCCATATCGCATAGATCTCACTGTGAAAAGGCTTAAATGGCTTTTTTGACCTAAGTTTGAGGATTGCGCTCAAATCAAATGTCCTAGAACCAAATTTCCACATGTAACTACTAGATTGTGATACAATACACTAAAGGGTGAAGTTTGGTTGACTTCTGCGCAGCGGTTTGGGAGTGAACATCAAAATTACATTTCTCGGCCATATCGCACAGATCTCACTGTGAAAAGGCTTAAATGACTTTTTTTAATTAAGTTTGAAGATTGCGCTCAAACCAAATGTCCTAAAACTAAATTTCCAAATGTAACTACTAGATTGTGATAAAATACACTATTGGGTGAAGTTTGGTTGACTTCTGCGCAGCGGTTTGGGAGTTAACATCAAAATTACATTTCTCGGCCATATCGCATAGATCTCACTGTGAAAAGGCTTAAATGACTTTTTTTAATTAAGTTTGAAGATTGCGCTCAAACCAAATGTCCTAGAACTAAATTTCCAAATGTAACTACTAGATTATGATAAAATACACTATTGGGTGAAGTTTGGTTTACTTCTGCGCAGCGGTTTGGGAGTTAACATCAAAATTACATTTCTCGGCCATATCGCATAGATCTCACTGTGAAAAGGCTTAAATGGCTTTTTTGACCTAAGTTTGAGGATTGCGCTCAAATCAAATGTCCTAGAACCAAATTTCCACATGTAACTACTAGATTGTGATACAATACACTATTGGGTGAAGTTTGGTTGACTTCTGCGCAGCGGTTTGGGAGTTAACATCAAAATTACATTTCTCGGCCATATCGCATAGATCTCACTGTGAAAAGGCTTAAATGGCTTTTTTGACCTAAGTTTGAGAATTGCGCTCAAATCAAATGTCCTAGAACCAAATTTCCACATGTAACTACTAGATTGTGATACAATACACTATTGGGTGAAGTTTGGTTGACTTCTGCGCAGCGGTTTGGGAGTTAACATCAAAATTACATTTCTCGCCATATCGCATAGATCTCACTGTGAAAAGGCTTAAATGACTTTTTTTAATTAAGTTTGAAGATTGCGCTCAAACCAAATGTCCT
This sequence comes from Corythoichthys intestinalis, assembly GCF_030265065.1. NCBI lineage: Eukaryota > Metazoa > Chordata > Actinopteri > Syngnathiformes > Syngnathidae > Corythoichthys > Corythoichthys intestinalis. The sequence continues at coordinate 3,074,064 of NW_026651594.1, read as the reverse complement.
AGAACTAAATTTCCAAATGTAACTACTAGATTATGATAAAATACACTATTGGGTGAAGTTTGGTTTACTTCTGCGCAGCGGTTTGGGAGTTAACATCAAAATTACATTTCTCGGCCATATCTCATAGATCTCACTGTGAAAAGGCTTAAATGGCTTTTTTGACCTAAGTTTGAAGATTGCGCTCAAATCAAATGTCCTAGAACCAAATTTCTACATGTAACTACTAGATTGTGATACAATACACTATTGGGTGAAGTTTGGTTTACTTCTGCGCAGCGGTTTGGGAGTTAACATCAAAATTACATTTCTCGGCCATATCGCATAGATCTCACTGAGAAAAGGCTTAAATGACTTTTTTTAATTAAGTTTGAAGATTGCGCTCAAACCAAATGTCCTAGAACTAAATTTCCAAATGTAACTACTAGATTATGATAAAATACACTATTGGGTGAAGTTTGGTTGACTTCTGCGCAGCGGTTTGGGAGTTAACATCAAAATTACATTTCTCGGCCATATCGCATAGATCTCACTGTGAAAAGGCTTAAATGACTTTTTTTAATTAAGTTTGAAGATTGCGCTCAAACCAAATGTCCTAGAACTAAATTTCCAAATGTAACTACTAGATTATGATACAATACACTAAAGGGTGAAGTTTGGTTGACTTCTGCGCAGCGGTTTGGGAGTGAACATCAAAATTACATTTCTCGGCCATATCGCATAGATCTCACTGTGAAAAGGCTTAAATGACTTTTTTTAATTAAGTTTGAAGATTGCGCTCAAACCAAATGTCCTAAAACTAAATTTCCAAATGTAACTATTAGATTGTGATAAAATACACTATTGGGTGAAGTTTGGTTGACTTCTGCGCAGCGGTTTGGGAGTTAACATCAAAATTACATTTCTCGGCCATATCGCATAGATCTCACTGTGAAAAGGCTTAAATGACTTTTTTTAATTAAGTTTGAAGATTGCGCTCAAACCAAATGTCCTAGAACTAAATTTCCAAATGTAACTACTAGATTATGATAAAATACACTATTGGGTGAAGTTTGGTTTACTTCTGCGCAGCGGTTTGGGAGTTAACATCAAAATTACATTTCTCGGCCATATCGCATAGATCTCACTGTGAAAAGGCTTAAATGACTTTTTTAATTATGTTTGAAGATTGCGCTCAAACCAAATGTCTTAGAACTAAATTTCCAAATGTAACTACTAGACTATGATAAAATACACTATTGGGTGAAGTTTGGTTTACTTCTGCGCAGCTGTTTGGGAGTTAACATCAAAATTACATTTCTCGGCCATATCGCATAGATCTCACTGTGAAAAGGCTTAAATGGCTTTTTTGACCTAAGTTTGAGGATTGCGCTCAAATCAAATGTCCTAGAACCAAATTTCTACATGTAACTACTAGATTGTGATACAATACACTATTGGGTGAAGTTTGGTTTACTTCTGCGCAGCGGTTTGGGAGTTAACATCAAAATTACATTTCTCGGCCATATCGCATAGATCTCACTGTGAAAAGGCTTAAATGACTTTTTTTAATTAAGTTTGAAGATTGCGCTCAAACCAAATGTCCTAGAACTAAATTTCCAAATGTAACTACTAGATTATGATAAAATACACTATTGGGTGAAGTTTGGTTTACTTCTGCGCAGCGGTTTGGGAGTTAACATCAAAATTACATTTCTCGGCCATATCGCATAGATCTCACTGTGAAAAGGCTTAAATGGCTTTTTTGACCTAAGTTTGAGAATTGCGCTCAAATCAAATGTCCTAGAACCAAATTTCCACATGTAACTACTAGATTGTGATAAAATACACTATTGGGTGAAGTTTGGTTGACTTCTGCGCAGCGGTTTGGGAGTTAACATCAAAATTACATTTCTCGTCCATATCGCATAGATCTCACTGTGAAAAGGCTTAAATGACTTTTTTTAATTAAGTTTGAAGATTGCGCTCAAACCAAATGTCCTAGAACTAAATTTCCATATGTAACTACTAGATTATAATAAAATACACTATTGGGTGAAGTTTGGTTTACTTCTGCGCAGCGGTTTGGGAGTTAACATCAAAATTACATTTCTCGGCCATATCGCATAGATCTCACTGTGAAAAGGCTTAAATGGCTTTTTTGACCTAAGTTTGAGGATTGCGCTCAAATCAAATGTCCTAGAACCAAATTTCCACATGTAACTACTAGATTGTGATACAATACACTAAAGGGTGAAGTTTGGTTGACTTCTGCGCAGCGGTTTGGGAGTGAACATCAAAATTACATTTCTCGGCCATATCGCATAGATCTCACTGTGAAAAGGCTTAAATGACTTTTTTAATTAAGTTTGAAGATTGCGCTCAAACCAAATGTCTTAGAACTAAATTTCCAAATGTAACTACTAGACTATGATAAAATACACTATTGGGTGAAGTTTGGTTTACTTCTGCGCAGCTGTTTGGGAGTTAATATCAAAATTACATTTCTCGGCCATATCGCATAGATCTCACTGTGAAAAGGCTTAAATGGCTTTTTTGACCTAAGTTTGAGGATTGCGCTCAAATCAAATGTCCTAGAACCAAATTTCTACATGTAACTACTAGATTGTGATACAATACACTATTGGGTGAAGTTTGGTTTACTTCTGCGCAGCGGTTTGGGAGTTAACATCAAAATTACATTTCTCGGCCATATCGCATAGATCTCACTGTGAAAAGGCTTAAATGACTTTTTTTAATTAAGTTTGAAGATTGCGCTCAAACCAAATGTCCTAGAACTAAATTTCCAAATGTAACTACTAGATTATGATAAAATACACTATTGGGTGAAGTTTGGTTTACTTCTGCGCAGCGGTTTGGGAGTTAACATCAAAATTACATTTCTCGGCCATATCGCATAGATCTCACTGTGAAAAGGCTTAAATGGCTTTTTTGACCTAAGTTTGAGAATTGCGCTCAAATCAAATGTCCTAGAACCAAATTTCCACATGTAACTACTAGATTGTGATACAATACACTATTGGGTGAAGTTTGGTTGACTTCTGCGCAGCGGTTTGGGAGTTAACATCAAAATTACATTTCTCGTCCATATCGCATAGATCTCACTGTGAAAAGGCTTAAATGACTTTTTTTAATTAAGTTTGAAGATTGCGCTCAAACCAAATGTCCTAGAACTAAATTTCCATATGTAACTACTAGATTATAATAAAATACACTATTGGGTGAAGTTTGGTTTACTTCTGCGCAGCGGTTTGGGAGTTAACATCAAAATTACATTTCTCGGCCATATCGCATAGATCTCACTGTGAAAAGGCTTAAATGGCTTTTTTGACCTAAGTTTGAGGATTGCGCTCAAATCAAATGTCCTAGAACCAAATTTCCACATGTAACTACTAGATTGTGATACAATACACTAAAGGGTGAAGTTTGGTTGACTTCTGCGCAGCGGTTTGGGAGTGAACATCAAAATTACATTTCTCGGCCATATCGCATAGATCTCACTGTGAAAAGGCTTAAATGACTTTTTTTAATTAAGTTTGAAGATTGCGCTCAAACCAAATGTCCTAAAACTAAATTTCCAAATGTAACTACTAGATTGTGATAAAATACACTATTGGGTGAAGTTTGGTTGACTTCTGCGCAGCGGTTTGGGAGTTAACATCAAAATTACATTTCTCGGCCATATCGCATAGATCTCACTGTGAAAAGGCTTAAATGACTTTTTTTAATTAAGTTTGAAGATTGCGCTCAAACCAAATGTCCTAGAACTAAATTTCCAAATGTAACTACTAGATTATGATAAAATACACTATTGGGTGAAGTTTGGTTTACTTCTGCGCAGCGGTTTGGGAGTTAACATCAAAATTACATTTCTCGGCCATATCGCATAGATCTCACTGTGAAAAGGCTTAAATGACTTTTTTTAATTAAGTTTGAAGATTGCGCTCAAACCAAATGTCCTAGAACTAAATTTCCAAATGTAACTACTAGATTATGATAAAATACACTATTGGGTGAAGTTTGGTTTACTTCTGCGCAGCGGTTTGGGAGTTAACATCAAAATTACATTTCTCGGCCATATCGCATAGATCTCACTGTGAAAAGGCTTAAATGGCTTTTTTGACCTAAGTTTGAGGATTGCGCTATAATCAAATGTCCTAGAACCAAATTTCTACATGTAACTACTAGATTGTGATACAATACACTATTGGGTGAAGTTTGGTTTACTTCTGCGCAGCGGTTTGGGAGTTAACATCAAAATTACATTTCTCGGCCATATCGCATAGATCTCACTGAGAAAAGGCTTAAATGACTTTTTTTAATTAAGTTTGAAGATTGCGCTCAAACCAAATGTCCTAGAACTAAATTTCCAAATGTAACTACTAGATTATGATAAAATACACTATTGGGTGAAGTTTGGTTGACTTCTGCGCAGCGGTTTGGGAGTTAACATCAAAATTACATTTCTCGGCCATATCGCATAGATCTCACTGTGAAAAGGCTTAAATGACTTTTTTTAATTAAGTTTGAAGATTGCGCTCAAACCAAATGTCCTAGAACTAAATTTCCAAATGTAACTACTAGATTATGATAAAATACACTATTGGGTGAAGTTTGGTTTACTTCTGCGCAGCGGTTTGGGAGTTAACATCAAAATTACATTTCTCGGCCATATCGCATAGATCTCACTGTGAAAAGGCTTAAATGGCTTTTTTGACCTAAGTTTGAGGATTGCGCTCAAATCAAATGTCCTAGAACCAAATTTCCACATGTAACTACTAGATTGTGATACAATACACTAATGGGTGAAGTTTGGTTGACTTCTGCGCAGCGGTTTGGGAGTGAACATCAAAATTACATTTCTCGGCCATATCGCATAGATCTCACTGTGAAAAGGCTTAAATGACTTTTTTTAATTAAGTTTGAAGATTGCGCTCAAACCAAATGTCCTAAAACTAAATTTCCAAATGTAACTATAGATTGTGATAAAATACACTATTGGGTGAAGTTTGGTTGACTTCTGCGCAGCGGTTTGGGAGTTAACATCAAAATTACATTTCTCGGCCATATCGCATAGATCTCACTGTGAAAAGGCTTAAATGACTTTTTTTTAATTAAGTTTGAAGATTGCGCTCAAACCAAATGTCCTAAAACTAAATTTCCAAATGTAACTACTAGATTGTGATAAAATACACTATTGGGTGAAGTTTGGTTGACTTCTGCGCAGCGGTTTGGGAGTTAACATCAAAATTACATTTCTCGGCCATATCGCATAGATCTCACTGTGAAAAGGCTTAAATGACTTTTTTTAATTAAGTTTGAAGATTGCGCTCAAACCAAATGTCCTAGAACTAAATTTCCAAATGTAACTACTAGATTATGATAAAATACACTATTGGGTGAAGTTTGGTTGACTTCTGCGCAGCGGTTTGGGAGTTAACATCAAAATTACATTTCTCGGCCATATCGCATAGATCTCACTGTGAAAAGGCTTAAATGACTTTTTTTAATTAAGTTTGAAGATTGCGCTCAAACCAAATGTCCTAAAACTAAATTTCCAAATGTAACTACTAGATTGTGATAAAATACACTATTGGGTGAAGTTTGGTTGACTTCTGCGCAGCGGTTTGGGAGTTAACATCAAAATTACATTTCTCGGCCATATCGCATAGATCTCACTGTGAAAAGGCTTAAATGACTTTTTTTAATTAAGTTTGAAGATTGCGCTCAAACCAAATGTCCTAGAACTAAATTTCCAAATGTAACTACTAGATTATGATAAAATACACTATTGGGTGAAGTTTGGTTGACTTCTGCGCAGCGGTTTGGGAGTTAACATCAAAATTACATTTCTCGGCCATATCGCATAGATCTCACTGTGAAAAGGCTTAAATGACTTTTTTTAATTAAGTTTGAAGATTGCGCTCAAACCAAATGTCCTAAAACTAAATTTCCACATGTAACTACTAGATTGTGATACAATACACTAAAGGGTGAAGTTTGGTTGACTTCTGCGCAGCGGTTTGGGAGTGAACATCAAAATTACATTTCTCGGCCATATCGCATAGATCTCACTGTGAAAAGGGTTAAATGACTTTTTTTAATTAAGTTTGAAGATTGCGCTCAAACCAAATGTCCTAAAACTAAATTTCCAAATGTAACTACTAGATTGTGATAAAATACACTATTGGGTGAAGTTTGGTTGACTTCTGCGCAGCGGTTTGGGAGTTAACATCAAAATTACATTTCTCGGCCATATCGCATAGATCTCACTGTGAAAAGGCTTAAATGACTTTTTTTAATTAAGTTTGAAGATTGCGCTCAAACCAAATGTCCTAGAACTAAATTTCCAAATGTAACTACTAGATTATGATAAAATACACTATTGGGTGAAGTTTGGTTTACTTCTGCGCAGCGGTTTGGGAGTTAACATCAAAATTACATTTCTCGGCCATATCGCATAGATCTCACTGTGAAAAGGCTTAAATGGCTTTTTTGACTTAAGTTTGAGGATTGCGCTCAAATCAAATGTCCTAGAACCAAATTTCCACATGTAACTACTAGATTGTGATACAATACACTATTGGGTGAAGTTTGGTTTACTTCTGCGCAGCGGTTTGGGAGTTAACATCAAAATTACATTTCTCGGCCATATCGCATAGATCTCACTGTGAAAAGGCTTAAATGGCTTTTTTGACCTAAGTTTGAGAATTGCGCTCAAATCAAATGTCCTAGAACCAAATTTCCACATGTAACTACTAGATTGTGATACAATACACTATTGGGTGAAGTTTGGTTGACTTCTGCGCAGCGGTTTGGGAGTTAACATCAAAATTACATTTCTCGGCCATATCGCATAGATCTCACTGTGAAAAGGCTTAAATGACTTTTTTTAATTAAGTTTGAAGATTGCGCTCAAACCAAATGTCCTAAAACTAAATTTCCAAATGTAACTACTAGATTGTGATAAAATACACTATTGGGTGAAGTTTGGTTGACTTCTGCGCAGCGGTTTGGGAGTTAACATCAAAATTACATTTCTCGGCCATATCGCATAGATCTCACTGTGAAAAGGCTTAAATGACTTTTTTTAATTAAGTTTGAAGATTGCGCTCAAACCAAATGTCCTAGAACTAAATTTCCAAATGTAACTACTAGATTATGATAAAATACACTATTGGGTGAAGTTTGGTTTACTTCTGCGCAGCGGTTTGGGAGTTAACATCAAAATTACATTTCTCGGCCATATCGCATAGATCTCACTGTGAAAAGGCTTAAATGGCTTTTTTGACCTAAGTTTGAGGATTGCGCTCAAATCAAATGTGCTAGAACTAAATTTCCAAATGTAACTACTAGATTGTGATAAAATAAACTATTGGGTGAAGTTTGGTTGACTTCTGCGCAGTGGTTTGGGAGTTAACATCAAAATTACATTTCTCGGCCATATCGCATAGATCTCACTGTGAAAAGGCTTAAATGACTTTTTTTAATTAAGTTTGAAGATTGCGCTCAAACCAAATGTCCTAGAACTAAATTTCCAAATGTAACTACTAGATTATGATAAAATACACTATTGGGTGAAGTTTGGTTTACTTCTGCGCAACGGTTTGGGAGTTAACATCAAAATTACATTTCTTGGCCATATCGCATAGATCTCACTGTGAAAAGGCTTAAATGGCTTTTTTGACCTAAGTTTGAGGATTGCGCTCAAATCAAATGTCCTAGAACGAAATTTCCACATGTACCTACTAGATTGTGATACAATACACTATTGGGTGAAGTTTGGTTTACTTCTGCGCAGCGGTTTGGGAGTTAACATCAAAATTACATTTCTCGGCCATATCGCATAGATCTCACTGTGAAAAGGCTTAAATGGCTTTTTTGACCTAAGTTTGAGAATTGCGCTCAAATCAAATGTCCTAGAACCAAATTTCCACATGTTACTACTAGATTGTGATACAATACACTATTGGGTGAAGTTTGGTTGACTTCTGCGCAGCGGTTTGGGAGTTAACATCAAAATTACATTTCTCGGCCATATCGCATAGATCTCACTTTGAAAAGGCTTAAATTACTTTTTTTAATTAAGTTTGAAGATTGCGCTCAAACCAAATGTCCTAGAACTAAATTTCCAAATGTAACTACTAGATTATGATAAAATACACTATTGGGTGAAGTTTGGTTTACTTCTGCGCAGCGGTTTGGGAGTTAATATCAAAATTACATTTCTCGGCCATATCGCATAGATCTCACTGTGAAAAGGCTTAAATGGCTTTTTTGACCTAAGTTTGAGGATTGCGCTCAAATCAAATGTCCTAGAACCAAATTTCTACATGTAACTACTAGATTGTGATACAATACACTATTGGGTGAAGTTTGGTTGACTTCTGCGCAGCGGTTTGGGAGTTAACATCAAAATTACATTTCTCGGCCATATCGCATAGATCTCACTGTGAAAAGGCTTAAATGGCTTTTTTGACCTAAGTTTGAGAATTGCGCTCAAATCAAATGTCCTAGAACCAAATTTCCACATGTAACTACTAGATTGTGATACAATACACTATTGGGTGAAGTTTGGTTGACTTCTGCGCAGCGGTTTGGGAGTTAACATCAAAATTACATTTCTCGCCATATCGCATAGATCTCACTGTGAAAAGGCTTAAATGACTTTTTTTAATTAAGTTTGAAGATTGCGCTCAAACCAAATGTCCTAGAACTAAATTTCCAAATGTAACTACTAGATTATGATAAAATACACTATTGGGTGAAGTTTGGTTTACTTCTGCGCAGCGGTTTGGGAGTTAACATCAAAATTACATTTCTCGGCCATGTCGCATTGATCTCACTGTGAAAAGGCTTAAATGGCTTTTTTGACCTAAGTTTGAGGATTGCGCTCAAATCAAATGTGCTAGAACTAAATTTCCAAATGTAACTACTAGATTGTGATAAAATAAACTATTGGGTGAAGTTTGGTTGACATTTGCGCAGTGGTTTGGGAGTTAACATCAAAATTACATTTCTCGGCCATATCGCATAGATCTCACTGTGAAAAGGCTTAAATGACTTTTTTTAATTAAGTTTGAAGATTGCGCTCAAACCAAATGTCCTAGAACTAAATTTCCAAATGTAACTACTAGATTATGATAAAATACACTATTGGGTGAAGTTTGGTTTACTTCTGCGCAACGGTTTGGGAGTTAACATCAAAATTACATTTCTTGGCCATATCGCATAGATCTCACTGTGAAAAGGCTTAAATGGCTTTTTTGACCTAAGTTTGAGGATTGCGCTCAAATCAAATGTCCTAGAACGAAATTTCCACATGTACCTACTAGATTGTGATACAATACACTATTGGGTGAAGTTTGGTTTACTTCTGCGCAGCGGTTTGGGAGTTAACATCAAAATTACATTTCTCGGCCATATCGCATAGATCTCACTGTGAAAAGGCTTAAATGGCTTTTTTGACCTAAGTTTGAGAATTGCGCTCAAATCAAATGTCCTAGAACCAAATTTCCACATGTTACTACTAGATTGTGATACAATACACTATTGGGTGAAGTTTGGTTGACTTCTGCGCAGCGGTTTGGGAGTTAACATCAAAATTACATTTCTCGGCCATATCGCATAGATCTCACTTTGAAAAGGCTTAAATTACTTTTTTTAATTAAGTTTGAAGATTGCGCTCAAACCAAATGTCCTAGAACTAAATTTCCAAATGTAACTACTAGATTATGATAAAATACACTATTGGGTGAAGTTTGGTTTACTTCTGCGCAGCGGTTTGGGAGTTAACATCAAAATTACATTTCTCGGCCATATCGCATAGATCTCACTGTGAAAAGGCTTAAATGGCTTTTTTGACCTAAGTTTGAGGATTGCGCTCAAATCAAATGTCCTAGAACCAAATTTCTACATGTAACTACTAGATTGTGATACAATACACTATTGGGTGAAGTTTGGTTGACTTCTGCGCAGCGGTTTGGGAGTTAACATCAAAATTACATTTCTCGGCCATATCGCATAGATCTCACTGTGAAAAGGCTTAAATGGCTTTTTTGACCTAAGTTTGAGAATTGCGCTCAAATCAAATGTCCTAGAACCAAATTTCCACATGTAACTACTAGATTGTGATACAATACACTATTGGGTGAAGTTTGGTTGACTTCTGCGCAGCGGTTTGGGAGTTAACATCAAAATTACATTTCTCGCCATATCGCATAGATCTCACTGTGAAAAGGCTTAAATGACTTTTTTTAATTAAGTTTGAAGATTGCGCTCAAACTAAATGTCCTAGAACTAAATTTCCAAATGTAACTACTAGATTATGATAAAATACACTATTGGGTGAAGTTTGGTTTACTTCTGCGCAGCGGTTTGGGAGTTAACATCAAAATTACATTTCTCGGCCATATCGCATAGATCTCACTGTGAAAAGGCTTAAATGGCTTTTTTGACCTAAGTTTGAGGATTGCGCTCAAATCAAATGTCCTAGAACCAAATTTCTACATGTAACTACTAGATTGTGATAAAATACACTATTGGGTGAAGTTTGGTTGACTTCTGCGCAGCGGTTTGGGAGTGAACATCAAAATTACATTTCTCGGCCATATCGCATAGATCTCACTGTGAAAAGGCTTAAATGACTTTTTTAATTAAGTTTGAAGATTGCGCTCAAACCAAATGTCCTAAAACTAAATTTCCAAATGTAACTACTAGATTGTGGTAAAATACACTATTGGGTGAAGTTTGGTTGTCTTCTGCGCAGCGGTTTGGGAGTTAACATCAAAATTACATTTCTCGGCCATATCGCATAGATCTCACTGTGAAAAGGCTTAAATGGCTTTTTTGACCTAAGTTTGAGAATTGCGCTCAAATCAAATGTCCTAGAACCAAATTTCTACATGTAACTACTAGATTGTGATACAATACACTAATGGGTGAAGTTTGGTTGACTTCTGCGCAGCGGTTTGAGAGTGAACATCAAAATTACATTTCTCGGCCATATCGCATAGATCTCACTGTGAAAAGGCTTAAATGACTTTTTTTAATTAAGTTTGAAGATTGCGCTCAAACCAAATGTCCTAAAACTAAATTTCCAAATGTAACTACTAGATTGTGATAAAATACACTATTGGGTGAAGTTTGGTTGACTTCTGCGCAGCGGTTTGGGAGTTAACATCAAAATTACATTTCTCGGCCATATCGCATAGATCTCACTGTGAAAAGGCTTAAATGGCTTTTTTGACCTAAGTTTGAGGATTGCGCTCAAATCAAATGTCCTAGAAATAAATTTCCAAATGTAACTACTAGATTGTGATAAAATACACTATTGGGTGAAGTTTGGTTGACTTCTGCGCAGCGGTTTGGGAGTTAACATCAAAATTACATTTCTCGGCCATATCGCATAGATCTCACTGTGAAAAGGCTTAAATGGCTTTTTTGACCTAAGTTTGAGAATTGCGCTCAAATCAAATGTCCTAGAACCAAATTTCCACATGTAACTACTAGATTGTGATACAATACACTATTGGGTGAAGTTTGGTTGACTTCTGCGCAGCGGTTTGGGAGTTAACATCAAAATTACATTTCTCGGCCATATCGCATAGATCTCACTGTGAAAAGGCTTAAATGGCTTTTTTGACCTAAGTTTGAGGATTGCGCTCAAATCAAATGTCCTAGAACCAAATTTCCACATGTAACTACTAGATTGTGATACAATACACTATTGGGTGAAGTTTGGTTGACTTCTGCGCAGCGGTTTGGGAGTTAACATCAAAATTACATTTCTCGGCCATATCGCATAGATCTCACTGTGAAAAGGCTTAAATGACTTTTTTTAATTAAGTTTGAAGATTGCGCTCAAACCAAATGTCCTAAAACTAAATTTCTAAATGTAACTACTAGATTGTGGTAAAATACACTATTGGGTGAAGTTTGGTTGTCTTCTGCGCAGCGGTTTGGGAGTTAACATCAAAATTACATTTCTCGGCCATATCGCATAGATCTCACTGTGAAAAGGCTTAAATGGCTTTTTTGACCTAAGTTTGAGAATTGCGCTCAAATCAAATGTCCTAGAACCAAATTTCCACATGTAACTACTAGATTGTGATACAATACACTATTGGGTGAAGTTTGGTTGACTTCTGCGCAGCGGTTTGGGAGTTAACATCAAAATTACATTTCTCGGCCATATCGCATAGATCTCACTGTGAAAAGGCTTAAATGGCTTTTTTGACCTAAGTTTGAGGATTGCGCTCAAATCAAATGTCCTAGAACCAAATTTCCACATGTAACTACTAGATTGTGATACAATACACTATTGGGTGAAGTTTGGTTGACTTCTGCGCAGCGGTTTGGGAGTTAACATCAAAATTACATTTCTCGGCCATATCGCATAGATCTCACTGTGAAAAGGCTTAAATGGCTTTTTTGACCTAAGTTTGAGAATTGCGCTCAAATCAAATGTCCTAGAACCAAATTTCCACATGTAACTACTAGATTGTGATACAATACACTATTGGGTGAAGTTTGGTTGACTTCTGCGCAGCGGTTTGGGAGTTAACATCAAAATTACATTTCTCGGCCATATCGCATAGATCTCACTGTGAAAAGGCTTAAATGACTTTTTTTAATTAAGTTTGAAGATTGCGCTCAAACCAAATGTCCTAGAACTAAATTTCCAAATGTAACTACTAGATTATGATAAAATACACTATTGGGTGAAGTTTGGTTTACTTCTGCGCAGCGGTTTGGGAGTTAACATCAAAATTACATTTCTCGGCCATATCGCATAGATCTCACTGTGAAAAGGCTTAAATGGCTTTTTTGACCTAAGTTTGAGGATTGCGCTCAAATCAAATGTCCTAGAACCAAATTTCCACATGTAACTACTAGATTGTGATACAATACACTAAAGGGTGAAGTTTGGTTGACTTCTGCGCAGCGGTTTGGGAGTGAACATCAAAATTACATTTCTCGGCCATATCGCATAGATCTCACTGTGAAAAGGCTTAAATGACTTTTTTTAATTAAGTTTGAAGATTGCGCTCAAACCAAATGTCCTAAAACTAAATTTCCAAATGTAACTACTAGATTGTGATAAAATACACTATTGGGTGAAGTTTGGTTGACTTCTGCGCAGCGGTTTGGGAGTTAACATCAAAATTACATTTCTCGGCCATATCGCATAGATCTCACTGTGAAAAGGCTTAAATGACTTTTTTTCATTAAGTTTGAAGATTGCGCTCAAACCAAATGTCCTAGAACTAAATTTCCAAATATAACTACTAGATTATGATAAAATACACTATTGGGTGAAGTTTGGTTTACTTCTGCGCAGCGGTTTGGGAGTTAACATCAAAATTACATTTCTCGGCCATATCGCATAGATCTCACTGTGAAAAGGCTTAAATGACTTTTTTAATTAAGTTTGAAGATTGCGCTCAAACCAAATGTCCTAGAACTAAATTTCCAAATGTAACTACTAGATTATGATAAAATACACTATTGGGTGAAGTTTGGTTTACTTCTGCGCAGCGGTTTGGGAGTTAACATCAAAATTACATTTCTCGGCCATATCGCATAGATCTAACTGTGAAAAGGCTTAAATGGCTTTTTCGACCTAAGTTTGAGGATTGCGCTCAAATCAAATGTCCTAGAACCAAATTTCTACATGTAACTACTAGATTGTGATACAATACACTATTGGGTGAAGTTTGGTTTACTTCTGCGCAGCGGTTTGGGAATTAACATCAAAATTACATTTCTCGGCCATATCGCATAGATCTCACTGTGAAAAGGCATAAATGACTTTTTTTTAATTAAGTTTGAAGATTGCGCTCAAACCAAATGTCCTAAAACTAAATGTCCAAATGTAACTACTAGATTGTGATACAATACACTATTGGGTGAAGTTTGGTTGACTTCTGCGCAGCGGTTTGGGAGTTAACATCAAAATTACATTTCTCGGCCATATCGCATAGATCTCACTGTGAAAAGGCTTAAATGACTTTTTTTAATTAAGTTTGAAGACTGCGCTCAAACCAAATGTCCTAGAACTAAATTTCCAAATGTAACTACTAGATTATGATAAAATACACTATTGGGTGAAGTTTGGTTTACTTCTGCGCAGCGGTTTGGGAGTTAACATCAAAATTACATTTCTCGGCCATATCGCATAGATCTCACTGTGAAAAGGCTTAAATGGCTTTTTTGACCTAAGTTTGAGGATTGCGCTCAAATCAAATGTCCTAGAACTAAATTTCCAAATGTAACTACTAGATTGTGATAAAATACACTATTGGGTGAAGTTTGGTTGACTTCTGCGCAGCGGTTTGGGAGTTAACATCAAAATTACATTTCTCGGCCATATCGCATAGATCTCACTGTGAAAAGGCTTAAATGACTTTTTTTAATTAAGTTTGAAGATTGCGCTCAAACCAAATGTCCTAAAACTAAATTTCCAAATGTAACTACTAGATTGTGGTAAAATACACTATTGGGTGAAGTTTGGTTGTCTTCTGCGCAGCGGTTTGGGAGTTAACATCAAAATTACATTTCTCGGCCATATCGCATAGATCTCACTGTGAAAAGGCTTAAATGGCTTTTTTGACCTAAGTTTGAGAATTGCGCTCAAATCAAATGTCCTAGAACCAAATTTCCACATGTAACTACTAGATTGTGATACAATACACTATTGGGTGAAGTTTGGTTGACTTCTGCGCAGCGGTTTGGGAGTTAACATCAAAATTACATTTCTCGGCCATATCGCATAGATCTCACTGTGAAAAGGCTTAAATGGCTTTTTTGAACTAAGTTTGAGGATTGCGCTCAAATCAAATGTCCTAGAACTAAATTTCCAAATGTAACTACTAGATTATGATAAAATACACTATTGGGTGAAGTTTGGTTTACTTCTGCGCAGCGGTTTGGGAGTTAACATCAAAATTACATTTCTTGGCCATATCGCATAGATCTCACTGTGAAAAGGCTTAAATGGCTTTTTTGACCTAAGTTTGAGTTATTGCGCTCAAATCAAATGTCCTAGAACGAAATTTCCACATGTACCTACTAGATTGTGATACAATACACTATTGGGTGAAGTTTGGTTTACTTCTGCGCAGCGGTTTGGGAGTTAACATCAAAATTACATTTCTCGGCCATATCGCATAGATCTCACTGTGAAAAGGCTTAAATGGCTTTTTTGACCTAAGTTTGAGAATTGCGCTCAAATCAAATGTCCTAGAACCAAATTTCCACATGTAACTACTAGATTGTGATACAATACACTATTGGGTGAAGTTTGGTTGACTTCTGCGCAGCGGTTTGGGAGTTAACATCAAAATTACATTTCTCGGCCATATCGCATAGATCTCACTGTGAAAAGGCTTAAATTACTTTTTTTTAATTAAGTTTGAAGATTGCGCTCAAACCAAATGTCCTAGAACTAAATTTCCAAATGTAACTACTAGACTATGATAAAATACACTATTGGGTGAAGTTTGGTTTACTTCTGCGCAGCTGTTTGGGAGTTAACATCAAAATTACATTTCTCGGCCATATCGCATAGATCTCACTGTGAAAAGGCTTAAATGGCTTTTTTGACCTAAGTTTGAGGATTGCACTCAAATCAAATGTCCTAGAACCAAATTTCCACATGTAACTACTAGATTGTGATACAATACACTATTGGGTGAAGTTTGGTTGACTTCTGCGCAGCGGTTTGGGAGTTAACATCAAAATTACATTTCTCGGCCATATCGCATAGATCTCACTGTGAAAAGGCTTAAATGGCTTTTTTGACCTAAGTTTGAGAATTGCGCTCAAATCAAATGTCCTAGAACCGAATTTCCACATGTAACTACTAGATTGTGATACAATACACTATTGGGTGAAGTTTGGTTGACTTCTGCGCAGCGGTTTGGGAGTTAACATCAAAATTACATTTCTCGGCCATATCGCATAGATCTCACTGTGAAAAGGCTTAAATGACTTTTTTTTAATTAAGTTTGAAGATTGCGCTCAAACCAAATGTCCTAGAACTAAATTTCCAAATGTAACTACTAGATTATGATAAAATACACTATTGGGTGAAGTTTGGTTGACTTCTGCGCAGCGGTTTGGGAGTTAACATCAAAATTACATTTCTCGGCCATATCGCATAGATCTCACTGTGAAAAGGCTTAAATGACTTTTTTAAATTAAGTTTGAAGATTGCGCTCAAACCAAATATCCTAAAACTAAATTTCCAAATGTAACTACTAGATTGTGGTAAAATACACTATTGGGTGAAGTTTGGTTGTCTTCTGCGCAGCGGTTTGGGAGTTAACATCAAAATTACATTTCTCGGCCATATCGCATAGATCTAACTGTGAAAAGGCTTAAATGGCTTTTTCGACCTAAGTTTGAGGATTGCGCTCAAATCAAATGTCCTAGAACCAAATTTCTACATGTAACTACTAGATTGTGATACAATACACTATTGGGTGAAGTTTGGTTTACTTCTGCGCAGCGGTTTGGGAATTAACATCAAAATTACATTTCTCGGCCATATCGCATAGATCTCACTGTGAAAAGGCTTAAATGACTTTTTTTAATTAAGTTTGAAGATTGCGCTCAAACCAAATGTCCTAAAACTAAATTTCCAAATGTAACTACTAGATTGTGATACAATACACTATTGGGTGAAGTTTGGTTTACTTCTGCGCAGCGGTTTGGGAGTTAACATCAAAATTACATTTCTCGGCCATATCGCATAGATCTCACTGTGAAAAGGCTTAAATGGCTTTTTTGACCTAAGTTTGAGGATTGCGCTCAAATCAAATGTCCTAGAACTAAATTTCCAAATGTAACTACTAGATTGTGATAAAATACACTATTGGGTGAAGTTTGGTTGACTTCTGCGCAGCGGTTTGGGAGTTAACATCAAAATTACATTTCTCGGCCATATCGCATAGATCTCACTGTGAAAAGGCTTAAATGGCTTTTTTGACCTAAGTTTGAGGATTGCACTCAAATCAAATGTCCTAGAACCAAATTTCCACATGTAACTACTAGATTGTGATACAATACACTATTGGGTGAAGTTTGGTTGACTTCTGCGCAGCGGTTTGGGAGTTAACATCAAAATTACATTTCTCGGCCATATCGCATAGATCTCACTGTGAAAAGGCTTAAATGGCTTTTTTGACCTAAGTTTGAGAATTGCGCTCAAATCAAATGTCCTAGAACCGAATTTCCACATGTAACTACTAGATTGTGATACAATACACTATTGGGTGTAGTTTGGTTGACTTCTGCGCAGCGGTTTGGGAGTTAACATCAAAATTACATTTCTCGGCCATATCGCATAGATCTCACTGTGAAAAGGCTTAAATGACTTTTTTTTAATTAAGTTTGAAGATTGCGCTCAAACCAAATGTCCTAGAACTAAATTTCCAAATGTAACTACTAGATTATGATAAAATACACTATTGGGTGAAGTTTGGTTGACTTCTGCGCAGCGGTTTGGGAGTTAACATCAAAATTACATTTCTCGGCCATATCGCATAGATCTCACTGTGAAAAGGCTTAAATGACTTTTTTAAATTAAGTTTGAAGATTGCGCTCAAACCAAATGTCCTAAAACTAAATTTCCAAATGTAACTACTAGATTGTGGTAAAATACACTATTGGGTGAAGTTTGGTTGTCTTCTGCGCAGCGGTTTGGGAGTTAACATCAAAATTACATTTCTCGGCCATATCGCATAGATCTAACTGTGAAAAGGCTTAAATGGCTTTTTCGACCTAAGTTTGAGGATTGCGCTCAAATCAAATGTCCTAGAACCAAATTTCTACATGTAACTACTAGATTGTGATACAATACACTATTGGGTGAAGTTTGGTTTACTTCTGCGCAGCGGTTTGGGAATTAACATCAAAATTACATTTCTCGGCCATATCGCATAGATCTCACTGTGAAAAGGCTTAAATGACTTTTTTTAATTAAGTTTGAAGATTGCGCTCAAACCAAATGTCCTAAAACTAAATTTCCAAATGTAACTACTAGATTGTGATACAATACACTATTGGGTGAAGTTTGGTTGACTTCTGCGCAGCGGTTTGGGAGTTAACATCATAATTACATTTCTCGGCCATATCGCATAGATCTCACTGTGAAAAGGCTTAAATGACTTTTTTTAATTAAGTTTGAAGATTGCGCTCAAACCAAATGTCCTAGAACTAAATTTCCAAATGTAACTACTAGATTATGATAAAATACACTATTGGGTGAAGTTTGGTTTACTTCTGCGCAGCGGTTTGGGAGTTAACATCAAAATTACATTTCTCGGCCATATCGCATAGATCTCACTGTGAAAAGGCTTAAATGGCTTTTTTGACCTAAGTTTGAGGATTGCGCTCAAATCAAATGTCCTAGAACTAAATTTCCAAATGTAACTACTATATTGTGATAAAATACACTATTGGGTGAAGTTTGGTTGACTTCTGCGCAGCGGTTTGGGAGTTAACATCAAAATTACATTTCTCGGCCATATCGCATAGATCTCACTGTGAAAAGGCTTAAATGACTTTTTTTAATTAAGTTTGAAGATTGCGCTCAAACCAAATGTCCTAAAACTAAATTTCCAAATGTAACTACTAGATTGTGGTAAAATACACTATTGGGTGAAGTTTGGTTGTCTTCTGCGCAGCGGTTTGGGAGTTAACATCAAAATTACATTTCTCGGCCATATCGCATAGATCTCACTGTGAAAAGGCTTAAATGGCTTTTTTGACCTAAGTTTGAGAATTGCGCTCAAATCAAATGTCCTAGAACCAAATTTCCACATGTAACTACTAGATTGTGATACAATACACTATTGGGTGAAGTTTGGTTGACTTCTGCGCAGCGGTTTGGGAGTTAACATCAAAATTACATTTCTCGGCCATATCGCATAGATCTCACTGTGAAAAGGCTTAAATGGCTTTTTTGAACTAAGTTTGAGGATTGCGCTCAAATCAAATGTCCTAGAACTAAATTTCCAAATGTAACTACTAGATTATGATAAAATACACTATTGGGTGAAGTTTGGTTTACTTCTGCGCAGCGGTTTGGGAGTTAACATCAAAATTACATTTCTTGGCCATATCGCATAGATCTCACTGTGAAAAGGCTTAAATGGCTTTTTTGACCTAAGTTTGAGGATTGCGCTCAAATCAAATGTCCTAGAACGAAATTTCCACATGTACCTACTAGATTGTGATACAATACACTATTGGGTGAAGTTTGGTTTACTTCTGCGCAGCGGTTTGGGAGTTAACATCAAAATTACATTTCTCGGCCATATCGCATAGATCTCACTGTGAAAAGGCTTAAATGGCTTTTTTGACCTAAGTTTGAGAATTGCGCTCAAATCAAATGTCCTAGAACCAAATTTCCACATGTAACTACTAGATTGTGATACAATACACTATTGGGTGAAGTTTGGTTGACTTCTGCGCAGCGGTTTGGGAGTTAACATCAAAATTACATTTCTCGGCCATATCGCATAGATCTCACTGTGAAAAGGCTTAAATTACTTTTTTTAATTAAGTTTGAAGATTGCGCTCAAACCAAATGTCCTAGAACTAAATTTCCAAATGTAACTACTAGATTATGATAAAATACA
The DNA here is from genome assembly GCF_030265065.1 of Corythoichthys intestinalis. Taxonomy (NCBI): domain Eukaryota; kingdom Metazoa; phylum Chordata; class Actinopteri; order Syngnathiformes; family Syngnathidae; genus Corythoichthys; species Corythoichthys intestinalis. The sequence continues at coordinate 3,054,418 of NW_026651594.1, read as the reverse complement.
CTATTGGGTGAAGTTTGGTTTACTTCTGCGCAGCGGTTTGGGAGTTAACATCAAAATTACATTTCTCGGCCATATCGCATAGATCTCACTGTGAAAAGGCTTAAATGGCTTTTTTGACCTAAGTTTGAGGATTGCACTCAAATCAAATGTCCTAGAACCAAATTTCCACATGTAACTACTAGATTGTGATACAATACACTATTGGGTGAAGTTTGGTTGACTTCTGCGCAGCGGTTTGGGAGTTAACATCAAAATTACATTTCTCGGCCATATCGCATAGATCTCACTGTGAAAAGGCTTAAATGGCTTTTTTGACCTAAGTTTGAGAATTGCGCTCAAATCAAATGTCCTAGAACCGAATTTCCACATGTAACTACTAGATTGTGATACAATACACTATTGGGTGAAGTTTGGTTGACTTCTGCGCAGCGGTTTGGGAGTTAACATCAAAATTACATTTCTCGGCCATATCGCATAGATCTCACTGTGAAAAGGCTTAAATGACTTTTTTTTAATTAAGTTTGAAGATTGCGCTCAAACCAAATGTCCTAGAACTAAATTTCCAAATGTAACTACTAGATTATGATAAAATACACTATTGGGTGAAGTTTGGTTTACTTCTGCGCAGCGGTTTGGGAGTTAACATCAAAATTACATTTCTCGGCCATATCGCATAGATCTCACTGTGAAAAGGCTTAAATGGCTTTTTTGACCTAAGTTTGAGGATTGCGCTCAAATCAAATGTCCTAGAACCAAATTTCTACATGTAACTACTAGATTGTGATACAATACACTAATGGGTGAAGTTTGGTTGACTTCTGCGCAGCGGTTTGAGAGTGAACATCAAAATTACATTTCTCGGCCATATCGCATAGATCTCACTGTGAAAAGGCTTAAATGACTTTTTTTAATTAAGTTTGAAGATTGCGCTCAAACCAAATGTCCTAAAACTAAATTTCCAAATGTAACTACTAGATTGTGATAAAATACACTATTGGGTGAAGTTTGGTTGACTTCTGCGCAGCGGTTTGGGAGTTAACATCAAAATTACATTTCTCGGCCATATCGCATAGATCTCACTGTGAAAAGGCTTAAATGGCTTTTTTGACCTAAGTTTGAGGATTGCGCTCAAATCAAATGTCCTAGAAATAAATTTCCAAATGTAACTACTAGATTGTGATAAAATACACTATTGGGTGAAGTTTGGTTGACTTCTGCGCAGCGGTTTGGGAGTTAACATCAAAATTACATTTCTCGGCCATATCGCATAGATCTCACTGTGAAAAGGCTTAAATTACTTTTTTTAATTAAGTTTGAAGATTGCGCTCAAACCAAATGTCCTAGAACTAAATTTCCAAATGTAACTACTAGATTATGATAAAATACACTATTGGGTGAAGTTTGGTTTACTTCTGCGCAGCGGTTTGGGAGTTAACATCAAAATTACATTTCTCGGCCATATCGCATAGATCTCACTGTGAAAAGGCTTAAATGGCTTTTTTGACCTAAGTTTGAGGATTGCGCTCAAATCAAATGTCCTAGAACCAAATTTCCACATGTAACTACTAGATTGTGATACAATACACTATTGGGTGAAGTTTGGTTGACTTCTGCGCAGCGGTTTGGGAGTTAACATCAAAATTACATTTCTCGGCCATATCGCATAGATCTCACTGTGAAAAGGCTTAAATGGCTTTTTTGACCTAAGTTTGAGAATTGCGCTCAAATCAAATGTCCTAGAACCGAATTTCCACATGTAACTACTAGATTGTGATACAATACACTATTGGGTGAAGTTTGGTTGACTTCTGCGCAGCGGTTTGGGAGTTAACATCAAAATTACATTTCTCGGCCATATCGCATAGATCTCACTGTGAAAAGGCTTAAATGACTTTTTTTAATTAAGTTTGAAGATTGCGCTCAAACCAAATGTCCTAGAACTAAATTTCCAAATGTAACTACTAGATTATGATAAAATACACTATTGGGTGAAGTTTGGTTTACTTCTGCGCAGCGGTTTGGGAGTTAACATAAAAATTACATTTCTCGGCCATATCGCATAGATCTCACTGTGAAAAGGCTTAAATGGCTTTTTTGACCTAAGTTTGAGGATTGCGCTCAAATCAAATGTCCTAGAACCAAATTTCTACATGTAACTACTAGATTGTGATACAATACACTAATGGGTGAAGTTTGGTTGACTTCTGCGCAGCGGTTTGAGAGTGAACATCAAAATTACATTTCTCGGCCATATCGCATAGATCTCACTGTGAAAAGGCTTAAATGACTTTTTTTAATTAAGTTTGAAGATTGCGCTCAAACCAAATGTCCTAAAACTAAATTTCCAAATGTAACTACTAGATTGTGATAAAATACACTATTGGGTGAAGTTTGGTTGACTTCTGCGCAGCGGTTTGGGAGTTAACATCAAAATTACATTTCTCGGCCATATCGCATAGATCTCACTGTGAAAAGGCTTAAATGGCTTTTTTGACCTAAGTTTGAGGATTGCGCTCAAATCAAATGTCCTAGAAATAAATTTCCAAATGTAACTACTAGATTGTGATAAAATACACTATTGGGTGAAGTTTGGTTGACTTCTGCGCAGCGGTTTGGGAGTGAACATCAAAATTACATTTCTCGGCCATATCGCAGAGATCTCACTGTGAAAAGGCTTAAATGACTTTTTTTAATTAAATTTGAAGATTGCGCTCAAACCAAATGTCCTAAAACTAAATTTCCAAATGTAACTACTAGATTGTGGTAAAATACACTATTGGGTGAAGTTTGGTTGTCTTCTGCGCAGCGGTTTGGGAGTTAACATCAAAATTACATTTCTCGGCCATATCGCATAGATCTCACTGTGAAAAGGCTTAAATGACTTTTTTGACCTAAGTTTGAGGATTGCGCTCAAATCAAATGTCCTAGAACGAAATTTCCACATGTACCTACTAGATTGTGATACAATACACTATTGGGTGAAGTTTGGTTTACTTCTGCGCAGCGGTTTGGGAGTTAACATCAAAATTACATTTCTCGGCCATATCGCATAGATCTCACTGTGAAAAGGCTTAAATGGCTTTTTTGACCTAAGTTTGAGAATTGCGCTCAAATCAAATGTCCTAGAACCAAATTTCCACATGTAACTACTAGATTGTGATACAATACACTATTGGGTGAAGTTTGGTTGACTTCTGCGCAGCGGTTTGGGAGTTAACATCAAAATTACATTTCTCGGCCATATCGCATAGATCTCACTGTGAAAAGGCTTAAATTACTTTTTTTAATTAAGTTTGAAGATTGCGCTCAAACCAAATGTCCTAGAACTAAATTTCCAAATGTAACTACTAGATTATGATAAAATACACTATTGGGTGAAGTTTGGTTGACTTCTGCGCAGCGGTTTGGGAGTTAACATCAAAATTACATTTCTCGGCCATATCGCATAGATCTCACTGTGAAAAGGCTTAAATGACTTTTTTAACCTAAGTTTGAGGATTGCGCTCAAATCAAATGTCCTAGAACGAAATTTCCACATGTACCTACTAGATTGTGATACAATACACTATTGGGTGAAGTTTGGTTTACTTCTGCGCAGCGGTTTGGGAGTTAACATCAAAATTACATTTCTCGGCCATATCGCATACACTGTAAATGCTAACATTCAAATTAATTAAATGTGATAAGTGAACTAAACTCAATTTTCATCAACCTGTTGTGAACACTACTTTTAAATAAGTAAGTAGTAATTTGGGGTTGGAGAACTTGCTTAACTTGATATATCCCAGTTAAGTCAAATTAGAAAAAATAATTTCTTGTACCCAGTGTCCTTTGGGCGTTCTATCAGACATGCGCAGATCTGCCCTGCCCACTTTCGCGCTCTTTCCAACACCTTTCTCAGTTATTTTCGCCATTGTGGGTTTACTTGTCCTCAGCACACTGATTTGGTAAGTACATATTTTACTCTTTTGTAAACCGTCGATTTGTCTTGTTGTAGTGTAGTAGCCTGTGTGCTGCCAGGGAGGAGAAGTGTCAATTACATCAAATATCACCGCTAGCAAGCATGCTATATGACCGTGACAGTAACCTCATCATTTTCAGAAACAAATGTAGACTACAGTTTATGGTAGACTCCCATTTTATGCCGGCCGGCGTTTTGAATTCTTGACAGACGGGGCTCGTAACGTTTTTAGGCGATGGGAGAGGTTTTTAAAACCGATTTAAAACAGTTACCGAGCGGTTTTAAGTTGGCTAGACCGAGGGGAGGTTCGCTTCCTGTTTTAAAAATAAAAACACTAATTCTATCGTTAGCGGGTGTTTTATTTTGTGAAACTAACAGGAAGTGCCTTAATCACTACGGCTAGCTTGAGTAGCGCCGAATTTGCACGTTGTGGATCTAAACGGCTACTTTCTCGCGTAAAAATGTTAGAAATGTCGATAAAGTGATTTATTTACAGTGTTAGTGCTAGAATTAAGTCAGCTTCAGCCTGTCTATTTCGGCTCAGGTAAGAGCTAAATGCACAGTCAGACCTTATGTGCGCCAACGTAATCGGTTCTTGCGTTGGAGCAGGGGTCCCCAAACTACGGCCCGCGGGCCGGCCGGATACGGCCCGCCTCCACAATTGGTCCGGCCCCCTGAACCCCCCCCCCCCCCCCCCCCCAATAGTGTTATTATTTCCTGGCTTTTTTCTGTGAAGAACCCAGACAGGGTTATTTGGTTATTATCTATTTAATTAATTGTGTTATTATTATTCATTATTATATGATATTATATTATGTTATAATTATTTTTATTTTATTTTGTTCCAAGAAGAATTCAGAAAGGGTTATTTAATTATGGCTTTCTGAAAAACAATAATTTTTTTACATTTAGGCACTGCTGCAATCGTCACACTTTTTCTGTTACAAACTGACCAGGCCCCTCATCAGAGAAGGGAAAAGTCATGTGGCCTTCACAGTAAAAGGTTTGGGGACCCCTGCTTTAGAGTGTTTGTCATCTGCCCTTCCATTTGCTTTTCTTCATGTGCAGTGCTCCCCCTCCATGTTTGATCAAACTGCACTGATAATTTGAAATTGTTTTAAAATGCATTAATCGCAAAAATCAGAGGACTAGATCACATTTCCCCCTGTTATTTCACCACTTTAACTTTGGTCTAACCTAATATAGGAATACAGATAGAAAGAGTGCAGAGATCACACTCGACGCCATAACAACCTGGTGTGTTTAAGGTTGGTCATTTATGTGCCTATATTTTGAAATTGTTGCCTTAATTTTGTGTTCTTTTTCACCATCCCCCAATCAGGCTGAAGCAAATGGTCAAAAGTCCACACATACCTCAGTCTCAGCAATTACAGGTATGTTTCATACACTGATCAATGAATCATTTAATATTTGTATTTGTTTCATGGGTTGGGATAACAAACATGCATTAATGTTTTTACAGATGGATTAAGAAATTAATTGTACATCTCAATTTGAATGTTCAAAAATAATCAATTACATTAATTTAAAAAAAACTCATTGTTAAACATTTTAGTTTGTGAATATTAAAATAATTTATTGCAGATTTTAATTTGTGGTTATAAATAATTGGACATTTTAATTTGTGACTGTTAAGAAAAAATTTAACTTTTTTTTCTAACAAGTTCTCAATGCTGAAATTATCATGTCTTTTCAGGTCAACCAAAGCAGTATTCTCTAATGCAGTGGACTTTGCAAGTACTGCACATTTTCTGCTGAAAAGAGCGTACTTGCTTAAGCATTACCGCTTAAAACATGGATACCACACTCGGACATCCCAACTCCCATGTCTTCATAAGGACTGCCTCTGCACATTTAAATCTTTTAATGCACTCAAAGTACACCTATCGACATGGCACTCTCAAAAAGATGCAGGCAAAAGTGGAGAAACTGCATTTGACCGTCAGTTGTGCAACTTTGTGGAGCCCTGCTCAGAAGCAGACTTCTTTACCCATTTGTCTCAAATATTTTTTCACATTCAAACCTTTTTTTCTACAATTGTTTTTTTTTTTTTTTTTTTTTAATTGAAGTGATTTTATTTTGAAAATATACATTTTTTGTTTGAAGCAACTTATTTTTGGATTGAATAATAAAGACACAAATGTCCTAGCCAAAATGTGGTCCAAACGCAGAATTACATCAATCAAAAAAGTTGTTTCAATAAAAAAAAAAAGAATTAAATTTTAAAAAAAAAATTTCAATCAAAAATAGTTTTCAAACATATTTTTTGACTTACAAATTTATTTTTGCATTCAAACAAATTTTTTTGATTGACATGACTTTTTCTTTGATTGAAAAAAAATATATATATATACTAATGAAATATTTTTGAATAGAAATTACTTTTTTTTTTTTTTTTTTTTTTTTGAGGAAAAAGCTTAATATGAAATTAGAATTTGAATAAAAATATGACACATATTCTTGGTAAGATTTTAGGTTTCTCAGGTGTATAACTCCAGTACACGTTTTGCATTTACTCTTTTAGTGATGTGAAAAAAACAAAGTATCTTGTTTACTGTATCAGGTGTTAAAGTGAAATTTGAATTTGAACTGAGTTGTGTGTTTTAAAAGGAGTTCTGTATTTTTATGTTTATTTTATCACTGCTGCACAGTTTAAACCATGGCACAATGTTGATTGTAGTTCCAGTTTTGATCACTAATATTGTTGGACAAATCAGAACTGTTAGCTTTACCAGAGCTCAAGCTCATGTTGTAATGGGAAACTAGTTTGACGCCATGTCTTCAATGCTGAGTTAATGTCCTGAAATTATGATAATAGGATCTCGCCTGTTAGTCTTTGGAAATTACAGGATAGGAGTGGACATTGATGCAGTTCAGGTATTATTCAGTAATTTCTGTAGCAAAAGGTTATTTTAGGTACTTATACTTTGTATGAGGTGCAAAATGTTTGCAAAAGTAGGTTTATAATTAATCCACTGATTGTTCATTGATACTGAGCATTAACCAAACACCGTTCAGCCTGCCAGGAGCCAGTGTCTCTCATTAAATGCACTTTTGAGCATTTTAAAGTAAATTTTAATTCCATTGAATTAATCCAATGAGTGTTCTCCATTTATTGTGTTTTGGGGGTCATTACTGTTAGATAATGTGTTTTTAATGAAATTAGTATGTGCAGATGTAATTTCTATTGTGGAATTCTTTTAGGTCAAGAAAATTAAGTTGACCTGAATATGATGGGAGTACTGTACACTCAAAATAAACAAGTTACTGTAATCCAGTTATTTTAGTTAGTTTGAGTACTGCCAACTCAATAAAAACAAGTGACTATAATCCAAATTTTTTAAGTTAATTTGAGTACTGCCAACTCACAATAATTAAGTTAATCAAATCTAATTCATCTAAGTCAACATAAATTAATTTTTTTAAGGCAGCAAGTTTGCATATATTTTTTTAGTAAAGTCAACTTTTAATATTTTACAGTGTAGATCTCACTGTGAAAAGGCTTAAATGGCTTTTTTGAACTAAGTTTGAGGATTGCGCTCAAATCAAATGTCCTAGAACTAAATTTCCAAATGTAACTACTAGATTATGATAAAATACACTATTGGGTGAAGTTTGGTTTACTTCTGCGCAGCGGTTTGGGAGTTAACATCAAAATTACATTTCTTGGCCATATCGCATAGATCTCACTGTGAAAAGGCTTAAATGGCTTTTTTGACCTAAGTTTGAAGATTGCGCTCAAATCAAATGTCCTAGAACGAAATTTCCACATGTACCTACTAGATTGTGATACAATACACTATTGGGTGAAGTTTGGTTTACTTCTGCGCAGCGGTTTGGGAGTTAACATCAAAATTACATTTCTCGGCCATATCGCATAGATCTCACTGTGAAAAGGCTTAAATGGCTTTTTTGACCTAAGTTTGAGAATTGCGCTCAAATCAAATGTCCTAGAACCAAATTTCCACATGTAACTACTAGATTGTGATACAATACACTATTGGGTGAAGTTTGGTTGACTTCTGCGCAGCGGTTTGGGAGTTAACATCAAAATTACATTTCTCGGCCATATCGCATAGATCTCACTGTGAAAAGGCTTAAATGACTTTTTTTAATTAAGTTTGAAGATTGCGCTCAAACCAAATGTCCTAGAACTAAATTTCCAAATGTAACTACTAGATTATGATAAAATACACTATTGGGTGAAGTTTGGTTTACTTCTGCGCAGCGGTTTGGGAGTTAACATCAAAATTACATTTCTCGGCCATATCGCATAGATCTCACTGTGAAAAGGCTTAAATGGCTTTTTTGACCTAAGTTTGAGGATTGCGCTCAAATCAAATGTCCTAGAACCAAATTTCCACATGTAACTACTAGATTGTGATACAATACACTATTGGGTGAAGTTTGGTTGACTTCTGCGCAGCGGTTTGGGAGTTAACATCAAAATTACATTTCTCGGCCATATCGCATAGATCTCACTGTGAAAAGGCTTAAATGGCTTTTTTGACCTAAGTTTGAGAATTGCGCTCAAATCAAATGTCCTAGAACCAAATTTCCACATGTAACTACTAGATTGTGATACAATACACTATTGGGTGAAGTTTGGTTGACTTCTGCATAGCGGTTTGGGAGTTAACATCAAAATTACATTTCTCGGCCATATCGCATAGATCTCACTGTGAAAAGGCTTAAATGACTTTTTTTAATTAAGTTTGAAGATTGCGCTCAAACCAAATGTCCTAAAACTAAATTTCCAAATGTAACTACTAGATTGTGATAAAATACACTATTGGGTGAAGTTTGGTTGACTTCTGCGCAGCGGTTTGGGAGTTAACATCAAAATTACATTTCTCGGCCATATCGCATAGATCTCACTGTGAAAAGGCTTAAATGACTTTTTTTAATTAAGTTTGAAGATTGCGCTCAAACCAAATGTCCTAGAACTAAATTTCCAAATGTAACTACTAGATTATGATAAAATACACTATTGGGTGAAGTTTGGTTTACTTCTGCGCAGCGGTTTGGGAGTTAACATCAAAATTACATTTCTCGGCCATATCGCATAGATCTCACTGTGAAAAGGCTTAAATGGCTTTTTTGACCTAAGTTTGAGGATTGCGCTCAAATCAAATGTGCTAGAACTAAATTTCCAAATGTAACTACTAGATTGTGATAAAATAAACTATTGGGTGAAGTTTGGTTGACTTCTGCGCAGTGGTTTGGGAGTTAACATCAAAATTACATTTCTCGGCCATATCGCATAGATCTCACTGTGAAAAGGCTTAAATGACTTTTTTTAATTAAGTTTGAAGATTGCGCTCAAACCAAATGTCCTAGAACTAAATTTCCAAATGTAACTACTAGATTATGATAAAATACACTATTGGGTGAAGTTTGGTTTACTTCTGCGCAACGGTTTGGGAGTTAACATCAAAATTACATTTCTTGGCCATATCGCATAGATCTCACTGTGAAAAGGCTTAAATGGCTTTTTTGACCTAAGTTTGAGGATTGCGCTCAAATCAAATGTCCTAGAACGAAATTTCCACATGTACCTACTAGATTGTGATACAATACACTATTGGGTGAAGTTTGGTTTACTTCTGCGCAGCGGTTTGGGAGTTAACATCAAAATTACATTTCTCGGCCATATCGCATAGATCTCACTGTGAAAAGGCTTAAATGGCTTTTTTGACCTAAGTTTGAGAATTGCGCTCAAATCAAATGTCCTAGAACCAAATTTCCACATGTAACTACTAGATTGTGATACAATACACTATTGGGTGAAGTTTGGTTGACTTCTGCGCAGCGGTTTGGGAGTTAACATCAAAATTACATTTCTCGGCCATATCGCATAGATCTCACTTTGAAAAGGCTTAAATGACTTTTTTTAATTAAGTTTGAAGATTGCGCTCAAACCAAATGTCCTAGAACTAAATTTCCAAATGTAACTACTAGATTATGATAAAATACACTAATGGGTGAAGTTTGGTTTACTTCTGCGCAGCGGTTTGGGAGTTAACATCAAAATTACATTTCTCGGCCATATCGCATAGATCTCACTGTGAAAAGGCTTAAATGGCTTTTTTGACCTAAGTTTGAGGATTGCGCTCAAATCAAATGTCCTAGAACCAAATTTCTACATGTAACTACTAGATTGTGATACAATACACTATTGGGTGAAGTTTGGTTGACTTCTGCGCAGCGGTTTGGGAGTTAACATCAAAATTACATTTCTCGGCCATATCGCATAGATCTCACTGTGAAAAGGCTTAAATGGCTTTTTTGACCTAAGTTTGAGAATTGCGCTCAAATCAAATGTCCTAGAACTAAATTTCCAAATGTAACTACTAGATTATGATAAAATACACTATTGGGTGAAGTTTGGTTGACTTCTGCGCAGCGGTTTAGGAGTTAACATCAAAATTACATTTCTCGGCCATATCGCATAGATCTCACTGTGAAAAGGCTTAAATGGCTTTTTTGACCTAAGTTTGAGAATTGCGCTCAAATCAAATGTCCTAGAACCAAATTTCTACATGTAACTACTAGATTGTGATACAATACACTAATGGGTGAAGTTTGGTTGACTTCTGCGCAGCGGTTTGAGAGTGAACATCAAAATTACATTTCTCGGCCATATCGCATAGATCTCACTGTGAAAAGGCTTAAATGACTTTTTTTTATTAAGTTTGAAGATTGCGCTCAAACCAAATGTCCTAAAACTAAATTTCCAAATGTAACTACTAGATTGTGATAAAATACACTATTGGGTGAAGTTTGGTTGACTTCTGCGCAGCGGTTTGGGAGTTAACATCAAAATTACATTTCTCGGCCATATCGCATAGATCTCACTGTGAAAAGGCTTAAATGGCTTTTTTGACCTAAGTTTGAGGATTGCGCTTAAATCAAATGTCCTAGAAATAAATTTCCAAATGTAACTACTAGATTGTGATAAAATACACTATTGGGTGAAGTTTGGTTGACTTCTGCGCAGCGGTTTGGGAGTTAACATCAAAATTACATTTCTCGGCCATATCGCATAGATCTCACTGTGAAAAGGCTTAAATGACTTTTTTAAATTAAGTTTGAAGATTGCGCTCAAACCAAATGTCCTAGAACTAAATTTCCAAATGTAACTACTAGATTATGATAAAATACACTATTGGGTGAAGTTTGGTTGACTTCTGCGCAGCGGTTTAGGAGTTAACATCAAAATTACATTTCTCGGCCATATCGCATAGATCTCACTGTGAAAAGGCTTAAATGGCTTTTTTGACCTAAGTTTGAGGATTGCGCTCAAATCAAATGTCCTAGAACTAAATTTCCAAATGTAACTACTAGATTGTGATAAAATATACTATTGGGTGAAGTTTGGTTGACTTCTGCGCAGCGGTTTGGGAGTTAACATCAAAATTACATTTCTCGGCCATATCGCATAGATCTCACTGTGAAAAGGCTTAAATGACTTTTTTTAATTAAGTTTGAAGATTGCGCTCAAACCAAATGTCCTAAAACTAAATTTCTAAATGTAACTACTAGATTGTGGTAAAATACACTATTGGGTGAAGTTTGGTTGTCTTCTGCGCAGCGGTTTGGGAGTTAACATCAAAATTACATTTCTCGGCCATATCGCATAGATCTCACTGTGAAAAGGCTTAAATGGCTTTTTTGACCTAAGTTTGAGAATTGCGCTCAAATCAAATGTCCTAGAACCAAATTTCCACATGTAACTACTAGATTGTGATACAATACACTATTGGGTGAAGTTTGGTTGACTTCTGCGCAGCGGTTTGGGAGTTAACATCAAAATTACATTTCTCGGCCATATCGCATAGATCTCACTGTGAAAAGGCTTAAATGGCTTTTTTGACCTAAGTTTGAGGATTGCGCTCAAATCAAATGTCCTAGAACCAAATTTCCACATGTAACTACTAGATTGTGATACAATACACTATTGGGTGAAGTTTGGTTGACTTCTGCGCAGCGGTTTGGGAGTTAACATCAAAATTACATTTCTCGGCCATATCGCATAGATCTCACTGTGAAAAGGCTTAAATGGCTTTTTTGACCTAAGTTTGAGAATTGCGCTCAAATCAAATGTCCTAGAACCAAATTTCCACATGTAACTACTAGATTGTGATACAATACACTATTGGGTGAAGTTTGGTTGACTTCTGCGCAGCGGTTTGGGAGTTAACATCAAAATTACATTTCTCGGCCATATCGCATAGATCTCACTGTGAAAAGGCTTAAATGACTTTTTTTTAATTAAGTTTGAAGATTGCGCTCAAACCAAATGTCCTAGAACTAAATTTCCAAATGTAACTACTAGATTATGATAAAATACACTATTGGGTGAAGTTTGGTTTACTTCTGCGCAGCGGTTTGGGAGTTAACATCAAAATTACATTTCTCGGCCATATCGCATAGATCTCACTGTGAAAAGGCTTAAATGGCTTTTTTGACCTAAGTTTGAGGATTGCGCTCAAATCAAATGTCCTAGAACCAAATTTCCACATGTAACTACTAGATTGTGATACAATACACTAAAGGGTGAAGTTTGGTTGACTTCTGCGCAGCGGTTTGGGAGTGAACATCAAAATTACATTTCTCGGCCATATCGCATAGATCTCACTGTGAAAAGGCTTAAATGACTTTTTTTAATTAAGTTTGAAGATTGCGCTCAAACCAAATGTCCTAAAACTAAATTTCCAAATGTAACTACTAGATTGTGATAAAATACACTATTGGGTGAAGTTTGGTTGACTTCTGCGCAGCGGTTTGGGAGTTAACATCAAAATTACATTTCTCGGCCATATCGCATAGATCTCACTGTGAAAAGGCTTAAATGACTTTTTTTAATTAAGTTTGAAGATTGCGCTCAAACCAAATGTCCTAAAACTAAATTTCTAAATGTAACTACTAGATTGTGGTAAAATACACTATTGGGTGAAGTTTGGTTGTCTTCTGCGCAGCGGTTTGGGAGTTAACATCAAAATTACATTTCTCGGCCATATCGCATAGATCTCACTGTGAAAAGGCTTAAATGGCTTTTTTGACCTAAGTTTGAGAATTGCGCTCAAATCAAATGTCCTAGAACCAAATTTCCACATGTAACTACTAGATTGTGATACAATACACTATTGGGTGAAGTTTGGTTGACTTCTGCGCAGCGGTTTGGGAGTTAACATCAAAATTACATTTCTCGGCCATATCGCATAGATCTCACTGTGAAAAGGCTTAAATGGCTTTTTTGACCTAAGTTTGAGGATTGCGCTCAAATCAAATGTCCTAGAACCAAATTTCCACATGTAACTACTAGATTGTGATACAATACACTATTGGGTGAAGTTTGGTTGACTTCTGCGCAGCGGTTTGGGAGTTAACATCAAAATTACATTTCTCGGCCATATCGCATAGATCTCACTGTGAAAAGGCTTAAATGGCTTTTTTGACCTAAGTTTGAGAATTGCGCTCAAATCAAATGTCCTAGAACCAAATTTCCACATGTAACTACTAGATTGTGATACAATACACTATTGGGTGAAGTTTGGTTGACTTCTGCGCAGCGGTTTGGGAGTTAACATCAAAATTACATTTCTCGGCCATATCGCATAGATCTCACTGTGAAAAGGCTTAAATGACTTTTTTTTAATTAAGTTTGAAGATTGCGCTCAAACCAAATGTCCTAGAACTAAATTTCCAAATGTAACTACTAGATTATGATAAAATACACTATTGGGTGAAGTTTGGTTTACTTCTGCGCAGCGGTTTGGGAGTTAACATCAAAATTACATTTCTCGGCCATATCGCATAGATCTCACTGTGAAAAGGCTTAAATGGCTTTTTTGACCTAAGTTTGAGGATTGCGCTCAAATCAAATGTCCTAGAACCAAATTTCCACATGTAACTACTAGATTGTGATACAATACACTAAAGGGTGAAGTTTGGTTGACTTCTGCGCAGCGGTTTGGGAGTGAACATCAAAATTACATTTCTCGGCCATATCGCATAGATCTCACTGTGAAAAGGCTTAAATGACTTTTTTTTAATTAAGTTTGAAGATTGCGCTCAAACCAAATGTCCTAAAACTAAATTTCCAAATGTAACTACTAGATTGTGATAAAATACACTATTGGGTGAAGTTTGGTTGACTTCTGCGCAGCGGTTTGGGAGTTAACATCAAAATTACATTTCTCGGCCATATCGCATAGATCTCACTGTGAAAAGGCTTAAATGACTTTTTTTCATTAAGTTTGAAGATTGCGCTCAAATCAAATGTCCTAGAACTAAATTTCCAAATGTAACTACTAGATTATGATAAAATACACTATTGGGTGAAGTTTGGTTTACTTCTGCGCAGCGGTTTGGGAGTTAACATCAAAATTACATTTCTCGGCCATATCGCATAGATCTCACTGTGAAAAGGCTTAAATGACTTTTTTAATTAAGTTTGAAGATTGCGCTCAAACCAAATGTCCTAGAACTAAATTTCCAAATGTAACTACTAGATTATGATAAAATACACTATTGGGTGAAGTTTGGTTTACTTCTGCGCAGCGGTTTGGGAGTTAACATCAAAATTACATTTCTCGGCCATATCGCATAGATCTCACTGTGAAAAGGCTTAAATGGCTTTTTCGACCTAAGTTTGAGGATTGCGCTCAAATCAAATGTCCTAGAACCAAATTTCTACATGTAACTACTAGATTGTGATACAATACACTATTGGGTGAAGTTTGGCTTACTTCTGCGCAGCGGTTTGGGAATTAACATCAAAATTACATTTCTCGGCCATATCGCATAGATCTCACTGTGAAAAGGCTTAAATGACTTTTTTTAATTAAGTTTGAAGATTGCGCTCAAACCAAATGTCCTAAAACTAAATTTCCAAATGTAACTACTAGATTGTGATACAATACACTATTGGGTGAAGTTTGGTTGACTTCTGCGCAGCGGTTTGGGAGTTAACATCAAAATTACATTTCTCGGCCATATCGCATAGATCTCACTGTGAAAAGGCTTAAATGACTTTTTTTAATTAAGTTTGAAGATTGCGCTCAAACCAAATGTCCTAGAACTAAATTTCCAAATGTAACTACTAGATTATGATAAAATACACTATTGGGTGAAGTTTGGTTTACTTCTGCGCAGCGGTTTGGGAGTTAACATCAAAATTACATTTCTCGGCCATATCGCATAGATCTCACTGTGAAAAGGCTTAAATGGCTTTTTTGACCTAAGTTTGAGGATTGCACTCAAATCAAATGTCCTAGAACCAAATTTCCACATGTAACTACTAGATTGTGATACAATACACTATTGGGTGAAGTTTGGTTGACTTCTGCGCAGCGGTTTGGGAGTTAACATCAAAATTACATTTCTCGGCCATATCGCATAGATCTCACTGTGAAAAGGCTTAAATGGCTTTTTTGACCTAAGTTTGAGAATTGCGCTCAAATCAAATGTCCTAGAACCGAATTTCCACATGTAACTACTAGATTGTGATACAATACACTATTGGGTGAAGTTTGGTTGACTTCTGCGCAGCGGTTTGGGAGTTAACATCAAAATTACATTTCTCGGCCATATCGCATAGATCTCACTGTGAAAAGGCTTAAATGACTTTTTTTTAATTAAGTTTGAAGATTGCGCTCAAACCAAATGTCCTAGAACTAAATTTCCAAATGTAACTACTAGATTATGATAAAATACACTATTGGGTGAAGTTTGGTTTACTTCTGCGCAGCGGTTTGGGAGTTAACATCAAAATTACATTTCTCGGCCATATCGCATAGATCTCACTGTGAAAAGGCTTAAATGGCTTTTTTGACCTAAGTTTGAGGATTGCGCTCAAATCAAATGTCCTAGAACCAAATTTCTACATGTAACTACTAGATTGTGATACAATACACTAATGGGTGAAGTTTGGTTGACTTCTGCGCAGCGGTTTGAGAGTGAACATCAAAATTACATTTCTCGGCCATATCGCATAGATCTCACTGTGAAAAGGCTTAAATGACTTTTTTTAATTAAGTTTGAAGATTGCGCTCAAACCAAATGTCCTAAAACTAAATTTCCAAATGTAACTACTAGATTGTGATAAAATACACTATTGGGTGAAGTTTGGTTGACTTCTGCGCAGCGGTTTGGGAGTTAACATCAAAATTACATTTCTCGGCCATATCGCATAGATCTCACTGTGAAAAGGCTTAAATGGCTTTTTTGACCTAAGTTTGAGGATTGCGCTCAAATCAAATGTCCTAGAAATAAATTTCCAAATGTAACTACTAGATTGTGATAAAATACACTATTGGGTGAAGTTTGGTTGACTTCTGCGCAGCGGTTTGGGAGTTAACATCAAAATTACATTTCTCGGCCATATCGCATAGATCTCACTGTGAAAAGGCTTAAATGACTTTTTTTAATTAAGTTTGAAGATTGCGCTCAAACCAAATGTCCTAGAACTAAATTTCCAAATGTAACTACTAGATTATGATAAAATACACTATTGGGTGAAGTTTGGTTTACTTCTGCGCAGCGGTTTGGGAGTTAACATCAAAATTACATTTCTCGGCCATATCGCATAGATCTCACTGTGAAAAGGCTTAAATGACTTTTTTAATTAAGTTTGAAGATTGCGCTCAAACCAAATGTCCTAGAACTAAATTTCCAAATGTAACTACTAGATTGTGATACAATACACTATTGGGTGAAGTTTGGTTGACTTCTGCGCAGCGGTTTGGGAGTTAACATCAAAATTACATTTCTCGGCCATATCGCATAGATCTCACTGTGAAAAGGCTTAAATGACTTTTTTAATTAAGTTTGAAGATTGCGCTCAAACCAAATGTCCTAGAACTAAATTTCCAAATGTAACTACTAGATTATGATAAAATACACTATTGGGTGAAGTTTGGTTTACTTCTGCGCAGCGGTTTGGGAGTTAACATCAAAATTACATTTCTCGGCCATATCGCATAGATCTCACTGTGAAAAGGCTTAAATGGCTTTTTCGACCTAAGTTTGAGGATTGCGCTCAAATCAAATGTCCTAGAACCAAATTTCTACATGTAACTACTAGATTGTGATACAATACACTATTGGGTGAAGTTTGGCTTACTTCTGCGCAGCGGTTTGGGAATTAACATCAAAATTACATTTCTCGGCCATATCGCATAGATCTCACTGTGAAAAGGCTTAAATGACTTTTTTTAATTAAGTTTGAAGATTGCGCTCAAACCAAATGTCCTAAAACTAAATTTCCAAATGTAACTACTAGATTGTGATACAATACACTATTGGGTGAAGTTTGGTTGACTTCTGCGCAGCGGTTTGGGAGTTAACATCAAAATTACATTTCTCGGCCATATCGCATAGATCTCACTGTGAAAAGGCTTAAATGACTTTTTTTAATTAAGTTTGAAGATTGCGCTCAAACCAAATGTCCTAGAACTAAATTTCCAAATGTAACTACTAGATTATGATAAAATACACTATTGGGTGAAGTTTGGTTTACTTCTGCGCAGCGGTTTGGGAGTTAACATCAAAATTACATTTCTCGGCCATATCGCATAGATCTCACTGTGAAAAGGCTTAAATGGCTTTTTTGACCTAAGTTTGAGGATTGCACTCAAATCAAATGTCCTAGAACCAAATTTCCACATGTAACTACTAGATTGTGATACAATACACTATTGGGTGAAGTTTGGTTGACTTCTGCGCAGCGGTTTGGGAGTTAACATCAAAATTACATTTCTCGGCCATATCGCATAGATCTCACTGTGAAAAGGCTTAAATGGCTTTTTTGACCTAAGTTTGAGAATTGCGCTCAAATCAAATGTCCTAGAACCGAATTTCCACATGTAACTACTAGATTGTGATACAATACACTATTGGGTGAAGTTTGGTTGACTTCTGCGCAGCGGTTTGGGAGTTAACATCAAAATTACATTTCTCGGCCATATCGCATAGATCTCACTGTGAAAAGGCTTAAATGACTTTTTTTTAATTAAGTTTGAAGATTGCGCTCAAACCAAATGTCCTAGAACTAAATTTCCAAATGTAACTACTAGATTATGATAAAATACACTATTGGGTGAAGTTTGGTTTACTTCTGCGCAGCGGTTTGGGAGTTAACATCAAAATTACATTTCTCGGCCATATCGCATAGATCTCACTGTGAAAAGGCTTAAATGGCTTTTTTGACCTAAGTTTGAGGATTGCGCTCAAATCAAATGTCCTAGAACCAAATTTCTACATGTAACTACTAGATTGTGATACAATACACTAATGGGTGAAGTTTGGTTGACTTCTGCGCAGCGGTTTGAGAGTGAACATCAAAATTACATTTCTCGGCCATATCGCATAGATCTCACTGTGAAAAGGCTTAAATGACTTTTTTTAATTAAGTTTGAAGATTGCGCTCAAACCAAATGTCCTAAAACTAAATTTCCAAATGTAACTACTAGATTGTGATAAAATACACTATTGGGTGAAGTTTGGTTGACTTCTGCGCAGCGGTTTGGGAGTTAACATCAAAATTACATTTCTCGGCCATATCGCATAGATCTCACTGTGAAAAGGCTTAAATGGCTTTTTTGACCTAAGTTTGAGGATTGCGCTCAAATCAAATGTCCTAGAAATAAATTTCCAAATGTAACTACTAGATTGTGATAAAATACACTATTGGGTGAAGTTTGGTTGACTTCTGCGCAGCGGTTTGGGAGTTAACATCAAAATTACATTTCTCGGCCATATCGCATAGATCTCACTGTGAAAAGGCTTAAATGACTTTTTTTAATTAAGTTTGAAGATTGCGCTCAAACCAAATGTCCTAGAACTAAATTTCCAAATGTAACTACTAGATTATGATAAAATACACTATTGGGTGAAGTTTGGTTTACTTCTGCGCAGCGGTTTGGGAGTCAACATCAAAATTACATTTCTCGGCCATATCGCATAGATCTCACTGTGAAAAGGCTTAAATGGCTTTTTTGACCTAAGTTTGAGGATTGCGCTCAAATCAAATGTCCTAGAACCAAATTTCCACATGTAACTACTAGATTGTGATACAATACACTATTGGGTGAAGTTTGGTTGACTTCTGCGCAGCGGTTTGGGAGTTAACATCAAAATTACATTTCTCGGCCATATCGCATAGATCTCACTGTGAAAAGGCTTAAATGGCTTTTTTGACCTAAGTTTGAGAATTGCGCTCAAATCAAATGTCCTAGAACCGAATTTCCACATGTAACTACTAGATTGTGATACAATACACTATTGGGTGAAGTTTGGTTGACTTCTGCGCAGCGGTTTGGGAGTTAACATCAAAATTACATTTCTCGGCCATATCGCATAGATCTCACTGTGAAAAGGCTTAAATGACTTTTTTTAATTAAGTTTGAAGATTGCGCTCAAACCAAATGTCCTAGAACTAAATTTCCAAATGTAACTACTAGATTATGATAAAATACACTATTGGGTGAAGTTTGGTTTACTTCTGCGCAGCGGTTTGGGAGTTAACATCAAAATTACATTTCTCGGCCATATCGCATAGATCTCACTGTGAAAAGGCTTAAATGGCTTTTTTGACCTAAGTTTGAGGATTGCGCTCAAATCAAATGTCCTAGAACCAAATTTCTACATGTAACTACTAGATTGTGATACAATACACTAATGGGTGAAGTTTGGTTGACTTCTGCGCAGCGGTTTGAGAGTGAACATCAAAATTACATTTCTCGGCCATATCGCATAGATCTCACTGTGAAAAGGCTTAAATGACTTTTTTTAATTAAGTTTGAAGATTGCGCTCAAACCAAATGTCCTAAAACTAAATTTCCAAATGTAACTACTAGATTGTGATAAAATACACTATTGGGTGAAGTTTGGTTGACTTCTGCGCAGCGGTTTGGGAGTTAACATCAAAATTACATTTCTCGGCCATATCGCATAGATCTCACTGTGAAAAGGCTTAAATGGCTTTTTTGACCTAAGTTTGAGGATTGCGCTCAAATCAAATGTCCTAGAAATAAATTTCCAAATGTAACTACTAGATTGTGATAAAATACACTATTGGGTGAAGTTTGGTTGACTTCTGCGCAGCGGTTTGGGAGTGAACATCAAAATTACATTTCTCGGCCATATCGCATAGATCTCACTGTGAAAAGGCTTAAATGACTTTTTTTAATTAAATTTGAAGATTGCGCTCAAACCAAATGTCCTAAAACTAAATTTCCAAATGTAACTACTAGATTGTGGTAAAATACACTATTGGGTGAAGTTTGGTTGTCTTCTGCGCAGCGGTTTGGGAGTTAACATCAAAATTACATTTCTCGGCCATATCGCATAGATCTCACTGTGAAAAGGCTTAAATGACTTTTTTGACCTAAGTTTGAGGATTGCGCTCAAATCAAATGTCCTAGAACGAAATTTCCACATGTACCTACTAGATTGTGATACAATACACTATTGGGTGAAGTTTGGTTTACTTCTGCGCAGCGGTTTGGGAGTTAACATCAAAATTACATTTCTCGGCCATATCGCATAGATCTCACTGTGAAAAGGCTTAAATGGCTTTTTTGACCTAAGTTTGAGAATTGCGCTCAAATCAAATGTCCTAGAACCAAATTTCCACATGTAACTACGAGATTGTGATACAATACACTATTGGGTGAAGTTTGGTTGACTTCTGCGCAGCGGTTTGGGAGTTAACATCAAAATTACATTTCTCGGCCATATCGCATAGATCTCACTGTGAAAAGGCTTAAATGGCTTTTTTGACCTAAGTTTGAGGATTGCGCTCAAATCAAATGTCCTAGAACCAAATTTCCACATGTAACTACTAGATTGTGATACAATACACTATTGGGTGAAGTTTGGTTGACTTCTGCGCAGCGGTTTGGGAGTTAACATCAAAATTACATTTCTCGGCCATATCGCATAGATCTCACTGTGAAAAGGCTTAAATGGCTTTTTTGACCTAAGTTTGAGAATTGCGCTCAAATCAAATGTCCTAGAACCAAATTTTCACATGTAACTACTAGATTGTGATACAATACACTATTGGGTGAAGTTTGGTTGACTTCTGCGCAGCGGTTTGGGAGTTAACATCAAAATTACATTTCTCGGCCATATCGCATAGATCTCACTGTGAAAAGGCTTTAATGACTTTTTTTAATTAAGTTTGAAGATTGCGCTCAAACCAAATGTCCTAGAACTAAATTTACAAATGTAACTACTAGATTATGATAAAATACACTATTGGGTGAAGTTTGGTTTACTTCTGCGCAGCGGTTTGGGAGTTAACATCAAAATTACATTTCTCGGCCATATCGCATAGATCTCACTGTGAAAAGGCTTAAATGACTTTTTTTAATTAAGTTTGAAGATTGCGCTCAAACCAAATGTCCTAGAATTAAATTTACAAATGTAACTACTAGATTATGATAAAATACACTATTGGGTGAAGTTTGGTTTACTTCTGCGCAGCGGTTTGGGAGTTAACATCAAAATTACATTTCTCGGCCATATCGCATAGATCTCACTGTGAAAAGGCTTAAATGGCTTTTTTGACCTAAGTTTGAGGATTGCGCTCAAATCAAATGTCCTAGAACCAAATTTATACATGTAACTACTAGATTGTGATACAATACACTAATGGGTGAAGTTTGGTTGACTTCTGCGCAGCGTTTTGGGAGTGAACATCAAAATTACATTTCTCGGCCATATCGCATAGATCTCACTGTGAAAAGGCTTAAATGACTTTTTTTAATTAAGTTTGAAGATTGCGCTCAAACCAAATGTCCTAAAACTAAATTTCCAAATGTAACTACTAGATTGTGATAAAATACACTATTGGGTGAAGTTTGGTTGACTTCTGCGCAGCGGTTTGGGAGTTAACATCAAAATTACATTTCTCGGCCATATCGCATAGATCTCACTGTGAAAAGGCTTAAATGGCTTTTTTGACCTAAGTTTGAGGATTGCGCTCAAATCAAATGTCCTAGAAATAAATTTCCAAATGTAACTACTAGATTGTGATAAAATACACTATTGGGTGAAGTTTGGTTGACTTCTGCGCAGCGGTTTGGGAGTGAACATCAAAATTACATTTCTCGGCCATATCGCATAGATCTCACTGTGAAAAGGCTTAAATGACTTTTTTTAATTAAGTTTGAAGATTGCGCTCAAACCAAATGTCCTAAAACTAAATTTCCAAATGTAACTACTAGATTGTGGTAAAATACACTATTGGGTGAAGTTTGGTTGTCAGCTGCGCAGTGGTTTGGGAGTTAACATCAAAATTACATTTCTCGGCCATATCGCATAGATCTCACTGTGAAAAGGCTTAAATGGCTTTTTTGACCTAAGTTTGAGAATTGCGCTCAAATCAAATGTCCTAGAACCAAATTTTCACATGTAACTACTAGATTGTGATACAATACACTATTGGGTGAAGTTTGGTTGACTTCTGCGCAGCGGTTTGGGAGTTAACATCAAAATTACATTTCTCGGCCATATCGCATAGATCTCACTGTGAAAAGGCTTAAATGACTTTTTTTAATTAAGTTTGAAGATTGCGCTCAAACCAAATGTCCTAGAACTAAATTTACAAATGTAACTACTAGATTATGATAAAATACACTATTGGGTGAAGTTTGGTTTACTTCTGCGCAGCGGTTTGGGAGTTAATATCAAAATTACATTTCTCGGCCATATCGCATAGATCTCACTGTGAAAAGGCTTAAATGACTTTTTTAATTAAGTTTGATGATTGCGTTCAAACAAAATGTCCTAGAACAAAATTTTTAAATGTAACTACTAGATTGTGATACAATACACTATTGGGTGAAGTTTGGTTGACTTCTGCGCAGCGGTTTGGGAGTTAACATCAAAATTACATTTCTCGGCCATATCGCATAGATCTCACTGTGAAAAGGCTTAAATGACTTTTTTAATTAAGTTTGATGATTGCGTTCAAACAAAATGTCCTAGAACAAAATTTTCAAATGTAACTACTAGATTGTGATACAATACACTATTGGGTGAAGTTTGGTTGACTTCTGCGCAGCGGTTTGGGAGTTAACATCAAAATTACATTTCTCGGCCATATCGCATAGATCTCACTGTGAAAAGGCTTAAATGGCTTTTTTGACCTAAGTTTGAGGATTGCGCTCAAATCAAATGTCCTAGAACCAAATTTCTACATGTAACTACTAGATTGTGATACAATACACTATTGGGTGAAGTTTGGTTGACTTCTGCGCAGCGGTTTGAGAGTGAACATCAAAATTACATTTCTCGGCCATATCGCATAGATCTCACTGTGAAAAGGCTTAAATGACTTTTTTTAATTAAGTTTGAAGATTGCGCTCAAACCAAATGTCCTAAAACTAAATTTCCAAATGTAACTACTAGATTGTGGTAAAATACACTATTGGGTGAAGTTTGGTTGTCTTCTGCGCAGCGGTTTGGGAGTTAACATCAAAATTACATTTCTCGGCCATATCGCATAGATCTCACTGTGAAAAGGCTTAAATGACTTTTTTGACCTAAGTTTGAGGATTGCGCTCAAATCAAATGTCCTAGAACGAAATTTCCACATGTACCTACTAGATTGTGATACAATACACTATTGGGTGAAGTTTGGTTTACTTCTGCGCAGCGGTTTGGGAGTTAACATCAAAATTACATTTCTCGGCCATATCGCATAGATCTCACTGTGAAAAGGCTTAAATGGCTTTTTTGACCTAAGTTTGAGAATTGCGCTCAAATCAAATGTCCTAGAACCAAATTTCCACATGTAACTACGAGATTGTGATACAATACACTATTGGGTGAAGTTTGGTTGACTTCTGCGCAGCGGTTTGGGAGTTAACATCAAAATTACATTTCTCGGCCATATCGCATAGATCTCACTGTGAAAAGGCTTAAATTACTTTTTTTAATTAAGTTTGAAGATTGCGCTCAAACCAAATGTCCTAGAACTAAATTTCCAAATGTAACTACTAGATTATGATAAAATACACTATTGGGTGAAGTTTGGTTGACTTCTGCGCAGCGGTTTGGGAGTTAACATCAAAATTACATTTCTCGGCCATATCGCATAGATCTCACTGTGAAAAGGCTTAAATGGCTTTTTTGACCTAAGTTTGAGGATTGCGCTCAAATCAAATGTCCTAGAACCAAATTTCCACATGTAACTACTAGATTGTGATACAATACACTATTGGGTGAAGTTTGGTTGACTTCTGCGCAGCGGTTTGGGAGTTAACATCAAAATTACATTTCTCGGCCATATCGCATAGATCTCACTGTGAAAAGGCTTAAATGGCTTTTTTGACCTAAGTTTGAGAATTGCGCTCAAATCAAATGTCCTAGAACCAAATTTTCACATGTAACTACTAGATTGTGATACAATACACTATTGGGTGAAGTTTGGTTGACTTCTGCGCAGCGGTTTGGGAGTTAACATCAAAATTACATTTCTCGGCCATATCGCATAGATCTCACTGTGAAAAGGCTTTAATGACTTTTTTTAATTAAGTTTGAAGATTGCGCTCAAACCAAATGTCCTTGAACTAAATTTACAAATGTAACTACTAGATTATGATAAAATACACTATTGGGTGAAGTTTGGTTTACTTCTGCGCAGCGGTTTGGGAGTTAACATCAAAATTACATTTCTCGGCCATATCGCATAGATCTCACTGTGAAAAGGCTTAAATGACTTTTTTTAATTAAGTTTGAAGATTGCGCTCAAACCAAATGTCCTAGAATTAAATTTACAAATGTAACTACTAGATTATGATAAAATACACTATTGGGTGAAGTTTGGTTGACTTCTGCGCAGCGGTTTGGGAGTTAACATCAAAATTACATTTCTCGGCCATATCGCATAGATCTCACTGTGAAAAGGCTTAAATGGCTTTTTTGACCTAAGTTTGAGGATTGCGCTCAAATCAAATGTCCTAGAACCAAATTTCCACATGTAACTACTAGATTGTGATACAATACACTATTGGGTGAAGTTTGGTTGACTTCTGCGCAGCGGTTTGGGAGTTAACATCAAAATTACATTTCTCGGCCATATCGCATAGATCTCACTGTGAAAAGGCTTAAATGGCTTTTTTGACCTAAGTTTGAGAATTGCGCTCAAATCAAATGTCCTAGAACCAAATTTTCACATGTAACTACTAGATTGTGATACAATACACTATTGGGTGAAGTTTGGTTGACTTCTGCGCAGCGGTTTGGGAGTTAACATCAAAATTACATTTCTCGGCCATATCGCATAGATCTCACTGTGAAAAGGCTTTAATGACTTTTTTTAATTAAGTTTGAAGATTGCGCTCAAACCAAATGTCCTTGAACTAAATTTACAAATGTAACTACTAGATTATGATAAAATACACTATTGGGTGAAGTTTGGTTTACTTCTGCGCAGCGGTTTGGGAGTTAACATCAAAATTACATTTCTCGGCCATATCGCATAGATCTCACTGTGAAAAGGCTTAAATGACTTTTTTTAATTAAGTTTGAAGATTGCGCTCAAACCAAATGTCCTAGAATTAAATTTACAAATGTAACTACTAGATTATGATAAAATACACTATTGGGTGAAGTTTGGTTTACTTCTGCGCAGCGGTTTGGGAGTTAACATCAAAATTACATTTCTCGGCCATATCGCATAGATCTCACTGTGAAAAGGCTTAAATGGCTTTTTTGACCTAAGTTTGAGGATTGCGCTCAAATCAAATGTCCTAGAACCAAATTTATACATGTAACTACTAGATTGTGATACAATACACTAATGGGTGAAGTTTGGTTGACTTCTGCGCAGCGGTTTGGGAGTGAACATCAAAATTACATTTCTCGGCCATATCGCATAGATCTCACTGTGAAAAGGCTTAAATGACTTTTTTTAATTAAGTTTGAAGATTGCGCTCAAACCAAATGTCCTAAAACTAAATTTCCAAATGTAACTACTAGATTGTGATAAAATACACTATTGGGTGAAGTTTGGTTGACTTCTGCGCAGCGGTTTGGGAGTTAACATCAAAATTACATTTCTCGGCCATATCGCATAGATCTCACTGTGAAAAGGCTTAAATGGCTTTTTTGACCTAAGTTTGAGGATTGCGCTCAAATCAAATGTCCTAGAAATAAATTTCCAAATGTAACTACTAGATTGTGATAAAATACACTATTGGGTGAAGTTTGGTTGACTTCTGCGCAGCGGTTTGGGAGTGAACATCAAAATTACATTTCTCGGCCATATCGCATAGATCTCACTGTGAAAAGGCTTAAATGACTTTTTTTAATTAAGTTTGAAGATTGCGCTCAAACCAAATGTCCTAAAACTAAATTTCCAAATGTAACTACTAGATTGTGGTAAAATACACTATTGGGTGAAGTTTGGTTGTCAGCTGCGCAGTGGTTTGGGAGTTAACATCAAAATTACATTTCTCGGCCATATCGCATAGATCTCACTGTGAAAAGGCTTAAATGGCTTTTTTGACCTAAGTTTGAGAATTGCGCTCAAATCAAATGTCCTAGAACCAAATTTTCACATGTAACTACTAGATTGTGATACAATACACTATTGGGTGAAGTTTGGTTGACTTCTGCGCAGCGGTTTGGGAGTTAACATCAAAATTACATTTCTCGGCCATATCGCATAGATCTCACTGTGAAAAGGCTTAAATGACTTTTTTTAATTAAGTTTGAAGATTGCGCTCAAACCAAATGTCCTAGAACTAAATTTACAAATGTAACTACTAGATTATGATAAAATACACTATTGGGTGAAGTTTGGTTTACTTCTGCGCAGCGGTTTGGGAGTTAATATCAAAATTACATTTCTCGGCCATATCGCATAGATCTCACTGTGAAAAGGCTTAAATGACTTTTTTAATTAAGTTTGATGATTGCGTTCAAACAAAATGTCCTAGAACAAAATTTTTAAATGTAACTACTAGATTGTGATACAATACACTATTGGGTGAAGTTTGGTTGACTTCTGCGCAGCGGTTTGGGAGTTAACATCAAAATTACATTTCTCGGCCATATCGCATAGATCTCACTGTGAAAAGGCTTAAATGACTTTTTTAATTAAGTTTGATGATTGCGTTCAAACAAAATGTCCTAGAACAAAATTTTCAAATGTAACTACTAGATTGTGATACAATACACTATTGGGTGAAGTTTGGTTGACTTCTGCGCAGCGGTTTGGGAGTTAACATCAAAATTACATTTCTCGGCCATATCGCATAGATCTCACTGTGAAAAGGCTTAAATGGCTTTTTTGACCTAAGTTTGAGGATTGCGCTCAAACAAAATGTCCTAGAACAAAATTTTCAAATGTAACTACTAGATTGTGATACAATACACTATTGGGTGAAGTTTGGTTGACTTCTGCGCAGCGGTTTGGGAGTTAACATCAAAATTACATTTCTCGGCCATATCGCATAGATCTCACTGTGAAAAGGCTTAAATGACTTTTTTAATTAAGTTTGATGATTGCGTTCAAACAAAATGTCCTAGAACAAAATTTTCAAATGTAACTACTAGATTGTGATACAATACACTATTGGGTGAAGTTTGGTTGACTTCTGCGCAGCGGTTTGGGAGTTAACATCAAAATTACATTTCTCGGCCATATCGCATAGATCTCACTGTGAAAAGGCTTAAATGGCTTTTTTGACCTAAGTTTGAGGATTGCGCTCAAACCAAATGTCCTAGAACGAAACTTTCAAATGTAACTACTAGAATGTGATACAATACACTATTGGGTGAAGTTTGGTTGACTTCTGCGCAGCGGTTTGGGAGTTAACATCAAAATTACATTTCTCGGCCATATCGCATAGATCTCACTGTGAAAAGGCTTAAATGGCTTTTTTGACCTAAGTTTGAGGATTGCGCTCAAATCAAATGTCCTAGAACCAAATTTCCACATGTAACTACTAGATTGTGATACAATACACTAATGGGTGAAGTTTGGTTGACTTCTGCGCAGCGGTTTGGGAGTTAACATCAAAATTACATTTCTCGGCCATATCGCATAGATCTCACTGTGAAAAGGCTTAAATGGCTTTTTTGACCTTAGTTTAATAATTGCGCTCAAACCAAATGTCCTAGAACGAAATTTTCAAATGTAACTACTAGAATGTGATACAATACACTATTGGGTGAAGTTTGGTTGACTTCTGCGCAGCGGTTTGGGAGTTAACATCAAAATTACATTTCTCGGCCATATCGCATAGATCTCACTGTGAAAAGGCTTAAATGACTTTTTTAATTAAGTTTGATGATTGCGTTCAAACAAAATGTCCTAGAACAAAATTTTTAAATGTAACTACTAGATTGTGATACAATACACTATTGGGTGAAGTTTGGTTGACTTCTGCGCAGCGGTTTGGGAGTTAACATCAAAATTACATTTCTCGGCCATATCGCATAGATCTCACTGTGAAAAGGCTTAAATGACTTTTTTAATTAAGTTTGATGATTGCGTTCAAACAAAATGTCCTAGAACAAAATTTTCAAATGTAACTACTAGATTGTGATACAATACACTATTGGGTGAAGTTTGGTTGACTTCTGCGCAGCGGTTTGGGAGTTAACATCAAAATTACATTTCTCGGCCATATCGCATAGATCTCACTGTGAAAAGGCTTAAATGGCTTTTTTGACCTAAGTTTGAGGATTGCGCTCAAACAAAATGTCCTAGAACAAAATTTTCAAATGTAACTACTAGATTGTGATACAATACACTATTGGGTGAAGTTTGGTTGACTTCTGCGCAGCGGTTTGGGAGTTAACATCAAAATTACATTTCTCGGCCATATCGCATAGATCTCACTGTGAAAAGGCTTAAATGACTTTTTTAATTAAGTTTGATGATTGCGTTCAAACAAAATGTCCTAGAACAAAATTTTCAAATGTAACTACTAGATTGTGATACAATACACTATTGGGTGAAGTTTGGTTGACTTCTGCGCAGCGGTTTGGGAGTTAACATCAAAATTACATTTCTCGGCCATATCGCATAGATCTCACTGTGAAAAGGCTTAAATGGCTTTTTTGACCTAAGTTTGAGGATTGCGCTCAAACCAAATGTCCTAGAACGAAATTTTCAAATGTAACTACTAGAATGTGATACAATACACTATTGGGTGAAGTTTGGTTGACTTCTGCGCAGCGGTTTGGGAGTTAACATCAAAATTACATTTCTCGGCCATATCGCATAGATCTCACTGTGAAAAGGCTTAAATGGCTTTTTTCACCTAAGTTTGAGGATTGCGCTCAAATCAAATGTCCTAGAACCAAATTTCCACATGTAACTACTAGATTGTGATACAATACACTAATGGGTGAAGTTTGGTTGACTTCTGCGCAGCGGTTTGGGAGTTAACATCAAAATTACATTTCTCGGCCATATCGCATAGATCTCACTGTGAAAAGGCTTAAATGACTTTTTTAATTAAGTTTGATGATTGCGTTCAAACAAAATGTCCTAGAACAAAATTTTTAAATGTAACTACTAGATTGTGATACAATACACTATTGGGTGAAGTTTGGTTGACTTCTGCGCAGCGGTTTGGGAGTTAACATCAAAATTACATTTCTCGGCCATATCGCATAGATCTCACTGTGAAAAGGCTTAAATGGCTTTTTTGACCTAAGTTGGAGGATTGCGCTCAAATCACATGTCCTATAACCAAATTTCCACATGTAACTACTAGATTGTGATACAATACACTAATGGGTGAAGTTTGGTTGACTTCTGCGCAGCGGTTTGGGAGTGAACATCAAAATTACATTTCTCGGCCATATCGCATAGATCTCACTGTGAAAAGGCTTAAATGACTTTTTTTAATTAAGTTTGAAGATTGCGCTCAAATCAAATGTCCTATAACCAAATTTCCACATGTAACTACTAGATTGTGATACAATACACTAATGGGTGAAGTTTGGTTGACTTCTGCGCAGCGGTTTGGGAGTTAACATCAAAATTACATTTCTCGGCCATATCGCATAGATCTCACTGTGAAAATGCTTAAATGACTTTTTTAATTAAGTTTGATGATTGCATTCAAACAAAATGTCCTAGAACAAAAAATTCAAATGTAACTACTAGATTGTGATACAATACACTATTGGGTGAAGTTTGGTTGACTTCTGCGCAGCGGTTTGGGAGTTAACATCAAAATTACATTTCTCGGCCATATCGCATAGATCTCACTGTGAAAAGGCTTAAATGGCTTTTTTGACCTAAGTTTGAGGATTGCGCTCAAATCAAATGTCCTAGAACCAAATTTCCACATGTAACTACTAGATTGTGATACAATACACTAATGGGTGAAGTTTGGTTTACTTCTGCGCAGCGGTTTGGGAGTTAACATCAAAATTACATTTCTCGGCCATATCGCATAGATCTCACTGTGAAAAGGCTTAAATGGCTTTTTTGACCTAAGTTTAATAATTGGGCTCAAACCAAATGTCCTAGAACGAAATTTTAAAATGTAACTACTAGAATGTGATACAATACACTATTGGGTGAAGTTTGGTTGACTTCTGCGCAGCGGTTTGGGAGTTAACATCAAAATTACATTTCTCGGCCATATCGCATAGATCTCACTGTGAAAAGGCTTAAATGGCTTTTTTGACCTAAGTTTGAGGATTGCGCTCAAATCAAATGTCCTAGAACCAAATTTCCACATGTAACTACTAGATTGTGATACAATACACTAATGGGTGAAGTTTGGTTGACTTCTGCGCAGCGGTTTGGGAGTTAACATCAAAATTACATTTCTCGGCCATATCGCATAGATCTCACTGTGAAAAGGCTTAAATGACTTTTTTAATTAAGTTTGATGATTGCGCTCAAACAAAATTTCCTAGAACAAAATTTTCAAATGTAACTACTAGATTGTGATACAATACACTATTGGGTGAAGTTTGGTTGACTTCTGCGCAGCGGTTTGGGAGTTAACATCAAAATTACATTTCTCGGCCATATCGCATAGATCTCACTGTGAAAAGGCTTAAATGGCTTTTTTGACCTAAGTTTGAGGATTGCGCTCAAATCAAATGTCCTAGAACCAAATTTCCACATGTAACTACTAGATTGTGATACAATACACTAATGGGTGAAGTTTGGTTGACTTCTGCGCAGCGGTTTGGGAGTTAACATCAAAATTACATTTCTCGGCCATATCGCATAGATCTCACTGTGAAAAGGCTTAAATGGCTTTTTTGACCTAAGTTTAATAATTGCGCTCAAACCAAATGTCCTAGAACGAAATTTTCAAATGTAACTACTAGAATGTGATACAATACACTATTGGGTGAAGTTTGGTTGACTTCTGCGCAGCGGTTTGGGAGTTAACATCAATATTACATTTCTCGGCCATATCGCATAGATCTCACTGTGAAAAGGCTTAAATGGCTTTTTTGACCTAAGTTTGAGGATTGCGCTCAAATCAAATGTCCTAGAACCAAATTTCCACATGTAACTACTAGATTGTGATACAATACACTAATGGGTGAAGTTTGGTTTACTTCTGCGCAGCGGTTTGGGAGTTAACATCAAAATTACATTTCTCGGCCATATCGCATAGATCTCACTGTGAAAAGGCTTAAATGGCTTTTTTGACCTAAGTTTAATAATTGCGCTCAAACCAAATGTCCTTGAACGAAATTTTAAAATGTAACTACTAGAATGTGATACAATACACTATTGGGTGAAGTTTGGTTGACTTCTGCGCAGCGGTTTGGGAGTTAACATCAAAATTACATTTCTCGGCCATATCGCATAGATCTCACTGTGAAAAGGCTTAAATGGCTTTTTTGACCTAAGTTTGAGGATTGCGCTCAAATCAAATGTCCTATAACCAAATTTCCACATGTAACTACTAGATTGTGATACAATACACTAATGGGTGAAGTTTGGTTGACTTCTGCGCAGCGGTTTGGGAGTTAACATCAAAATTACATTTCTCGGCCATATCGCATAGATCTCACTGTGAAAAGGCTTAAATGGCTTTTTTGACCTAAGTTTGAGGATTGTGCTCAAACAAAATGTCCTAGAACAAAATTTTCAAATGTAACTACTAGAATGTGATACAATACACTATTGGGTGAAGTTTGGTTGACTTCTGCGCAGCGGTTTGGGAGTTAACATCAAAATTACATTTCTCGGCCATATCGCATAGATCTCCCTGTGAAAAGGCTTAAATGGCTTTTTTGACCTAAGTTTGAGGATTGCGCTCAAATCAAATGTCCTATAACCAAATTTCCACATGTAACTACTAGATTGTGATACAATACACTAATGGGTGAAGTTTGGTTGACTTCTGCGCAGCGGTTTGGGAGTTAACATCAAAATTACATTTCTCGGCCATATCGCATAGATCTCACTGTGAAAAGGCTTAAATGGCTTTTTTGACCTAAGTTGGAGGATTGCGCTCAAATCACATGTCCTATAACCAAATTTCCACATGTAACTACTAGATTGTGATACAATACACTAATGGGTGAAGTTTGGTTGACTTCTGCGCAGCGGTTTGGGAGTGAACATCAAAATTACATTTCTCGGCCATATCGCATAGATCTCACTGTGAAAAGGCTTAAATGACTTTTTTTAATTAAGTTTGAAGATTGCGCTCAAATCAAATGTCCTATAACCAAATTTCCACATGTAACTACTAGATTGTGATACAATACACTAATGGGTGAAGTTTGGTTGACTTCTGCGCAGCGGTTTGGGAGTTAACATCAAAATTACATTTCTCGGCCATATCGCATAGATCTCACTGTGAAAATGCTTAAATGACTTTTTTAATTAAGTTTGATGATTGCATTCAAACAAAATGTCCTAGAACAAAAAATTCAAATGTAACTACTAGAGTGTGATACAATACACTATTGGGTGAAGTTTGGTTGACTTCTGCGCAGCGGTTTGGGAGTTAACATCAAAATTACATTTCTCGGCCATATCGCATAGATCTCACTGTGAAAAGGCTTAAATGGCTTTTTTGACCTAAGTTTGAGGATTGCGCTCAAATCAAATGTCCTAGAACCAAATTTCCACATGTAACTACTAGATTGTGATACAATACACTAATGGGTGAAGTTTGGTTTACTTCTGCGCAGCGGTTTGGGAGTTAACATCAAAATTACATTTCTCGGCCATATCGCATAGATCTCACTGTGAAAAGGCTTAAATGGCTTTTTTGACCTAAGTTTAATAATTGGGCTCAAACCAAATGTCCTAGAACGAAATTTTAAAATGTAACTACTAGAATGTGATACAATACACTATTGGGTGAAGTTTGGTTGACTTCTGCGCAGCGGTTTGGGAGTTAACATCAAAATTACATTTCTCGGCCATATCGCATAGATCTCACTGTGAAAAGGCTTAAATGGCTTTTTTGACCTAAGTTTGAGGATTGCGCTCAAATCAAATGTCCTAGAACCAAATTTCCACATGTAACTACTATATTGTGATACAATACACTAATGGGTGAAGTTTGGTTGACTTCTGCGCAGCGGTTTGGGAGTTAACATCAAAATTACATTTCTCGGCCATATCGCATAGATCTCACTGTGAAAAGGCTTAAATGACTTTTTTAATTAAGTTTGATGATTGCGCTCAAACAAAATTTCCTAGAACAAAATTTTCAAATGTAACTACTAGATTGTGATACAATACACTATTGGGTGAAGTTTGGTTGACTTCTGCGCAGCGGTTTGGGAGTTAACATCAAAATTACATTTCTCGGCCATATCGCATAGATCTCACTGTGAAAAGGCTTAAATGGCTTTTTTGACCTAAGTTTGAGGATTGCGCTAAAATCAAATGTCCTAGAACCAAATTTCCACATGTAACTACTAGATTGTGATACAATACACTAATGGGTGAAGTTTGGTTGACTTCTGCGCAGCGGTTTGGGAGTTAACATCAAAATTACATTTCTCGGCCATATCGCATAGATCTCACTGTGAAAAGGCTTAAATGGCTTTTTTGACCTAAGTTTAATAATTGCGCTCAAACCAAATGTCCTAGAACGAAATTTTCAAATGTAACTACTAGAATGTGATACAATACACTATTGGGTGAAGTTTGGTTGACTTCTGCGCAGCGGTTTGGGAGTTAACATCAATATTACATTTCTCGGCCATATCGCATAGATCTCACTGTGAAAAGGCTTAAATGGCTTTTTTGACCTAAGTTTGAGGATTGCGCTCAAATCAAATGTCCTAGAACCAAATTTCCACATGTAACTACTAGATTGTGATACAATACACTAATGGGTGAAGTTTGGTTTACTTCTGCGCAGCGGTTTGGGAGTTAACATCAAAATTACATTTCTCGGCCATATCGCATAGATCTCACTGTGAAAAGGCTTAAATGGCTTTTTTGACCTAAGTTTAATAATTGCGCTCAAACCAAATGTCCTTGAACGAAATTTTAAAATGTAACTACTAGAATGTGATACAATACACTATTGGGTGAAGTTTGGTTGACTTCTGCGCAGCGGTTTGGGAGTTAACATCAAAATTACATTTCTCGGCCATATCGCATAGATCTCACTGTGAAAAGGCTTAAATGGCTTTTTTGACCTAAGTTTGAGGATTGCGCTCAAATCAAATGTCCTATAACCAAATTTCCACATGTAACTACTAGATTGTGATACAATACACTAATGGGTGAAGTTTGGTTGACTTCTGCGCAGCGGTTTGGGAGTTAACATCAAAATTACATTTCTCGGCCATATCGCATAGATCTCACTGTGAAAAGGCTTAAATGGCTTTTTTGACCTAAGTTTGAGGATTGTGCTCAAACAAAATGTCCTAGAACAAAATTTTCAAATGTAACTACTAGATTGTGATACA
The DNA here is from genome assembly GCF_030265065.1 of Corythoichthys intestinalis. NCBI lineage: Eukaryota > Metazoa > Chordata > Actinopteri > Syngnathiformes > Syngnathidae > Corythoichthys > Corythoichthys intestinalis. Next base: position 3,019,527 of record NW_026651594.1, on the reverse strand, counting down.
ATACACTATTGGGTGAAGTTTGGTTGACTTCTGCGCAGCGGTTTGGGAGTTAACATCAAAATTACATTTCTCGGCCATATCGCATAGATCTCACTGTGAAAAGGCTTAAATGACTTTTTTAATTAAGTTTGATGATTGCGTTCAAACAAAATGTCCTAGAACAAAATTTTCAAATGTAACTACTAGATTGTGATACAATACAATATTGGGTGAAGTTTGGTTGACTTCTGCGCAGCGGTTTGGGAGTTAACATCAAAATTACATTTCTCGGCCATATCGCATAGATCTCACTGTGAAAAGGCTTAAATGGCTTTTTTGACCTAAGTTTGAGGATTGCGCTCAAATCAAATGTCCTAGAACCAAATTTCCACATGTAACTACTAGATTGTGATAAAATACACTAATGGGTGAAGTTTGGTTGACTTCTGCGCAGCGGTTTGGGAGTTAACATCAAAATTACATTTCTCGGCCATATCGCATAGATCTCACTGTGAAAAGGCTTAAATGACTTTTTTAATTAAGTTTGATGATTGCGCTCAAACAAAATTTCCTAGAACAAAATTTTCAAATGTAACTACTAGATTGTGATACAATACACTATTGGGTGAAGTTTGGTTGACTTCTGCGCAGCGGTTTGGGAGTTAACATCAAAATTACATTTCTCGGCCATATCGCATAGATCTCACTGTGAAAAGGCTTAAATGGCTTTTTTGACCTAAGTTTGAGGATTGCGCTCAAATCAAATGTCCTATAACCAAATTTCCACATGTAACTACTAGATTGTGATACAATACACTAATGGGTGAAGTTTGGTTGACTTCTGCGCAGCGGTTTGGGAGTTAACATCAAAATTACATTTCTCGGCCATATCGCATAGATCTCACTGTGAAAAGGCTTAAATGACTTTTTTAATTAAGTTTGATGATTGCGTTCAAACAAAATGTCCTAGAACAAAATTTTTAAATGTAACTACTAGATTGTGATACAATACACTATTGGGTGAAGTTTGGTTGACTTCTGCGCAGCGGTTTGGGAGTTAACATCAAAATTACATTTCTCGGCCATATCGCATAGATCTCACTATGAAAAGGCTTAAATGACTTTTTTAATTAAGTTTGATGATTGCGTTCAAACAAAATGTCCTAGAACAAAATTTTCAAATGTAACTACTAGATTGTGATACAATACACTATTGGGTGAAGTTTGGTTGACTTCTGCGCAGCGGTTTGGGAGTTAACATCAAAATTACATTTCTCGGCCATATCGCATAGATCTCACTGTGAAAAGGCTTAAATGACTTTTTTAATTAAGTTTGATGATTGCGTTCAAACAAAATGTCCTAGAACAAAATTTTCAAATGTAACTACTAGATTGTGATACAATACACTATTGGGTGAAGTTTGGTTGACTTCTGCGCAGCGGTTTGGGAGTTAACATCAAAATTACATTTCTCGGCCATATCGCATAGATCTCACTGTGAAAAGGCTTAAATGGCTTTTTTGACCTAAGTTTGAGGATTGCGCTCAAATCAAATGTCCTAGAACCAAATTTCCACATGTAACTACTAGATTGTGATACAATACACTAATGGGTGAAGTTTGGTTTACTTCTGCGCAGCGGTTTGGGAGTTAACATCAAAATTACATTTCTCGGCCATATCGCATAGATCTCACTGTGAAAAGGCTTAAATGGCTTTTTTGACCTAAGTTTAATAATTGCGCTCAAACCAAATGTCCTAGAACGAAATTTTAAAATGTAACTACTAGAATGTGATACAATACACTATTGGGTGAAGTTTGGTTGACTTCTGCGCAGCGGTTTGGGAGTTAACATCAAAATTACATTTCTCGGCCATATCGCATAGATCTCACTGTGAAAAGGCTTAAATGGCTTTTTTGACCTAAGTTTGAGGATTGCGCTCAAATCAAATGTCCTAGAACCAAATTTCCACATGTAACTACTAGATTGTGATACAATACACTAATGGGTGAAGTTTGGTTTACTTCTGCGCAGCGGTTTGGGAGTTAACATCAAAATTACATTTCTCGGCCATATCGCATAGATCTCACTGTGAAAAGGCTTAAATGGCTTTTTTGACCTAAGTTTAATAATTGCGCTCAAACCAAATGTCCTTGAACGAAATTTTAAAATGTAACTACTAGAATGTGATACAATACACTATTGGGTGAAGTTTGGTTGACTTCTGCGCAGCGGTTTGGGAGTTAACATCAAAATTACATTTCTCGGCCATATCGCATAGATCTCACTGTGAAAAGGCTTAAATGGCTTTTTTGACCTAAGTTTGAGGATTGCGCTCAAATCAAATGTCCTATAACCAAATTTCCACATGTAACTACTAGATTGTGATACAATACACTAATGGGTGAAGTTTGGTTGACTTCTGCGCAGCGGTTTGGGAGTTAACATCAAAATTACATTTCTCGGCCATATCGCATAGATCTCACTGTGAAAAGGCTTAAATGGCTTTTTTGACCTAAGTTTGAGGATTGTGCTCAAACAAAATGTCCTAGAACAAAATTTTCAAATGTAACTACTAGAATGTGATACAATACACTATTGGGTGAAGTTTGGTTGACTTCTGCGCAGCGGTTTGGGAGTTAACATCAAAATTACATTTCTCGGCCATATCGCATAGATCTCCCTGTGAAAAGGCTTAAATGGCTTTTTTGACCTAAGTTTGAGGATTGCGCTCAAATCAAATGTCCTATAACCAAATTTCCACATGTAACTACTAGATTGTGATACAATACACTAATGGGTGAAGTTTGGTTGACTTCTGCGCAGCGGTTTGGGAGTTAACATCAAAATTACATTTCTCGGCCATATCGCATAGATCTCACTGTGAAAAGGCTTAAATGGCTTTTTTGACCTAAGTTGGAGGATTGCGCTCAAATCACATGTCCTATAACCAAATTTCCACATGTAACTACTAGATTGTGATACAATACACTAATGGGTGAAGTTTGGTTGACTTCTGCGCAGCGGTTTGGGAGTGAACATCAAAATTACATTTCTCGGCCATATCGCATAGATCTCACTGTGAAAAGGCTTAAATGACTTTTTTTAATTAAGTTTGAAGATTGCGCTCAAATCAAATGTCCTATAACCAAATTTCCACATGTAACTACTAGATTGTGATACAATACACTAATGGGTGAAGTTTGGTTGACTTCTGCGCAGCGGTTTGGGAGTTAACATCAAAATTACATTTCTCGGCCATATCGCATAGATCTCACTGTGAAAATGCTTAAATGACTTTTTTAATTAAGTTTGATGATTGCATTCAAACAAAATGTCCTAGAACAAAAAATTCAAATGTAACTACTAGAGTGTGATACAATACACTATTGGGTGAAGTTTGGTTGACTTCTGCGCAGCGGTTTGGGAGTTAACATCAAAATTACATTTCTCGGCCATATCGCATAGATCTCACTGTGAAAAGGCTTAAATGGCTTTTTTGACCTAAGTTTGAGGATTGCGCTCAAATCAAATGTCCTAGAACCAAATTTCCACATGTAACTACTAGATTGTGATACAATACACTAATGGGTGAAGTTTGGTTTACTTCTGCGCAGCGGTTTGGGAGTTAACATCAAAATTACATTTCTCGGCCATATCGCATAGATCTCACTGTGAAAAGGCTTAAATGGCTTTTTTGACCTAAGTTTAATAATTGGGCTCAAACCAAATGTCCTAGAACGAAATTTTAAAATGTAACTACTAGAATGTGATACAATACACTATTGGGTGAAGTTTGGTTGACTTCTGCGCAGCGGTTTGGGAGTTAACATCAAAATTACATTTCTCGGCCATATCGCATAGATCTCACTGTGAAAAGGCTTAAATGGCTTTTTTGACCTAAGTTTGAGGATTGCGCTCAAATCAAATGTCCTAGAACCAAATTTCCACATGTAACTACTAGATTGTGATACAATACACTAATGGGTGAAGTTTGGTTGACTTCTGCGCAGCGGTTTGGGAGTTAACATCAAAATTACATTTCTCGGCCATATCGCATAGATCTCACTGTGAAAAGGCTTAAATGACTTTTTTAATTAAGTTTGATGATTGCGCTCAAACAAAATTTCCTAGAACAAAATTTTCAAATGTAACTACTAGATTGTGATACAATACACTATTGGGTGAAGTTTGGTTGACTTCTGCGCAGCGGTTTGGGAGTTAACATCAAAATTACATTTCTCGGCCATATCGCATAGATCTCACTGTGAAAAGGCTTAAATGGCTTTTTTGACCTAAGTTTGAGGATTGCGCTCAAATCAAATGTCCTAGAACCAAATTTCCACATGTAACTACTAGATTGTGATACAATACACTAATGGGTGAAGTTTGGTTGACTTCTGCGCAGCGGTTTGGGAGTTAACATCAAAATTACATTTCTCGGCCATATCGCATAGATCTCACTGTGAAAAGGCTTAAATGGCTTTTTTGACCTAAGTTTAATAATTGCGCTCAAACCAAATGTCCTTGAACGAAATTTTAAAATGTAACTACTAGAATGTGATACAATACACTATTGGGTGAAGTTTGGTTGACTTCTGCGCAGCGGTTTGGGAGTTAACATCAAAATTACATTTCTCGGCCATATCGCATAGATCTCACTGTGAAAAGGCTTAAATGGCTTTTTTGACCTAAGTTTGAGGATTGCGCTCAAATCAAATGTCCTATAACCAAATTTCCACATGTAACTACTAGATTGTGATACAATACACTAATGGGTGAAGTTTGGTTGACTTCTGCGCAGCGGTTTGGGAGTTAACATCAAAATTACATTTCTCGGCCATATCGCATAGATCTCACTGTGAAAAGGCTTAAATGGCTTTTTTGACCTAAGTTTGAGGATTGTGCTCAAACAAAATGTCCTAGAACAAAATTTTCAAATGTAACTACTAGATTGTGATACAATACACTATTGGGTGAAGTTTGGTTGACTTCTGCGCAGCGGTTTGGGAGTTAACATCAAAATTACATTTCTCGGCCATATCGCATAGATCTCACTGTGAAAAGACTTAAATGACTTTTTTAATTAAGTTTGATGATTGCGTTCAAACAAAATGTCCTAGAACAAAATTTTCAAATGTAACTACTAGATTGTGATACAATACAATATTGGGTGAAGTTTGGTTGACTTCTGCGCAGCGGTTTGGGAGTTAACATCAAAATTACATTTCTCGGCCATATCGCATAGATCTCACTGTGAAAAGGCTTAAATGGCTTTTTTGACCTAAGTTTGAGGATTGCGCTCAAACCAAATGTCCTAGAACAAAATTTTCAAATGTAACTACTAGAATGTGATACAATACACTATTGGGTGAAGTTTGGTTGACTTCTGCGCAGCGGTTTGGGACTTAACATCAAAATTACATTTCTCGGCCATATCGCATAGATCTCACTGTGAAAAGGCTTAAATGGCTTTTTTGACCTAAGTTTGAGGATTGCGCTCAAATCAAATGTCCTAGAACCAAATTTCCACATGTAACTACTAGATTGTGATAAAATACACTAATGGGTGAAGTTTGGTTGACTTCTGCGCAGCGGTTTGGGAGTTAACATCAAAATTACATTTCTCGGCCATATCGCATAGATCTCACTGTGAAAAGGCTTAAATGACTTTTTTAATTAAGTTTGATGATTGCGCTCAAACAAAATTTCCTAGAACAAAATTTTCAAATGTAACTACTAGATTGTGATACAATACACTATTGGGTGAAGTTTGGTTGACTTCTGCGCAGCGGTTTGGGAGTTAACATCAAAATTACATTTCTCGGCCATATCGCATAGATCTCACTGTGAAAAGGCTTAAATGGCTTTTTTGACCTAAGTTTGAGGATTGCGCTCAAATCAAATGTCCTATAACCAAATTTCCACATGTAACTACTAGATTGTGATACAATACACTAATGGGTGAAGTTTGGTTGACTTCTGCGCAGCGGTTTGGGAGTTAACATCAAAATTACATTTCTCGGCCATATCGCATAGATCTCACTGTGAAAAGGCTTAAATGACTTTTTTAATTAAGTTTGATGATTGCGTTCAAACAAAATGTCCTAGAACAAAATTTTTAAATGTAACTACTAGATTGTGATACAATACACTATTGGGTGAAGTTTGGTTGACTTCTGCGCAGCGGTTTGGGAGTTAACATCAAAATTACATTTCTCGGCCATATCGCATAGATCTCACTGTGAAAAGGCTTAAATGACTTTTTTAATTAAGTTTGATGATTGCGTTCAAACAAAATGTCCTAGAACAAAATTTTCAAATGTAACTACTAGATTGTGATACAATACACTATTGGGTGAAGTTTGGTTGACTTCTGCGCAGCGGTTTGGGAGTTAACATCAAAATTACATTTCTCGGCCATATCGCATAGATCTCACTGTGAAAAGGCTTAAATGGCTTTTTTGACCTAAGTTTGAGGATTGCGCTCAAATCAAATGTCCTAGAACCAAATTTCCACATGTAACTACTAGATTGTGATACAATACACTAATGGGTGAAGTTTGGTTTACTTCTGCGCAGCGGTTTGGGAGTTAACATCAAAATTACATTTCTCGGCCATATCGCATAGATCTCACTGTGAAAAGGCTTAAATGGCTTTTTTGACCTAAGTTTAATAATTGCGCTCAAACCAAATGTCCTAGAACGAAATTTTAAAATGTAACTACTAGAATGTGATACAATACACTATTGGGTGAAGTTTGGTTGACTTCTGCGCAGCGGTTTGGGAGTTAACATCAAAATTACATTTCTCGGCCATATCGCATAGATCTCACTGTGAAAAGGCTTAAATGGCTTTTTTGACCTAAGTTTGAGGATTGCGCTCAAATCAAATGTCCTAGAACCAAATTTCCACATGTAACTACTAGATTGTGATACAATACACTAATGGGTGAAGTTTGGTTGACTTCTGCGCAGCGGTTTGGGAGTTAACATCAAAATTACATTTCTCGGCCATATCGCATAGATCTCACTGTGAAAAGGCTTAAATGACTTTTTTAATTAAGTTTAATAATTGCGCTCAAACCAAATGTCCTTGAACGAAATTTTAAAATGTAACTACTAGAATGTGATACAATACACTATTGGGTGAAGTTTGGTTGACTTCTGCGCAGCGGTTTGGGAGTTAACATCAAAATTACATTTCTCGGCCATATCGCATAGATCTCACTGTGAAAAGGCTTAAATGGCTTTTTTGACCTAAGTTTGAGGATTGTGCTCAAACAAAATGTCCTAGAACAAAATTTTCAAATGTAACTACTAGATTGTGATACAATACACTATTGGGTGAAGTTTGGTTGACTTCTGCGCAGCGGTTTGGGAGTTAACATCAAAATTACATTTCTCGGCCATATCGCATAGATCTCACTGTGAAAAGGCTTAAATGACTTTTTTAATTAAGTTTGATGATTGCGCTCAAATCAAATGTCCTATAACCAAATTTCCACATGTAACTACTAGATTGTGATACAATACACTAATGGGTGAAGTTTGGTTGACTTCTGCGCAGCGGTTTGGGAGTTAACATCAAAATTACATTTCTCGGCCATATCGCATAGATCTCACTGTGAAAATGCTTAAATGACTTTTTTAATTAAGTTTGATGATTGCATTCAAACAAAATGTCCTAGAACAAAAAATTCAAATGTAACTACTAGATTGTGATACAATACACTATTGGGTGAAGTTTGGTTGACTTCTGCGCAGCGGTTTGGGAGTTAACATCAAAATTACATTTCTCGGCCATATCGCATAGATCTCACTGTGAAAAGGCTTAAATGGCTTTTTTGACCTAAGTTTGATGATTGCGCTCAAATCAAATGTCCTAGAACCAAATTTCCACATGTAACTACTAGATTGTGATACAATACACTAATGGGTGAAGTTTGGTTTACTTCTGCGCAGCGGTTTGGGAGTTAACATCAAAATTACATTTCTCGGCCATATCGCATAGATCTCACTGTGAAAAGGCTTAAATGGCTTTTTTGACCTAAGTTTAATAATTGGGCTCAAACCAAATGTCCTAGAACGAAATTTTAAAATGTAACTACTAGAATGTGATACAATACACTATTGGGTGAAGTTTGGTTGACTTCTGCGCAGCGGTTTGGGAGTTAACATCAAAATTACATTTCTCGGCCATATCGCATAGATCTCACTGTGAAAAGGCTTAAATGGCTTTTTTGACCTAAGTTTGAGGATTGCGCTCAAATCAAATGTCCTATAACCAAATTTCCACATGTAACTACTAGATTGTGATACAATACACTAATGGGTTGTTTGGTTGACTTCTGCGCAGCGGTTTGGGAGTTAACATCAAAATTACATTTCTCGGCCATATCGCATAGATCTCACTGTGAAAAGGCTTAAATGGCTTTTTTGACCTAAGTTTGAGGATTGTGCTCAAACAAAATGTCCTAGAACAAAATTTTCAAATGTAACTACTAGATTGTGATACAATACACTATTGGGTGAAGTTTGGTTGACTTCTGCGCAGCGGTTTGGGAGTTAACATCAAAATTACATTTCTCGGCCATATCGCATAGATCTCACTGTGAAAAGGCTTAAATGACTTTTTTAATTAAGTTTGATGATTGCGTTCAAACAAAATGTCCTAGAACAAAATTTTCAAATGTAACTACTAGATTGTGATACAATACAATATTGGGTGAAGTTTGGTTGACTTCTGCGCAGCGGTTTGGGAGTTAACATCAAAATTACATTTCTCGGCCATATCGCATAGATCTCACTGTGAAAAGGCTTAAATGGCTTTTTTGACCTAAGTTTGAGGATTGCGCTCAAACCAAATGTCCTAGAACAAAATTTTCAAATGTAACTACTAGAATGTGGTACAATACACTATTGGGTGAAGTTTGGTTGACTTCTGCGCAGCGGTTTGGGACTTAACATCAAAATTACATTTCTCGGCCATATCGCATAGAACTCAATGTGAAAAGGCTTAAATGGCTTTTTTGACCTAAGTTTGAGGATTGCGCTCAAATCAAATGTCCTAGAACCAAATTTCCACATGTAACTACTAGATTGTGATAAAATACACTAATGGGTGAAGTTTGGTTGACTTCTGCGCAGCGGTTTGGGAGTTAACATCAAAATTACATTTCTCGGCCATATCGCATAGATCTCACTGTGAAAAGGCTTAAATGACTTTTTTAATTAAGTTTGATGATTGCGCTCAAACAAAATTTCCTAGAACAAAATTTTCAAATGTAACTACTAGATTGTGATACAATACACTATTGGGTGAAGTTTGGTTGACTTCTGCGCAGCGGTTTGGGAGTTAACATCAAAATTACATTTCTCGGCCATATCGCATAGATCTCACTGTGAAAAGGCTTAAATGGCTTTTTTGACCTAAGTTTGAGGATTGCGCTCAAATCAAATGTCCTATAACCAAATTTCCACATGTAACTACTAGATTGTGATACAATACACTAATGGGTGAAGTTTGGTTGACTTCTGCGCAGCGGTTTGGGAGTTAACATCAAAATTACATTTCTCGGCCATATCGCATAGATCTCACTGTGAAAAGGCTTAAATGACTTTTTTAATTAAGTTTGATGATTGCGTTCAAACAAAATGTCCTAGAACAAAATTTTTAAATGTAACTACTAGATTGTGATACAATACACTATTGGGTGAAGTTTGGTTGACTTCTGCGCAGCGGTTTGGGAGTTAACATCAAAATTACATTTCTCGGCCATATCGCATAGATCTCACTATGAAAAGGCTTAAATGACTTTTTTAATTAAGTTTGATGATTGCGTTCAAACAAAATGTCCTAGAACAAAATTTTCAAATGTAACTACTAGATTGTGATACAATACACTATTGGGTGAAGTTTGGTTGACTTCTGCGCAGCGGTTTGGGAGTTAACATCAAAATTACATTTCTCGGCCATATCGCATAGATCTCACTGTGAAAAGGCTTAAATGGCTTTTTTGACCTAAGTTTGAGGATTGCGCTCAAATCAAATGTCCTAGAACCAAATTTCCACATGTAACTACTAGATTGTGATACAATACACTAATGGGTGAAGTTTGGTTTACTTCTGCGCAGCGGTTTGGGAGTTAACATCAAAATTACATTTCTCGGCCATATCGCATAGATCTCACTGTGAAAAGGCTTAAATGGCTTTTTTGACCTAAGTTTAATAATTGCGCTCAAACCAAATGTCCTAGAACGAAATTTTAAAATGTAACTACTAGAATGTGATACAATACACTATTGGGTGAAGTTTGGTTGACTTCTGCGCAGCGGTTTGGGAGTTAACATCAAAATTACATTTCTCGGCCATATCGCATAGATCTCACTGTGAAAAGGCTTAAATGGCTTTTTTGACCTAAGTTTGAGGATTACGCTCAAATCAAATGTCCTAGAACCAAATTTCCACATGTAACTACTAGATTGTGATACAATACACTAATGGGTGAAGTTTGGTTGACTTCTGCGCAGCGGTTTGGGAGTTAACATCAAAATTACATTTCTCGGCCATATCGCATAGATCTCACTGTGAAAAGGCTTAAATTACTTTTTTAATTAAGTTTGATGATTGCGCTCAAACAAAATTTCCTAGAACAAAATTTTCAAATGTAACTACTAGATTGTGATACAATACACTATTGGGTGAAGTTTGGTTGACTTCTGCGCAGCGGTTTGGGAGTTAACATCAAAATTACATTTCTCGGCCATATCGCATAGATCTCACTGTGAAAAGGCTTAAATGGCTTTTTTGACCTAAGTTTGAGGATTGCGCTAAAATCAAATGTCCTAGAACCAAATTTCCACATGTAACTACTAGATTGTGATACAATACACTAATGGGTGAAGTTTGGTTTACTTCTGCGCAGCGGTTTGGGAGTTAACATCAAAATTACATTTCTCGGCCATATCGCATAGATCTCACTGTGAAAAGGCTTAAATGGCTTTTTTGACCTAAGTTTAATAATTGCGCTCAAACCAAATGTCCTAGAACGAAATTTTCAAATGTAACTACTAGAATGTGATACAATACACTATTGGGTGAAGTTTGGTTGACTTCTGCGCAGCGGTTTGGGAGTTAACATCAATATTACATTTCTCGGCCATATCGCATAGATCTCACTGTGAAAAGGCTTAAATGGCTTTTTTGACCTAAGTTTGAGGATTGCGCTCAAATCAAATGTCCTAGAACCAAATTTCCACATGTAACTACTAGATTGTGATACAATACACTAATGGGTGAAGTTTGGTTTACTTCTGCGCAGCGGTTTGGGAGTTAACATCAAAATTACATTTCTCGGCCATATCGCATAGATCTCACTGTGAAAAGGCTTAAATGGCTTTTTTGACCTAAGTTTAATAATTGGGCTCAAACCAAATGTCCTAGAACGAAATTTTAAAATGTAACTACTAGAATGTGATACAATACACTATTGGGTGAAGTTTGGTTGACTTCTGCGCAGCGGTTTGGGAGTTAACATCAAAATTACATTTCTCGGCCATATCGCATAGATCTCACTGTGAAAAGGCTTAAATGGCTTTTTTGACCTAAGTTTGAGGATTGCGCTCAAATCAAATGTCCTATAACCAAATTTCCACATGTAACTACTAGATTGTGATACAATACACTAATGGGTGAAGTTTGGTTGACTTCTGCGCAGCGGTTTGGGAGTTAACATCAAAATTACATTTCTCGGCCATATCGCATAGATCTCACTGTGAAAAGGCTTAAATGGCTTTTTTGACCTAAGTTTGAGGATTGTGCTCAAACAAAATGTCCTAGAACAAAATTTTCAAATGTAACTACTAGATTGTGATACAATACACTATTGGGTGAAGTTTGGTTGACTTCTGCGCAGCGGTTTGGGAGTTAACATCAAAATTACATTTCTCGGCCATATCGCATAGATCTCACTGTGAAAAGGCTTAAATGACTTTTTTAATTAAGTTTGATGATTGCGTTCAAACAAAATGTCCTAGAACAAAATTTTCAAATGTAACTACTAGATTGTGATACAATACAATATTGGGTGAAGTTTGGTTGACTTCTGCGCAGCGGTTTGGGAGTTAACATCAAAATTACATTTCTCGGCCATATCGCATAGATCTCACTGTGAAAAGGCTTAAATGGCTTTTTTGACCTAAGTTTGAGGATTGCGCTCAAACCAAATGTCCTAGAACAAAATTTTCAAATGTAACTACTAGAATGTGATACAATACACTATTGGGTGAAGTTTGGTTGACTTCTGCGCAGCGGTTTGGGACTTAACATCAAAATTACATTTCTCGGCCATATCGCATAGATCTCAATGTGAAAAGGCTTAAATGGCTTTTTTGACCTAAGTTTGAGGATTGCGCTCAAATCAAATGTCCTAGAACCAAATTTCCACATGTAACTACTAGATTGTGATAAAATACACTAATGGGTGAAGTTTGGTTGACTTCTGCGCAGCGGTTTGGGAGTTAACATCAAAATTACATTTCTCGGCCATATCGCATAGATCTCACTGTGAAAAGGCTTAAATGACTTTTTTAATTAAGTTTGATGATTGCGCTCAAACAAAATTTCCTAGAACAAAATTTTCAAATGTAACTACTAGATTGTGATACAATACACTATTGGGTGAAGTTTGGTTGACTTCTGCGCAGCGGTTTGGGAGTTAACATCAAAATTACATTTCTCGGCCATATCGCATAGATCTCACTGTGAAAAGGCTTAAATGGCTTTTTTGACCTAAGTTTGAGGATTGCGCTCAAATCAAATGTCCTATAACCAAATTTCCACATGTAACTACTAGATTGTGATACAATACACTAATGGGTGAAGTTTGGTTGACTTCTGCGCAGCGGTTTGGGAGTTAACATCAAAATTACATTTCTCGGCCATATCGCATAGATCTCACTGTGAAAAGGCTTAAATGACTTTTTTAATTAAGTTTGATGATTGCGTTCAAACAAAATGTCCTAGAACAAAATTTTTAAATGTAACTACTAGATTGTGATACAATACACTATTGGGTGAAGTTTGGTTGACTTCTGCGCAGCGGTTTGGGAGTTAACATCAAAATTACATTTCTCGGCCATATCGCATAGATCTCACTATGAAAAGGCTTAAATGACTTTTTTAATTAAGTTTGATGATTGCGTTCAAACAAAATGTCCTAGAACAAAATTTTCAAATGTAACTACTAGATTGTGATACAATACACTATTGGGTGAAGTTTGGTTGACTTCTGCGCAGCGGTTTGGGAGTTAACATCAAAATTACATTTCTCGGCCATATCGCATAGATCTCACTGTGAAAAGGCTTAAATGGCTTTTTTGACCTAAGTTTGAGGATTGCGCTCAAATCAAATGTCCTAGAACCAAATTTCCACATGTAACTACTAGATTGTGATACAATACACTAATGGGTGAAGTTTGGTTTACTTCTGCGCAGCGGTTTGGGAGTTAACATCAAAATTACATTTCTCGGCCATATCGCATAGATCTCACTGTGAAAAGGCTTAAATGGCTTTTTTGACCTAAGTTTAATAATTGCGCTCAAACCAAATGTCCTAGAACGAAATTTTAAAATGTAACTACTAGAATGTGATACAATACACTATTGGGTGAAGTTTGGTTGACTTCTGCGCAGCGGTTTGGGAGTTAACATCAAAATTACATTTCTCGGCCATATCGCATAGATCTCACTGTGAAAAGGCTTAAATGGCTTTTTTGACCTAAGTTTGAGGATTGCGCTCAAATCAAATGTCCTAGAACCAAATTTCCACATGTAACTACTAGATTGTGATACAATACACTAATGGGTGAAGTTTGGTTGACTTCTGCGCAGCGGTTTGGGAGTTAACATCAAAATTACATTTCTCGGCCATATCGCATAGATCTCACTGTGAAAAGGCTTAAATGACTTTTTTAATTAAGTTTGATGATTGCGCTCAAACAAAATTTCCTAGAACAAAATTTTCAAATGTAACTACTAGATTGTGATACAATACACTATTGGGTGAAGTTTGGTTGACTTCTGCGCAGCGGTTTGGGAGTTAACATCAAAATTACATTTCTCGGCCATATCGCATAGATCTCACTGTGAAAAGGCTTAAATGGCTTTTTTGACCTAAGTTTGAGGATTGCGCTAAAATCAAATGTCCTAGAACCAAATTTCCACATGTAACTACTAGATTGTGATACAATACACTAATGGGTGAAGTTTGGTTTACTTCTGCGCAGCGGTTTGGGAGTTAACATCAAAATTACATTTCTCGGCCATATCGCATAGATCTCACTGTGAAAAGGCTTAAATGGCTTTTTTGACCTAAGTTTAATAATTGCGCTCAAACCAAATGTCCTAGAACGAAATTTTCAAATGTAACTACTAGAATGTGATACAATACACTATTGGGTGAAGTTTGGTTGACTTCTGCGCAGCGGTTTGGGAGTTAACATCAATATTACATTTCTCGGCCATATCGCATAGATCTCACTGTGAAAAGGCTTAAATGGCTTTTTTGACCTAAGTTTGAGGATTGCGCTCAAATCAAATGTCCTAGAACCAAATTTCCACATGTAACTACTAGATTGTGATACAATACACTAATGGGTGAAGTTTTGTTTACTTCTGCGCAGCGGTTTGGGAGTTAACATCAAAATTACATTTCTCGGCCATATCGCATAGATCTCACTGTGAAAAGGCTTAAATGGCTTTTTTGACCTAAGTTTAATAATTGCGCTCAAACCAAATGTCCTTGAACGAAATTTTAAAATGTAACTACTAGAATGTGATACAATACACTATTGGGTGAAGTTTGGTTGACTTCTGCGCAGCGGTTTGGGAGTTAACATCAAAATTACATTTCTCGGCCATATCGCATAGATCTCACTGTGAAAAGGCTTAAATGGCTTTTTTGACCTAAGTTTGAGGATTGCGCTCAAATCAAATGTCCTATAACCAAATTTCCACATGTAACTACTAGATTGTGATACAATACACTAATGGGTGGTTTGGTTGACTTCTGCGCAGCGGTTTGGGAGTTAACATCAAAATTACATTTCTCGGCCATATCGCATAGATCTCACTGTGAAAAGGCTTAAATGGCTTTTTTGACCTAAGTTTGAGGATTGTGCTCAAACAAAATGTCCTAGAACAAAATTTTCAAATGTAACTACTAGATTGTGATACAATACACTATTGGGTGAAGTTTGGTTGACTTCTGCGCAGCGGTTTGGGAGTTAACATCAAAATTACATTTCTCGGCCATATCGCATAGATCTCACTGTGAAAAGGCTTAAATGACTTTTTTAATTAAGTTTGATGATTGCGTTCAAACAAAATGTCCTAGAACAAAATTTTCAAATGTAACTACTAGATTGTGATACAATACACTATTGGGTGAAGTTTGGTTGACTTCTGCGCAGCGGTTGGGGAGTTAACATCAAAATTACATTTCTCGGCCATATCGCATAGATCTCACTGTGAAAAGGCTTAAATGGCTTTTTTGACCTAAGTTTGAGGATTGCGCTCAAACCAAATGTCCTAGAACGAAATTTTCAAATGTAACTACTAGAATGTGATACAATACACTATTGGGTGAAGTTTGGTTGACTTCTGCGCAGCGGTTTGGGAGTTAACATCAAAATGACATTTCTCGGCCATATCGCATAGATCTCACTGTGAAAAGGCTTAAATGGCTTTTTTGACCTAAGTTTGAGGATTGCGCTCAAATCAAATGTCCTAGAACCAAATTTCCACATGTAACTACTAGATTGTGATACAATACACTAATGGGTGAAGTTTGGTTTACTTCTGCGCAGCGGTTTGGGAGTTAACATCAAAATTACATTTCTCGGCCATATCGCATAGATCTCACTGTGAAAAGGCTTAAATGGCTTTTTTGACCTAAGTTTAATAATTGCGCTCAAACCAAATGTCCTAGAACGAAATTTTAAAATGTAACTACTAGAATGTGATACAATACACTATTGGGTGAAGTTTGGTTGACTTCTGCGCAGCGGTTTGGGAGTTAACATCAAAATTACATTTCTCGGCCATATCGCATAGATCTCACTGTGAAAAGGCTTAAATGGCTTTTTTGACCTAAGTTTGAGGATTGCGCTCAAATCAAATGTCCTAGAACCAAATTTCCACATGTAACTACTAGATTGTGATACAATACACTAATGGGTGAAGTTTGGTTGACTTCTGCGCAGCGGTATGGGAGTTAACATCAAAATTACATTTCTCGGCCATATCGCATAGATCTCACTGTGAAAAGGCTTAAATGACTTTTTTAATTAAGTTTGATGATTGCGCTCAAACAAAATTTCCTAGAACAAAATTTTCAAATGTAACTACTAGATTGTGATACAATACACTATTGGGTGAAGTTTGGTTGACTTCTGCGCAGCGGTTTGGGAGTTAACATCAAAATTACATTTCTCGGCCATATCGCATAGATCTCACTGTGAAAAGGCTTAAATGGCTTTTTTGACCTAAGTTTGAGGATTGCGCTAAAATCAAATGTCCTAGAACCAAATTTCAACATGTAACTACTAGATTGTGATACAATACACTAATGGGTGAAGTTTGGTTTACTTCTGCGCAGCGGTTTGGGAGTTAACATCAAAATTACATTTCTCGGCCATATCGCATAGATCTCACTGTGAAAAGGCTTAAATGGCTTTTTTGACCTAAGTTTAATAATTGCGCTCAAACCAAATGTCCTAGAACGAAATTTTCAAATGTAACTACTAGAATGTGATACAATACACTATTGGGTGAAGTTTGGTTGACTTCTGCGCAGCGGTTTGGGAGTTAACATCAATATTACATTTCTCGGCCATATCGCATAGATCTCACTGTGAAAAGGCTTAAATGGCTTTTTTGACCTAAGTTTGAGGATTGCGCTCAAATCAAATGTCCTAGAAACAAATTTCCACATGTAACTACTAGATTGTGATACAATACACTAATGGGTGAAGTTTGGTTTACTTCTGCGCAGCGGTTTGGGAGTTAACATCAAAATTACATTTCTCGGCCATATCGCATAGATCTCACTGTGAAAAGGCTTAAATGGCTTTTTTGACCTAAGTTTAATAATTGCGCTCAAACCAAATGTCCTTGAACGAAATTTTAAAATGTAACTACTAGAATGTGATACAATACACTATCGGGTGAAGTTTGGTTGACTTCTGCGCAGCGGTTTGGGAGTTAACATCAAAATTACATTTCTCGGCCATATCGCATAGATCTCACTGTGAAAAGGCTTAAATGGCTTTTTTGACCTAAGTTTGAGGATTGCGTTCAAACAAAATGTCCTAGAACAAAATTTTCAAATGTAACTACTAGATTGTGATACAATACAATATTGGGTGAAGTTTGGTTGACTTCTGCGCAGCGGTTTGGGAGTTAACATCAAAATTACATTTCTCGGCCATATCGCATAGATCTCACTGTGAAAAGGCTTAAATGGCTTTTTTGACCTAAGTTTGAGGATTGCGCTCAAACCAAATGTCCTAGAACGAAATTTTCAAATGTAACTACTAGAATGTGATACAATACACTATTGGGTGAAGTTTGGTTGACTTCTGCGCAGCGGTTTGGGACTTAACATCAAAATTACATTTCTCGGCCATATCGCATAGATCTCACTGTGAAAAGGCTTAAATGGCTTTTTTGACCTAAGTTTGAGGATTGCGCTCAAATCAAATGTCCTAGAACCAAATTTCCACATGTAACTACTAGATTGTGATAAAATACACTAATGGGTGAAGTTTGGTTGACTTCTGCGCAGCGGTTTGGGAGTTAACATCAAAATTACATTTCTCGGCCATATCGCATAGATCTCACTGTGAAAAGGCGTAAATGACTTTTTTAATTAAGTTTGATGATTGCGCTCAAACAAAATTTCCTAGAACAAAATTTTCAAATGTAACTACTAGATTGTGATACAATACACTATTGGGTGAAGTTTGGTTGACTTCTGCGCAGCGGTTTGGGAGTTAACATCAAAATTACATTTCTCGGCCATATCGCATAGATCTCACTGTGAAAAGGCTTAAATGGCTTTTTTGACCTAAGTTTGAGGATTGCGCTCAAATCAAATGTCCTATAACCAAATTTCCACATGTAACTACTAGATTGTGATACAATACACTAATGGGTGAAGTTTGGTTGACTTCTGCGCAGCGGTTTGGGAGTTAACATCAAAATTACATTTCTCGGCCATATCGCATAGATCTCACTGTGAAAAGGCTTAAATGACTTTTTTAATTAAGTTTGATGATTGCGTTCAAACAAAATTTCCTAGAACAAAATTTTTAAATGTAACTACTAGATTGTGATACAATACACTATTGGGTGAAGTTTGGTTGACTTCTGCGCAGCGGTTTGGGAGTTAACATCAAAATTACATTTCTCGGCCATATCGCATAGATCTCACTGTGAAAAGGCTTAAATGACTTTTTTGACCTAAATTTGAGGATTGCGCTCAAATCAAATGTCCTAGAACCAAATTTCCACATGTAACTACTAGATTGTGATACAATACACTAATGGGTGAAGTTTGGTTTACTTCTGCGCAGCGGTTTGGGAGTTAACATCAAAATTACATTTCTCGGCCATATCGCATAGATCTCACTGTGAAAAGGCTTAAATGGCTTTTTTGACCTAAGTTTAATAATTGCGCTCAAACCAAATGTCCTTGAACGAAATTTTAAAATGTAACTACTAGAATGTGATACAATACACTATTGGGTGAAGTTTGGTTGACTTCTGCGCAGCGGTTTGGGAGTTAACATCAAAATTACATTTCTCGGCCATATCGCATAGATCTCACTGTGAAAAGGCTTAAATGGCTTTTTTGACCTAAGTTTGAGGATTGCGCTCAAATCAAATGTCCTATAACCAAATTTCCACTTGTAACTACTAGATTGTGATACAATACACTAATGGGTGAAGTTTGGTTGACTTCTGCGCAGCGGTTTGGGAGTTAACATCAAAATTACATTTCTCGGCCATATCGCATAGATCTCACTGTGAAAAGGCTTAAATGGCTTTTTTGACCTAAGTTTGAGGATTGTGCTCAAACAAAATGTCCTAGAACAAAATTTTCAAATGTAACTACTAGATTGTGATACAATACACTATTGGGTGAAGTTTGGTTGACTTCTGCGCAGCGGTTTGGGAGTTAACATCAAAATTACATTTCTCGGCCATATCGCATAGATCTCACTGTGAAAAGGCTTAAATGACTTTTTTAATTAAGTTTGATGATTGCGTTCAAACAAAATGTCCTAGAACAAAATTTTCAAATGTAACTACTAGATTGTGATACAATACAATATTGGGTGAAGTTTGGTTGACTTCTGCGCAGCGGTTTGGGAGTTAACATCAAAATTACATTTCTCGGCCATATCGCATAGATCTCACTGTGAAAAGGCTTAAATGGCTTTTTTGACCTAAGTTTGAGGATTGCGCTCAAACCAAATGTCCTAGAACGAAATTTTCAAATGTAACTACTAGAATGTGATACAATACACTATTGGGTGAAGTTTGGTTGACTTCTGCGCAGCGGTTTGGGACTTAACATCAAAATTACATTTCTCGGCCATATCGCATAGATCTCACTGTGAAAAGGCTTAAATGGCTTTTTTGACCTAAGTTTGAGGATTGCGCTCAAATCAAATGTCCTAGAACCAAATTTCCACATGTAACTACTAGATTGTGATAAAATACACTAATGGGTGAAGTTTGGTTGACTTCTGCGCAGCGGTTTGGGAGTTAACATCAAAATTACATTTCTCGGCCATATCGCATAGATCTCACTGTGAAAAGGCTTAAATGACTTTTTTAATTAAGTTTGATGATTGCGCTCAAACAAAATTTCCTAGAACAAAATTTTCAAATGTAACTACTAGATTGTGATACAATACACTATTGGGTGAAGTTTGGTTGACTTCTGCGCAGCGGTTTGGGAGTTAACATCAAAATTACATTTCTCGGCCATATCGCATAGATCTCACTGTGAAAAGGCTTAAATGGCTTTTTTGACCTAAGTTTGAGGATTGCGCTCAAATCAAATGTCCTATAACCAAATTTCCACATGTAACTACTAGATTGTGATACAATACACTAATGGGTGAAGTTTGGTTGACTTCTGCGCAGCGGTTTGGGAGTTAACATCAAAATTACATTTCTCGGCCATATCGCATAGATCTCACTGTGAAAAGGCTTAAATGACTTTTTTAATTAAGTTTAATGATTGCGCTCAAACCAAATGTCCTAGAACGAAATTTTCAAATGTAACTACTAGAATGTGATACAATACACTATTGGGTGAAGTTTAGTTGACTTCTGCGCAGCGGTTTGGGAGTTAACATCAAAATTACATTTCTCGGCCATATCGCATAGATCTCACTGTGAAAAGGCTTAAATGGCTTTTTTGACCTAAGTTTAATGATTGCGCTCAAACCAAATGTCCTAGAACGAAATTTTCAAATGTAACTACTAGAATGTGATACAATACACTATTGGGTGAAGTTTGGTTGACTTCTGCGCAGCGGTTTGGGAGTTAACATCAAAATTACATTTCTCGGCCATATCGCATAGATCTCACTGTGAAAAGGCTTAAATGACTTTTTTAATTAAGTTTGATGATTTCGTTCAAACAAAATGTCCTAGAACAAAGTTTTCAAATGTAACTACTTGATTGTGATACAATACACTATTGGGTGAAGTTTGGTTGACTTCTGCGCAGCGGTTTGGGAGTTAACATCAAAATTACATTTCTCGGCCATATCGCATAGATCTCACTGTGAAAAGGCTTAAATGGCTTTTTTGACCTAAGTTTAATAATTGCGCTCAAACCAAATGTCCTAGAACGAAATTTTCAAATGTAACTACTAGAATGTGATACAATACACTATTGGGTGAAGTTTGGCTGACTTCTGCGCAGCGGTTTGGGAGTTAACATCAAAATTACATTTCCTGGCCATATCGCATAGATCTCACTGTGAAAAGGCTTAAATGGCTTTTTTGACCTAAGTTTGAGGATTGCGCTCAAATCAAATGTCCTAGAACCAAATTTCCACATGCAACTACTAGATTGTGATACAATACATTAATGGGTGAAGTTTGGTTTACTTCTGCGCAGCGGTTTGGGAGTTAACATCAAAATTACATTTCTCGGCCATATCGCATAGATCTCACTGTGAAAAGGCTTAAATGACTTTTTTAATTAAGTTTGATGATTGCGTTCAAACAAAATGTCCTAGAACAAAATTTTCAAATGTAACTACTAGAATGTGATACAATACACTATTGGGTGAAGTTTGGTTTACTTCTGCGCAGCGGTTTGGGAGTTAACATCAAAATTACATTTCTCGGCCATATCGCATAGATCTCACTGTGAAAAGGCTTAAATGGCTTTTTTGACCTAAGTTTGAGGATTGCGCTCAAACAAAATGTCCTAGAACAAAATTTTCAAATGTAACTACTAGATTGTGATACAATACACTATTGGGTGAAGTTTGGTTGACTTCTGCGCAGCGGTTTGGGAGTTAACATCAAAATTACATTCCTCGGCCATATCGCATAGATCTCACTGTGAAAAGGCTTAAATGGCTTTTTTGACCTAAGTTTAATGATTGCGCTCAAACCAAATGTCCTAGAACGAAATTTTCAAATGTAACTACTAGAATGTGATACAATACACTATTGGGTGAAGTTTGGTTGACTTCTGCGCAGCGGTTTGGGAGTTAACATCAAAATTACATTTCTCGGCCATATCGCATAGATCTCACTGTGAAAAGGCTTAAATGACTTTTTTAATTAAGTTTGATGATTGCGTTCAAACAAAATGTCCTAGAACAAAATTTTCAAATGTAACTACTAGAATGTGATACAATACACTATTGGGTGAAGTTTGGTTTACTTCTGCGCAGCGGTTTGGGAGTTAACATCAAAATTACATTTCTCGGCCATATCGCATAGATCTCACTGTGAAAAGGCTTAAATGGCTTTTTTGACCTAAGTTTGAGGATTGCGCTCAAACAAAATGTCCTAGAACAAAATTTTCAAATGTAACTACTAGATTGTGATACAATACACTATTGGGTGAAGTTTGGTTGACTTCTGCGCAGCGGTTTGGGAGTTAACATCAAAATTACATTCCTCGGCCATATCGCATAGATCTCACTGTGAAAAGGCTTAAATGGCTTTTTTGACCTAAGTTTAATGATTGCGCTCAAACCAAATGTCCTAGAACGAAATTTTCAAATGTAACTACTAGAATGTGATACAATACACTATTGGGTGAAGTTTGGTTGACTTCTGCGCAGCGGTTTGGGAGTTAACATCAAAATTACATTTCTCGGCCATATCGCATAGATCTCACTGTGAAAAGGCTTAAATGACTTTTTTAATTAAGTTTGATGATTGCGTTCAAACAAAATGTCCTAGAACAAAATTTTCAAATGTAACTACTAGATTGTGATACAATACACTATTGGGTGAAGTTTGGTTGACTTCTGCGCAGCGGTTTGGGAGTTAACATCAAAATTACATTTCTCGGCCATATCGCATAGATCTCACTGTGAAAAGGCTTAAATGGCTTTTTTGACCTAAGTTTGAGGATTGCGCTCAAATCAAATGTCCTAAAACCAAATTTCCACATGTAACTACTAGATTGTGATACAATACACTAATGGTTGAAGTTTGGTTGACTTCTGCGCAGCGGTTTGGGAGTGAACATCAAAATTACATTTCTCGGCCATATCACATAGATCTCACTGTGAAAAGGCTTAAATGACTTTTTTTAATTAAGTTTGAAGATTGCGCTCAAATCAAATGTCCTAGAACTAAATTTCCAAATGTAACTACTAGATTGTGATAAAATACACTATTGGGTGAAGTTTGGTTGACTTCTGCGCAGCGGTTTGGGAGTTAACATCAAAATTACATTTCTCGGCCATATCGCATAGATCTCACTGTGAAAAGGCTTAAATGACTTTTTTAATTAAGTTTAATGATTGCGCTCAAACCAAATGTCCTAGAACGAAATTTTCAAATGTAACTACTAGAATGTGATACAATACACTATTGGGTGAAGTTTGGTTAACTTCTGCGCAGCGGTTTGGGAGTTAACATCAAAATTACATTTCTCGGCCATATCGCATAGATCTCACTGTGAAAAGGCTTAAATGGCTTTTTTGACCTAAGTTTGAGGATTGCGCTCAAATCAAATGTCCTAGAACCAAATTTCCACATGTAACTACTAGATTGTGATACAATACACTAATGGGTGAAGTTTGGTTGACTTCTGCGCAGCGGTTTGGGAGTTAACATCAAAATTACATTTCTCGGCCATATCGCATAGATCTCACTGTGAAAAGGCTTAAATGACTTTTTTAATTAAGTTTGATGTTTGCGCTCAAACAAAATGTCCTAGAACAAAATTTTCAAATGTAACTACTAGATTGTGATACAATACACTATTGGGTGAAGTTTGGTTGACTTCTGCGCAGCGGTTTGGGAGTTAACATCAAAATTACATTTCTCGACCATATCGCATAGATCTCACTGTGAAAAGGCTTAAATGGCTTTTTTGACCTAAGTTTGAGGATTGCGCTCAAATCAAATGTCCTAGAACCAAATTTCCACATGTAACTACTAGATTGTGATACAATACACTAATGGGTGAAGTTTGGTTGACTTCTGCGCAGCGGTTTGGGAGTTAACATCAAAATTACATTTCTCGGCCATATCGCATAGATCTCACTGTGAAAAGGCTTAAATGACTTTTTTAATTAAGTTTGATGATTGCGTTCAAACAAAATGTCCTAGAACAAAATTTTCAAATGTAACTACTAGATTGTGATACAATACACTATTGGGTGAAGTTTGGTTGACTTCTGCGCAGCGGTTTGGGAGTTAACATCAAAATTACATTTCTCGGCCATATCGCATAGATCTCACTGTGAAAAGGCTTAAATGACTTTTTTAATTAAGTTTAATGATTGCGCTCAAACCAAATGTCCTAGAACGAAATTTTCAAATGTAACTACTAGAATGTGATACAATACACTATTGGGTGAAGTTTGGTTAACTTCTGCGCAGCGGTTTGGGAGTTAACATCAAAATTACATTTCTCGGCCATATCGCATAGATCTCACTGTGAAAAGGCTTAAATGGCTTTTTTGACCTAAGTTTGAGGATTGCGCTCAAATCAAATGTCCTAGAACCAAATTTCCACATGTAACTACTAGATTGTGATACAATACACTAATGGGTGAAGTTTGGTTGACTTCTGCGCAGCGGTTTGGGAGTTAACATCAAAATTACATTTCTCGGCCATATCGCATAGATCTCACTGTGAAAAGGCTTAAATGACTTTTTTAATTAAGTTTGATGTTTGCGCTCAAACAAAATGTCCTAGAACAAAATTTTCAAATGTAACTACTAGATTGTGATACAATACACTATTGGGTGAAGTTTGGTTGACTTCTGCGCAGCGGTTTGGGAGTTAACATCAAAATTACATTTCTCGACCATATCGCATAGATCTCACTGTGAAAAGGCTTAAATGACTTTTTTAATTAAGTTTAATGATTGCGCTCAAACCAAATGTCCTAGAACAAAATTTTCAAATGTAACTACTAGATTGTGATACAATACACTATTGGGTGAAGTTTGGTTGACTTCTGCGCAGCGGTTTGGGAGTTAACATCAAAATTACATTTCTCGGCCATATCGCATAGATCTCACTGTGAAAAGGCTTAAATGACTTTTTTAATTAAGTTTGATGTTTGCGCTCAAACAAAATGTCCTAGAACAAAATTTTCAAATGTAACTACTAGATTGTGATACAATACACTATTGGGTGAAGTTTGGTTGACTTCTGCGCAGCGGTTTGGGAGTTAACATCAAAATTACATTTCTCGACCATATCGCATAGATCTCACTGTGAAAAGGCTTAAATGACTTTTTTAATTAAGTTTAATGATTGCGCTCAAACCAAATGTCCTAGAACGAAATTTTCAAATGTAACTACTAGATTGTGATACAATACACTATTGGGTGAAGTTTGGTTGACTTCTGCGCAGCGGTTTGGGAGTTAACATCAAAATTACATTTCTCGGCCATATCACATAGATCTCACTGTGAAAAGGCTTAAATGACTTTTTTTAATTAAGTTTGAAGATTGCGCTCAAATCAAATGTCCTAGAACTAAATTTCCAAATGTAACTACTAGATTGTGATAAAATACACTATTGGGTGAAGTTTGGTTGACTTCTGCGCAGCGGTTTGGGAGTTAACATCAAAATTACATTTCTCGGCCATATCGCATAGATCTCACTGTGAAAAGGCTTAAATGACTTTTTTAATTAAGTTTAATGATTGCGCTCAAACCAAATGTCCTAGAACGAAATTTTCAAATGTAACTACTAGAATGTGATACAATACACTATTGGGTGAAGTTTGGTTAACTTCTGCGCAGCGGTTTGGGAGTTAACATCAAAATTACATTTCTCGGCCATATCGCATAGATCTCACTGTGAAAAGGCTTAAATGGCTTTTTTGACCTAAGTTTGAGGATTGCGCTCAAATCAAATGTCCTAGAACCAAATTTCCACATGTAACTACTAGATTGTGATACAATACACTAATGGGTGAAGTTTGGTTGACTTCTGCGCAGCGGTTTGGGAGTTAACATCAAAATTACATTTCTCGGCCATATCGCATAGATCTCACTGTGAAAAGGCTTAAATGACTTTTTTAATTAAGTTTGATGTTTGCGCTCAAACAAAATGTCCTAGAACAAAATTTTCAAATGTAACTACTAGATTGTGATACAATACACTATTGGGTGAAGTTTGGTTGACTTCTGCGCAGCGGTTTGGGAGTTAACATCAAAATTACATTTCTCGACCATATCGCATAGATCTCACTGTGAAAAGGCTTAAATGGCTTTTTTGACCTAAGTTTGAGGATTGCGCTCAAATCAAATGTCCTAGAACCAAATTTCCACATGTAACTACTAGATTGTGATACAATACACTAATGGGTGAAGTTTGGTTGACTTCTGCGCAGCGGTTTGGGAGTTAACATCAAAATTACATTTCTCGGCCATATCGCATAGATCTCACTGTGAAAAGGCTTAAATGACTTTTTTAATTAAGTTTGATGATTGCGTTCAAACAAAATGTCCTAGAACAAAATTTTCAAATGTAACTACTAGATTGTGATACAATACACTATTGGGTGAAGTTTGGTTGACTTCTGCGCAGCGGTTTGGGAGTTAACATCAAAATTACATTTCTCGGCCATATCGCATAGATCTCACTGTGAAAAGGCTTAAATGACTTTTTTAATTAAGTTTGATGATTGCGTTCAAACAAAATGTCCTAGAACAAAATTTTCAAATGTAACTACTAGATTGTGATACAATACACTATTGGGTGAAGTTTGGTTGACTTCTGCGCAGCGGTTTGGGAGTTAACATCAAAATTACATTTCTCGGCCATATCGCATAGATCTCACTGTGAAAAGGCTTAAATGGCTTTTTTGACCTAAGTTTGAGGATTGCGCTCAAATCAAATGTCCTAGAACCAAATTTCCACATGTAACTACTAGATTGTGATACAATACACTATTGGGTGAAGTTTGGTTGACTTCTGCGCAGCGGTTTGGGAGTTAACATCAAAATTACATTTCTCGGCCATATCGCATAGATCTCACTGTGAAAAGGCTTAAATGGCTTTTTTGACCTAAGTTTGAGGATTGCGCTCAAATCAAATGTCCTAGAACCAAATTTCCACATGTAACTACTAGATTGTGATACAATACACTAATGGGTGAAGTTTGGTTTACTTCTGCGCAGCGGTTTGGGAGTTAACATCAAAATTACATTTCTCGGCCATATCGCATAGATCTCACTGTGAAAAGGCTTAAATGGCTTTTTTGACCTAAGTTTAATAATTGCGCTCAAACCAAATGTCCTAGAACGAAATTTTTAAATGTAACTACTAGAATGTGATACAATACACTATTGGGTGAAGTTTAATTGACTTCTGCGCAGCGGTTTGGGAGTTAACATCAAAATTACATTTCTCGGCCATATCGCATAGATCTCACTGTGAAAAGGCTTAAATGGCTTTTTTGACCTAAGTTTAATGATTGCGCTCAAACCAAATGTCCTAGAACGAAATTTTCAAATGTAACTACTAGAATGTGATACAATACACCAGGGGTTCCCAACCTATTCCACTAAGGCACACTGTGGGTGCAGGATTTCATTCTTACCAAACAAGATGACAACACTTTTTCCCCAATCTGGTGTTTTACAAGTGCAATCAGTTGATTGCAGTCAGGTGTGGCTTGTTTTAGCAGAAGCCTCATTGGTTCAACTGTCTCTGCTGGATCGGCTGGAACAAAAACCAGGACCCACAGTGTGCCTTGAGGACTGGGTTGAAAACCCCTGCAATACACTATTGGGTGAAGTTTGGTTGACTTCTGCGCAGCGGTTTGGGAGTTAACATCAAAATTACATTTCTCGGCCATATCGCATAGATCTCACTGTGAAAAGGCTTAAATGGCTTTTTTGACCTAAGTTTGAGGATTGCGCTCAAATCAAATGTCCTAGAACCAAATTTCCACATGTAACTACTAGATTGTGATACAATACACTTATGGGTGAAGTTTGGTTGACTTCTGCGCAGAGGTTTGGGAGTTAACATCAAAATTACATTTCTCGGCCATATCGCATAGATCTCACTGTGAAAAGGCTTAAATGACTTTTTTAATTAAGTTTGATGATTGCGCTCAAACAAAATGTCCTAGAACAAAATTTTCAAATGTAACTACTAGATTGTGATACAATACACTATTGGGTGAAGTTTGGTTGACTTCTGCGCAGCGGTTTGGGAGTTAACATCAAAATTACATTTCTCGGCCATATCGCATAGATCTCACTGTGAAAAGGCTTAAATGGCTTTTTTGACCTAAGTTTGAGGATTGCGCTCAAACAAAATGTCCTAGAACCAAATTTCCCCATGTAACTACTAGATTGTGATACAATACACTAATGGGTGAAGTTTGGTTGACTTCTGCGCAGCGGTTTGGGAGTTAACATCAAAATTACATTTCTCGGCCATATCGCATAGATCTCACTGTGAAAAGGCTTAAATGACTTTTTTAATTAAGTTTGATGATTGCGTTCAAACAAAATGTCCTAGAACAAAATTTTCAAATGTAACTACTAGATTGTGATACAATACACTATTGGGTGAAGTTTGGTTGACTTCTGCGCAGCGGTTTGGGAGTTAACATCAAAATTACATTTCTCGGCCATATCGCATAGATCTCACTGTGAAAAGGCTTAAATGACTTTTTTAATTAAGTTTGATGATTGCGCTCAAACCAAATGTCCTAGAACGAAATTTTCAAATGTAACTACTAGAATGTGATACAATACACTATTGGGTGAAGTTTAATTGACTTCTGCGCAGCGGTTTGGGAGTTAACATCAAAATTACATTTCTCGGCCATATCGCATAGATCTCACTGTGAAAAGGCTTAAATGGCTTTTTTGACCTAAGTTTAATGATTGCGCTCAAACCAAATGTCCTAGAACGAAATTTTCAAATGTAACTACTAGAATGTGATACAATACACTATTGGGTGAAGTTTGGTTGACTTCTGCGCAGCGGTTTGGGAATTAACATCAAAATTACATTTCTCGGCCATATCACATAGATCTCACTGTGAAAAGGCTTAAATGGCTTTTTTGACCTAAGTTTGGGGATTGCACTCAAACAAAATGTCCTAGAACAAAATTTTCAAATGTAACTACTAGATTGTGATACAATACACTATTGGGTGAAGTTTGGTTGACTTCTGCGCAGCGGTTTGGGAGTTAACATCAAAATTACATTCCTCGGCCATATCGCATAGATCTCACTGTGAAAAGGCTTAAATGGCTTTTTTGACCTAAGTTTAATGATTGCGCTCAAACCAAATGTCCTAGAACGAAATTTTCAAATGTAACTACTAGAATGTGATACAATACACTATTGGGTGAAGTTTGGTTGACTTCTGCGCAGCGGTTTGGGAGTTAACATCAAAATTACATTTCTCGGCCATATCGCATAGATCTCACTGTGAAAAGGCTTAAATGACTTTTTTAATTAAGTTTGATGATTGCGTTCAAACAAAATGTCCTAGAACAAAATTTTCAAATGTAACTACTAGATTGTGATACAATACACTATTGGGTGAAGTTTGGTTGACTTCTGCGCAGCGGTTTGGGAGTTAACATCAAAATTACATTTCTCGGCCATATCGCATAGATCTCACTGTGAAAAGGCTTAAATGGCTTTTTTGACCTAAGTTTGAGGATTGCGCTCAAATCAAATGTCCTAAAACCAAATTTCCACATGTAACTACTAGATTGTGATACAATACACTAATGGTTGAAGTTTGGTTGACTTCTGCGCAGCGGTTTGGGAGTGAACATCAAAATTACATTTCTCGGCCATATCGCATAGATCTCACTGTGAAAAGGCTTAAATGACTTTTTTTAATTAAGTTTGAAGATTGCGCTCAAATCAAATGTCCTAGAACTAAATTTCCAAATGTAACTACTAGATTGTGATAAAATACACTATTGGGTGAAGTTTGGTTGACTTCTGCGCAGCGGTTTGGGAGTTAACATCAAAATTACATTTCTCGGCCATATCGCATAGATCTCACTGTGAAAAGGCTTAAATGACTTTTTTAATTAAGTTTAATGATTGCGCTCAAACCAAATGTCCTAGAACGAAATTTTCAAATGTAACTACTAGAATGTGATACAATACACTATTGGGTGAAGTTTGGTTAACTTCTGCGCAGCGGTTTGGGAGTTAACATCAAAATTACATTTCTCGGCCATATCGCATAGATCTCACTGTGAAAAGGCTTAAATGGCTTTTTTGACCTAAGTTTGAGGATTGCGCTCAAATCAAATGTCCTAGAACCAAATTTCCACATGTAACTACTAGATTGTGATACAATACACTAATGGGTGAAGTTTGGTTGACTTCTGCGCAGCGGTTTGGGAGTTAACATCAAAATTACATTTCTCGGCCATATCGCATAGATCTCACTGTGAAAAGGCTTAAATGACTTTTTTAATTAAGTTTGATGTTTGCGCTCAAACAAAATGTCCTAGAACAAAATTTTCAAATGTAACTACTAGATTGTGATACAATACACTATTGGGTGAAGTTTGGTTGACTTCTGCGCAGCGGTTTGGGAGTTAACATCAAAATTACATTTCTCGGCCATATCGCATAGATCTCACTGTGAAAAGGCTTAAATGGCTTTTTTGACCTAAGTTTAATGATTGCGCTCAAACCAAATGTCCTAGAACGAAATTTTCAAATGTAACTACTAGAATGTGATACAATACACTATTGGGTGAAGTTTGGTTGACTTCTGCGCAGCGGTTTGGGAATTAACATCAAAATTACATTTCTCGGCCATATCACATAGATCTCACTGTGAAAAGGCTTAAATGGCTTTTTTGACCTAAGTTTGAGGATTGCGCTCAAACAAAATGTCCTAGAACAAAATTTTCAAATGTAACTACTAGATTGTGATACAATACACTATTGGGTGAAGTTTGGTTGACTTCTGCGCAGCGGTTTGGGAGTTAACATCAAAATTACATTTCTCGGCCATATCGCATAGATCTCACTGTGAAAAGGCTTAAATGGCTTTTTTGACCTAAGTTTGAGGATTGCGCTCAAATCAAATGTCCTAAAACCAAATTTCCACATGTAACTACTAGATTGTGATACAATACACTAATGGTTGAAGTTTGGTTGACTTCTGCGCAGCGGTTTGGGAGTGAACATCAAAATTACATTTCTCGGCCATATCGCATAGATCTCACTGTGAAAAGGCTTAAATGACTTTTTTTAATTAAGTTTGAAGATTGCGCTCAAATCAAATGTCCTAGAACTAAATTTCCAAATGTAACTACTAGATTGTGATAAAATACACTATTGGGTGAAGTTTGGTTGACTTCTGCGCAGCGGTTTGGGAGTTAACATCAAAATTACATTTCTCGGCCATATCGCATAGATCTCACTGTGAAAAGGCTTAAATGACTT
Organism: Corythoichthys intestinalis; assembly: GCF_030265065.1. Taxonomy (NCBI): domain Eukaryota; kingdom Metazoa; phylum Chordata; class Actinopteri; order Syngnathiformes; family Syngnathidae; genus Corythoichthys; species Corythoichthys intestinalis. The sequence continues at coordinate 2,988,336 of NW_026651594.1, read as the reverse complement.
TTTTAATTAAGTTTAATGATTGCGCTCAAACCAAATGTCCTAGAACGAAATTTTCAAATGTAACTACTAGAATGTGATACAATACACTATTGGGTGAAGTTTGGTTAACTTCTGCGCAGCGGTTTGGGAGTTAACATCAAAATTACATTTCTCGGCCATATCGCATAGATCTCACTGTGAAAAGGCTTAAATGGCTTTTTTGACCTAAGTTTGAGGATTGCGCTCAAATCAAATGTCCTAGAACCAAATTTCCACATGTAACTACTAGATTGTGATACAATACACTAATGGGTGAAGTTTGGTTGACTTCTGCGCAGCGGTTTGGGAGTTAACATCAAAATTACATTTCTCGGCCATATCGCATAGATCTCACTGTGAAAAGGCTTAAATGACTTTTTTAATTAAGTTTGATGTTTGCGCTCAAACAAAATGTCCTAGAACAAAATTTTCAAATGTAACTACTAGATTGTGATACAATACACTATTGGGTGAAGTTTGGTTGACTTCTGCGCAGCGGTTTGGGAGTGAACATCAAAATTACATTTCTCGGCCATATCGCATAGATCTCACTGTGAAAAGGCTTAAATGACTTTTTTTAATTAAGTTTGAAGATTGCGCTCAAATCAAATGTCCTAGAACTAAATTTCCAAATGTAACTACTAGATTGTGATAAAATACACTATTGGGTGAAGTTTGGTTGACTTCTGCGCAGCGGTTTGGGAGTTAACATCAAAATTACATTTCTCGGCCATATCGCATAGATCTCACTGTGAAAAGGCTTAAATGACTTTTTTAATTAAGTTTAATGATTGCGCTCAAACCAAATGTCCTAGAACGAAATTTTCAAATGTAACTACTAGAATGTGATACAATACACTATTGGGTGAAGTTTGGTTAACTTCTGCGCAGCGGTTTGGGAGTTAACATCAAAATTACATTTCTCGGCCATATCGCATAGATCTCACTGTGAAAAGGCTTAAATGGATTTTTTGACCTAAGTTTGAGGATTGCGCTCAAATCAAATGTCCTAGAACCAAATTTCCACATGTAACTACTAGATTGTGATACAATACACTAATGGGTGAAGTTTGGTTGACTTCTGCGCAGCGGTTTGGGAGTTAACATCAAAATTACATTTCTCGGCCATATCGCATAGATCTCACTGTGAAAATGCTTAAATGACTTTTTTAATTAAGTTTGATGTTTGCGCTCAAACAAAATGTCCTAGAACAAAATTTTCAAATGTAACTACTAGATTGTGATACAATACACTATTGGGTGAAGTTTGGTTGACTTCTGCGCAGCGGTTTGGGAGTTAACATCAAAATTACATTTCTCGGCCATATCGCATAGATCTCACTGTGAAAAGGCTTAAATGGCTTTTTTGACCTAAGTTTGAGGATTGCGCTCAAATCAAATGTCCTAGAACCAAATTTCCACATGTAACTACTAGATTGTGATACAATACACTAATGGGTGAAGTTTGGTTGACTTCTGCGCAGCGGTTTGGGAGTTAACATCAAAATTACATTTCTCGGCCATATCGCATAGATCTCACTGTGAAAAGGCTTAAATGACTTTTTTAATTAAGTTTGATGATTGCGTTCAAACAAAATGTCCTAGAACAAAATTTTCAAATGTAACTACTAGATTGTGATACAATACACTATTGGGTGAAGTTTGGTTGACTTCTGCGTAGCGGTTTGGGAGTTAACATCAAAATTACATTTCTCGGCCATATCGCATAGATCTCACTGTGAAAAGGCTTAAATGACTTTTTTAATTAAGTTTGATGATTGCGTTCAAACAAAATGTCCTAGAACAAAATTTTCAAATGTAACTACTAGATTGTGATACAATACACTATTGGGTGAAGTTTGGTTGACTTCTGCGCAGCGGTTTGGGAGTTAACATCAAAATTACATTTCTCGGCCATATCGCATAGATCTCACTGTGAAAAGGCTTAAATGGCTTTTTTGACCTAAGTTTGAGGATTGCGCTCAAATCAAATGTCCTAGAACCAAATTTCCACATGTAACTACTAGATTGTGATACAATACACTAATGGGTGAAGTTTGGTTTACTTCTGCGCAGCGGTTTGGGAGTTAACATCAAAATTACATTTCTCGGCCATATCGCATAGATCTCACTGTGAAAAGGCTTAAATGGCTTTTTTGACCTAAGTTTAATAATTGCGCTCAAACCAAATGTCCTAGAACGAAATTTTTAAATGTAACTACTAGAATGTGATACAATACACTATTGGGTGAAGTTTAATTGACTTCTGCGCAGCGGTTTGGGAGTTAACATCAAAATTACATTTCTCGGCCATATCGCATAGATCTCACTGTGAAAAGGCTTAAATGGCTTTTTTGACCTAAGTTTAATGATTGCGCTCAAACCAAATGTCCTAGAACGAAATTTTCAAATGTAACTACTAGAATGTGATACAATACACTATTGGGTGAAGTTTAGTTGACTTCTGCGCAGCGGTTTGGGAGTTAACATCAAAATTACATTTCTCGGCCATATCGCATAGATCTCACTGTGAAAAGGCTTAAATGACTTTTTTTAATTAAGTTTGAAGATTGCGCTCAAATCAAATGTCCTAGAACTAAATTTCCAAATGTAACTACTAGATTGTGATAAAATACACTATTGGGTGAAGTTTGGTTGACTTCTGCGCAGCGGTTTGGGAGTTAACATCAAAATTACATTTCTCGGCCATATCGCATAGATCTCACTGTGAAAAGGCTTAAATGACTTTTTTAATTAAGTTTGATGATTGCGTTCAAACAAAATGTCCTAGAACAAAATTTTCAAATGTAACTACTAGATTGTGATACAATACACTATTGGGTGAAGTTTGGTTGACTTCTGCGCAGCGGTTTGGGAGTTAACATCAAAATTACATTTCTCGGCCATATCGCATAGATCTCACTGTGAAAAGGCTTAAATGGCTTTTTTGACCTAAGTTTGAGGATTGCGCTCAAATCAAATGTCCTAAAACCAAATTTCCACATGTAACTACTAGATTGTGATACAATACACTAATGGTTGAAGTTTGGTTGACTTCTGCGCAGCGGTTTGGGAGTGAACATCAAAATTACATTTCTCGGCCATATCGCATAGATCTCACTGTGAAAAGGCTTAAATGACTTTTTTTAATTAAGTTTGAAGATTGCGCTCAAATCAAATGTCCTAGAACTAAATTTCCAAATGTAACTACTAGATTGTGATAAAATACACTATTGGGTGAAGTTTGGTTGACTTCTGCGCAGCGGTTTGGGAGTTAACATTAAAATTACATTTCTCGGCCATATCGCATAGATCTCACTGTGAAAAGGCTTAAATGACTTTTTTAATTAAGTTTAATGATTGCGCTCAAACCAAATGTCCTAGAACGAAATTTTCAAATGTAACTACTAGAATGTGATACAATACACTATTGGGTGAAGTTTGGTTAACTTCTGCGCAGCGGTTTGGGAGTTAACATCAAAATTACATTTCTCGGCCATATCGCATAGATCTCACTGTGAAAAGGCTTAAATGGCTTTTTTGACCTAAGTTTGAGGATTGCGCTCAAATCAAATGTCCTAGAACCAAATTTCCACATGTAACTACTAGATTGTGATACAATACACTAATGGGTGAAGTTTGGTTGACTTCTGCGCAGCGGTTTGGGAGTTAACATCAAAATTACATTTCTCGGCCATATCGCATAGATCTCACTGTGAAAAGGCTTAAATGACTTTTTTAATTAAGTTTGATGTTTGCGCTCAAACAAAATGTCCTAGAACAAAATTTTCAAATGTAACTACTAGATTGTGATACAATACACTATTGGGTGAAGTTTGGTTGACTTCTGCGCAGCGGTTTGGGAGTTAACATCAAAATTACATTTCTCGGCCATATCGCATAGATCTCACTGTGAAAAGGCTTAAATGGCTTTTTTGACCTAAGTTTGAGGATTGCGCTCAAATCAAATGTCCTAGAACCAAATTTCCACATGTAACTACTAGATTGTGATACAATACACTAATGGGTGAAGTTTGGTTGACTTCTGCGCAGCGGTTTGGGAGTTAACATCAAAATTACATTTCTCGGCCATATCGCATAGATCTCACTGTGAAAAGGCTTAAATGACTTTTTTAATTAAGTTTGATGATTGCGTTCAAACAAAATGTCCTAGAACAAAATTTTCAAATGTAACTACTAGATTGTGATACAATACACTATTGGGTGAAGTTTGGTTGACTTCTGCGCAGCGGTTTGGGAGTTAACATCAAAATTACATTTCTCGGCCATATCGCATAGATCTCACTGTGAAAAGGCTTAAATGACTTTTTTAATTAAGTTTGATGATTGCGTTCAAACAAAATGTCCTAGAACAAAATTTTCAAATGTAACTACTAGATTGTGATACAATACACTATTGGGTGAAGTTTGGTTGACTTCTGCGCAGCGGTTTGGGAGTTAACATCAAAATTACATTTCTCGGCCATATCGCATAGATCTCACTGTGAAAAGGCTTAAATGGCTTTTTTGACCTAAGTTTGAGGATTGCGCTCAAATCAAATGTCCTAGAACCAAATTTCCACATGTAACTACTAGATTGTGATACAATACACTAATGGGTGAAGTTTGGTTTACTTCTGCGCAGCGGTTTGGGAGTTAACATCAAAATTACATTTCTCGGCCATATCGCATAGATCTCACTGTGAAAAGGCTTAAATGGCTTTTTTGACCTAAGTTTAATAATTGCGCTCAAACCAAATGTCCTAGAACGAAATTTTTAAATGTAACTACTAGAATGTGATACAATACACTATTGGGTGAAGTTTAATTGACTTCTGCGCAGCGGTTTGGGAGTTAACATCAAAATTACATTTCTCGGCCATATCGCATAGATCTCACTGTGAAAAGGCTTAAATGGCTTTTTTGACCTAAGTTTAATAATTGCTCTCAAACCAAATGTCCTAGAACGAAATTTTCAAATGTAACTACTAGAATGTGATACAATACACTATTGGGTGAAGTTTGGTTGACTTCTGCGCAGCGGTTTGGGAGTTAACATCAAAATTACATTTCTCGGCCATATCGCATAGATCTCACTGTGAAAAGGCTTAAATGACTTTTTTAATTAAGTTTGATGATTGCGCTCAAACAAAATGTCCTAGAACAAAATTTTCAAATGTAACTACTAGATTGTGATACAATACACTATTGGGTGAAGTTTGGTTGACTTCTGCGCAGCGGTTTGGGAGTTAACATCAAAATTACATTTCTCGGCCATATCGCATAGATCTCACTGTGAAAAGGCTTAAATGGCTTTTTTGACCTAAGTTTGAGGATTGCGCTCAAACCAAATGTCCTAGAACCAAATTTCCCCGTGTAACTACTAGATTGTGATACAATACACTAATGGGTGAAGTTTGGTTGACTTCTGCGCAGCGGTTTGGGAGTTAACATCAAAATTACATTTCTCGGCCATATCGCATAGATCTCACTGTGAAAAGGCTTAAATGACTTTTTTAATTAAGTTTGATGATTGCGTTCAAACAAAATGTCCTAGAACAAAATTTTCAAATGTAACTACTAGATTGTGAAACAATACACTATTGGGTGAAGTTTGGTTGACTTCTGCGCAGCGGTTTGGGAGTTAACATCAAAATTACATTTCTCGGCCATATCGCATAGATCTCACTGTGAAAAGGCTTAAATGACTTTTTTAATTAAGTTTGATGATTGCGTTCAAACAAAATGTCCTAGAACAAAATTTTCAAATGTAACTACTAGATTGTGATACAATACACTATTGGGTGAAGTTTGGTTGACTTCTGCGCAGCGGTTTGGGAGTTAACATCAAAATTACATTTCTCGGCCATATCGCATAGATCTCACTGTGAAAAGGCTTAAATGACTTTTTTAATTAAGTTTAATGATTGCGCTCAAACCAAATGTCCTAGAACGAAATTTTCAAATGTAACTACTAGATTGTGATACAATACACTATTGGGTGAAGTTTGGTTGACTTCTGCGCAGCGGTTTGGGAGTTAACATCAAAATTACATTTCTCGGCCATATCGCATAGATCTCACTGTGAAAAGGCTTAAATGGCTTTTTTGACCTAAGTTTGAGGATTTCGCTCAAATCAAATGTCCTAGAACCAAATTTCCACATGTAACTACTAGATTGTGATACAATACACTAATGGGTGAAGTTTGGTTTACTTCTGCGCAGCGGTTTGGGAGTTAACATCAAAATTACATTTCTCGGCCATATCGCATAGATCTCACTGTGAAAAGGCTTAAATGGCTTTTTTGACCTAAGTTTAATAATTGCGCTCAAACCAAATGTCCTAGAACGAAATTTTCAAATGTAACTACTAGAATGTGATACAATACACTATTGGGTGAAGTTTGACTGACTTCTGCGCAGCGGTTTGGGAGTTAACATCAAAATTACATTTCCTGGCCATATCGCATAGATCTCACTGTGAAAAGGCTTAAATGGCTTTTTTGACCTAAGTTTGAGGATTGCGCTCAAATCAAATGTCCTAGAACCAAATTTCCACATGCAACTACTAGATTGTGATACAATACAGTAATGGGTGAAGTTTGGTTGACTTCTGCGCAGCGGTTTGGGAGTTAACATCAAAATTACATTTCTCGGCCATATCGCATAGATCTCACTGTGAAAAGGCTTAAATGACTTTTTTAATTAAGTTTGATGATTTCGTTCAAACAAAATGTCCTAGAACAAAGTTTTCAAATGTAACTACTTGATTGTGATACAATACACTATTGGGTGAAGTTTGGTTGACTTCTGCGCAGCGGTTTGGGAGTTAACATCAAAATTACATTTCTCGGCCATATCGCATAGATCTCACTGTGAAAAGGCTTAAATGGCTTTTTTGACCTAAGTTTGAGGATTGCGCTCAAACAAAATGTCCTAGAACAAAATTTTCAAATGTAACTACTAGATTGTGATACAATACACTAATGGGTGAAGTTTGGTTGACTTCTGCGCAGCGGTTTGGGAGTTAACATCAAAATTACATTTCTCGGCCATATCGCATAGATCTCACTGTGAAAAGGCTTAAATGACTTTTTTAATTAAGTTTGATGATTGCGTTCAAACAAAATGTCCTAGAACAAAATTTTCAAATGTAACTACTAGATTGTGATACAATACACTATTGGGTGAAGTTTGGTTGACTTCTGCGCAGCGGTTTGGGAGTTAACATCAAAATTACATTTCTCGGCCATATCGCATAGATCTCACTGTGAAAAGGCTTAAATGACTTTTTTAATTAAGTTTGATGATTGCGTTCAAACAAAATGTCCTAGAACAAAATTTTCAAATGTAACTACTAGATTGTGATACAATACACTATTGGGTGAAGTTTGGTTGACTTCTGCGCAGCGGTTTGGGAGTTAACATCAAAATTACATTTCTCGGCCATATCGCATAGATCTCACTGTGAAAAGGCTTAAATGGCTTTTTTGACCTAAGTTTGAGGATTGCGCTCAAATCAAATGTCCTAGAACCAAATTTCCACATGTAACTACTAGATTGTGATACAATACACTAATGGGTGAAGTTTGGTTGACTTCTGCGCAGCGGTTTGGGAGTTAACATCAAAATTACATTTCTCGGCCATATCGCATAGATCTCACTGTGAAAAGGCTTAAATGGCTTTTTTGACCTAAGTTTAATGATTGCGCTCAAACCAAATGTCCTAGAACGAAATTTTCAAATGTAACTACTAGAATGTGATACAATACACTATTGGGTGAAGTTTGGTTGACTTCTGCGCAGCGGTTTGGGAGTTAACATCAAAATTACATTTCTCGGCCATATCGCATAGATCTCACTGTGAAAAGGCTTAAATGACTTTTTTAATTAAGTTTGATGATTGCGTTCAAACAAAATGTCCTAGAACAAAATTTTCAAATGTAACTACTAGATTGTGATACAATACACTATTGGGTGAAGTTTGGTTGACTTCTGCGCAGCGGTTTGGGAGTTAACATCAAAATTACATTTCTCGGCCATATCGCATAGATCTCACTGTGAAAAGGCTTAAATGACTTTTTTAATTAAGTTTGATGATTGCGTTCAAACAAAATGTCCTAGAACAAAATTTTCAAATGTAACTACTAGATTGTGATACAATACACTATTGGGTGAAGTTTGGTTGACTTCTGCGCAGCGGTTTGGGAGTTAACATCAAAATTACATTTCTCGGCCATATCGCATAGATCTCACTGTGAAAAGGCTTAAATGGCTTTTTTGACCTAAGTTTGAGGATTTCGCTCAAATTAAATGTCCTAGAACCAAATTTCCACATGTAACTACTAGATTGTGATACAATACACTAATGGGTGAAGTTTGGTTTACTTCTGCGCAGCGGTTTGGGAATTAACATCAAAATTACATTTCTCGGCCATATCGCATAGATCTCACTGTGAAAAGGCTTAAATGGCTTTTTTGACCTAAGTTTGAGGATTTCGCTCAAATCAAATGTCCTAGAACCAAATTTCCACATGTAACTACTAGATTGTGATACAATACACTAATGGGTGAAGTTTGGTTTACTTCTGCGCAGCGGTTTGGGAGTTAACATCAAAATTACATTTCTCGGCCATATCGCATAGATCTCACTGTGAAAAGGCTTAAATGGCTTTTTTGACCTAAGTTTAATAATTGCGCTCAAACCAAATGTCCTAGAACGAAATTTTCAAATGTAACTACTAGAATGTGATACAATACACTATTGGGTGAAGTTTGACTGACTTCTGCGCAGCGGTTTGGGAGTTAACATCAAAATTACATTTCCTGGCCATATCGCATAGATCTCACTGTGAAAAGGCTTAAATGGCTTTTTTGACCTAAGTTTGAGGATTGCGCTCAAATCAAATGTCCTAGAACCAAATTTCCACATGCAACTACTAGATTGTGATACAATACACTAATGGGTGAAGTTTGGTTGACTTCTGCGCAGCGGTTTGGGAGTTAACATCAAAATTACATTTCTCGGCCATATCGCATAGATCTCACTGTGAAAAGGCTTAAATGACTTTTTTAATTAAGTTTAATGATTGCGCTCAAACCAAATGTCCTAGAACGAAATTTTCAAATGTAACTACTAGAATGTGATACAATACACTATTGGGTGAAGTTTAGTTGACTTCTGCGCAGCGGTTTGGGAGTTAACATCAAAATTACATTTCTCGGCCATATCGCATAGATCTCACTGTGAAAAGGCTTAAATGGCTTTTTTGACCTAAGTTTAATGATTGCGCTCAAACCAAATGTCCTAGAACGAAATTTTCAAATGTAACTACTAGAATGTGATACAATACACTATTGGGTGAAGTTTGGTTGACTTCTGCGCAGCGGTTTGGGAGTTAACATCAAAATTACATTTCTCGGCCATATCGCATAGATCTCACTGTGAAAAGGCTTAAATGACTTTTTTAATTAAGTTTGATGATTTCGTTCAAACAAAATGTCCTAGAACAAAGTTTTCAAATGTAACTACTTGATTGTGATACAATACACTATTGGGTGAAGTTTGGTTGACTTCTGCGCAGCGGTTTGGGAGTTAACATCAAAATTACATTTCTCGGCCATATCGCATAGATCTCACTGTGAAAAGGCTTAAATGACTTTTTTAATTAAGTTTAATGATTGCGCTCAAACCAAATGTCCTAGAACGAAATTTTCAAATGTAACTACTAGAATGTGATACAATACACTATTGGGTGAAGTTTAGTTGACTTCTGCGCAGCGGTTTGGGAGTTAACATCAAAATTACATTTCTCGGCCATATCGCATAGATCTCACTGTGAAAAGGCTTAAATGGCTTTTTTGACCTAAGTTTGAGGATTGCGCTCAAACAAAATGTCCTAGAACAAAATTTTCAAATGTAACTACTAGATTGTGATACAATACACTAATGGGTGAAGTTTGGTTGACTTCTGCGCAGCGGTTTGGGAGTTAACATCAAAATTACATTTCTCGGCCATATCGCATAGATCTCACTGTGAAAAGGCTTAAATGACTTTTTTAATTAAGTTTGATGATTGCGTTCAAACAAAATGTCCTAGAACAAAATTTTCAAATGTAACTACTAGATTGTGATACAATACACTATTGGGTGAAGTTTGGTTGACTTCTGCGCAGCGGTTTGGGAGTTAACATCAAAATTACATTTCTCGGCCATATCGCATAGATCTCACTGTGAAAAGGCTTAAATGACTTTTTTAATTAAGTTTGATGATTGCGTTCAAACAAAATGTCCTAGAACAAAATTTTCAAATGTAACTACTAGATTGTGATACAATACACTATTGGGTGAAGTTTGGTTGACTTCTGCGCAGCGGTTTGGGAGTTAACATCAAAATTACATTTCTCGGCCATATCGCATAGATCTCACTGTGAAAAGGCTTAAATGGCTTTTTTGACCTAAGTTTGAGGATTGCGCTCAAATCAAATGTCCTAGAACCAAATTTCCACATGCAACTACTAGATTGTGATACAATACACTAATGGGTGAAGTTTGGTTGACTTCTGCGCAGCGGTTTGGGAGTTAACACCAAAATTACATTTCTCGGCCATATCGCATAGATCTCACTGTGAAAAGGCTTAAATGACTTTTTTAATTAAGTTTAATGATTGCGCTCAAACCAAATGTCCTAGAACGAAATTTTCAAATGTAACTACTAGAATGTGATACAATACACTATTGGGTGAAGTTTAGTTGACTTCTGCGCAGCGGTTTGGGAGTTAACATCAAAATTACATTTCTCGGCCATATCGCATAGATCTCACTGTGAAAAGGCTTAAATGGCTTTTTTGACCTAAGTTTAATGATTGCGCTCAAACCAAATGTCCTAGAACGAAATTTTCAAATGTAACTACTAGAATGTGATACAATACACTATTGGGTGAAGTTTGGTTGACTTCTGCGCAGCGGTTTGGGAGTTAACATCAAAATTACATTTCTCGGCCATATCGCATAGATCTCACTGTGAAAAGGCTTAAATGACTTTTTTAATTAAGTTTGATGATTTCGTTCAAACAAAATGTCCTAGAACAAAGTTTTCAAATGTAACTACTTGATTGTGATACAATACACTATTGGGTGAAGTTTGGTTGACTTCTGCGCAGCGGTTTGGGAGTTAACATCAAAATTACATTTCTCGGCCATATCGCATAGATCTCACTGTGAAAAGGCTTAAATGGCTTTTTTGACCTAAGTTTGAGGATTGCGCTCAAATCAAATGTCCTAGAACCAAATTTCCACATGTAACTACTAGATTGTGATACAATACACTATTGGGTGAAGTTTGGTTTACTTCTGCGCAGCGGTTTGGGAGTTAACATCAAAATTACATTTCTCGGCCATATCGCATAGATCTCACTGTGAAAAGGCTTAAATGGCTTTTTTGACCTAAGTTTAATGATTGCGCTCAAACCAAATGTCCTAGAACGAAATTTTCAAATGTAACTACTAGAATGTGATACAATACACTATTGGGTGAAGTTTGGTTGACTTCTGCGCAGCGGTTTGGGAGTTAACATCAAAATTACATTTCTCGGCCATATCGCATAGATCTCACTGTGAAAAGGCTTAAATGGCTTTTTTGACCTAAGTTTGAGGATTGCGCTCAAACAAAATGTCCTAGAACAAAATTTTCAAATGTAACTACTAGATTGTGATACAATACACTATTGGGTGAAGTTTGGTTGACTTCTGCGCAGCGGTTTGGGAGTTAACATCAAAATTACATTTCTCGGCCATATCGCATAGATCTCACTGTGAAAAGGCTTAAATGGCTTTTTTGACCTAAGTTTGAGGATTGCGCTCAAATCAAATGTCCTAGAACCAAATTTCCACATGTAACTACTAGATTGTGATACAATACACTAATGGGTGAAGTTTGGTTGACTTCTGCGCAGCGGTTTGGGAGTTAACATCAAAATTACATTTCTCGGCCATATCGCATAGATCTCACTGTGAAAAGGCTTAAATGACTTTTTTAATTAAGTTTGATGATTGCGTTCAAACAAAATGTCCTAGAACAAAATTTTCAAATGTAACTACTAGATTGTGATACAATACACTATTGGGTGAAGTTTGGTTGACTTCTGCGCAGCGGTTTGGGAGTTAACATCAAAATTACATTTCTCGGCCATATCGCATAGATCTCACTGTGAAAAGGCTTAAATGACTTTTTTAATTAAGTTTGATGATTGCGTTCAAACAAAATGTCCTAGAACAAAATTTTCAAATGTAACTACTAGATTGTGATACAATACACTATTGGGTGAAGTTTGGTTGACTTCTGCGCAGCGGTTTGGGAGTTAACATCAAAATTACATTTCTCGGCCATATCGCATAGATCTCACTGTGAAAAGGCTTAAATGGCTTTTTTGACCTAAGTTTGAGGATTTCGCTCAAATTAAATGTCCTAGAACCAAATTTCCACATGTAACTACTAGATTGTGATACAATACACTAATGGGTGAAGTTTGGTTTACTTCTGCGCAGCGGTTTGGGAATTAACATCAAAATTACATTTCTCGGCCATATCGCATAGATCTCACTGTGAAAAGGCTTAAATGGCTTTTTTGACCTAAGTTTGAGGATTTCGCTCAAATCAAATGTCCTAGAACCAAATTTCCACATGTAACTACTAGATTGTGATACAATACACTAATGGGTGAAGTTTGGTTTACTTCTGCGCAGCGGTTTGGGAGTTAACATCAAAATTACATTTCTCGGCCATATCGCATAGATCTCACTGTGAAAAGGCTTAAATGGCTTTTTTGACCTAAGTTTAATAATTGCGCTCAAACCAAATGTCCTAGAACGAAATTTTCAAATGTAACTACTAGAATGTGATACAATACACTATTGGGTGAAGTTTGACTGACTTCTGCGCAGCGGTTTGGGAGTTAACATCAAAATTACATTTCCTGGCCATATCGCATAGATCTCACTGTGAAAAGGCTTAAATGGCTTTTTTGACCTAAGTTTGAGGATTGCGCTCAAATCAAATGTCCTAGAACCAAATTTCCACATGCAACTACTAGATTGTGATACAATACACTAATGGGTGAAGTTTGGTTGACTTCTGCGCAGCGGTTTGGGAGTTAACATCAAAATTACATTTCTCGGCCATATCGCATAGATCTCACTGTGAAAAGGCTTAAATGACTTTTTTAATTAAGTTTAATGATTGCGCTCAAACCAAATGTCCTAGAACGAAATTTTCAAATGTAACTACTAGAATGTGATACAATACACTATTGGGTGAAGTTTAGTTGACTTCTGCGCAGCGGTTTGGGAGTTAACATCAAAATTACATTTCTCGGCCATATCGCATAGATCTCACTGTGAAAAGGCTTAAATGGCTTTTTTGACCTAAGTTTAATGATTGCGCTCAAACCAAATGTCCTAGAACGAAATTTTCAAATGTAACTACTAGAATGTGATACAATACACTATTGGGTGAAGTTTGGTTGACTTCTGCGCAGCGGTTTGGGAGTTAACATCAAAATTACATTTCTCGGCCATATCGCATAGATCTCACTGTGAAAAGGCTTAAATGACTTTTTTAATTAAGTTTGATGATTTCGTTCAAACAAAATGTCCTAGAACAAAGTTTTCAAATGTAACTACTTGATTGTGATACAATACACTATTGGGTGAAGTTTGGTTGACTTCTGCGCAGCGGTTTGGGAGTTAACATCAAAATTACATTTCTCGGCCATATCGCATAGATCTCACTGTGAAAAGGCTTAAATGACTTTTTTAATTAAGTTTAATGATTGCGCTCAAACCAAATGTCCTAGAACGAAATTTTCAAATGTAACTACTAGAATGTGATACAATACACTATTGGGTGAAGTTTAGTTGACTTCTGCGCAGCGGTTTGGGAGTTAACATCAAAATTACATTTCTCGGCCATATCGCATAGATCTCACTGTGAAAAGGCTTAAATGGCTTTTTTGACCTAAGTTTGAGGATTGCGCTCAAACAAAATGTCCTAGAACAAAATTTTCAAATGTAACTACTAGATTGTGATACAATACACTAATGGGTGAAGTTTGGTTGACTTCTGCGCAGCGGTTTGGGAGTTAACATCAAAATTACATTTCTCGGCCATATCGCATAGATCTCACTGTGAAAAGGCTTAAATGACTTTTTTAATTAAGTTTGATGATTGCGTTCAAACAAAATGTCCTAGAACAAAATTTTCAAATGTAACTACTAGATTGTGATACAATACACTATTGGGTGAAGTTTGGTTGACTTCTGCGCAGCGGTTTGGGAGTTAACATCAAAATTACATTTCTCGGCCATATCGCATAGATCTCACTGTGAAAAGGCTTAAATGACTTTTTTAATTAAGTTTGATGATTGCGTTCAAACAAAATGTCCTAGAACAAAATTTTCAAATGTAACTACTAGATTGTGATACAATACACTATTGGGTGAAGTTTGGTTGACTTCTGCGCAGCGGTTTGGGAGTTAACATCAAAATTACATTTCTCGGCCATATCGCATAGATCTCACTGTGAAAAGGCTTAAATGGCTTTTTTGACCTAAGTTTGAGGATTTCGCTCAAATCAAATGTCCTAGAACCAAATTTCCACATGTAACTACTAGATTGTGATACAATACACTAATGGGTGAAGTTTGGTTGACTTCTGCGCAGCGGTTTGGGAGTTAACATCAAAATTACATTTCTCGGCCATATCGCATAGATCTCACTGTGAAAAGGCTTAAATGGCTTTTTTGACCTAAGTTTGAGGATTGCGCTCAAACAAAATGTCCTAGAACAAAATTTTCAAATGTAACTACTAGATTGTGATACAATACACTAATGGGTGAAGTTTGGTTGACTTCTGCGCAGCGGTTTGGGAGTTAACATCAAAATTACATTTCTCGGCCATATCGCATAGATCTCACTGTGAAAAGGCTTAAATGACTTTTTTAATTAAGTTTGATGATTGCGTTCAAACAAAATGTCCTAGAACAAAATTTTCAAATGTAACTACTAGATTGTGATACAATACACTATTGGGTGAAGTTTGGTTGACTTCTGCGCAGCGGTTTGGGAGTTAACATCAAAATTACATTTCTCGGCCATATCGCATAGATCTCACTGTGAAAAGGCTTAAATGACTTTTTTAATTAAGTTTGATGATTGCGTTCAAACAAAATGTCCTAGAACAAAATTTTCAAATGTAACTACTAGATTGTGATACAATACACTATTGGGTGAAGTTTGGTTGACTTCTGCGCAGCGGTTTGGGAGTTAACATCAAAATTACATTTCTCGGCCATATCGCATAGATCTCACTGTGAAAAGGCTTAAATGGCTTTTTTGACCTAAGTTTGAGGATTTCGCTCAAATCAAATGTCCTAGAACCAAATTTCCACATGTAACTACTAGATTGTGATACAATACACTAATGGGTGAAGTTTGGTTGACTTCTGCGCAGCGGTTTGGGAGTTAACATCAAAATTACATTTCTCGGCCATATCGCATAGATCTCACTGTGAAAAGGCTTAAATGACTTTTTTAATTAAGTTTGATGATTGCGTTCAAACAAAATGTCCTAGAACAAAATTTTCAAATGTAACTACTAGATTGTGATACAATACACTATTGGGTGAAGTTTGGTTGACTTCTGCGCAGCGGTTTGGGAGTTAACATCAAAATTACATTTCTCGGCCATATCGCATAGATCTCACTGTGAAAAGGCTTAAATGACTTTTTTAATTAAGTTTGATGATTGCGTTCAAACAAAATGTCCTAGAACAAAATTTTCAAATGTAACTACTAGATTGTGATACAATACACTATTGGGTGAAGTTTGGTTGACTTCTGCGCAGCGGTTTGGGAGTTAACATCAAAATTACATTTCTCGGCCATATCGCATAGATCTCACTGTGAAAAGGCTTAAATGGCTTTTTTGACCTAAGTTTGAGGATTTCGCTCAAATCAAATGTCCTAGAACCAAATTTCCACATGTAACTACTAGATTGTGATACAATACACTAATGGGTGAAGTTTGGTTTACTTCTGCGCAGCGGTTTGGGAGTTAACATCAAAATTACATTTCTCGGCCATATCGCATAGATCTCACTGTGAAAAGGCTTAAATGGCTTTTTTGACCTAAGTTTAATAATTGCGCTCAAACCAAATGTCCTAGAACGAAATTTTCAAATGTAACTACTAGAATGTGATACAATACACTATTGGGTGAAGTTTGACTGACTTCTGCGCAGCGGTTTGGGAGTTAACATCAAAATTACATTTCCTGGCCATATCGCATAGATCTCACTGTGAAAAGGCTTAAATGGCTTTTTTGACCTAAGTTTGAGGATTGCGCTCAAATCAAATGTCCTAGAACCAAATTTCCACATGCAACTACTAGATTGTGATACAATACACTAATGGGTGAAGTTTGGTTGACTTCTGCGCAGCGGTTTGGGAGTTAACATCAAAATTACATTTCTCGGCCATATCGCATAGATCTCACTGTGAAAAGGCTTAAATGACTTTTTTAATTAAGTTTAATGATTGCGCTCAAACCAAATGTCCTAGAACGAAATTTTCAAATGTAACTACTAGAATGTGATACAATACACTATTGGGTGAAGTTTAGTTGACTTCTGCGCAGCGGTTTGGGAGTTAACATCAAAATTACATTTCTCGGCCATATCGCATAGATCTCACTGTGAAAAGGCTTAAATGGCTTTTTTGACCTAAGTTTAATGATTGCGCTCAAACCAAATGTCCTAGAACGAAATTTTCAAATGTAACTACTAGAATATGATACAATACACTATTGGGTGAAGTTTGGTTGACTTCTGCGCAGCGGTTTGGGAGTTAACATCAAAATTACATTTCTCGGCCATATCGCATAGATCTCACTGTGAAAAGGCTTAAATGACTTTTTTAATTAAGTTTGATGATTTCGTTCAAACAAAATGTCCTAGAACAAAGTTTTCAAATGTAACTACTTGATTGTGATACAATACACTATTGGGTGAAGTTTGGTTGACTTCTGCGCAGCGGTTTGGGAGTTAACATCAAAATTACATTTCTCGGCCATATCGCATAGATCTCACTGTGAAAAGGCTTAAATGACTTTTTTAATTAAGTTTAATGATTGCGCTCAAACCAAATGTCCTAGAACGAAATTTTCAAATGTAACTACTAGAATGTGATACAATACACTATTGGGTGAAGTTTAGTTGACTTCTGCGCAGCGGTTTGGGAGTTAACATCAAAATTACATTTCTCGGCCATATCGCATAGATCTCACTGTGAAAAGGCTTAAATGGCTTTTTTGACCTAAGTTTGAGGATTGCGCTCAAACAAAATGTCCTAGAACAAAATTTTCAAATGTAACTACTAGATTGTGATACAATACACTAATGGGTGAAGTTTGGTTGACTTCTGCGCAGCGGTTTGGGAGTTAACATCAAAATTACATTTCTCGGCCATATCGCATAGATCTCACTGTGAAAAGGCTTAAATGACTTTTTTAATTAAGTTTGATGATTGCGTTCAAACAAAATGTCCTAGAACAAAATTTTCAAATGTAACTACTAGATTGTGATACAATACACTATTGGGTGAAGTTTGGTTGACTTCTGCGCAGCGGTTTGGGAGTTAACATCAAAATTACATTTCTCGGCCATATCGCATAGATCTCACTGTGAAAAGGCTTAAATGACTTTTTAAATTAAGTTTGATGATTGCGTTCAAACAAAATGTCCTAGAACAAAATTTTCAAATGTAACTACTAGATTGTGATACAATACACTATTGGGTGAAGTTTGGTTGACTTCTGCGCAGCGGTTTGGGAGTTAACATCAAAATTACATTTCTCGGCCATATCGCATAGATCTCACTGTGAAAAGGCTTAAATGGCTTTTTTGACCTAAGTTTGAGGATTGCGCTCAAATCAAATGTCCTAGAACCAAATTTCCACATGTAACTACTAGATTGTGATACAATACACTAATGGGTGAAGTTTGGTTGACTTCTGCGCAGCGGTTTGGGAGTTAACATCAAAATTACATTTCTCGGCCATATCGCATAGATCTCACTGTGAAAAGGCTTAAATGACTTTTTTAATTAAGTTTGATGATTGCGTTCAAACAAAATGTCCTAGAACAAAATTTTCAAATGTAACTACTAGATTGTGATACAATACACTATTGGGTGAAGTTTGGTTGACTTCTGCGCAGCGGTTTGGGAGTTAACATCAAAATTACATTTCTCGGCCATATCGCATAGATCTCACTGTGAAAAGGCTTAAATGACTTTTTTAATTAAGTTTGATGATTGCGTTCAAACAAAATGTCCTAGAACAAAATTTTCAAATGTAATTACTAGATTGTGATACAATACACTATTGGGTGAAGTTTGGTTGACTTCTGCGCAGCGGTTTGGGAGTTAACATCAAAATTACATTTCTCGGCCATATCGCATAGATCTCACTGTGAAAAGGCTTAAATGGCTTTTTTGACCTAAGTTTGAGGATTTCGCTCAAATCAAATGTCCTAGAACCAAATTTCCACATGTAACTACTAGATTGTGATACAATACACTAATGGGTGAAGTTTGGTTTACTTCTGCGCAGCGGTTTGGGAGTTAACATGAAAATTACATTTCTCGGCCATATCGCATAGATCTCACTGTGAAAAGGCTTAAATGGCTTTTTTGACCTAAGTTTAATAATTGCGCTCAAACCAAATGTCCTAGAACGAAATTTTCAAATGTAACTACTAGAATGTGATACAATACACTATTGGGTGAAGTTTGACTGACTTCTGCGCAGCGGTTTGGGAGTTAACATGAAAATTACATTTCCTGGCCATATCGCATAGATCTCACTGTGAAAAGGCTTAAATGGCTTTTTTGACCTAAGTTTGAGGATTGCGCTCAAATCAAATGTCCTAGAACCAAATTTCCACATGCAACTACTAGATTGTGATACAATACACTAATGGGTGAAGTTTGGTTGACTTCTGCGCAGCGGTTTGGGAGTTAACACCAAAATTACATTTCTCGGCCATATCGCATAGATCTCACTGTGAAAAGGCTTAAATGACTTTTTTAATTAAGTTTAATGATTGCGCTCAAACCAAATGTCCTAGAACGAAATTTTCAAATGTAACTACTAGAATGTGATACAATACACTATTGGGTGAAGTTTAGTTGACTTCTGCGCAGCGGTTTGGGAGTTAACATCAAAATTACATTTCTCGGCCATATCGCATAGATCTCACTGTGAAAAGGCTTAAATGGCTTTTTTGACCTAAGTTTAATGATTGCGCTCAAACCAAATGTCCTAGAACGAAATTTTCAAATGTAACTACTAGAATGTGATACAATACACTATTGGGTGAAGTTTGGTTGACTTCTGCGCAGCGGTTTGGGAGTTAACATCAAAATTACATTTCTCGGCCATATCGCATAGATCTCACTGTGAAAAGGCTTAAATGACTTTTTTAATTAAGTTTGATGATTTCGTTCAAACAAAATGTCCTAGAACAAAGTTTTCAAATGTAACTACTTGATTGTGATACAATACACTATTGGGTGAAGTTTGGTTGACTTCTGCGCAGCGGTTTGGGAGTTAACATCAAAATTACATTTCTCGGCCATATCGCATAGATCTCACTGTGAAAAGGCTTAAATGACTTTTTTAATTAAGTTTAATGATTGCGCTCAAACCAAATGTCCTAGAACGAAATTTTCAAATGTAACTACTAGAATGTGATACAATACACTATTGGGTGAAGTTTAGTTGACTTCTGCGCAGCGGTTTGGGAGTTAACATCAAAATTACATTTCTCGGCCATATCGCTTAGATCTCACTGTGAAAAGGCTTAAATGGCTTTTTTGACCTAAGTTTGAGGATTGCGCTCAAACAAAATGTCCTAGAACAAAATTTTCAAATGTAACTACTAGATTGTGATACAATACACTATTGGGTGAAGTTTGGTTGACTTCTGCGCAGCGGTTTGGGAGTTAACATCAAAATTACATTTCTCGGCCATATCGCATAGATCTCACTGTGAAAAGGCTTAAATGACTTTTTTAATTAAGTTTGATGATTGTGTTCAAACAAAATGTCCTAGAACAAAATTTTCAAATGTAACTACTAGATTGTGATACAATACACTATTGGGTGAAGTTTGGTTGACTTCTGCGCAGCGGTTTGGGAGTTAACATCAAAATTACATTTCTCGGCCATATCGCATAGATCTCACTGTGAAAAGGCTTAAATGGCTTTTTTGACCTAAGTTTGAGGATTGCGCTCAAATCAAATGTCCTAGAACCAAATTTCCACATGTAACTACTAGATTGTGATACAATACACTAATGGGTGAAGTTTGGTTTACTTCTGCGCAGCGGTTTGGGAGTTAACATCAAAATTACATTTCTCGGCCATATCGCATAGATCTCACTGTGAAAAGGCTTAAATGGCTTTTTTGACCTAAGTTTGAGGATTGCGCTCAAATCAAATGTCCTAGAACCAAATTTCCACATGTAACTACTAGATTGTGATACAATACACTATTGGGTGAAGTTTGGTTTACTTCTGCGCAGCGGTTTGGGAGTTAACATCAAAATTACATTTCTCGGCCATATCGCATAGATCTCACTGTGAAAAGGCTTAAATGGCTTTTTTGACCTAAGTTTAATGATTGCGCTCAAACCAAATGTTCTAGAACGAAATTTTCAAATGTAACTACTAGAATGTGATACAATACACTATTGGGTGAAGTTTGGTTGACTTCTGCGCAGCGGTTTGGGAGTTAACATCAAAATTACATTTCTCGGCCATATCGCATAGATCTCACTGTGAAAAGGCTTAAATGGCTTTTTTGACCTAAGTTTGAGGATTGCGCTCAAACAAAATGTCCTAGAACAAAATTTTCAAATGTAACTACTAGATTGTGATACAATACACTATTGGGTGAAGTTTGGTTGACTTCTGCGCAGCGGTTTGGGAGTTAACATCAAAATTACATTTCTCGGCCATATCGCATAGATCTCACTGTGAAAAGGCTTAAATGACTTTTTTAATTAAGTTTGATGATTGTGTTCAAACAAAATGTCCTAGAACAAAATTTTCAAATGTAACTACTAGATTGTGATACAATACACTATTGGGTGAAGTTTGGTTGACTTCTGCGCAGCGGTTTGGGAGTTAACATCAAAATTACATTTCTCGGCCATATCGCATAGATCTCACTGTGAAAAGGCTTAAATGGCTTTTTTGACCTAAGTTTGAGGATTGCGCTCAAATCAAATGTCCTATAACCAAATTTCCACATGTAACTACTAGATTCTGATACAATACACTAATGGGTGAAGTTTGGTTTACTTCTGCGCAGCGGTTTGGGAGTTAACATCAAAATTACATTTCTCGGCCATATCGCATAGATCTCACTGTGAAAAGGCTTAAATGGCTTTTTTGACATAAGTTTAATAATTGCGCTCAAACCAAATGTCGTAGAACGAAATTTTCAAATGTAACTACTAGAATGTGATACAATACACTATTGGGTGAAGTTTGGTTGACTTCTGCGCAGTGGTTTGGGAGTTAACATCAAAATTACATTTCTCGGCCATATCGCATAGATCTCACTGTGAAAAGGCTTAAATGGCTTTTTTGACCTAAGTTTGAGGATTGCGCTCAAATCAAATGTCCTAGAACCAAATTTCCACATGTAACTACTAGATTGTGATACAATACACTAATGGGTGAAGTTTGGTTGACTTCTGCGCAGCGGTTTGGGAGTTAACATCAAAATTACATTTCTCGGCCATATCGCATAGATCTCACTGTGAAAAGGCTTAAATGACTTTTTTAATTAAGTTTGATGATTGCGTTCAAACAAAATGTCCTAGAACAAAATTTTCAAATGTAACTACTAGATTGTGATACAATACACTATTGGGTGAAGTTTGGTTGACTTCTGCGCAGCGGTTTGGGAGTTAACATCAAAATTACATTTCTCGGCCATATCGCATAGATCTCACTGTGAAAAGGCTTAAATGACTTTTTTAATTAAGTTTGATGATTGCGTTCAAACAAAATGTCCTAGAACAAAATTTTCAAATGTAACTACTAGATTGTGATACAATACACTATTGGGTGAAGTTTGGTTTACTTCTGCGCAGCGGTTTGGGAGTTAACATCAAAATTACATTTCTCGGCCATATCGCATAGATCTCACTGTGAAAAGGCTTAAATGGCTTTTTTGACCTAAGTTTGAGGATTTCGCTCAAATCAAATGTCCTAGAACCAAATTTCCACATGTAACTACTAGATTGTGATACAATACACTAATGGGTGAAGTTTGGTTTACTTCTGCGCAGCGGTTTGGGAATTAACATCAAAATTACATTTCTCGGCCATATCGCATAGATCTCACTGTGAAAAGGCTTAAATGGCTTTTTTGACCTAAGTTTGAGGATTTCGCTCAAATCAAATGTCCTAGAACCAAATTTCCACATGTAACTACTAGATTGTGATACAATACACTAATGGGTGAAGTTTGGTTTACTTCTGCGCAGCGGTTTGGGAGTTAACATCAAAATTACATTTCTCGGCCATATCGCATAGATCTCACTGTGAAAAGGCTTAAATGGCTTTTTTGACCTAAGTTTAATAATTGCGCTCAAACCAAATGTCCTAGAACGAAATTTTCAAATGTAACTACTAGAATGTGATACAATACACTATTGGGTGAAGTTTGACTGACTTCTGCGCAGCGGTTTGGGAGTTAACATCAAAATTACATTTCCTGGCCATATCGCATAGATCTCACTGTGAAAAGGCTTAAATGACTTTTTTAATTAAGTTTGATGATTGTGTTCAAACAAAATGTCCTAGAACAAAATTTTCAAATGTAACTACTAGATTGTGATACAATACACTATTGGGTGAAGTTTGGTTGACTTCTGCGCAGCGGTTTGGGAGTTAACATCAAAATTACATTTCTCGGCCATATCGCATAGATCTCACTGTGAAAAGGCTTAAATGGCTTTTTTGACCTAAGTTTGAGGATTGCGCTCAAATCAAATGTCCTAGAACCAAATTTCCACATGTAACTACTAGATTCTGATACAATACACTAATGGGTGAAGTTTGGTTTACTTCTGCGCAGCGGTTTGGGAGTTAACATCAAAATTACATTTCTCGGCCATATCGCATAGATCTCACTGTGAAAAGGCTTAAATGGCTTTTTTGACATAAGTTTAATAATTGCGCTCAAACCAAATGTCGTAGAACGAAATTTTCAAATGTAACTACTAGAATGTGATACAATACACTATTGGGTGAAGTTTGGTTGACTTCTGCGCAGTGGTTTGGGAGTTAACATCAAAATTACATTTCTCGGCCATATCGCATAGATCTCACTGTGAAAAGGCTTAAATGGCTTTTTTGACCTAAGTTTGAGGATTGCGCTCAAATCAAATGTCCTAGAACCAAATTTCCACATGTAACTACTAGATTGTGATACAATACACTAATGGGTGAAGTTTGGTTGACTTCTGCGCAGCGGTTTGGGAGTTAACATCAAAATTACATTTCTCGGCCATATCGCATAGATCTCACTGTGAAAAGGCTTAAATGACTTTTTTAATTAAGTTTGATGATTGCGTTCAAACAAAATGTCCTAGAACAAAATTTTCAAATGTAACTACTAGATTGTGATACAATACACTATTGGGTGAAGTTTGGTTGACTTCTGCGCAGCGGTTTGGGAGTTAACATCAAAATTACATTTCTCGGCCATATCGCATAGATCTCACTGTGAAAAGGCTTAAATGACTTTTTTAATTAAGTTTGATGATTGCGTTCAAACAAAATGTCCTAGAACAAAATTTTCAAATGTAACTACTAGATTGTGATACAATACACTATTGGGTGAAGTTTGGTTTACTTCTGCGCAGCGGTTTGGGAGTTAACATCAAAATTACATTTCTCGGCCATATCGCATAGATCTCACTGTGAAAAGGCTATATTGGCTTTTTTGACCTAAGTTTGAGGATTTCGCTCAAATCAAATGTCCTAGAACCAAATTTCCACATGTAACTACTAGATTGTGATACAATACACTAATGGGTGAAGTTTGGTTTACTTCTGCGCAGCGGTTTGGGAATTAACATCAAAATTACATTTCTCGGCCATATCGCATAGATCTCACTGTGAAAAGGCTTAAATGGCTTTTTTGACCTAAGTTTGAGGATTTCGCTCAAATCAAATGTCCTAGAACCAAATTTCCACATGTAACTACTAGATTGTGATACAATACACTAATGGGTGAAGTTTGGTTTACTTCTGCGCAGCGGTTTGGGAGTTAACATCAAAATTACATTTCTCGGCCATATCGCATAGATCTCACTGTGAAAAGGCTTAAATGGCTTTTTTGACCTAAGTTTAATAATTGCGCTCAAACCAAATGTCCTAGAACGAAATTTTCAAATGTAACTACTAGAATGTGATACAATACACTATTGGGTGAAGTTTGACTGACTTCTGCGCAGCGGTTTGGGAGTTAACATCAAAATTACATTTCCTGGCCATATCGCATAGATCTCACTGTGAAAAGGCTTAAATGGCTTTTTTGACCTAAGTTTGAGGATTGCGCTCAAATCAAATGTCCTAGAACCAAATTTCCACATGCAACTACTAGATTGTGATACAATACACTAATGGGTGAAGTTTGGTTGACTTCTGCGCAGCGGTTTGGGAGTTAACATCAAAATTACATTTCTCGGCCATATCGCATAGATCTCACTGTGAAAAGGCTTAAATGACTTTTTTAATTAAGTTTGATGATTTCGTTCAAACAAAATGTCCTAGAACAAAGTTTTCAAATGTAACTACTTGATTGTGATACAATACACTATTGGGTGAAGTTTGGTTGACTTCTGCGCAGCGGTTTGGGAGTTAACATCAAAATTACATTTCTCGGCCATATCGCATAGATCTCACTGTGAAAAGGCTTAAATGACTTTTTTAATTAAGTTTAATGATTGCGCTCAAACCAAATGTCCTAGAACGAAATTTTCAAATGTAACTACTAGAATGTGATACAATACACTATTGGGTGAAGTTTAGTTGACTTCTGCGCAGCGGTTTGGGAGTTAACATCAAAATTACATTTCTCGGCCATATCGCATAGATCTCACTGTGAAAAGGCTTAAATGGCTTTTTTGACCTAAGTTTGAGGATTGCGCTCAAACAAAATGTCCTAGAACAAAATTTTCAAATGTAACTACTAGATTGTGATACAATACACTAATGGGTGAAGTTTGGTTGACTTCTGCGCAGCGGTTTGGGAGTTAACATCAAAATTACATTTCTCGGCCATATCGCATAGATCTCACTGTGAAAAGGCTTAAATGACTTTTTTAATTAAGTTTGATGATTGCGTTCAAACAAAATGTCCTAGAACAAAATTTTCAAATGTAACTACTAGATTGTGATACAATACACTATTGGGTGAAGTTTGGTTGACTTCTGCGCAGCGGTTTGGGAGTTAACATCAAAATTACATTTCTCGGCCATATCGCATAGATCTCACTGTGAAAAGGCTTAAATGACTTTTTTAATTAAGTTTGATGATTGCGTTCAAACAAAATGTCCTAGAACAAAATTTTCAAATGTAACTACTAGATTGTGATACAATACACTATTGGGTGAAGTTTGGTTGACTTCTGCGCAGCGGTTTGGGAGTTAACATCAAAATTACATTTCTCGGCCATATCGCATAGATCTCACTGTGAAAAGGCTTAAATGGCTTTTTTGACCTAAGTTTGAGGATTGCGCTCAAATCAAATGTCCTAGAACCAAATTTCCACATGTAACTACTAGATTGTGATACAATACACTAATGGGTGAAGTTTGGTTGACTTCTGCGCAGCGGTTTGGGAGTTAACATCAAAATTACATTTCTCGGCCATATCGCATAGATCTCACTGTGAAAAGGCTTAAATGACTTTTTTAATTAAGTTTGATGATTGCGTTCAAACAAAATGTCCTAGAACAAAATTTTCAAATGTAACTACTAGATTGTGATACAATACACTATTGGGTGAAGTTTGGTTGACTTCTGCGCAGCGGTTTGGGAGTTAACATCAAAATTACATTTCTCGGCCATATCGCATAGATCTCACTGTGAAAAGGCTTAAATGACTTTTTTAATTAAGTTTGATGATTGCGTTCAAACAAAATGTCCTAGAACAAAATTTTCAAATGTAACTACTAGATTGTGATACAATACACTATTGGGTGAAGTTTGGTTGACTTCTGCGCAGCGGTTTGGGAGTTAACATCAAAATTACATTTCTCGGCCATATCGCATAGATCTCACTGTGAAAAGGCTTAAATGGCTTTTTTGACCTAAGTTTGAGGATTTCGCTCAAATCAAATGTCCTAGAACCAAATTTCCACATGTAACTACTAGATTGTGATACAATACACTAATGGGTGAAGTTTGGTTTACTTCTGCGCAGCGGTTTGGGAGTTAACATCAAAATTACATTTCTCGGCCATATCGCATAGATCTCACTGTGAAAAGGCTTAAATGGCTTTTTTGACCTAAGTTTAATATTTGCGCTCAAACCAAATGTCCTAGAACGAAATTTTCAAATGTAACTACTAGAATGTGATACAATACACTATTGGGTGAAGTTTGACTGACTTCTGCGCAGCGGTTTGGGAGTTAACATGAAAATTACATTTCCTGGCCATATCGCATAGATCTCACTGTGAAAAGGCTTAAATGGCTTTTTTGACCTAAGTTTAATGATTGCGCTCAAACCAAATGTCCTAGAACGAAATTTTCAAATGTAACTACTAGAATGTGATACAATACACTATTGGGTGAAGTTTGGTTGACTTCTGCGCAGCGGTTTGGGAGTTAACATCAAAATTACATTTCTCGGCCATATCGCATAGATCTCACTGTGAAAAGGCTTAAATGACTTTTTTAATTAAGTTTGATGATTTCGTTCAAACAAAATGTCCTAGAACAAAGTTTTCAAATGTAACTACTTGATTGTGATACAATACACTATTGGGTGAAGTTTGGTTGACTTCTGCGCAGCGGTTTGGGAGTTAACATCAAAATTACATTTCTCGGCCATATCGCATAGATCTCACTGTGAAAAGGCTTCAATGACTTTTTTAATTAAGTTTAATGATTGCGCTCAAACCAAATGTCCTAGAACGAAATTTTCAAATGTAACTACTAGAATGTGATACAATACACTATTGGGTGAAGTTTAGTTGACTTCTGCGCAGCGGTTTGGGAGTTAACATCAAAATTACATTTCTCGGCCATATCGCATAGATCTCACTGTGAAAAGGCTTAAATGGCTTTTTTGACCTAAGTTTGAGGATTGCGCTCAAACAAAATGTCCTAGAACAAAATTTTCAAATGTAACTACTAGATTGTGATACAATACACTAATGGGTGAAGTTTGGTTGACTTCTGCGCAGCGGTTTGGGAGTTAACATCAAAATTACATTTCTCGGCCATATCGCATAGATCTCACTGTGAAAAGGCTTAAATGACTTTTTTAATTAAGTTTGATGATTGCGTTCAAACAAAATGTCCTAGAACAAAATTTTCAAATGTAACTACTAGATTGTGATACAATACACTATTGGGTGAAGTTTGGTTGACTTCTGCGCAGCGGTTTGGGAGTTAACATCAAAATTACATTTCTCGGCCATATCGCATAGATCTCACTGTGAAAAGGCTTAAATGACTTTTTTAATTAAGTTTGATGATTGCGTTCAAACAAAATGTCCTAGAACAAAATTTTCAAATGTAACTACTAGATTGTGATACAATACACTATTGGGTGAAGTTTGGTTGACTTCTGCGCAGCGGTTTGGGAGTTAACATCAAAATTACATTTCTCGGCCATATCGCATAGATCTCACTGTGAAAAGGCTTAAATGGCTTTTTTGACCTAAGTTTGAGGATTGCGCTCAAATCAAATGTCCTAGAACCAAATTTCCACATGTAACTACTAGATTGTGATACAATACACTAATGGGTGAAGTTTGGTTGACTTCTGCGCAGCGGTTTGGGAGTTAACATCAAAATTACATTTCTCGGCCATATCGCATAGATCTCACTGTGAAAAGGCTTAAATGACTTTTTTAATTAAGTTTGATGATTGCGTTCAAACAAAATGTCCTAGAACAAAATTTTCAAATGTAACTACTAGATTGTGATACAATACACTATTGGGTGAAGTTTGGTTGACTTCTGCGCAGCGGTTTGGGAGTTAACATCAAAATTACATTTCTCGGCCATATCGCATAGATCTCACTGTGAAAAGGCTTAAATGACTTTTTTAATTAAGTTTGATGATTGCGTTCAAACAAAATGTCCTAGAACAAAATTTTCAAATGTAACTACTAGATTGTGATACAATACACTATTGGGTGAAGTTTGGTTGACTTCTGCGCAGCGGTTTGGGAGTTAACATCAAAATTACATTTCTCGGCCATATCGCATAGATCTCACTGTGAAAAGGCTTAAATGGCTTTTTTGACCTAAGTTTGAGGATTTCGCTCAAATCAAATGTCCTAGAACCAAATTTCCACATGTAACTACTAGATTGTGATACAATACACTAATGGGTGAAGTTTGGTTTACTTCTGCGCAGCGGTTTGGGAGTTAACATCAAAATTACATTTCTCGGCCATATCGCATAGATCTCACTGTGAAAAGGCTTAAATGGCTTTTTTGACCTAAGTTTAATATTTGCGCTCAAACCAAATGTCCTAGAACGAAATTTTCAAATGTAACTACTAGAATGTGATACAATACACTATTGGGTGAAGTTTGACTGACTTCTGCGCAGCGGTTTGGGAGTTAACATGAAAATTACATTTCCTGGCCATATCGCATAGATCTCACTGTGAAAAGGCTTAAATGGCTTTTTTGACCTAAGTTTAATGATTGCGCTCAAACCAAATGTCCTAGAACGAAATTTTCAAATGTAACTACTAGAATGTGATACAATACACTATTGGGTGAAGTTTGGTTGACTTCTGCGCAGCGGTTTGGGAGTTAACATCAAAATTACATTTCTCGGCCATATCGCATAGATCTCACTGTGAAAAGGCTTAAATGACTTTTTTAATTAAGTTTGATGATTTCGTTCAAACAAAATGTCCTAGAACAAAGTTTTCAAATGTAACTACTTGATTGTGATACAATACACTATTGGGTGAAGTTTGGTTGACTTCTGCGCAGCGGTTTGGGAGTTAACATCAAAATTACATTTCTCGGCCATATCACATAGATCTCACTGTGAAAAGGCTTCAATGACTTTTTTAATTAAGTTTAATGATTGCGCTCAAACCAAATGTCCTAGAACGAAATTTTCAAATGTAACTACTAGAATGTGATACAATACACTATTGGGTGAAGTTTAGTTGACTTCTGCGCAGCGGTTTGGGAGTTAACATCAAAATTACATTTCTCGGCCATATCGCATAGATCTCACTGTGAAAAGGCTTAAATGGCTTTTTTGACCTAAGTTTGAGGATTGCGCTCAAACAAAATGTCCTAGAACAAAATTTTCAAATGTAACTACTAGATTGTGATACAATACACTATTGGGTGAAGTTTGGTTGACTTCTGCGCAGCGGTTTGGGAGTTAACATCAAAATTACATTTCTCGGCCATATCGCATAGATCTCACTGTGAAAAGGCTTAAATGACTTTTTTAATTAAGTTTGATGATTGTGTTCAAACAAAATGTCCTAGAACAAAATTTTCAAATGTAACTACTAGATTGTGATACAATACACTATTGGGTGAAGTTTGGTTGACTTCTGCGCAGCGGTTTGGGAGTTAACATCAAAATTACATTTCTCGGCCATATCGCATAGATCTCACTGTGAAAAGGCTTTAATGGCTTTTTTGACCTAAGTTTGAGGATTGCGCTCAAATCAAATGTCCTAGAACCAAATTTCCACATGTAACTACTAGATTGTGATACAATACACTAATGGGTGAAGTTTGGTTTACTTCTGCGCAGCGGTTTGGGAGTTAACATCAAAATTACATTTCTCGGCCATATCGCATAGATCTCACTGTGAAAAGGCTTAAATGGCTTTTTTGACCTAAGTTTGAGGATTGCGCTCAAATCAAATGTCCTAGAACCAAATTTCCACATGTAACTACTAGATTGTGATACAATACACTATTGGGTGAAGTTTGGTTTACTTCTGCGCAGCGGTTTGGGAGTTAACATCAAAATTACATTTCTCGGCCATATCGCATAGATCTCACTGTGAAAAGGCTTAAATGGCTTTTTTGACCTAAGTTTGAGGATTGCGCTCAAATCAAATGTCCTAGAACCAAATTTCCACATGTAACTACTAGATTGTGATACAATACACTATTGGGTGAAGTTTGGTTGACTTCTGCGCAGCGGTTTGGGAGTTAACATCAAAATTACATTTCTCGGCCATATCGCATAGATCTCACTGTGAAAAGGCTTAAATGACTTTTTTAATTAAGTTTGATGATTGTGTTCAAACAAAATGTCCTAGAACAAAATTTTCAAATGTAACTACTAGATTGTGATACAATACACTATTGGGTGAAGTTTGGTTGACTTCTGCGCAGCGGTTTGGGAGTTAACATCAAAATTACATTTCTCGGCCATATCGCATAGATCTCACTGTGAAAAGGCTTAAATGGCTTTTTTGACCTAAGTTTGAGGATTGCGCTCAAATCAAATGTCCTAGAACCAAATTTCCACATGTAACTACTAGATTGTGATACAATACACTAATGGGTGAAGTTTGGTTTACTTCTGCGCAGCGGTTTGGGAGTTAACATCAAAATTACATTTCTCGGCCATATCGCATAGATCTCACTGTGAAAAGGCTTAAATGGCTTTTTTGACCTAAGTTTGAGGATTGCGCTCAAATCAAATGTCCTAGAACCAAATTTCCACATGTAACTACTAGATTGTGATACAATACACTATTGGGTGAAGTTTGGTTTACTTCTGCGCAGCGGTTTGGGAGTTAACATCAAAATTACATTTCTCGGCCATATCGCATAGATCTCACTGTGAAAAGGCTTAAATGGCTTTTTTGACCTAAGTTTAATGATTGCGCTCAAACCAAATGTCCTAGAACGAAATTTTCAAATGTAACTACTAGAATGTGATACAATACACTATTGGGTGAAGTTTGGTTGACTTCTGCGCAGCGGTTTGGGAGTTAACATCAAAATTACATTTCTCGGCCATATCGCATAGATCTCACTGTGAAAAGGCTTAAATGGCTTTTTTGACCTAAGTTTGAGGATTGCGCTCAAACAAAATGTCCTAGAACAAAATTTTCAAATGTAACTACTAGATTGTGATACAATACACTATTGGGTGACGTTTGGTTGACTTCTGCGCAGCGGTTTGGGAGTTAACATCAAAATTACATTTCTCGGCCATATCGCATAGATCTCACTGTGAAAAGGCTTAAATGACTTTTTTAATTAAGTTTGATGATTGTGTTCAAACAAAATGTCCTAGAACAAAATTTTCAAATGTAACTACTAGATTGTGATACAATACACTATTGGGTGAAGTTTGGTTGACTTCTGCGCAGCGGTTTGGGAGTTAACATCAAAATTACATTTCTCGGCCATATCGCATAGATCTCACTGTGAAAAGGCTTAAATGGCTTTTTTGACCTAAGTTTGAGGATTGCGCTCAAATCAAATGTCCTAGAACCAAATTTCCACATGTAACTACTAGATTCTGATACAATACACTAATGGGTGAAGTTTGGTTTACTTCTGCGCAGCGGTTTGGGAGTTAACATCAAAATTACATTTCTCGGCCATATCGCATAGATCTCACTGTGAAAAGGCTTAAATGGCTTTTTTGACATAAGTTTAATAATTGCGCTCAAACCAAATGTCGTAGAACGAAATTTTCAAATGTAACTACTAGAATGTGATACAATACACTATTGGGTGAAGTTTGGTTGACTTCTGCGCAGTGGTTTGGGAGTTAACATCAAAATTACATTTCTCGGCCATATCGCATAGATCTCACTGTGAAAAGGCTTAAATGGCTTTTTTGACCTAAGTTTGAGGATTGCGCTCAAATCAAATGTCCTAGAACCAAATTTCCACATGTAACTACTAGATTGTGATACAATACACTAATGGGTGAAGTTTGGTTGACTTCTGCGCAGCGGTTTGGGAGTTAACATCAAAATTACATTTCTCGGCCATATCGCATAGATCTCACTGTGAAAAGGCTTAAATGACTTTTTTGACCTAAGTTTAATGATTGCGTTCAAACAAAATGTCCTAGAACAAAATTTTCAAATGTAACTACTAGATTGTGATACAATACACTATTGGGTGAAGTTTGGTTGACTTCTGCGCAGCGGTTTGGGAGTTAACATCAAAATTACATTTCTCGGCCATATCGCATAGATCTCACTGTGAAAAGGCTTAAATGACTTTTTTAATTAAGTTTGATGATTGCGTTCAAACAAAATGTCCTAGAACAAAATTTCCACATGTAACTACTAGATTGTGATACAATACACTAATGGGTGAAGTTTGGTTTACTTCTGCGCAGCGGTTTGGGAGTTAACATCAAAATTACATTTCTCGGCCATATCGCATAGATCTCACTGTGAAAAGGCTTAAATGGCTTTTTTGACCTAAGTTTGAGGATTGCGCTCAAATCAAATGTCCTAGAACCAAATTTCCACATGTAACTACTAGATTGTGATACAATACACTATTGGGTGAAGTTTGGTTTACTTCTGCGCAGCGGTTTGGGAGTTAACATCAAAATTACATTTCTCGGCCATATCGCATAGATCTCACTGTGAAAAGGCTTAAATGGCTTTTTTGACCTAAGTTTGAGGATTGCGCTCAAATCAAATGTCCTAGAACCAAATTTCCACATGTAACTACTAGATTGTGATACAATACACTATTGGGTGAAGTTTGGTTGACTTCTGCGCAGCGGTTTGGGAGTTAACATCAAAATTACATTTCTCGGCCATATCGCATAGATCTCACTGTGAAAAGGCTTAAATGACTTTTTTAATTAAGTTTGATGATTGTGTTCAAACAAAATGTCCTAGAACAAAATTTTCAAATGTAACTACTAGATTGTGATACAATACACTATTGGGTGAAGTTTGGTTGACTTCTGCGCAGCGGTTTGGGAGTTAACATCAAAATTACATTTCTCGGCCATATCGCATAGATCTCACTGTGAAAAGGCTTAAATGGCTTTTTTGACCTAAGTTTGAGGATTGCGCTCAAATCAAATGTCCTAGAACCAAATTTCCACATGTAACTACTAGATT
The DNA here is from genome assembly GCF_030265065.1 of Corythoichthys intestinalis. Lineage (NCBI taxonomy): Eukaryota > Metazoa > Chordata > Actinopteri > Syngnathiformes > Syngnathidae > Corythoichthys > Corythoichthys intestinalis. The sequence goes on along the minus strand of NW_026651594.1, from coordinate 2,954,874 downwards.
GTGATACAATACACTAATGGGTGAAGTTTGGTTTACTTCTGCGCAGCGGTTTGGGAGTTAACATCAAAATTACATTTCTCGGCCATATCGCATAGATCTCACTGTGAAAAGGCTTAAATGGCTTTTTTGACCTAAGTTTGAGGATTGCGCTCAAATCAAATGTCCTAGAACCAAATTTCCACATGTAACTACTAGATTGTGATACAATACACTATTGGGTGAAGTTTGGTTTACTTCTGCGCAGCGGTTTGGGAGTTAACATCAAAATTACATTTCTCGGCCATATCGCATAGATCTCACTGTGAAAAGGCTTAAATGGCTTTTTTGACCTAAGTTTAATGATTGCGCTCAAACCAAATGTCCTAGAACGAAATTTTCAAATGTAACTACTAGAATGTGATACAATACACTATTGGGTGAAGTTTGGTTGACTTCTGCGCAGCGGTTTGGGAGTTAACATCAAAATTACATTTCTCGGCCATATCGCATAGATCTCACTGTGAAAAGGCTTAAATGGCTTTTTTGACCTAAGTTTGAGGATTGCGCTCAAACAAAATGTCCTAGAACAAAATTTTCAAATGTAACTACTAGATTGTGATACAATACACTATTGGGTGACGTTTGGTTGACTTCTGCGCAGCGGTTTGGGAGTTAACATCAAAATTACATTTCTCGGCCATATCGCATAGATCTCACTGTGAAAAGGCTTAAATGACTTTTTTAATTAAGTTTGATGATTGTGTTCAAACAAAATGTCCTAGAACAAAATTTTCAAATGTAACTACTAGATTGTGATACAATACACTATTGGGTGAAGTTTGGTTGACTTCTGCGCAGCGGTTTGGGAGTTAACATCAAAATTACATTTCTCGGCCATATCGCATAGATCTCACTGTGAAAAGGCTTAAATGGCTTTTTTGACCTAAGTTTGAGGATTGCGCTCAAATCAAATGTCCTAGAACCAAATTTCCACATGTAACTACTAGATTCTGATACAATACACTAATGGGTGAAGTTTGGTTTACTTCTGCGCAGCGGTTTGGGAGTTAACATCAAAATTACATTTCTCGGCCATATCGCATAGATCTCACTGTGAAAAGGCTTAAATGGCTTTTTTGACATAAGTTTAATAATTGCGCTCAAACCAAATGTCGTAGAACGAAATTTTCAAATGTAACTACTAGAATGTGATACAATACACTATTGGGTGAAGTTTGGTTGACTTCTGCGCAGTGGTTTGGGAGTTAACATCAAAATTACATTTCTCGGCCATATCGCATAGATCTCACTGTGAAAAGGCTTAAATGGCTTTTTTGACCTAAGTTTGAGGATTGCGCTCAAATCAAATGTCCTAGAACCAAATTTCCACATGTAACTACTAGATTGTGATACAATACACTAATGGGTGAAGTTTGGTTGACTTCTGCGCAGCGGTTTGGGAGTTAACATCAAAATTACATTTCTCGGCCATATCGCATAGATCTCACTGTGAAAAGGCTTAAATGACTTTTTTAATTAAGTTTGATGATTGCGTTCAAACAAAATGTCCTAGAACAAAATTTTCAAATGTAACTACTAGATTGTGATACAATACACTATTGGGTGAAGTTTGGTTGACTTCTGCGCAGCGGTTTGGGAGTTAACATCAAAATTACATTTCTCGGCCATATCGCATAGATCTCACTGTGAAAAGGCTTAAATGACTTTTTTAATTAAGTTTGATGATTGCGTTCAAACAAAATGTCCTAGAACAAAATTTTCAAATGTAACTACTAGATTGTGATACAATACACTATTGGGTGAAGTTTGGTTGACTTCTGCGCAGCGGTTTGGGAGTTAACATCAAAATTACATTTCTCGGCCATATCGCATAGATCTCACTGTGAAAAGGCTTAAATGGCTTTTTTGACCTAAGTTTGAGGATTTCGCTCAAATCAAATGTCCTAGAACCAAATTTCCACGTGTAACTACTAGATTGTGATACAATACACTAATGGGTGAAGTTTGGTTTACTTCTGCGCAGCGGTTTGGGAATTAACATCAAAATTACATTTCTCGGCCATATCGCATAGATCTCACTGTGAAAAGGCTTAAATGGCTTTTTTGACCTAAGTTTAATAATTGCGCTCAAACCAAATGTCCTAGAACCAAATTTCCACATGTAACTACTAGAATGTGATACAATACACTATTGGGTGAAGTTTGGCTGACTTCTGCGCAGCGGTTTGGGAGTTAACATCAAAATTACATTTCCTGGCCATATCGCATAGATCTCACTGTGAAAAGGCTTAAATGGCTTTTTTGACCTAAGTTTGAGGATTGCGCTCAAATCAAATGTCCTAGAACCAAATTTCCACATGCAACTACTAGATTGTGATACAATACACTAATGGGTGAAGTTTGGTTGACTTCTGCGCAGCGGTTTGGGAGTTAACATCAAAATTACATTTCTCGGCCATATCGCATAGATCTCACTGTGAAAAGGCTTAAATGACTTTTTTAATTAAGTTTGATGATTGCGCTCAAACAAAATGTCCTAGAACAAAATTTTCAAATGTAACTACTAGATTGTGATACAATACACTATTGGGTGAAGTTTGGTTGACTTCTGCGCAGCGGTTTGGGAGTTAACATCAAAATTACATTTCTCGGCCATATCGCATAGATCTCACTGTGAAAAGGCTTAAATGGCTTTTTTGACCTAAGTTTGAGGATTGCGCTCAAATCAAATGTCCTAGAACCAAATTTCCACATGTAACTACTAGATTGTGATACAATACACTAATGGGTGAAGTTTGGTTTACTTCTGCGCAGCGGTTTGGGAGTTAACATCAAAATTACATTTCTCGGCCATATCGCATAGATCTCACTGTGAAAAGGCTTAAATGGCTTTTTTGACCTAAGTTTAATAATTGCGCTCAAACCAAATGTCCTAGAACGAAATTTTCAAATGTAACTACTAGAATGTGATACAATACACTATTGGGTGTAGTTTGACTGACTTCTGCGCAGCGGTTTGGGAGTTAACATCAAAATTACATTTCCTGGCCATATCGCATAGATCTCACTGTGAAAAGGCTTAAATGGCTTTTTTGACCTAAGTTTGAGGATTGCGCTCAAATCAAATGTCCTAGAACCAAATTTCCACATGCAACTACTAGATTGTGATACAATACACTAATGGGTGAAGTTTGGTTGACTTCTGCGCAGCGGTTTGGGAGTTAACATCAAAATTACATTTCTCGGCCATATCGCATAGATCTCACTGTGAAAAGGCTTAAATGACTTTTTTAATTAAGTTTGATGATTTCGTTCAAACAAAATGTCCTAGAACAAAGTTTTCAAATGTAACTACTTGATTGTGATACAATACACTATTGGGTGAAGTTTGGTTGACTTCTGCGCAGCGGTTTGGGAGTTAACATCAAAATTACATTTCTCGGCCATATCGCATAGATCTCACTGTGAAAAGGCTTAAATGACTTTTTTAATTAAGTTTAATGATTGCGCTCAAACCAAATGTCCTAGAACGAAATTTTCAAATGTAACTACTAGAATGTGATACAATACACTATTGGGTGAAGTTTAGTTGACTTCTGCGCAGCGGTTTGGGAGTTAACATCAAAATTAGATTTCTCGGCCATATCGCATAGATCTCACTGTGAAAAGGCTTAAATGGCTTTTTTGACCTAAGTTTGAGGATTGCGCTCAAACAAAATGTCCTAGAACAAAATTTTCAAATGTAACTACTAGATTGTGATACAATACACTAATGGGTGAAGTTTGGTTGACTTCTGCGCAGCGGTTTGGGAGTTAACATCAAAATTACATTTCTCGGCCATATCGCATAGATCTCACTGTGAAAAGGCTTAAATGACTTTTTTAATTAAGTTTGATGATTGCGTTCAAACAAAATGTCCTAGAACAAAATTTTCAAATGTAACTACTAGATTGTGATACAATACACTATTGGGTGAAGTTTGGTTGACTTCTGCGCAACGGTTTGGGAGTTAACATCAAAATTACATTTCTCGGCCATATCGCATAGATCTCACTGTGAAAAGGCTTAAATGACTTTTTTAATTAAGTTTGATGATTGCGTTCAAACAAAATGTCCTAGAACAAAATTTTCAAATGTAACTACTAGATTGTGATACAATACACTATTGGGTGAAGTTTGGTTGACTTCTGCGCAGCGGTTTGGGAGTTAACATCAAAATTACATTTCTCGGCCATATCGCATAGATCTCACTGTGAAAAGGCTTAAATGGCTTTTTTGACCTAAGTTTGAGGATTGCGCTCAAATCAAATGTCCTAGAACCAAATTTCCACATGTAACTACTAGATTGTGATACAATACACTAATGGGTGAAGTTTGGTTGACTTCTGCGCAGCGGTTTGGGAGTTAACATCAAAATTACATTTCTCGGCCATATCGCATAGATCTCACTGTGAAAAGGCTTAAATGACTTTTTTAATTAAGTTTGATGATTGCGTTCAAACAAAATGTCCTAGAACAAAATTTTCAAATGTAACTACTAGATTGTGATACAATACACTATTGGGTGAAGTTTGGTTGACTTCTGCGCAGCGGTTTGGGAGTTAACATCAAAATTACATTTCTCGGCCATATCGCATAGATCTCACTGTGAAAAGGCTTAAATGACTTTTTTAATTAAGTTTGATGATTGCGTTCAAACAAAATGTCCTAGAACAAAATTTTCAAATGTAACTACTAGATTGTGATACAATACACTATTGGGTGAAGTTTGGTTGACTTCTGCGCAGCGGTTTGGGAGTTAACATCAAAATTACATTTCTCGGCCATATCGCATAGATCTCACTGTGAAAAGGCTTAAATGGCTTTTTTGACCTAAGTTTGAGGATTTCGCTCAAATCAAATGTCCTAGAACCAAATTTCCACATGTAACTACTAGATTGTGATACAATACACTAATGGGTGAAGTTTGGTTTACTTCTGCGCAGCGGTTTGGGAGTTAACATCAAAATTACATTTCTCGGCCATATCGCATAGATCTCACTGTGAAAAGGCTTAAATGGCTTTTTTGACCTAAGTTTAATAATTGCGCTCAAACCAAATGTCCTAGAACGAAATTTTCAAATGTAACTACTAGAATGTGATACAATACACTATTGGGTGAAGTTTGACTGACTTCTGCGCAGCGGTTTGGGAGTTAACATGAAAATTACATTTCCTGGCCATATCGCATAGATCTCACTGTGAAAAGGCTTAAATGGCTTTTTTGACCTAAGTTTAATGATTGCGCTCAAACCAAATGTCCTAGAACGAAATTTTCAAATGTAACTACTAGAATGTGATACAATACACTATTGGGTGAAGTTTGGTTGACTTCTGCGCAGCGGTTTGGGAGTTAACATCAAAATTACATTTCTCGGCCATATCGCATAGATCTCACTGTGAAAAGGCTTAAATGACTTTTTTAATTAAGTTTGATGATTTCGTTCAAACAAAATGTCCTAGAACAAAGTTTTCAAATGTAACTACTTGATTGTCATACAATACACTATTGGGTGAAGTTTGGTTGACTTCTGCGCAGCGGTTTGGGAGTTAACATCAAAATTACATTTCTCGGCCATATCGCATAGATCTCACTGTGAAAAGGCTTCAATGACTTTTTTAATTAAGTTTAATGATTGCGCTCAAACCAAATGTCCTAGAAAGAAATTTTCAAATGTAACTACTAGAATGTGATACAATACACTATTGGGTGAAGTTTAGTTGACTTCTGCGCAGCGGTTTGGGAGTTAACATCAAAATTACATTTCTCGGCCATATCGCATAGATCTCACTGTGAAAAGGCTTAAATGGCTTTTTTGACCTAAGTTTGAGGATTGCGCTCAAACAAAATGTCCTAGAACAAAATTTTCAAATGTAACTACTAGATTGTGATACAATACACTATTGGGTGAAGTTTGGTTTACTTCTGCGCAGCGGTTTGGGAGTTAACATCAAAATTACATTTCTCGGCCATATCGCATAGATCTCACTGTGAAAAGGCTTAAATGGCTTTTTTGACCTAAGTTTGAGGATTGCGCTCAAATCAAATGTCCTAGAACCAAATTTCCACATGTAACTACTAGATTGTGATACAATACACTATTGGGTGAAGTTTGGTTTACTTCTGCGCAGCGGTTTGGGAGTTAACATCAAAATTACATTTCTCGGCCATATCGCATAGATCTCACTGTGAAAAGGCTTAAATGGCTTTTTTGACCTAAGTTTGAGGATTGCGCTCAAATCAAATGTCCTAGAACCAAATTTCCACATGTAACTACTAGATTGTGATACAATACACTATTGGGTGAAGTTTGGTTGACTTCTGCGCAGCGGTTTGGGAGTTAACATCAAAATTACATTTCTCGGCCATATCGCATAGATCTCACTGTGAAAAGGCTTAAATGACTTTTTTAATTAAGTTTGATGATTGTGTTCAAACAAAATGTCCTAGAACAAAATTTTCAAATGTAACTACTAGATTGTGATACAATACACTATTGGGTGAAGTTTGGTTGACTTCTGCGCAGCGGTTTGGGAGTTAACATCAAAATTACATTTCTCGGCCATATCGCATAGATCTCACTGTGAAAAGGCTTAAATGGCTTTTTTGACCTAAGTTTGAGGATTGCGCTCAAATCAAATGTCCTAGAACCAAATTTCCACATGTAACTACTAGATTGTGATACAATACACTAATGGGTGAAGTTTGGTTTACTTCTGCGCAGCGGTTTGGGAGTTAACATCAAAATTACATTTCTCGGCCATATCGCATAGATCTCACTGTGAAAAGGCTTAAATGGCTTTTTTGACCTAAGTTTGAGGATTGCGCTCAAATCAAATGTCCTAGAACCAAATTTCCACATGTAACTACTAGATTGTGATACAATACACTATTGGGTGAAGTTTGGTTTACTTCTGCGCAGCGGTTTGGGAGTTAACATCAAAATTACATTTCTCGGCCATATCGCATAGATCTCACTGTGAAAAGGCTTAAATGGCTTTTTTGACCTAAGTTTAATGATTGCGCTCAAACCAAATGTCCTAGAACGAAATTTTCAAATGTAACTACTAGAATGTGATACAATACACTATTGGGTGAAGTTTGGTTGACTTCTGCGCAGCGGTTTGGGAGTTAACATCAAAATTACATTTCTCGGCCATATCGCATAGATCTCACTGTGAAAAGGCTTAAATGGCTTTTTTGACCTAAGTTTGAGGATTGCGCTCAAACAAAATGTCCTAGAACAAAATTTTCAAATGTAACTACTAGATTGTGATACAATACACTATTGGGTGACGTTTGGTTGACTTCTGCGCAGCGGTTTGGGAGTTAACATCAAAATTACATTTCTCGGCCATATCGCATAGATCTCAATGTGAAAAGGCTTAAATGACTTTTTTAATTAAGTTTGATGATTGTGTTCAAACAAAATGTCCTAGAACAAAATTTTCAAATGTAACTACTAGATTGTGATACAATACACTATTGGGTGAAGTTTGGTTGACTTCTGCGCAGCGGTTTGGGAGTTAACATCAAAATTACATTTCTCGGCCATATCGCATAGATCTCACTGTGAAAAGGCTTAAATGGCTTTTTTGACCTAAGTTTGAGGATTGCGCTCAAATCAAATGTCCTAGAGCCAAATTTCCACATGTAACTACTAGATTCTGATACAATACACTAATGGGTGAAGTTTGGTTTACTTCTGCGCAGCGGTTTGGGAGTTAACATCAAAATTACATTTCTCGGCCATATCGCATAGATCTCACTGTGAAAAGGCTTAAATGGCTTTTTTGACATAAGTTTAATAATTGCGCTCAAACCAAATGTCGTAGAACGAAATTTTCAAATGTAACTACTAGAATGTGATACAATACACTATTGGGTGAAGTTTGGTTGACTTCTGCGCAGTGGTTTGGGAGTTAACATCAAAATTACATTTCTCGGCCATATCGCATAGATCTCACTGTGAAAAGGCTTAAATGGCTTTTTTGACCTAAGTTTGAGGATTGCGCTCAAATCAAATGTCCTAGAACCAAATTTCCACATGTAACTACTAGATTGTGATACAATACACTAATGGGTGAAGTTTGGTTGACTTCTGCGCAGCGGTTTGGGAGTTAACATCAAAATTACATTTCTCGGCCATATCGCATAGATCTCACTGTGAAAAGGCTTAAATGACTTTTTTAATTAAGTTTGATGATTGCGTTCAAACAAAATGTCCTAGAACAAAATTTTCAAATGTAACTACTAGATTGTGATACAATACACTATTGGGTGAAGTTTGGTTGACTTCTGCGCAGCGGTTTGGGAGTTAACATCAAAATTACATTTCTCGGCCATATCGCATAGATCTCACTGTGAAAAGGCTTAAATGACTTTTTTAATTAAGTTTGATGATTGCGTTCAAACAAAATGTCCTAGAACAAAATTTTCAAATGTAACTACTAGATTGTGATACAATACACTATTGGGTGAAGTTTGGTTGACTTCTGCGCAGCGGTTTGGGAGTTAACATCAAAATTACATTTCTCGGCCATATCGCATAGATCTCACTGTGAAAAGGCTTAAATGGCTTTTTTGACCTAAGTTTGAGGATTTCGCTCAAATCAAATGTCCTAGAACCAAATTTCCACGTGTAACTACTAGATTGTGATACAATACACTAATGGGTGAAGTTTGGTTGACTTCTGCGCAGCGGTTTGGGAATTAACATCAAAATTACATTTCTCGGCCATATCGCATAGATCTCACTGTGAAAAGGCTTAAATGGCTTTTTTGACCTAAGTTTGAGGATTGCGCTCAAATCAAATGTCCTAGAACCAAATTTCCACATGTAACTACTAGATTGTGATACAATACACTAATGGGTGAAGTTTGGTTTACTTCTGCGCAGCGGTTTGGGAGTTAACATCAAAATTACATTTCTCGGCCATATCGCATAGATCTCACTGTGAAAAGGCTTAAATGGCTTTTTTGACCTAAGTTTGAGGATTGCGCTCAAATCAAATGTCCTAGAACCAAATTTCCACATGTAACTACTAGATTGTGATACAATACACTATTGGGTGAAGTTTGGTTTACTTCTGCGCAGCGGTTTGGGAGTTAACATCAAAATTACATTTCTCGGCCATATCGCATAGATCTCACTGTGAAAAGGCTTAAATGGCTTTTTTGACCTAAGTTTAATGATTGCGCTCAAACCAAATGTCCTAGAACGAAATTTTCAAATGTAACTACTAGAATGTGATACAATACACTATTGGGTGAAGTTTGGTTGACTTCTGCGCAGCGGTTTGGGAGTTAACATCAAAATTACATTTCTCGGCCATATCGCATAGATCTCACTGTGAAAAGGCTTAAATGGCTTTTTTGACCTAAGTTTGAGGATTGCGCTCAAACAAAATGTCCTAGAACAAAATTTTCAAATGTAACTACTAGATTGTGATACAATACACTATTGGGTGACGTTTGGTTGACTTCTGCGCAGCGGTTTGGGAGTTAACATCAAAATTACATTTCTCGGCCATATCGCATAGATCTCAATGTGAAAAGGCTTAAATGACTTTTTTAATTAAGTTTGATGATTGTGTTCAAACAAAATGTCCTAGAACAAAATTTTCAAATGTAACTACTAGATTGTGATACAATACACTATTGGGTGAAGTTTGGTTGACTTCTGCGCAGCGGTTTGGGAGTTAACATCAAAATTACATTTCTCGGCCATATCGCATAGATCTCACTGTGAAAAGGCTTCAATGACTTTTTTAATTAAGTTTAATGATTGCGCTCAAACCAAATGTCCTAGAACGAAATTTTCAAATGTAACTACTAGAATGTGATACAATACACTATTGGGTGAAGTTTAGTTGACTTCTGCGCAGCGGTTTGGGAGTTAACATCAAAATTACATTTCTCGGCCATATCGCATAGATCTCACTGTGAAAAGGCTTAAATGGCTTTTTTGACCTAAGTTTGAGGATTGCGCTCAAATCAAATGTCCTAGAACCAAATTTCCACATGTAACTACTAGATTGTGATACAATACACTAATGGGTGAAGTTTGGTTGACTTCTGCGCAGCGGTTTGGGAGTTAACATCAAAATTACATTTCTCGGCCATATCGCATAGATCTCACTGTGAAAAGGCTTAAATGACTTTTTTAATTAAGTTTGATGATTGCGTTCAAACAAAATGTCCTAGAACAAAATTTTCAAATGTAACTACTAGATTGTGATACAATACACTATTGGGTGAAGTTTGGTTGACTTCTGCGCAGCGGTTTGGGAGTTAACATCAAAATTACATTTCTCGGCCATATCGCATAGATCTCACTGTGAAAAGGCTTAAATGACTTTTTTAATTAAGTTTGATGATTGCGTTCAAACAAAATGTCCTAGAACAAAATTTTCAAATGTAACTACTAGATTGTGATACAATACACTATTGGGTGAAGTTTGGTTGACTTCTGCGCAGCGGTTTGGGAGTTAACATCAAAATTACATTTCTCGGCCATATCGCATAGATCTCACTGTGAAAAGGCTTAAATGGCTTTTTTGACCTAAGTTTGAGGATTTCGCTCAAATCAAATGTCCTAGAACCAAATTTCCACATGTAACTACTAGATTGTGATACAATACACTAATGGGTGAAGTTTGGTTTACTTCTGCGCAGCGGTTTGGGAGTTAACATCAAAATTACATTTCTCGGCCATATCGCATAGATCTCACTGTGAAAAGGCTTAAATGGCTTTTTTGACCTAAGTTTAATAATTGCGCTCAAACCAAATGTCCTAGAACGAAATTTTCAAATGTAACTACTAGAATGTGATACAATACACTATTGGGTGAAGTTTGACTGACTTCTGCGCAGCGGTTTGGGAGTTAACATGAAAATTACATTTCCTGGCCATATCGCATAGATCTCACTGTGAAAAGGCTTAAATGGCTTTTTTGACCTAAGTTTAATGATTGCGCTCAAACCAAATGTCCTAGAACGAAATTTTCAAATGTAACTACTAGAATGTGATACAATACACTATTGGGTGAAGTTTGGTTGACTTCTGCGCAGCGGTTTGGGAGTTAACATCAAAATTACATTTCTCGGCCATATCGCATAGATCTCACTGTGAAAAGGCTTAAATGACTTTTTTAATTAAGTTTGATGATTTCGTTCAAACAAAATGTCCTAGAACAAAGTTTTCAAATGTAACTACTTGATTGTCATACAATACACTATTGGGTGAAGTTTGGTTGACTTCTGCGCAGCGGTTTGGGAGTTAACATCAAAATTACATTTCTCGGCCATATCGCATAGATCTCACTGTGAAAAGGCTTCAATGACTTTTTTAATTAAGTTTAATGATTGCGCTCAAACCAAATGTCCTAGAAAGAAATTTTCAAATGTAACTACTAGAATGTGATACAATACACTATTGGGTGAAGTTTAGTTGACTTCTGCGCAGCGGTTTGGGAGTTAACATCAAAATTACATTTCTCGGCCATATCGCATAGATCTCACTGTGAAAAGGCTTAAATGGCTTTTTTGACCTAAGTTTGAGGATTGCGCTCAAACAAAATGTCCTAGAACAAAATTTTCAAATGTAACTACTAGATTGTGATACAATACACTATTGGGTGAAGTTTGGTTTACTTCTGCGCAGCGGTTTGGGAGTTAACATCAAAATTACATTTCTCGGCCATATCGCATAGATCTCACTGTGAAAAGGCTTAAATGGCTTTTTTGACCTAAGTTTGAGGATTGCGCTCAAATCAAATGTCCTAGAACCAAATTTCCACATGTAACTACTAGATTGTGATACAATACACTATTGGGTGAAGTTTGGTTTACTTCTGCGCAGCGGTTTGGGAGTTAACATCAAAATTACATTTCTCGGCCATATCGCATAGATCTCACTGTGAAAAGGCTTAAATGGCTTTTTTGACCTAAGTTTGAGGATTGCGCTCAAATCAAATGTCCTAGAACCAAATTTCCACATGTAACTACTAGATTGTGATACAATACACTATTGGGTGAAGTTTGGTTGACTTCTGCGCAGCGGTTTGGGAGTTAACATCAAAATTACATTTCTCGGCCATATCGCATAGATCTCACTGTGAAAAGGCTTAAATGACTTTTTTAATTAAGTTTGATGATTGTGTTCAAACAAAATGTCCTAGAACAAAATTTTCAAATGTAACTACTAGATTGTGATACAATACACTATTGGGTGAAGTTTGGTTGACTTCTGCGCAGCGGTTTGGGAGTTAACATCAAAATTACATTTCTCGGCCATATCGCATAGATCTCACTGTGAAAAGGCTTAAATGGCTTTTTTGACCTAAGTTTGAGGATTGCGCTCAAATCAAATGTCCTAGAACCAAATTTCCACATGTAACTACTAGATTGTGATACAATACACTAATGGGTGAAGTTTGGTTTACTTCTGCGCAGCGGTTTGGGAGTTAACATCAAAATTACATTTCTCGGCCATATCGCATAGATCTCACTGTGAAAAGGCTTAAATGGCTTTTTTGACCTAAGTTTGAGGATTGCGCTCAAATCAAATGTCCTAGAACCAAATTTCCACATGTAACTACTAGATTGTGATACAATACACTATTGGGTGAAGTTTGGTTTACTTCTGCGCAGCGGTTTGGGAGTTAACATCAAAATTACATTTCTCGGCCATATCGCATAGATCTCACTGTGAAAAGGCTTAAATGGCTTTTTTGACCTAAGTTTAATGATTGCGCTCAAACCAAATGTCCTAGAACGAAATTTTCAAATGTAACTACTAGAATGTGATACAATACACTATTGGGTGAAGTTTGGTTGACTTCTGCGCAGCGGTTTGGGAGTTAACATCAAAATTACATTTCTCGGCCATATCGCATAGATCTCACTGTGAAAAGGCTTAAATGGCTTTTTTGACCTAAGTTTGAGGATTGCGCTCAAACAAAATGTCCTAGAACAAAATTTTCAAATGTAACTACTAGATTGTGATACAATACACTATTGGGTGACGTTTGGTTGACTTCTGCGCAGCGGTTTGGGAGTTAACATCAAAATTACATTTCTCGGCCATATCGCATAGATCTCAATGTGAAAAGGCTTAAATGACTTTTTTAATTAAGTTTGATGATTGTGTTCAAACAAAATGTCCTAGAACAAAATTTTCAAATGTAACTACTAGATTGTGATACAATACACTATTGGGTGAAGTTTGGTTGACTTCTGCGCAGCGGTTTGGGAGTTAACATCAAAATTACATTTCTCGGCCATATCGCATAGATCTCACTGTGAAAAGGCTTAAATGGCTTTTTTGACCTAAGTTTGAGGATTGCGCTCAAATCAAATGTCCTAGAGCCAAATTTCCACATGTAACTACTAGATTCTGATACAATACACTAATGGGTGAAGTTTGGTTTACTTCTGCGCAGCGGTTTGGGAGTTAACATCAAAATTACATTTCTCGGCCATATCGCATAGATCTCACTGTGAAAAGGCTTAAATGGCTTTTTTGACATAAGTTTAATAATTGCGCTCAAACCAAATGTCGTAGAACGAAATTTTCAAATGTAACTACTAGAATGTGATACAATACACTATTGGGTGAAGTTTGGTTGACTTCTGCGCAGTGGTTTGGGAGTTAACATCAAAATTACATTTCTCGGCCATATCGCATAGATCTCACTGTGAAAAGGCTTAAATGGCTTTTTTGACCTAAGTTTGAGGATTGCGCTCAAATCAAATGTCCTAGAACCAAATTTCCACATGTAACTACTAGATTGTGATACAATACACTAATGGGTGAAGTTTGGTTGACTTCTGCGCAGCGGTTTGGGAGTTAACATCAAAATTACATTTCTCGGCCATATCGCATAGATCTCACTGTGAAAAGGCTTAAATGACTTTTTTAATTAAGTTTGATGATTGCGTTCAAACAAAATGTCCTAGAACAAAATTTTCAAATGTAACTACTAGATTGTGATACAATACACTATTGGGTGAAGTTTGGTTGACTTCTGCGCAGCGGTTTGGGAGTTAACATCAAAATTACATTTCTCGGCCATATCGCATAGATCTCACTGTGAAAAGGCTTAAATGACTTTTTTAATTAAGTTTGATGATTGCGTTCAAACAAAATGTCCTAGAACAAAATTTTCAAATGTAACTACTAGATTGTGATACAATACACTATTGGGTGAAGTTTGGTTGACTTCTGCGCAGCGGTTTGGGAGTTAACATCAAAATTACATTTCTCGGCCATATCGCATAGATCTCACTGTGAAAAGGCTTAAATGGCTTTTTTGACCTAAGTTTGAGGATTTCGCTCAAATCAAATGTCCTAGAACCAAATTTCCACGTGTAACTACTAGATTGTGATACAATACACTAATGGGTGAAGTTTGGTTGACTTCTGCGCAGCGGTTTGGGAATTAACATCAAAATTACATTTCTCGGCCATATCGCATAGATCTCACTGTGAAAAGGCTTAAATGGCTTTTTTGACCTAAGTTTGAGGATTGCGCTCAAATCAAATGTCCTAGAACCAAATTTCCACATGTAACTACTAGATTGTGATACAATACACTAATGGGTGAAGTTTGGTTTACTTCTGCGCAGCGGTTTGGGAGTTAACATCAAAATTACATTTCTCGGCCATATCGCATAGATCTCACTGTGAAAAGGCTTAAATGGCTTTTTTGACCTAAGTTTGAGGATTGCGCTCAAATCAAATGTCCTAGAACCAAATTTCCACATGTAACTACTAGATTGTGATACAATACACTATTGGGTGAAGTTTGGTTTACTTCTGCGCAGCGGTTTGGGAGTTAACATCAAAATTACATTTCTCGGCCATATCGCATAGATCTCACTGTGAAAAGGCTTAAATGGCTTTTTTGACCTAAGTTTAATGATTGCGCTCAAACCAAATGTCCTAGAACGAAATTTTCAAATGTAACTACTAGAATGTGATACAATACACTATTGGGTGAAGTTTGGTTGACTTCTGCGCAGCGGTTTGGGAGTTAACATCAAAATTACATTTCTCGGCCATATCGCATAGATCTCACTGTGAAAAGGCTTAAATGGCTTTTTTGACCTAAGTTTGAGGATTGCGCTCAAACAAAATGTCCTAGAACAAAATTTTCAAATGTAACTACTAGATTGTGATACAATACACTATTGGGTGACGTTTGGTTGACTTCTGCGCAGCGGTTTGGGAGTTAACATCAAAATTACATTTCTCGGCCATATCGCATAGATCTCAATGTGAAAAGGCTTAAATGACTTTTTTAATTAAGTTTGATGATTGTGTTCAAACAAAATGTCCTAGAACAAAATTTTCAAATGTAACTACTAGATTGTGATACAATACACTATTGGGTGAAGTTTGGTTGACTTCTGCGCAGCGGTTTGGGAGTTAACATCAAAATTACATTTCTCGGCCATATCGCATAGATCTCACTGTGAAAAGGCTTAAATGGCTTTTTTGACCTAAGTTTGAGGATTGCGCTCAAATCAAATGTCCTAGAGCCAAATTTCCACATGTAACTACTAGATTCTGATACAATACACTAATGGGTGAAGTTTGGTTTACTTCTGCGCAGCGGTTTGGGAGTTAACATCAAAATTACATTTCTCGGCCATATCGCATAGATCTCACTGTGAAAAGGCTTAAATGGCTTTTTTGACATAAGTTTAATAATTGCGCTCAAACCAAATGTCGTAGAACGAAATTTTCAAATGTAACTACTAGAATGTGATACAATACACTATTGGGTGAAGTTTGGTTGACTTCTGCGCAGTGGTTTGGGAGTTAACATCAAAATTACATTTCTCGGCCATATCGCATAGATCTCACTGTGAAAAGGCTTAAATGGCTTTTTTGACCTAAGTTTGAGGATTGCGCTCAAATCAAATGTCCTAGAACCAAATTTCCACATGTAACTACTAGATTGTGATACAATACACTAATGGGTGAAGTTTGGTTGACTTCTGCGCAGCGGTTTGGGAGTTAACATCAAAATTACATTTCTCGGCCATATCGCATAGATCTCACTGTGAAAAGGCTTAAATGACTTTTTTAATTAAGTTTGATGATTGCGTTCAAACAAAATGTCCTAGAACAAAATTTTCAAATGTAACTACTAGATTGTGATACAATACACTATTGGGTGAAGTTTGGTTGACTTCTGCGCAGCGGTTTGGGAGTTAACATCAAAATTACATTTCTCGGCCATATCGCATAGATCTCACTGTGAAAAGGCTTAAATGACTTTTTTAATTAAGTTTGATGATTGCGTTCAAACAAAATGTCCTAGAACAAAATTTTCAAATGTAACTACTAGATTGTGATACAATACACTATTGGGTGAAGTTTGGTTGACTTCTGCGCAGCGGTTTGGGAGTTAACATCAAAATTACATTTCTCGGCCATATCGCATAGATCTCACTGTGAAAAGGCTTAAATGGCTTTTTTGACCTAAGTTTGAGGATTTCGCTCAAATCAAATGTCCTAGAACCAAATTTCCACGTGTAACTACTAGATTGTGATACAATACACTAATGGGTGAAGTTTGGTTTACTTCTGCGCAGCGGTTTGGGAATTAACATCAAAATTACATTTCTCGGCCATATCGCATAGATCTCACTGTGAAAAGGCTTAAATGGCTTTTTTGACCTAAGTTTAATAATTGCGCTCAAACCAAATGTCCTAGAACCAAATTTCCACATGTAACTACTAGAATGTGATACAATACACTATTGGGTGAAGTTTGGCTGACTTCTGCGCAGCGGTTTGGGAGTTAACATCAAAATTACATTTCCTGGCCATATCGCATAGATCTCACTGTGAAAAGGCTTAAATGGCTTTTTTGACCTAAGTTTGAGGATTGCGCTCAAATCAAATGTCCTAGAACCAAATTTCCACATGCAACTACTAGATTGTGATACAATACACTAATGGGTGAAGTTTGGTTGACTTCTGCGCAGCGGTTTGGGAGTTAACATCAAAATTACATTTCTCGGCCATATCGCATAGATCTCACTGTGAAAAGGCTTAAATGACTTTTTTAATTAAGTTTGATGATTGCGCTCAAACAAAATGTCCTAGAACAAAATTTTCAAATGTAACTACTAGATTGTGATACAATACACTATTGGGTGAAGTTTGGTTGACTTCTGCGCAGCGGTTTGGGAGTTAACATCAAAATTACATTTCTCGGCCATATCGCATAGATCTCACTGTGAAAAGGCTTAAATGGCTTTTTTGACCTAAGTTTGAGGATTGCGCTCAAATCAAATGTCCTAGAACCAAATTTCCACATGTAACTACTAGATTGTGATACAATACACTAATGGGTGAAGTTTGGTTTACTTCTGCGCAGCGGTTTGGGAGTTAACATCAAAATTACATTTCTCGGCCATATCGCATAGATCTCACTGTGAAAAGGCTTAAATGGCTTTTTTGACCTAAGTTTGAGGATTGCGCTCAAATCAAATGTCCTAGAACCAAATTTCCACATGTAACTACTAGATTGTGATACAATACACTATTGGGTGAAGTTTGGTTTACTTCTGCGCAGCGGTTTGGGAGTTAACATCAAAATTACATTTCTCGGCCATATCGCATAGATCTCACTGTGAAAAGGCTTAAATGGCTTTTTTGACCTAAGTTTAATGATTGCGCTCAAACCAAATGTCCTAGAACGAAATTTTCAAATGTAACTACTAGAATGTGATACAATACACTATTGGGTGAAGTTTGGTTGACTTCTGCGCAGCGGTTTGGGAGTTAACATCAAAATTACATTTCTCGGCCATATCGCATAGATCTCACTGTGAAAAGGCTTAAATGGCTTTTTTGACCTAAGTTTGAGGATTGCGCTCAAACAAAATGTCCTAGAACAAAATTTTCAAATGTAACTACTAGATTGTGATACAATACACTATTGGGTGACGTTTGGTTGACTTCTGCGCAGCGGTTTGGGAGTTAACATCAAAATTACATTTCTCGGCCATATCGCATAGATCTCACTGTGAAAAGGCTTAAATGACTTTTTTAATTAAGTTTGATGATTGTGTTCAAACAAAATGTCCTAGAACAAAATTTTCAAATGTAACTACTAGATTGTGATACAATACACTATTGGGTGAAGTTTGGTTGACTTTTGCGCAGCGGTTTGGGAGTTAACATCAAAATTACATTTCTCGGCCATATCGCATAGATCTCACTGTGAAAAGGCTTAAATGGCTTTTTTGACCTAAGTTTGAGGATTGCGCTCAAATCAAATGTCCTAGAACCAAATTTCCACATGTAACTACTAGATTCTGATACAATACACTAATGGGTGAAGTTTGGTTTACTTCTGCGCAGCGGTTTGGGAGTTAACATCAAAATTACATTTCTCGGCCATATCGCATAGATCTCACTGTGAAAAGGCTTAAATGGCTTTTTTGACATAAGTTTAATAATTGCGCTCAAACCAAATGTCGTAGAACGAAATTTTCAAATGTAACTACTAGAATGTGATACAATACACTATTGGGTGAAGTTTGGTTGACTTCTGCGCAGTGGTTTGGGAGTTAACATCAAAATTACATTTCTCGGCCATATCGCATAGATCTCACTGTGAAAAGGCTTAAATGGCTTTTTTGACCTAAGTTTGAGGATTGCGCTCAAATCAAATGTCCTAGAACCAAATTTCCACATGCAACTACTAGATTGTGATACAATACACTAATGGGTGAAGTTTGGTTGACTTCTGCGCAGCGGTTTGGGAGTTAACATCAAAATTACATTTCTCGGCCATATCGCATAGATCTCACTGTGAAAAGGCTTAAATGACTTTTTTAATTAAGTTTGATGATTGCGCTCAAACAAAATGTCCTAGAACAAAATTTTCAAATGTAACTACTAGATTGTGATACAATACACTATTGGGTGAAGTTTGGTTGACTTCTGCGCAGCGGTTTGGGAGTTAACATCAAAATTACATTTCTCGGCCATATCGCATAGATCTCACTGTGAAAAGGCTTAAATGGCTTTTTTGACCTAAGTTTGAGGATTGCGCTCAAATCAAATGTCCTAGAACCAAATTTCCACATGTAACTACTAGATTGTGATACAATACACTAATGGGTGAAGTTTGGTTTACTTCTGCGCAGCGGTTTGGGAGTTAACATCAAAATTACATTTCTCGGCCATATCGCATAGATCTCACTGTGAAAAGGCTTAAATGGCTTTTTTGACCTAAGTTTAATAATTGCGCTCAAACCAAATGTCCTAGAACGAAATTTTCAAATGTAACTACTAGAATGTGATACAATACACTATTGGGTGAAGTTTGACTGACTTCTGCGCAGCGGTTTGGGAGTTAACATCAAAATTACATTTCCTGGCCATATCGCATAGATCTCACTGTGAAAAGGCTTAAATGGCTTTTTTGACCTAAGTTTGAGGATTGCGCTCAAATCAAATGTCCTAGAACCAAATTTCCACATGCAACTACTAGATTGTGATACAATACACTAATGGGTGAAGTTTGGTTGACTTCTGCGCAGCGGTTTGGGAGTTAACATCAAAATTACATTTCTCGGCCATATCGCATAGATCTCACTGTGAAAAGGCTTAAATGACTTTTTTAATTAAGTTTAATGATTGCGCTCAAACCAAATGTCCTAGAACGAAATTTTCAAATGTAACTACTAGAATGTGATACAATACACTATTGGGTGAAGTTTAGTTGACTTCTGCGCAGCGGTTTGGGAGTTAACATCAAAATTACATTTCTCGGCCATATCGCATAGATCTCACTGTGAAAAGGCTTAAATGGCTTTTTTGACCTAAGTTTAATGATTGCGCTCAAACCAAATGTCCTAGAACGAAATTTTCAAATGTAACTACTAGAATGTGATACAATACACTATTGGGTGAAGTTTGGTTGACTTCTGCGCAGCGGTTTGGGAGTTAACATCAAAATTACATTTCTCGGCCATATCGCATAGATCTCACTGTGAAAAGGCTTAAATGACTTTTTTAATTAAGTTTGATGATTTCGTTCAAACAAAATGTCCTAGAACAAAGTTTTCAAATGTAACTACTTGATTGTGATACAATACACTATTGGGTGAAGTTTGGTTGACTTCTGCGCAGCGGTTTGGGAGTTAACATCAAAATTACATTTCTCGGCCATATCGCATAGATCTCACTGTGAAAAGGCTTAAATGACTTTTTTAATTAAGTTTAATGATTGCGCTCAAACCAAATGTCCTAGAACGAAATTTTCAAATGTAACTACTAGAATGTGATACAATACACTATTGGGTGAAGTTTAGTTGACTTCTGCGCAGCGGTTTGGGAGTTAACATCAAAATTACATTTCTCGGCCATATCGCATAGATCTCACTGTGAAAAGGCTTAAATGGCTTTTTTGACCTAAGTTTGAGGATTGCGCTCAAACAAAATGTCCTAGAACAAAATTTTCAAATGTAACTACTAGATTGTGATACAATACACTAATGGGTGAAGTTTGGTTGACTTCTGCGCAGCGGTTTGGGAGTTAACATCAAAATTACATTTCTCGGCCATATCGCATAGATCTCACTGTGAAAAGGCTTAAATGACTTTTTTAATTAAGTTTGATGATTGCGTTCAAACAAAATGTCCTAGAACAAAATTTTCAAATGTAACTACTAGATTGTGATACAATACACTATTGGGTGAAGTTTGGTTGACTTCTGCGCAGCGGTTTGGGAGTTAACATCAAAATTACATTTCTCGGCCATATCGCATAGATCTCACTGTGAAAAGGCTTAAATGACTTTTTTAATTAAGTTTGATGATTGCGTTCAAACAAAATGTCCTAGAACAAAATTTTCAAATGTAACTACTAGATTGTGATACAATACACTATTGGGTGAAGTTTGGTTGACTTCTGCGCAGCGGTTTGGGAGTTAACATCAAAATTACATTTCTCGGCCATATCGCATAGATCTCACTGTGAAAAGGCTTAAATGGCTTTTTTGACCTAAGTTTGAGGATTGCGCTCAAATCAAATGTCCTAGAACCAAATTTCCACATGTAACTACTAGATTGTGATACAATACACTAATGGGTGAAGTTTGGTTGACTTCTGCGCAGCGGTTTGGGAGTTAACATCAAAATTACATTTCTCGGCCATATCGCATAGATCTCACTGTGAAAAGGCTTAAATGACTTTTTTAATTAAGTTTGATGATTGCGTTCAAACAAAATGTCCTAGAACAAAATTTTCAAATGTAACTACTAGATTGTGATACAATACACTATTGGGTGAAGTTTGGTTGACTTCTGCGCAGCGGTTTGGGAGTTAACATCAAAATTACATTTCTCGGCCATATCGCATAGATCTCACTGTGAAAAGGCTTAAATGACTTTTTTAATTAAGTTTGATGATTGCGTTCAAACAAAATGTCCTAGAACAAAATTTTCAAATGTAACTACTAGATTGTGATACAATACACTATTGGGTGAAGTTTGGTTGACTTCTGCGCAGCGGTTTGGGAGTTAACATCAAAATTACATTTCTCGGCCATATCGCATAGATCTCACTGTGAAAAGGCTTAAATGGCTTTTTTGACCTAAGTTTGAGGATTTCGCTCAAATCAAATGTCCTAGAACCAAATTTCCACATGTAACTACTAGATTGTGATACAATACACTAATGGGTGAAGTTTGGTTTACTTCTGCGCAGCGGTTTGGGAGTTAACATCAAAATTACATTTCTCGGCCATATCGCATAGATCTCACTGTGAAAAGGCTTAAATGGCTTTTTTGACCTAAGTTTAATAATTGCGCTCAAACCAAATGTCCTAGAACGAAATTTTCAAATGTAACTACTAGAATGTGATACAATACACTATTGGGTGAAGTTTGACTGACTTCTGCGCAGCGGTTTGGGAGTTAACATGAAAATTACATTTCCTGGCCATATCGCATAGATCTCACTGTGAAAAGGCTTAAATGGCTTTTTTGACCTAAGTTTAATGATTGCGCTCAAACCAAATGTCCTAGAACGAAATTTTCAAATGTAACTACTAGAATGTGATACAATACACTATTGGGTGAAGTTTGGTTGACTTCTGCGCAGCGGTTTGGGAGTTAACATCAAAATTACATTTCTCGGCCATATCGCATAGATCTCACTGTGAAAAGGCTTAAATGACTTTTTTAATTAAGTTTGATGATTTCGTTCAAACAAAATGTCCTAGAACAAAGTTTTCAAATGTAACTACTTGATTGTGATACAATACACTATTGGGTGAATTTTGGTTGACTTCTGCGCAGCGGTTTGGGAGTTAACATCAAAATTACATTTCTCGGCCATATCGCATAGATCTCACTGTGAAAAGGCTTCAATGACTTTTTTAATTAAGTTTAATGATTGCGCTCAAACCAAATGTCCTAGAACGAAATTTTCAAATGTAACTACTAGAATGTGATACAATACACTATTGGGTGAAGTTTAGTTGACTTCTGCGCAGCGGTTTGGGAGTTAACATCAAAATTACATTTCTCGGCCATATCGCATAGATCTCACTGTGAAAAGGCTTAAATGGCTTTTTTGACCTAAGTTTGAGGATTGCGCTCAAACAAAATGTCCTAGAACAAAATTTTCAAATGTAACTACTAGATTGTGATACAATACACGATTGGGTGAAGTTTGGTTGACTTCTGCGCAGCGGTTTGGGAGTTAACATCAAAATTACATTTCTCGGCCATATCGCATAGATCTCACTGTGAAAAGGCTTAAATGACTTTTTTAATTAAGTTTGATGATTGTGTTCAAACAAAATGTCCTAGAACAAAATTTTCAAATGTAACTACTAGATTGTGATACAATACACTATTGGGTGAAGTTTGGTTGACTTCTGCGCAGCGGTTTGGGAGTTAACATCAAAATTACATTTCTCGGCCATATCGCATAGATCTCACTGTGAAAAGGCTTAAATGGCTTTTTTGACCTAAGTTTGAGGATTGCGCTCAAATCAAATGTCCTAGAACCAAATTTCCACATGTAACTACTAGATTGTGATACAATACACTAATGGGTGAAGTTTGGTTTACTTCTGCGCAGCGGTTTGGGAGTTAACATCAAAATTACATTTCTCGGCCATATCGCATAGATCTCACTGTGAAAAGTCTTAAATGGCTTTTTTGACCTAAGTTTGAGGATTGCGCTCAAATCAAATGTCCTAGAACCAAATTTCCACATGTAACTACAAGATTGTGATACAATACACTATTGGGTGAAGTTTGGTTTACTTCTGCGCAGCGGTTTGGGAGTTAACATCAAAATTACATTTCTCGGCCATATCGCATAGATCTCACTGTGAAAAGGCTTAAATGGCTTTTTTGACCTAAGTTTGAGGATTGCGCTCAAATCAAATGTCCTAGAACCAAATTTCCACATGTAACTACTAGATTGTGATACAATACACTATTGGGTGAAGTTTGGTTGACTTCTGCGCAGCGGTTTGGGAGTTAACATCAAAATTACATTTCTCGGCCATATCGCATAGATCTCACTGTGAAAAGGCTTAAATGACTTTTTTAATTAAGTTTGATGATTGTGTTCAAACAAAATGTCCTAGAACAAAATTTTCAAATGTAACTACTAGATTGTGATACAATACACTATTGGGTGAAGTTTGGTTGACTTCTGCGCAGCGGTTTGGGAGTTAACATCAAAATTACATTTCTCGGCCATATCGCATAGATCTCACTGTGAAAAGGCTTAAATGGCTTTTTTGACCTAAGTTTGAGGATTGCGCTCAAATCAAATGTCCTAGAACCAAATTTCCACATGTAACTACTAGATTGTGATACAATACACTAATGGGTGAAGTTTGGTTTACTTCTGCGCAGCGGTTTGGGAGTTAACATCAAAATTACATTTCTCGGCCATATCGCATAGATCTCACTGTGAAAAGGCTTAAATGGCTTTTTTGACCTAAGTTTGAGGATTGCGCTCAAATCAAATGTCCTAGAACCAAATTTCCACATGTAACTACTAGATTGTGATACAATACACTATTGGGTGAAGTTTGGTTTACTTCTGCGCAGCGGTTTGGGAGTTAACATCAAAATTACATTTCTCGGCCATATCGCATAGATCTCACTGTGAAAAGGCTTAAATGGCTTTTTTGACCTAAGTTTAATGATTGCGCTCAAACCAAATGTCCTAGAACGAAATTTTCAAATGTAACTACTAGAATGTGATACAATACACTATTGGGTGAAGTTTGGTTGACTTCTGCGCAGCGGTTTGGGAGTTAACATCAAAATTACATTTCTCGGCCATATCGCATAGATCTCACTGTGAAAAGGCTTAAATGGCTTTTTTGACCTAAGTTTGAGGATTGCGCTCAAACAAAATGTCCTAGAACAAAATTTTCAAATGTAACTACTAGATTGTGATACAATACACTATTGGGTGAAGTTTGGTTGACTTCTGCGCAGCGGTTTGGGAGTTAACATCAAAATTACATTTCTCGGCCATATCGCATAGATCTCACTGTGAAAAGGCTTAAATGACTTTTTTAATTAAGTTTGATGATTGTGTTCAAACAAAATGTCCTAGAACAAAATTTTCAAATGTAACTACTAGATTGTGATACAATACACTA
The DNA here is from genome assembly GCF_030265065.1 of Corythoichthys intestinalis. Classification (NCBI taxonomy): domain Eukaryota; kingdom Metazoa; phylum Chordata; class Actinopteri; order Syngnathiformes; family Syngnathidae; genus Corythoichthys; species Corythoichthys intestinalis. The sequence goes on along the minus strand of NW_026651594.1, from coordinate 2,930,152 downwards.
TTGGGTGAAGTTTGGTTGACTTCTGCGCAGCGGTTTGGGAGTTAACATCAAAATTACATTTCTCGGCCATATCGCATAGATCTCACTGTGAAAAGGCTTAAATGGCTTTTTTGACCTAAGTTTGAGGATTGCGCTCAAATCAAATGTCCTAGAACCAAATTTCCACATGTAACTACTAGATTGTGATACAATACACTAATGGGTGAAGTTTGGTTTACTTCTGCGCAGCGGTTTGGGAGTTAACATCAAAATTACATTTCTCGGCCATATCGCATAGATCTCACTGTGAAAAGGCTTAAATGGCTTTTTTGACCTAAGTTTGAGGATTGCGCTCAAATCAAATGTCCTAGAACCAAATTTCCACATGTAACTACAAGATTGTGATACAATACACTATTGGGTGAAGTTTGGTTTACTTCTGCGCAGCGGTTTGGGAGTTAACATCAAAATTACATTTCTCGGCCATATCGCATAGATCTCACTGTGAAAAGGCTTAAATGGCTTTTTTGACCTAAGTTTGAGGATTGCGCTCAAATCAAATGTCCTAGAACCAAATTTCCACATGTAACTACTAGATTGTGATACAATACACTATTGGGTGAAGTTTGGTTGACTTCTGCGCAGCGGTTTGGGAGTTAACATCAAAATTACATTTCTCGGCCATATCGCATAGATCTCACTGTGAAAAGGCTTAAATGACTTTTTTAATTAAGTTTGATGATTGTGTTCAAACAAAATGTCCTAGAACAAAATTTTCAAATGTAACTACTAGATTGTGATACAATACACTATTGGGTGAAGTTTGGTTGACTTCTGCGCAGCGGTTTGGGAGTTAACATCAAAATTACATTTCTCGGCCATATCGCATAGATCTCACTGTGAAAAGGCTTAAATGGCTTTTTTGACCTAAGTTTGAGGATTGCGCTCAAATCAAATGTCCTAGAACCAAATTTCCACATGTAACTACTAGATTGTGATACAATACACTAATGGGTGAAGTTTGGTTTACTTCTGCGCAGCGGTTTGGGAGTTAACATCAAAATTACATTTCTCGGCCATATCGCATAGATCTCACTGTGAAAAGGCTTAAATGGCTTTTTTGACCTAAGTTTGAGGATTGCGCTCAAATCAAATGTCCTAGAACCAAATTTCCACATGTAACTACTAGATTGTGATACAATACACTATTGGGTGAAGTTTGGTTTACTTCTGCGCAGCGGTTTGGGAGTTAACATCAAAATTACATTTCTCGGCCATATCGCATAGATCTCACTGTGAAAAGGCTTAAATGGCTTTTTTGACCTAAGTTTAATGATTGCGCTCAAACCAAATGTCCTAGAACGAAATTTTCAAATGTAACTACTAGAATGTGATACAATACACTATTGGGTGAAGTTTGGTTGACTTCTGCGCAGCGGTTTGGGAGTTAACATCAAAATTACATTTCTCGGCCATATCGCATAGATCTCACTGTGAAAAGGCTTAAATGGCTTTTTTGACCTAAGTTTGAGGATTGCGCTCAAACAAAATGTCCTAGAACAAAATTTTCAAATGTAACTACTAGATTGTGATACAATACACTATTGGGTGAAGTTTGGTTGACTTCTGCGCAGCGGTTTGGGAGTTAACATCAAAATTACATTTCTCGGCCATATCGCATAGATCTCACTGTGAAAAGGCTTAAATGACTTTTTTAATTAAGTTTGATGATTGTGTTCAAACAAAATGTCCTAGAACAAAATTTTCAAATGTAACTACTAGATTGTGATACAATACACTATTGGGTGAAGTTTGGTTGACTTCTGCGCAGCGGTTTGGGAGTTAACATCAAAATTACATTTCTCGGCCATATCGCATAGATCTCACTGTGAAAAGGCTTAAATGGCTTTTTTGACCTAAGTTTGAGGATTGCGCTCAAATCAAATGTCCTAGAACCAAATTTCCACATGTAACTACTAGATTCTGATACAATACACTAATGGGTGAAGTTTGGTTTACTTCTGCGCAGCGGTTTGGGAGTTAACATCAAAATTACATTTCTCGGCCATATCGCATAGATCTCACTGTGAAAAGGCTTAAATGGCTTTTTTGACATAAGTTTAATAATTGCGCTCAAACCAAATGTCGTAGAACGAAATTTTCAAATGTAACTACTAGAATGTGATACAATACACTATTGGGTGAAGTTTGGTTGACTTCTGCGCAGTGGTTTGGGAGTTAACATCAAAATTACATTTCTCGGCCATATCGCATAGATCTCACTGTGAAAAGGCTTAAATGGCTTTTTTGACCTAAGTTTGAGGATTGCGCTCAAATCAAATGTCCTAGAACCAAATTTCCACATGTAACTACTAGATTGTGATACAATACACTAATGGGTGAAGTTTGGTTGACTTCTGCGCAGCGGTTTGGGAGTTAACATCAAAATTACATTTCTCGGCCATATCGCATAGATCTCACTGTGAAAAGGCTTAAATGACTTTTTTAATTAAGTTTGATGATTGCGTTCAAACAAAATGTCCTAGAACAAAATTTTCAAATGTAACTACTAGATTGTGATACAATACACTATTGGGTGAAGTTTGGTTGACTTCTGCGCAGCGGTTTGGGAGTTAACATCAAAATTACATTTCTCGGCCATATCGCATAGATCTCACTGTGAAAAGGCTTAAATGACTTTTTTAATTAAGTTTGATGATTGCGTTCAAACAAAATGTCCTAGAACAAAATTTTCAAATGTAACTACTAGATTGTGATACAATACACTATTGGGTGAAGTTTGGTTGACTTCTGCGCAGCGGTTTGGGAGTTAACATCAAAATTACATTTCTCGGCCATATCGCATAGATCTCACTGTGAAAAGGCTTAAATGGCTTTTTTGACCTAAGTTTGAGGATTGCGCTCAAATCAAATGTCCTAGAACCAAATTTCCACATGTAACTACTAGATTGTGATACAATACACTAATGGGTGAAGTTTGGTTTACTTCTGCGCAGCGGTTTGGGAGTTAACATCAAAATTACATTTCTCGGCCATATCGCATAGATCTCACTGTGAAAAGGCTTAAATGGCTTTTTTGACCTAAGTTTGAGGATTGCGCTCAAATCAAATGTCCTAGAACCAAATTTCCACATGTTACTACTAGATTGTGATACAATACACTATTGGGTGAAGTTTGGTTTACTTCTGCGCAGCGGTTTGGGAGTTAACATCAAAATTACATTTCTCGGCCATATCGCATAGATCTCACTGTGAAAAGGCTTAAATGGCTTTTTTGACCTAAGTTTAATGATTGCGCTCAAACCAAATGTCCTAGAACGAAATTTTCAAATGTAACTACTAGAATGTGATACAATACACTATTGGGTGAAGTTTGGTTGACTTCTGCGCAGCGGTTTGGGAGTTAACATCAAAATTACATTTCTCGGCCATATCGCATAGATCTCACTGTGAAAAGGCTTAAATGGCTTTTTTGACCTAAGTTTGAGGATTGCGCTCAAACAAAATGTCCTAGAACAAAATTTTCAAATGTAACTACTAGATTGTGATACAATACACTATTGGGTGAAGTTTGGTTGACTTCTGCGCAGCGGTATGGGAGTTAACATCAAAATTACATTTCTCGGCCATATCGCATAGATCTCACTGTGAAAAGGCTTAAATGACTTTTTTAATTAAGTTTGATGATTGTGTTCAAACAAAATGTCCTAGAACAAAATTTTCAAATGTAACTACTAGATTGTGATACAATACACTATTGGGTGAAGTTTGGTTGACTTCTGCGCAGCGGTTTGGGAGTTAACATCAAAATTACATTTCTCGGCCATATCGCATAGATCTCACTGTGAAAAGGCTTAAATGGCTTTTTTGACCTAAGTTTGAGGATTGCGCTCAAATCAAATGTCCTAGAACCAAATTTCCACATGTAACTACTAGATTCTGATACAATACACTAATGGGTGAAGTTTGGTTTACTTCTGCGCAGCGGTTTGGGAGTTAACATCAAAATTACATTTCTCGGCCATATCGCATAGATCTCACTGTGAAAAGGCTTAAATGGCTTTTTTGACATAAGTTTAATAATTGCGCTCAAACCAAATGTCGTAGAACGAAATTTTCAAATGTAACTACTAGAATGTGATACAATACACTATTGGGTGAAGTTTGGTTGACTTCTGCGCAGTGGTTTGGGAGTTAACATCAAAATTACATTTCTCGGCCATATCGCATAGATCTCACTGTGAAAAGGCTTAAATGGCTTTTTTGACCTAAGTTTGAGGATTGCGCTCAAATCAAATGTCCTAGAACCAAATTTCCACATGCAACTACTAGATTGTGATACAATACACTAATGGGTGAAGTTTGGTTGACTTCTGCGCAGCGGTTTGGGAGTTAACATCAAAATTACATTTCTCGGCCATATCGCATAGATCTCACTGTGAAAAGGCTTAAATGACTTTTTTAATTAAGTTTGATGATTGCGCTCAAACAAAATGTCCTAGAACAAAATTTTCAAATGTAACTACTAGATTGTGATACAATACACTATTGGGTGAAGTTTGGTTGACTTCTGCGCAGCGGTTTGGGAGTTAACATCAAAATTACATTTCTCGGCCATATCGCATAGATCTCACTGTGAAAAGGCTTAAATGGCTTTTTTGATCTAAGTTTGAGGATTGCGCTCAAATCAAATGTCCTAGAACCAAATTTCCACATGTAACTACTAGATTGTGATACAATACACTAATGGGTGAAGTTTGGTTTACTTCTGCGCAGCGGTTTGGGAGTGAACATCAAAATTACATTTCTCGGCCATATCGCATAGATCTCACTGTGAAAAGGCTTAAATGACTTTTTTAATTAAGTTTAATGATTGCGCTCTAACCAAATGTCCTAGAACGAAATTTTCAAATGTAACTACTAGAATGTGATACAATACACTATTGGGTGAAGTTTAGTTGACTTCTGCGCAGCGGTTTGGGAGTTAACATCAAAATTACATTTCTCGGCCATATCGCATAGATCTCACTGTAAAAAGGCTTAAATGGCTTTTTTGACCTAAGTTTAATGATTGCGCTCAAACCAAATGTTCTAGAACGAAATTTTCAAATGTAACTACTAGAATGTGATACAATACACTATTGGGTGAAGTTTGGTTGACTTCTGCGCAGCGGTTTGGGAGTTAACATCAAAATTACATTTCTCGGCCATATCGCATAGATCTCACTGTGAAAAGGCTTAAATGGCTTTTTTGACCTAAGTTTAATGATTGCGCTCAAACCAAATGTCCTAGAACGAAATTTTCAAATGTAACTACTAGAATGTGATACAATACACTATTGGGTGAAGTTTGGTTGACTTCTGCGCAGCGGTTTGGGAGTTAACATCAAAATTACATTTCTCGGCCATATCGCATAGATCTCACTGTGAAAAGGCTTAAATGGCTTTTTTGACCTAAGTTTGAGGATTGCGCTCAAACAAAATGTCCTAGAACAAAATTTTCAAATGTAACTACTAGATTGTGATACAATACACTATTGGGTGAAGTTTGGTTGACTTCTGCGCAGCGGTTTGGGAGTTAACATCAAAATTACATTTCTCGGCCATATCGCATAGATCTCACTGTGAAAAGGCTTAAATGGCTTTTTTGACCTAAGTTTAATAATTGCGCTCAAACCAAATGTCCTAGAACGAAATTTTCAAATGTAACTACTAGAATGTGATACAATACACTATTGGGTGAAGTTTGGCTGACTTCTGCGCAGCGGTTTGGGAGTTAACATCAAAATTACATTTCCTGGCCATATCGCATAGATCTCACTGTGAAAAGGCTTAAATGGCTTTTTTGACCTAAGTTTGAGGATTGCGCTCAAATCAAATGTCCTAGAACCAAATTTCCACATGCAACTACTAGATTGTGATACAATACACTAATGGGTGAAGTTTGGTTGACTTCTGCGCAGCGGTTTGGGAGTTAACATCAAAATTACATTTCTCGGCCATATCGCATAGATCTCACTGTGAAAAGGCTTAAATGACTTTTTTAATTAAGTTTAATGATTGCGCTCAAACCAAATGTCCTAGAACGAAATTTTCAAATGTAACTACTAGAATGTGATACAATACACTATTGGGTGAAGTTTAGTTGACTTCTGCGCAGCGGTTTGGGAGTTAACATCAAAATTACATTTCTCGGCCATATCGCATAGATCTCACTGTGAAAAGGCTTAAATGGCTTTTTTGACCTAAGTTTAATGATTGCGCTCAAACCAAATGTCCTAGAACGAAATTTTCAAATGTAACTACTAGAATGTGATACAATACACTATTGGGTGAAGTTTGGTTGACTTCTGCGCAGCGGTTTGGGAGTTAACATCAAAATTACATTTCTCGGCCATATCGCATAGATCTCACTGTGAAAAGGCTTAAATGACTTTTTTAATTAAGTTTGATGATTTCGTTCAAACAAAATGTCCTAGAACAAAGTTTTCAAATGTAACTACTTGATTGTGATACAATACACTATTGGGTGAAGTTTGGTTGACTTCTGCGCAGCGGTTTGGGAGTTAACATCAAAATTACATTTCTCGGCCATATCGCATAGATCTCACTGTGAAAAGGCTTAAATGACTTTTTTAATTAAGTTTGATGATTTCGTTCAAACAAAATGTCCTAGAACAAAGTTTTCAAATGTAACTACTTGATTGTGATACAATACACTATTGGGTGAAGTTTGGTTGACTTCTGCGCAGCGGTTTGGGAGTTAACATCAAAATTACATTTCTCGGCCATATCGCATATATCTCACTGTGAAAAGGCTTAAATGACTTTTTTAATTAAGTTTAATGATTGCGCTCAAACCAAATGTCCTAGAACGAAATTTTCAAATGTAAGTACTAGAATGTGATACAATACACTATTGGGTGAAGTTTAGTTGACTTCTGCGCACCGGTTTGGGAGTTAACATCAAAATTACATTTCTCGGCCATATCGCATAGATCTCACTGTAAAAAGGCTTAAATGGCTTTTTTGACCTAAGTTTAATGATTGCGCTCAAACCAAATGTTCTAGAACGAAATTTTCAAATGTAACTACTAGAATGTGATACAATACACTATTGGGTGAAGTTTGGTTGACTTCTGCGCAGCGGTTTGGGAGTTAACATCAAAATTACATTTCTCGGCCATATCGCATAGATCTCACTGTGAAAAGGCTTAAATGACTTTTTTAATTAAGTTTGATCATTGCGTTCAAACAAAATGTCCTAGAACAAAATTTTCAAATGTAACTACTAGATTGTGATACAATACACTATTGGGTGAAGTTTGGTTGACTTCTGCGCAGCGGTTTGGGAGTTAACATCAAAATTACATTTCTCGGCCATATCGCATAGATCTCACTGTGAAAAGGCTTAAATGGCTTTTTTGACCTAAGTTTAATAATTGCGCTCAAACCAAATGTCCTAGAACGAAATTTTCAAATGTAACTACTAGAATGTGATACAATACACTATTGGGTGAAGTTTGGCTGACTTCTGCGCAGCGGTTTGGGAGTTAACATCAAAATTACATTTCCTGGCCATATCGCATAGATCTCACTGTGAAAAGGCTTAAATGGCTTTTTTGACCTAAGTTTGAGGATTGCGCTCAAATCAAATGTCCTAGAACCAAATTTCCACATGCAACTACTAGATTGTGATACAATACACTAATGGGTGAAGTTTGGTTGACTTCTGCGCAGCGGTTTGGGAGTTAACATCAAAATTACATTTCTCGGCCATATCGCATAGATCTCACTGTGAAAAGGCTTAAATGACTTTTTTAATTAAGTTTGATGATTGCGTTCAAACAAAATGTCCTAGAACAAAATTTTCAAATGTAACTACTAGATTGTGATACAATACACTATTGGGTGAAGTTTGGTTGACTTCTGCGCAGCGGTTTGGGAGTTAACATCAAAATTACATTTCTCGGCCATATCGCATAGATCTCACTGTGAAAAGGCTTAAATGGCTTTTTTGACCTAAGTTTGAGGATTTCGCTCAAATCAAATGTCCTAGAACCAAATTTCCACATGTAACTACTAGATTGTGATACAATACACTAATGGGTGAAGTTTGGTTTACTTCTGCGCAGCGGTTTGGGAGTTAACATCAAAATTACATTTCTCGGCCATATCGCATAGATCTCACTGTGAAAAGGCTTAAATGGCTTTTTTGACCTAAGTTTAATAATTGCGCTCAAACCAAATGTCCTAGAACGAAATTTTCAAATGTAACTACTAGAATGTGATACAATACACAATTGGGTGAAGTTTGACTGACTTCTGCGCAGCGGTTTGGGAGTTAACATCAAAATTACATTTCCTGGCCATATCGCATAGATCTCACTGTGAAAAGGCTTAAATGGCTTTTTTGACCTAAGTTTGAGGATTGCGCTCAAATCAAATGTCCTAGAACCAAATTTCCACATGCAACTACTAGATTGTGATACAATACACTAATGGGTGAAGTTTGGTTGACTTCTGCGCAGCGGTTTGGGAGTTAACATCAAAATTACATTTCTCGGCCATATCGCATAGATCTCACTGTGAAAAGGCTTAAATGACTTTTTTAATTAAGTTTAATGATTGCGCTCAAACCAAATGTCCTAGAACGAAATTTTCAAATGTAACTACTAGAATGTGATACAATACACTATTGGGTGAAGTTTAGTTGACTTCTGCGCAGCGGTTTGGGAGTTAACATCAAAATTACATTTCTCGGCCATATCGCATAGATCTCACTGTGAAAAGGCTTAAATGGCTTTTTTGACCTAAGTTTAATGATTGCGCTCAAACCAAATGTCCTAGAACGAAATTTTCAAATGTAACTACTAGAATGTGATACAATACACTATTGGGTGAAGTTTGGTTGACTTCTGCGCAGCGGTTTGGGAGTTAACATCAAAATTACATTTCTCGGCCATATCGCATAGATCTCACTGTGAAAAGGCTTAAATGGCTTTTTTGACCTAAGTTTGAGGATTGCGCTCAAACAAAATGTCCTAGAACAAAATTTTCAAATGTAACTACTAGATTGTGATACAATACACTATTGGGTGAAGTTTGGTTGACTTCTGCGCAGCGGTTTGGGAGTTAACATCAAAATTACATTTCTCGGCCATATCGCATAGATCTCACTGTGAAAAGGCTTAAATGACTTTTTTAATTAAGTTTGATGATTGTGTTCAAACAAAATGTCCTAGAACAAAATTTTCAAATGTAACTACTAGATTGTGATACAATACACTATTGGGTGAAGTTTGGTTGACTTCTGCGCAGCGGTTTGGGAGTTAACATCAAAATTACATTTCTCGGCCATATCGCATAGATCTCACTGTGAAAAGGCTTGAATGGCTTTTTTGACCTAAGTTTGAGGATTGCGCTCAAATCAAATGTCCTAGAACCAAATTTCCACATGTAACTACTAGATTCTGATACAATACACTAATGGGTGAAGTTTGGTTTACTTCTGCGCAGCGGTTTGGGAGTTAACATCAAAATTACATTTCTCGGCCATATCGCATAGATCTCACTGTGAAAAGGCTTAAATGGCTTTTTTGACATAAGTTTAATAATTGCGCTCAAACCAAATGTCGTAGAACAAAATTTTCAAATGTAACTACTAGAATGTGATACAATACACTATTGGGTGAAGTTTGGTTGACTTCTGCGCAGTGGTTTGGGAGTTAACATCAAAATTACATTTCTCGGCCATATCGCATAGATCTCACTGTGAAAAGGCTTAAATGGCTTTTTTGACCTAAGTTTGAGGATTGCGCTCAAATCAAATGTCCTAGAACCAAATTTCCACATGTAACTACTAGATTGTGATACAATACACTAATGGGTGAAGTTTGGTTGACTTCTGCGCAGCGGTTTGGGAGTTAACATCAAAATTACATTTCTCGGCCATATCGCATAGATCTCACTGTGAAAAGGCTTAAATGACTTTTTTAATTAAGTTTGATGATTGCGTTCAAACAAAATGTCCTAGAACAAAATTTTCAAATGTAACTACTAGAATGTGATACAATACACTATTGGGTGAAGTTTAGTTGACTTCTGCGCAGCGGTTTGGGAGTTAACATCAAAATTACATTTCTCGGCCATATCGCATAGATCTCACTGTGAAAAGGCTTAAATGGCTTTTTTGACCTAAGTTTGAGGATTGCGCTCAAATCAAATGTCCTAGAACCAAATTTCCACATGTAACTACTAGATTGTGATACAATACACTAATGGGTGAAGTTTGGTTTACTTTTGCGCAGCGGTTTGGGAGTTAACATCAAAATTACATTTCTCGGCCATATCGCATAGATCTCACTGTGAAAAGGCTTAAATGGCTTTTTTGACCTAAGTTTAATAATTGCGCTCAAACCAAATGTCCTAGAACGAAATTTTCAAATGTAACTACTAGAATGTGATACAATACACAATTGGGTGAAGTTTGACTGACTTCTGCGCAGCGGTTTGGGAGTTAACATCAAAATTACATTTCCTGGCCATATCGCATAGATCTCACTGTGAAAAGGCTTAAATGGCTTTTTTGACCTAAGTTTGAGGATTGCGCTCAAATCAAATGTCCTAGAACCAAATTTCCACATGCAACTACTAGATTGTGATACAATACACTAATGGGTGAAGTTTGGTTTACTTCTGCGCAGCGGTTTGGGAGTTAACATCAAAATTACATTTCTCGGCCATATCGCATAGATCTCACTGTGAAAAGGCTTAAATGACTTTTTTAATTAAGTTTAATGATTTCGTTCAAACAAAATGTCCTAGAACAAAGTTTTCAAATGTAACTACTTGATTGTGATACAATACACTATTGGGTGAAGTTTGGTTGACTTCTGCGCAGCGGTTTGGGAGTTAACATCAAAATTACATTTCTCGGCCATATCGCATAGATCTCACTGTGAAAAGGCTTAAATGACTTTTTTAATTAAGTTTAATGATTGCGCTCAAACCAAATGTCCTAGAACGAAATTTTCAAATGTAACTACTAGAATGTGATACAATACACTATTGGGTGAAGTTTAGTTGACTTCTGCGCAGCGGTTTGGGAGTTAACATCAAAATTACATTTCTCGGCCATATCGCATAGATCTCACTGTGAAAAGGCTTAAATGGCTTTTTTGACCTAAGTTTGAGGATTGCGCTCAAACAAAATGTCCTAGAACAAAATTTTCAAATGTAACTACTAGATTGTGATACAATACACTATTGGGTGAAGTTTGGTTGACTTCTGCGCAGCGGTTTGGGAGTTAACATCAAAATTACATTTCTCGGCCATATCGCATAGATCTCACTGTGAAAAGGCTTAAATGGCTTTTTTGACCTAAGTTTGAGGATTGCGCTCAAATCAAATGTCCTAGAACCAAATTTCCACATGTAACTACTAGATTGTGATACAATACACTATTGGGTGAAGTTTGGTTTACTTCTGCGCAGCGGTTTGGGAGTTAACATCAAAATTACATTTCTCGGCCATATCGCATAGATCTCACTGTGAAAAGGCTTAAATGGCTTTTTTGACCTAAGTTTGAGGATTGCGCTCAAATCAAATGTCCTAGAACCAAATTTCCACATGTAACTACTAGATTCTGATACAATACACTAATGGGTGAAGTTTGGTTTACTTCTGCGCAGCGGTTTGGGAGTTAACATCAAAATTACATTTCTCGGCCATATCGCATAGATCTCACTGTGAAAAGGCTTAAATGGCTTTTTTGACATAAGTTTAATAATTGCGCTCAAACCAAATGTCGTAGAACGAAATTTTCAAATGTAACTACTAAAATGTGATACAATACACTATTGGGTGAAGTTTGGTTGACTTCTGCGCAGTGGTTTGGGAGTTAACATCAAAATTACATTTCTCGGCCATATCGCATAGATCTCACTGTGAAAAGGCTTAAATGGCTTTTTTGACCTAAGTTTGAGGATTGCGCTCAAATCAAATGTCCTAGAACCAAATTTCCACATGTAACTACTAGATTGTGATACAATACACTAATGGGTGAAGTTTGGTTGACTTCTGCGCAGCGGTTTGGGAGTTAACATCAAAATTACATTTCTCGGCCATATCGCATAGATCTCACTGTGAAAAGGCTTAAATGACTTTTTTAATTAAGTTTGATGATTGCGTTCAAACAAAATGTCCTAGAACAAAATTTTCAAATGTAACTACTAGAATGTGATACAATACACTATTGGGTGAAGTTTAGTTGACTTCTGCGCAGCGGTTTGGGAGTTAACATCAAATTACATTTCTCGGCCATATCGCATAGATCTCACTGTGAAAAGGCTTAAATGGCTTTTTTGACCTAAGTTTGAGGATTGCGCTCAAATCAAATGTCCTAGAACCAAATTTCCACATGTAACTACTAGATTGTGATACAATACACTAATGGGTGAAGTTTGGTTTACTTCTGCGCAGCGGTTTGGGAGTTAACATCAAAATTACATTTCTCGGCCATATCGCATAGATCTCACTGTGAAAAGGCTTAAATGGCTTTTTTGACCTAAGTTTAATAATTGCGCTCAAACCAAATGTCCTAGAACGAAATTTTCAAATGTAACTACTAGAATGTGATACAATACACAATTGGGTGAAGTTTGACTGACTTCTGCGCAGCGGTTTGGGAGTTAACATCAAAATTACATTTCCTGGCCATATCGCATAGATCTCACTGTGAAAAGGCTTAAATGGCTTTTTTGACCTAAGTTTGAGGATTGCGCTCAAATCAAATGTCCTAGAACCAAATTTCCACATGCAACTACTAGATTGTGATACAATACACTAATGGGTGAAGTTTGGTTGACTTCTGCGCAGCGGTTTGGGAGTTAACAAAATTACATTTCTCGGACATATCGCATAGATCTCACTGTGAAAAGGCTTAAATGACTTTTTTAATTAAGTTTAATGATTGCGCTCAAACCAAATGTCCTAGAACGAAATTTTCAAATGTAACTACTAGAATGTGATACAATACACTATTGGGTGAAATTTAGTTGACTTCTGCGCAGCGGTTTGGGAGTTAACATCAAAATTACATTTCTCGGCCATATCGCATAGATCTCACTGTGAAAAGGCTTAAATGACTTTTTTAATTAAGTTTGATGATTGCGCTCAAACAAAATGTCCTAGAACAAAATTTTCAAATGTAACTACTAGATTGTGATACAATACACTATTGGGTGAAGTTTGGTTGACTTCTGCGCAGCGGTTTGGGAGTTAACATCAAAATTACATTTCTCGGCCATATCGCATAGATCTCACTGTGAAAAGGCTTAAATGGCTTTTTTGACCTAAGTTTGAGGATTGCGCTCAAATCAAATGTCCTAGAACCAAATTTCCACATGTAACTACTAGATTGTGATACAATACACTAATGGGTGAAGTTTGGTTTACTTCTGCGCAGCGGTTTGGGAGTGAACATCAAAATTACATTTCTCGGCCATATCGCATAGATCTCACTGTGAAAAGGCTTAAATGACTTTTTTAATTAAGTTTAATGATTGCGCTCTAACCAAATGTCCTAGAACGAAAATTTCAAATGTAACTACTAGAATGTGATACAATACACTATTGGGTGAAGTTTAGTTGACTTCTGCGCAGCGGTTTGGGAGTTAACATCAAAATTACATTTCTCGGCCATATCGCATAGATCTCACTGTAAAAAGGCTTAAATGGCTTTTTTGACCTAAGTTTAATGATTGCGCTCAAACCAAATGTTCTAGAACGAAATTTTCAAATGTAACTACTAGAATGTGGTACAATACACTATTGGGTGAAGTTTGGTTGACTTCTGCGCAGCGGTTTGGGAGTTAACATCAAAATTACATTTCTCGGCCATATCGCATAGATCTCACTGTGAAAAGGCTTAAATGACTTTTTTAATTAAGTTTGATGATTGCGTTCAAACAAAATGTCCTAGAACAAAATTTTCAAATGTAACTACTAGATTGTGATACAATACACTATTGGGTGAAGTTTGGTTGACTTCTGCGCAGCGGTTTGGGAGTTAACATCAAAATTACATTTCTCGGCCATATCGCATAGATCTCACTGTGAAAAGGCTTAAATGGCTTTTTTGACCTCAGTTTGAGGATTGCGCTCAAATCAAATGTCCTAGAACCAAATTTCCACATGTAACTACTAGATTGTGATACAATACACTAATGGGTGAAGTTTGGTTTACTTCTGCGCAGCGGTTTGGGAGTTAACATCAAAATTACATTTCCCGGCCATATCGCATAGATCTCACTGTGAAAAGGCTTAAATGGCTTTTTTGACCTAAGTTTAATGATTGCGCTCAAACCAAATGTCCTAGAACGAAATTTTCAAATGTAACTACTAGAATGTGATACAATACACTATTGGGTGAAGTTTGGTTGACTTCTGCGCAGCGGTTTGGGAGTTAACATCAAAATTACATTTCTCGGCCATATCGCATAGATCTCACTGTGAAAAGGCTTAAATGGCTTTTTTGACCTAAGTTTGAGGATTGCGCTCAAACAAAATGTCCTAGAACAAAATTTTCAAATGTAACTACTAGATTGTGATACAATACACTATTGGGTGAAGTTTGGTTGACTTCTGCGCAGCGGTTTGGGAGTTAACATCAAAATTACATTTCTCGGCCATATCGCATAGATCTCACTGTGAAAAGGCTTAAATGGCTTTTTTGACCTAAGTTTAATAATTGCGCTCAAACCAAATGTCCTAGAACGAAATTTTCAAATGTAACTACTAGAATGTGATACAATACACTATTGGGTGAAGTTTGGCTGACTTCTGCGCAGCGGTTTGGGAGTTAACATCAAAATTACATTTCCTGGCCATATCGCATAGATCTCACTGTAAAAAGGCTTAAATGACTTTTTTAATTAAGTTTGATGATTGCGCTCAAACAAAATGTCCTAGAACAAAATTTTCAAATGTAACTACTAGATTGTGATACAATACACTATTGGGTGAAGTTTGGTTGACTTCTGCGCAGCGGTTTGGGAGTTAACATCAAAATTACATTTCTCGGCCATATCGCATAGATCTCACTGTGAAAAGGCTTAAATGGCTTTTTTGACCTAAGTTTGAGGATTGCGCTCAAATCAAATGTCCTAGAACCAAATTTCCACATGTAACTACTAGATTGTGATACAATACACTAATGGGTGAAGTTTGGTTGACTTCTGCGCAGCGGTTTGGGAGTTAACATCAAAATTACATTTCTCGGCCATATCGCATAGATCTCACTGTGAAAAGGCTTAAATGGCTTTTTTGACCTAAGTTTGAGGATTGCGCTCAAATCAAATGTCCTAGAACCAAATTTCCACATGTAACTACTAGATTGTGATACAATACACTAATGGGTGAAGTTTGGTTTACTTCTGCGCAGCGGTTTGGGAGTTAACATCAAAATTACATTTCTCGGCCATATCGCATAGATCTCACTGTGAAAAGGCTTAAATGGCTTTTTTGACCTAAGTTTGAGGATTGCGCTCAAACAAAATGTACTAGAACAAAATTTTCAAATGTAACTACTAGATTGTGATACAATACACTATTGGGTGAAGTTTGGTTGACTTCTGCGCAGCGGTTTGGGAGTTAACATCAAAATTACATTTCTCGGCCATATCGCATAGATCTCACTGTGAAAAGGCTTAAATGACTTTTTTAATTAAGTTTGATGATTGCGTTCAAACAAAATGTCCTAGAACAAAATTTTCAAATGTAACTACTAGATTGTGATACAATACACTATTGGGTGAAGTTTGGTTGACTTCTGCGCAGCGGTTTGGGAGTTAACATCAAAATTACATTTCTCGGCCATATCGCATAGATCTCACTGTGAAAAGGCTTAAATGGCTTTTTTGACCTAAGTTTAATGATTGCGCTCAAACCAAATGTCCTAGAACGAAATTTTCAAATGTAACTACTAGAATGTGATACAATACACTATTGGGTGAAGTTTGGTTGACTTCTGCGCAGCGGTTTGGGAGTTAACATCAAAATTACATTTCTCGGCCATATCGCATAGATCTCACTGTGAAAAGGCTTAAATGACTTTTTTAATTAAGTTTGATGATTTCGTTCAAACAAAATGTCCTAGAACACAGTTTTCAAATGTAACTACTTGATTGTGATACAATACACTATTGGGTGAAGTTTGGTTGACTTCTGCGCAGCGGTTTGGGAGTTAACATCAAAATTACATTTCTCGGCCATATCGCATAGATCTCACTGTGAAAAGGCTTAAATGACTTTTTTAATTAAGTTTAATGATTGCGCTCAAACCAAATGTCCTAGAACGAAATTTTCAAATGTAACTACTAGAATGTGATACAATACACTATTGGGTGAAGTTTAGTTGACTTCTGCGCAGCGGTTTGGGAGTTAACATCAAAATTACATTTCTCGGCCATATCGCATAGATCTCACTGTGAAAAGGCTTAAATGGCTTTTTTGACCTAAGTTTGAGGATTGCGCTCAAATCAAATGTCCTAGAACCAAATTTCCACATGCAACTACTAGATTGTGATACAATACACTAATGGGTGAAGTTTGGTTGACTTCTGCGCAGCGGTTTGGGAGTTAACATCAAAATTACATTTCTCGGCCATATCGCATAGATCTCACTGTGAAAAGGCTTAAATGACTTTTTTAATTAAGTTTAATGATTGCGCTCAAACCAAATGTCCTAGAACGAAATTTTCAAATGTAACTACTAGAATGTGATACAATACACTATTGGGTGAAGTTTAGTTGACTTCTGCGCAGCGGTTTGGGAGTTAACATCAAAATTACATTTCTCGGCCATATCGCATAGATCTCACTGTGAAAAGGCTTAAATGGCTTTTTTGACCTAAGTTTAATGATTGCGCTCAAACAAAATGTCCTAGAACGAAATTTTCAAATGTAACTACTAGAATGTGATACAATACACTATTGGGTGAAGTTTGGTTGACTTCTGCGCAGCGGTTTGGGAGTTAACATCAAAATTACATTTCTCGGCCATATCGCATAGATCTCACTGTGAAAAGGCTTAAATGACTTTTTTAATTAAGTTTGATGATTTCGTTCAAACAAAATGTCCTAGAACAAAGTTTTCAAATGTAACTACTTGATTGTGATACAATACACTATTGGGTGAAGTTTGGTTGACTTCTGCGCAGCGGTTTGGGAGTTAACATCAAAATTACATTTCTCGGCCATATCGCATAGATCTCACTGTGAAAAGGCTTAAATGGCTTTTTTGACCTAAGTTTAATGATTGCGCTCAAACCAAATGTCCTAGAACGAAATTTTCAAATGTAACTACTAGAATGTGATACAATACACTATTGGGTGAAGTTTGGTTGACTTCTGCGCAGCGGTTTGGGAGTTAACATCAAAATTACATTTCTCGGCCATATCGCATAGATCTCACTGTGAAAAGGCTTAAATGACTTTTTTAATTAAGTTTGATGATTTCGTTCAAACAAAATGTCCTAGAACAAAGTTTTCAAATGTAACTACTTGATTGTGATACAATACACTATTGGGTGAAGTTTGGTTGACTTCTGCGCAGCGGTTTGGGAGTTAACATCAAAATTACATTTCTCGGCCATATCGCATAGATCTCACTGTGAAAAGGCTTAAATGACTTTTTTAATTAAGTTTAATGATTGCGCTCAAACCAAATGTCCTAGAACGAAAATTTCAAATGTAAGTACTAGAATGTGATACAATACACTATTGGGTGAAGTTTAGTTGACTTCTGCGCAGCGGTTTGGGAGTTAACATCAAAATTACATTTCTCGGCCATATCGCATAGATCTCACTGTAAAAAGGCTTAAATGGCTTTTTTGACCTAAGTTTAATGATTGCGCTCAAACCAAATGTTCTAGAACGAAATTTTCAAATGTAACTACTAGAATGTGATACAATACACTATTGGGTGAAGTTTGGTTGACTTCTGCGCAGCGGTTTGGGAGTTAACATCAAAATTACATTTCTCGGCCATATCGCATAGATCTCACTGTGAAAAGGCTTAAATGACTTTTTTAATTAAGTTTGATGATTGCGTTCAAACAAAATGTCCTAGAACAAAATTTTCAAATGTAACTACTAGATTGTGATACAATACACTATTGGGTGAAGTTTGGTTGACTTCTGCGCAGCGGTTTGGGAGTTAACATCAAAATTACATTTCTCGGCCATATCGCATAGATCTCACTGTGAAAAGGCTTAAATGGCTTTTTTGACCTAAGTTTGAGGATTTCGCTCAAATCAAATGTCCTAGAACCAAATTTCCACATGTAACTACTAGATTGTGATACAATACACTAATGGGTGAAGTTTGGTTTACTTCTGCGCAGCGGTTTGGGAGTTAACATCAAAATTACATTTCTCGGCCATATCGCATAGATCTCACTGTGAAAAGGCTTAAATGGCTTTTTTGACCTAAGTTTAATAATTGCGCTCAAACCAAATGTCCTAGAACGAAATTTTCAAATGTAACTACTAGAATGTGATACAATACACTATTGGGTGAAGTTTGGCTGACTTCTGCGCAGCGGTTTGGGAGTTAACATCAAAATTACATTTCCTGGCCATATCGCATAGATCTCACTGTGAAAAGGCTTAAATGGCTTTTTTGACCTAAGTTTGAGGATTGCGCTCAAATCAAATGTCCTAGAACCAAATTTCCACATGCAACTACTAGATTGTGATACAATACACTAATGGGTGAAGTTTGGTTGACTTCTGCGCAGCGGTTTGGGAGTTAACATCAAAATTACATTTCTCGGCCATATCGCATAGATCTCACTGTGAAAAGGCTTAAATGACTTTTTTAATTAAGTTTAATGATTGCGCTCAAACCAAATGTCCTAGAACGAAATTTTCAAATGTAACTACTAGAATGTGATACAATACACTATTGGGTGAAGTTTAGTTGACTTCTGCGCAGCGGTTTGGGAGTTAACATCAAAATTACATTTCTCGGCCATATCGCATAGATCTCACTGTGAAAAGGCTTAAATGGCTTTTTTGACCTAAGTTTAATGATTGCGCTCAAACCAAATGTCCTAGAACGAAATTTTCAAATGTAACTACTAGAATGTGATACAATACACTATTGGGTGAAGTTTGGTTGACTTCTGCGCAGCGGTTTGGGAGTTAACATCAAAATTACATTTCTCGGCCATATCGCATAGATCTCACTGTGAAAAGGCTTAAATGACTTTTTTAATTAAGTTTGATGATTTCGTTCAAACAAAATGTCCTAGAACAAAGTTTTCAAATGTAACTACTTGATTGTGATACAATACACTATTGGGTGAAGTTTGGTTGACTTCTGCGCAGCGGTTTGGGAGTTAACATCAAAATTACATTTCTCGGCCATATCGCATAGATCTCACTGTGAAAAGGCTTAAATGACTTTTTTAATTAAGTTTGATGATTTCGTTCAAACAAAATGTCCTAGAACAAAGTTTTCAAATGTAACTACTTGATTGTGATACAATACACTATTGGGTGAAGTTTGGTTGACTTCTGCGCAGCGGTTTGGGAGTTAACATCAAAATTACATTTCTCGGCCATATCGCATATATCTCACTGTGAAAAGGCTTAAATGACTTTTTTAATTAAGTTTAATGATTGCGCTCAAACCAAATGTCCTAGAACGAAATTTTCAAATGTAAGTACTAGAATGTGATACAATACACTATTGGGTGAAGTTTAGTTGACTTCTGCGCACCGGTTTGGGAGTTAACATCAAAATTACATTTCTCGGCCATATCGCATAGATCTCACTGTAAAAAGGCTTAAATGGCTTTTTTGACCTAAGTTTAATGATTGCGCTCAAACCAAATGTTCTAGAACGAAATTTTCAAATGTAACTACTAGAATGTGATACAATACACTATTGGGTGAAGTTTGGTTGACTTCTGCGCAGCGGTTTGGGAGTTAACATCAAAATTACATTTCTCGGCCATATCGCATAGATCTCACTGTGAAAAGGCTTAAATGACTTTTTTAATTAAGTTTGATGATTGCGTTCAAACAAAATGTCCTAGAACAAAATTTTCAAATGTAACTACTAGATTGTGATACAATACACTATTGGGTGAAGTTTGGTTGACTTCTGCGCAGCGGTTTGGGAGTTAACATCAAAATTACATTTCTCGGCCATATCGCATAGATCTCACTGTGAAAAGGCTTAAATGGCTTTTTTGACCTAAGTTTAATAATTGCGCTCAAACCAAATGTCCTAGAACGAAATTTTCAAATGTAACTACTAGAATGTGATACAATACACTATTGGGTGAAGTTTGGCTGACTTCTGCGCAGCGGTTTGGGAGTTAACATCAAAATTACATTTCCTGGCCATATCGCATACATCTCACTGTGAAAAGGCTTAAATGGCTTTTTTGACCTAAGTTTGAGGATTGCGCTCAAATCAAATGTCCTAGAACCAAATTTCCACATGCAACTACTAGATTGTGATACAATACACTAATGGGTGAAGTTTGGTTGACTTCTGCGCAGCGGTTTGGGAGTTAACATCAAAATTACATTTCTCGGCCATATCGCATAGATCTCACTGTGAAAAGGCTTAAATGACTTTTTTAATTAAGTTTAATGATTGCGCTCAAACCAAATGTCCTAGAACGAAATTTTCAAATGTAACTACTAGAATGTGATACAATACACTATTGGGTGAAGTTTAGTTGACTTCTGCGCAGCGGTTTGGGAGTTAACATCAAAATTACATTTCTCGGCCATATCGCATAGATCTCACTGTGAAAAGGCTTAAATGGCTTTTTTGACCTAAGTTTAATGATTGCGCTCAAACAAAATGTCCTAGAACGAAATTTTCAAATGTAACTACTAGAATGTGATACAATACACTATTGGGTGAAGTTTGGTTGACTTCTGCGCAGCGGTTTGGGAGTTAACATCAAAATTACATTTCTCGGCCATATCGCATAGATCTCACTGTGAAAAGGCTTAAATGACTTTTTTAATTAAGTTTGATGATTTCGTTCAAACAAAATGTCCTAGAACAAAGTTTTCAAATGTAACTACTTGATTGTGATACAATACACTATTGGGTGAAGTTTGGTTGACTTCTGCGCAGCGGTTTGGGAGTTAACATCAAAATTACATTTCTCGGCCATATCGCATAGATCTCACTGTGAAAAGGCTTAAATGGCTTTTTTGACCTAAGTTTAATGATTGCGCTCAAACCAAATGTCCTAGAACGAAATTTTCAAATGTAACTACTAGAATGTGATACAATACACTATTGGGTGAAGTTTGGTTGACTTCTGCGCAGCGGTTTGGGAGTTAACATCAAAATTACATTTCTCGGCCATATCGCATAGATCTCACTGTGAAAAGGCTTAAATGACTTTTTTAATTAAGTTTGATGATTTCGTTCAAACAAAATGTCCTAGAACAAAGTTTTCAAATGTAACTACTTGATTGTGATACAATACACTATTGGGTGAAGTTTGGTTGACTTCTGCGCAGCGGTTTGGGAGTTAACATCAAAATTACATTTCTCGGCCATATCGCATAGATCTCACTGTGAAAAGGCTTAAATGACTTTTTTAATTAAGTTTAATGATTGCGCTCAAACCAAATGTCCTAGAACGAAAATTTCAAATGTAAGTACTAGAATGTGATACAATACACTATTGGGTGAAGTTTAGTTGACTTCTGCGCAGCGGTTTGGGAGTTAACATCAAAATTACATTTCTCGGCCATATCGCATAGATCTCACTGTAAAAAGGCTTAAATGGCTTTTTTGACCTAAGTTTAATGATTGCGCTCAAACCAAATGTTCTAGAACGAAATTTTCAAATGTAACTACTAGAATGTGATACAATACACTATTGGGTGAAGTTTGGTTGACTTCTGCGCAGCGGTTTGGGAGTTAACATCAAAATTACATTTCTCGGCCATATCGCATAGATCTCACTGTGAAAAGGCTTAAATGACTTTTTTAATTAAGTTTGATGATTGCGTTCAAACAAAATGTCCTAGAACAAAATTTTCAAATGTAACTACTAGATTGTGATACAATACACTATTGGGTGAAGTTTGGTTGACTTCTGCGCAGCGGTTTGGGAGTTAACATCAAAATTACATTTCTCGGCCATATCGCATAGATCTCACTGTGAAAAGGCTTAAATGGCTTTTTTGACCTAAGTTTGAGGATTTCGCTCAAATCAAATGTCCTAGAACCAAATTTCCACATGTAACTACTAGATTGTGATACAATACACTAATGGGTGAAGTTTGGTTTACTTCTGCGCAGCGGTTTGGGAGTTAACATCAAAATTACATTTCTCGGCCATATCGCATAGATCTCACTGTGAAAAGGCTTAAATGGCTTTTTTGACCTAAGTTTAATAATTGCGCTCAAACCAAATGTCCTAGAACGAAATTTTCAAATGTAACTACTAGAATGTGATACAATACACTATTGGGTGAAGTTTGGCTGACTTCTGCGCAGCGGTTTGGGAGTTAACATCAAAATTACATTTCCTGGCCATATCGCATAGATCTCACTGTGAAAAGGCTTAAATGGCTTTTTTGACCTAAGTTTGAGGATTGCGCTCAAATCAAATGTCCTAGAACCAAATTTCCACATGCAACTACTAGATTGTGATACAATACACTAATGGGTGAAGTTTGGTTGACTTCTGCGCAGCGGTTTGGGAGTTAACATCAAAATTACATTTCTCGGCCATATCGCATAGATCTCACTGTGAAAAGGCTTAAATGACTTTTTTAATTAAGTTTAATGATTGCGCTCAAACCAAATGTCCTAGAACGAAATTTTCAAATGTAACTACTAGAATGTGATACAATACACTA
Organism: Corythoichthys intestinalis; assembly: GCF_030265065.1. Classification (NCBI taxonomy): domain Eukaryota; kingdom Metazoa; phylum Chordata; class Actinopteri; order Syngnathiformes; family Syngnathidae; genus Corythoichthys; species Corythoichthys intestinalis. The sequence continues at coordinate 2,907,231 of NW_026651594.1, read as the reverse complement.
TTGGGTGAAGTTTATTTGACTTCTGCGCAGCGGTTTGGGAGTTAACATCAAAATTACATTTCTCGGCCATATCGCATAGATCTCACTGTGAAAAGGCTTAAATGGCTTTTTTGACCTAAGTTTAATGATTGCGCTCAAACCAAATGTCCTAGAACGAAATTTTCAAATGTAACTACTAGAATGTGATACAATACACTATTGGGTGAAGTTTGGTTGACTTCTGCGCAGCGGTTTGGGAGTTAACATCAAAATTACATTTCTCGGCCATATCGCATAGATCTCACTGTGAAAAGGCTTAAATGACTTTTTTAATTAAGTTTGATGATTTCGTTCAAACAAAATGTCCTAGAACAAAGTTTTCAAATGTAACTACTTGATTGTGATACAATACACTATTGGGTGAAGTTTGGTTGACTTCTGCGCAGCGGTTTGGGAGTTAACATCAAAATTACATTTCTCGGCCATATCGCATAGATCTCACTGTGAAAAGGCTTAAATGACTTTTTTAATTAAGTTTGATGATTTCGTTCAAACAAAATGTCCTAGAACAAAGTTTTCAAATGTAACTACTTGATTGTGATACAATACACTATTGGGTGAAGTTTGGTTGACTTCTGCGCAGCGGTTTGGGAGTTAACATCAAAATTACATTTCTCGGCCATATCGCATATATCTCACTGTGAAAAGGCTTAAATGACTTTTTTAATTAAGTTTAATGATTGCGCTCAAACCAAATGTCCTAGAACGAAATTTTCAAATGTAAGTACTAGAATGTGATACAATACACTATTGGGTGAAGTTTAGTTGACTTCTGCGCACCGGTTTGGGAGTTAACATCAAAATTACATTTCTCGGCCATATCGCATAGATCTCACTGTAAAAAGGCTTAAATGGCTTTTTTGACCTAAGTTTAATGATTGCGCTCAAACCAAATGTTCTAGAACGAAATTTTCAAATGTAACTACTAGAATGTGATACAATACACTATTGGGTGAAGTTTGGTTGACTTCTGCGCAGCGGTTTGGGAGTTAACATCAAAATTACATTTCTCGGCCATATCGCATAGATCTCACTGTGAAAAGGCTTAAATGACTTTTTTAATTAAGTTTGATGATTGCGTTCAAACAAAATGTCCTAGAACAAAATTTTCAAATGTAACTACTAGATTGTGATACAATACACTATTGGGTGAAGTTTGGTTGACTTCTGCGCAGCGGTTTGGGAGTTAACATCAAAATTACATTTCTCGGCCATATCGCATAGATCTCACTGTGAAAAGGCTTAAATGGCTTTTTTGACCTAAGTTTAATAATTGCGCTCAAACCAAATGTCCTAGAACGAAATTTTCAAATGTAACTACTAGAATGTGATACAATACACTATTGGGTGAAGTTTGGCTGACTTCTGCGCAGCGGTTTGGGAGTTAACATCAAAATTACATTTCCTGGCCATATCGCATAGATCTCACTGTGAAAAGGCTTAAATGGCTTTTTTGACCTAAGTTTGAGGATTGCGCTCAAATCAAATGTCCTAGAACCAAATTTCCACATGCAACTACTAGATTGTGATACAATACACTAATGGGTGAAGTTTGGTTGACTTCTGCGCAGCGGTTTGGGAGTTAACATCAAAATTACATTTCTCGGCCATATCGCATAGATCTCACTGTGAAAAGGCTTAAATGACTTTTTTAATTAAGTTTGATGATTGCGTTCAAACAAAATGTCCTAGAACCAAATTTCCACATGTAACTACTAGATTGTGATACAATACACTATTGGGTGAAGTTTGGTTGACTTCTGCGCAGCGGTTTGGGAGTTAACATCAAAATTACATTTCTCGGCCATATCGCATAGATCTCACTGTGAAAAGGCTTAAATGGCTTTTTTGACCTAAGTTTAATAATTGCGCTCAAACCAAATGTCCTAGAACGAAATTTTCAAATGTAACTACTAGAATGTGATACAATACACAATTGGGTGAAGTTTGACTGACTTCTGCGCAGCGGTTTGGGAGTTAATATCAAAATTACATTTCCTGGCCATATCGCATAGATCTCACTGTGAAAAGGCTTAAATGGCTTTTTTGACCTAAGTTTGAGGATTGCGCTCAAATCAAATGTCCTAGAACCAAATTTCCACATGCAACTACTAGATTGTGATACAATACACTAATGGGTGAAGTTTGGTTGACTTCTGCGCAGCGGTTTGGGAGTTAACATCAAAATTACATTTCTCGGCCATATCGCATAGATCTCACTGTGAAAAGGCTTAAATGACTTTTTTAATTAAGTTTAATGATTGCGCTCAAACCAAATGACTTAGAACGAAATTTTCAAATGTAACTACTAGAATGTGATACAATACACTATTGGGTGAAGTTTAGTTGACTTCTGCGCAGCGGTTTGGGAGTTAACATCAAAATTACATTTCTCGGCCATATCGCATAGATCTCACTGTGAAAAGGCTTAAATGGCTTTTTTGACCTAAGTTTAATGATTGCGCTCAAACAAAATGTCCTAGAACAAAATTTTCAAATGTAACTACTAGATTGTGATACAATACACTATTGGGTGAAGTTTGGTTGACTTCTGCGCAGCGGTTTGGGAGTTAACATCAAAATTACATTTCTCGGCCATATCGCATAGATCTCACTGTGAAAAGGCTTAAATGACTTTTTTAATTAAGTTTGATGATTGTGTTCAAACAAAATGTCCTAGAACAAAATTTTCAAATGTAACTACTAGATTGTGATACAATACACTATTGGGTGAAGTTTGGTTGACTTCTGCGCAGCGGTTTGGGAGTTAACATCAAAATTACATTTCTCGGCCATATCGCATAGATCTCACTGTGAAAAGGCTTAAATGGCTTTTTTGACCTAAGTTTGAGGATTGCGCTCAAATCAAATGTCCTAGAACCAAATTTCCACATGTAACTACTAGATTCTGATACAATACACTAATGGGTGAAGTTTGGTTTACTTCTGCGCAGCGGTTTGGGAGTTAACATCAAAATTACATTTCTCGGCCATATCGCATAGATCTCACTGTGAAAAGGCTTAAATGGCTTTTTTGACATAAGTTTAATAATTGCGCTCAAACCAAATGTCGTAGAACAAAATTTTCAAATGTAACTACTAGAATGTGATACAATACACTATTGGGTGAAGTTTGGTTGACTTCTGCGCAGTGGTTTGGGAGTTAACATCAAAATTACATTTCTCGGCCATATCGCATAGATCTCACTGTGAAAAGGCTTAAATGGCTTTTTTGACCTAAGTTTGAGGATTGCGCTCAAATCAAATGTCCTAGAACCAAATTTCCACATGTAACTACTAGATTGTGATACAATACACTAATGGGTGAAGTTTGGTTGACTTCTGCGCAGCGGTTTGGGAGTTAACATCAAAATTACATTTCTCGGCCATATCGCATAGATCTCACTGTGAAAAGGCTTAAATGACTTTTTTAATTAAGTTTGATGATTGCGTTCAAACAAAATGTCCTAGAACAAAATTTTCAAATGTAACTACTAGAATGTGATACAATACACTATTGGGTGAAGTTTAGTTGACTTCTGCGCAGCGGTTTGGGAGTTAACATCAAAATTACATTTCTCGGCCATATCGCATAGATCTCACTGTGAAAAGGCTTAAATGGCTTTTTTGACCTAAGTTTGAGGATTGCGCTCAAATCAAATGTCCTAGAACCAAATTTCCACATGTAACTACTAGATTGTGATACAATACACTAATGGGTGAAGTTTGGTTTACTTTTGCGCAGCGGTTTGGGAGTTAACATCAAAATTACATTTCTCGGCCATATCGCATAGATCTCACTGTGAAAAGGCTTAAATGGCTTTTTTGACCTAAGTTTAATAATTGCGCTCAAACCAAATGTCCTAGAACGAAATTTTCAAATGTAACTACTAGAATGTGATACAATACACAATTGGGTGAAGTTTGACTGACTTCTGCGCAGCGGTTTGGGAGTTAACATCAAAATTACATTTCCTGGCCATATCGCATAGATCTCACTGTGAAAAGGCTTAAATGGCTTTTTTGACCTAAGTTTGAGGATTGCGCTCAAATCAAATGTCCTAGAACCAAATTTCCACATGCAACTACTAGATTGTGATACAATACACTAATGGGTGAAGTTTGGTTGACTTCTGCGCAGCGGTTTGGGAGTTAACATCAAAATTACATTTCTCGGCCATATCGCATAGATCTCACTGTGAAAAGGCTTAAATGACTTTTTTAATTAAGTTTAATGATTGCGCTCAAACCAAATGTCCTAGAACGAAATTTTCAAATGTAACTACTAGAATGTGATACAATACACTATTGGGTGAAATTTAGTTGACTTCTTCGCAGCGGTTTGGGAGTTAACATCAAAATTACATTTCTCGGCCATATCGCATAGATCTCACTGTGAAAAGGCTTAAATGGCTTTTTTGACCTAAGTTTAATGATTGCGCTCAAACCAAATGTCCTAGAACGAAATTTTCAAATGTAACTACTAGAATGTGATACAATACACTATTGGGTGAAGTTTGGTTGACTTCTGCGCAGCGGTTTGGGAGTTAACATCAAAATTACATTTCTCGGCCATATCGCATAGATCTCACTGTGAAAAGGCTTAAATGACTTTTTTAATTAAGTTTGATGATTTCGTTCAAACAAAATGTCCTAGAACAAAGTTTTCAAATGTAACTACTTGATTGTGATACAATACACTATTGGGTGAAGTTTGGTTGACTTCTACGCAGCGGTTTGGGAGTTAACATCAAAATTACATTTCTCGGCCATATCGCATAGATCTCACTGTGAAAAGGCTTAAATGACTTTTTTAATTAAGTTTAATGATTGCGCTCAAACCAAATGTCCTAGAACGAAATTTTCAAATGTAACTACTAGAATGTGATACAATACACTATTGGGTGAAGTTTAGTTGACTTCTGCGCAGCGGTTTGGGAGTTAACATCAAAATTACATTTCTCGGCCATATCGCATAGATCTCACTGTGAAAAGGCTTAAATGGCTTTTTTGACCTAAGTTTGAGGATTGCGCTCAAACAAAATGTCCTAGAACAAAATTTTCAAATGTAACTACTAGATTGTGATACAATACACTATTGGGTGAAGTTTGGTTGACTTCTGCGCAGCGGTTTGGGAGTTAACATCAAAATTACATTTCTCGGCCATATCGCATAGATCTCACTGTGAAAAGGCTTAAATGACTTTTTTAATTAAGTTTGATGATTGTGTTCAAACAAAATGTCCTAGAACAAAATTTTCAAATGTAACTACTAGAATGTGATACAATACACTATTGGGTGAAGTTTGGTTGACTTCTGCGCAGCGGTTTGGGAGTTAACATCAAAATTACATTTCTCGGCCATATCGCATAGATCTCACTGTGAAAAGGCTTAAATGGCTTTTTTGACCTAAGTTTGAGGATTGCGCTCAAATCAAATGTCCTAGAACCAAATTTCCACATGTAACTACTAGATTGTGATACAATACACTATTGGGTGAAGTTTGGTTTACTTCTGCGCAGCGGTTTGGGAGTTAACATCAAAATTACATTTCTCGGCCATATCGCATAGATCTCACTGTGAAAAGGCTTAAATGGCTTTTTTGACCTAAGTTTGAGGATTGCGCTCAAATCAAATGTCCTAGAACCAAATTTCCACATGTAACTACTAGATTCTGATACAATACACTAATGGGTGAAGTTTGGTTTACTTCTGCGCAGCGGTTTGGGAGTTAACATCAAAATTACATTTCTCGGCCATATCGCATAGATCTCACTGTGAAAAGGCTTAAATGGTTTTTTGACATAAGTTTAATAATTGCGCTCAAACCAAATGTCGTAGAACGAAATTTTCAAATGTAACTACTAGAATGTGATACAATACACAATTGGGTGAAGTTTGACTGACTTCTGCGCAGCGGTTTGGGAGTTAACATCAAAATTACATTTCCTGGCCATATCGCATAGATCTCACTGTGAAAAGGCTTAAATGGCTTTTTTGACCTAAGTTTGAGGATTGCGCTCAAATCAAATGTCCTAGAACCAAATTTCCACATGCAACTACTAGATTGTGATACAATACACTAATGGGTGAAGTTTGGTTGACTTCTGCGCAGCGGTTTGGGAGTTAACAAAATTACATTTCTCGGACATATCGCATAGATCTCACTGTGAAAAGGCTTAAATGACTTTTTTAATTAAGTTTAATGATTGCGCTCAAACCAAATGTCCTAGAACGAAATTTTCAAATGTAACTACTAGAATGTGATACAATACACTATTGGGTGAAATTTAGTTGACTTCTGCGCAGCGGTTTGGGAGTTAACATCAAAATTACATTTCTCGGCCATATCGCATAGATCTCACTGTGAAAAGGCTTAAATGACTTTTTTAATTAAGTTTGATGATTGCGCTCAAACAAAATGTCCTAGAACAAAATTTTCAAATGTAACTACTAGATTGTGATACAATACACTATTGGGTGAAGTTTGGTTGACTTCTGCGCAGCGGTTTGGGAGTTAACATCAAAATTACATTTCTCGGCCATATCGCATAGATCTCACTGTGAAAAGGCTTAAATGGCTTTTTTGACCTAAGTTTGAGGATTGCGCTCAAATCAAATGTCCTAGAACCAAATTTCCACATGTAACTACTAGATTGTGATACAATACACTAATGGGTGAAGTTTGGTTTACTTCTGCGCAGCGGTTTGGGAGTGAACATCAAAATTACATTTCTCGGCCATATCGCATAGATCTCACTGTGAAAAGGCTTAAATGACTTTTTTAATTAAGTTTAATGATTGCGCTCTAACCAAATGTCCTAGAACGAAAATTTCAAATGTAACTACTAGAATGTGATACAATACACTATTGGTTGAAGTTTAGTTGACTTCTGCGCAGCGGTTTGGGAGTTAACATCAAAATTACATTTCTCGGCCATATCGCATAGATCTCACTGTAAAAAGGCTTAAATGGCTTTTTTGACCTAAGTTTAATGATTGCGCTCAAACCAAATGTTCTAGAACGAAATTTTCAAATGTAACTACTAGAATGTGGTACAATACACTATTGGGTGAAGTTTGGTTGACTTCTGCGCAGCGGTTTGGGAGTTAACATCAAAATTACATTTCTCGGCCATATCGCATAGATCTCACTGTGAAAAGGCTTAAATGACTTTTTTAATTAAGTTTGATGATTGCGTTCAAACAAAATGTCCTAGAACAAAATTTTCAAATGTAACTACTAGATTGTGATACAATACACTATTGGGTGAAGTTTGGTTGACTTCTGCGCAGCGGTTTGGGAGTTAACATCAAAATTACATTTCTCGGCCATATCGCATAGATCTCACTGTGAAAAGGCTTAAATGGCTTTTTTGACCTAAGTTTGAGGATTGCGCTCAAATCAAATGTCCTAGAACCAAATTTCCACATGTAACTACTAGATTGTGATACAATACACTAATGGGTGAAGTTTGGTTTACTTCTGCGCAGCGGTTTGGGAGTTAACATCAAAATTACATTTCTCGGCCATATCGCATAGATCTCACTGTGAAAAGGCTTAAATGGCTTTTTTGACCTAAGTTTAATGATTGCGCTCAAACCAAATGTCCTAGAACGAAATTTTCAAATGTAACTACTAGAATGTGATACAATACACTATTGGGTGAAGTTTGGTTGACTTCTGCGCAGCGGTTTGGGAGTTAACATCAAAATTACATTTCTCGGCCATATCGCATAGATCTCACTGTGAAAAGGCTTAAATGGCTTTTTTGACCTAAGTTTGAGGATTGCGCTCAAACAAAATGTCCTAGAACAAAATTTTCAAATGTAACTACTAGATTGTGATACAATACACTATTGGGTGAAGTTTGGTTGACTTCTGCGCAGCGGTTTGGGAGTTAACATCAAAATTACATTTCTCGGCCATATCGCATAGATCTCACTGTGAAAAGGCTTAAATGGCTTTTTTGACCTAAGTTTAATAATTGCGCTCAAACCAAATGTCCTAGAACGAAATTTTCAAATGTAACTACTAGAATGTGATACAATACACTATTGGGTGAAGTTTGGCTGACTTCTGCGCAGCGGTTTGGGAGTTAACATCAAAATTACATTTCCTGGCCATATCGCATACATCTCACTGTGAAAAGGCTTAAATGGCTTTTTTGACCTAAGTTTGAGGATTGCGCTCAAATCAAATGTCCTAGAACCAAATTTCCACATGCAACTACTAGATTGTGATACAATACACTAATGGGTGAAGTTTGGTTGACTTCTGCGCAGCGGTTTGGGAATTAACATCAAAATTACATTTCTCGGCCATATCGCATAGATCTCACTGTGAAAAGGCTTAAATGACTTTTTTAATTAAGTTTAATGATTGCGCTCAAACCAAATGTCCTAGAACGAAATTTTCAAATGTAACTACTAGAATGTGATACAATACACTATTGGGTGAAGTTTAGTTGACTTCTGCGCAGCGGTTTGGGAGTTAACATCAAAATTACATTTCTCGGCCATATCGCATAGATCTCACTGTGAAAAGGCTTAAATGGCTTTTTTGACCTAAGTTTAATGATTGCGCTCAAACCAAATGTCCTAGAACGAAATTTTCAAATGTAACTACTAGAATGTGATACAATACACTATTGGGTGAAGTTTGGTTGACTTCTGCGCAGCGGTTTGGGAGTTAACATCAAAATTACATTTCTCGGCCATATCGCATAGATCTCACTGTGAAAAGGCTTAAATGACTTTTTTAATTAAGTTTGATGATTTCGTTCAAACAAAATGTCCTAGAACAAAGTTTTCAAATGTAACTACTTGATTGTGATACAATACACTATTGGGTGAAGTTTGGTTGACTTCTGCGCAGCGGTTTGGGAGTTAACATCAAAATTACATTTCTCGGCCATATCGCATATATCTCACTGTGAAAAGGCTTAAATGACTTTTTTAATTAAGTTTAATGATTGCGCTCAAACCAAATGTCCTAGAACGAAATTTTCAAATGTAAGTACTAGAATGTGATACAATACACTATTGGGTGAAGTTTAGTTGACATCTGCGCAGCGGTTTGGGAGTTAACATCAAAATTACATTTCTCGGCCATATCGCATAGATCTCACTGTAAAAAGGCTTAAATGGCTTTTTTGACCTAAGTTTAATGATTGCGCTCAAACCAAATGTTCTAGAACGAAATTTTCAAATGTAACTACTAGAATGTGATACAATACACTATTGGGTGAAGTTTGGTTGACTTCTGCGCAGCGGTTTGGGAGTTAACATCAAAATTACATTTCTCGGCCATATCGCATAGATCTCACTGTGAAAAGGCTTAAATGACTTTTTTAATTAAGTTTGATGATTGCGTTCAAACAAAATGTCCTAGAACAAAATTTTCAAATGTAACTACTAGATTGTGATACAATACACTATTGGGTGAAGTTTGGTTGACTTCTGCGCAGCGGTTTGGGAGTTAACATCAAAATTACATTTCTCGGCCATATCGCATAGATCTCACTGTGAAAAGGCTTAAATGGCTTTTTTGACCTAAGTTTAATGATTGCGCTCAAACCAAATGTCCTAGAACGAAATTTTCAAATGTAACTACTAGAATGTGATACAATACACTATTGGGTGAAGTTTGGTTGACTTCTGCGCAGCGGTTTGGGAGTTAACATCAAAATTACATTTCTCGGCCATATCGCATAGATCTCACTGTGAAAAGGCTTAAATGACTTTTTTAATTAAGTTTGATGATTTCGTTCAAACAAAATGTCCTAGAACAAAGTTTTCAAATGTAACTACTTGATTGTGATACAATACACTATTGGGTGAAGTTTGGTTGACTTCTGCGCAGCGGTTTGGGAGTTAACATCAAAATTACATTTCTCGGCCATATCGCATAGATCTCACTGTGAAAAGGCTTAAATGACTTTTTTAATTAAGTTTAATGATTGCGCTCAAACCAAATGTCCTAGAACGAAATTTTCAAATGTAACTACTAGAATGTGATACAATACACTATTGGGTGAAGTTTAGTTGACTTCTGCGCAGCGGTTTGGGAGTTAACATCAAAATTACATTTCTCGGCCATATCGCATAGATCTCACTGTGAAAAGGCTTAAATGGCTTTTTTGACCTAAGTTTGAGGATTGCGCTCAAATCAAATGTCCTAGAACCAAATTTCCACATGCAACTACTAGATTGTGATACAATACACTAATGGGTGAAGTTTGGTTGACTTCTGCGCAGCGGTTTGGGAGTTAACATCAAAATTACATTTCTCGGCCATATCGCATAGATCTCACTGTGAAAAGGCTTAAATGACTTTTTTAATTAAGTTTAATGATTGCGCTCAAACCAAATGTCCTAGAACGAAATTTTCAAATGTAACTACTAGAATGTGATACAATACACTATTGGGTGAAGTTTAGTTGACTTCTGCGCAGCGGTTTGGGAGTTAACATCAAAATTACATTTCTCGGCCATATCGCATAGATCTCACTGTGAAAAGGCTTAAATGGCTTTTTTGACCTAAGTTTAATGATTGCGCTCAAACAAAATGTCCTAGAACGAAATTTTCAAATGTAACTACTAGAATGTGATACAATACACTATTGGGTGAAGTTTGGTTGACTTCTGCGCAGCGGTTTGGGAGTTAACATCAAAATTACATTTCTCGGCCATATCGCATAGATCTCACTGTGAAAAGGCTTAAATGACTTTTTTAATTAAGTTTGATGATTTCGTTCAAACAAAATGTCCTAGAACAAAGTTTTCAAATGTAACTACTTGATTGTGATACAATACACTATTGGGTGAAGTTTGGTTGACTTCTGCGCAGCGGTTTGGGAGTTAACATCAAAATTACATTTCTCGGCCATATCGCATAGATCTCACTGTGAAAAGGCTTAAATGGCTTTTTTGACCTAAGTTTAATGATTGCGCTCAAACCAAATGTCCTAGAACGAAATTTTCAAATGTAACTACTAGAATGTGATACAATACACTATTGGGTGAAGTTTGGTTGACTTCTGCGCAGCGGTTTGGGAGTTAACATCAAAATTACATTTCTCGGCCATATCGCATAGATCTCACTGTGAAAAGGCTTAAATGACTTTTTTAATTAAGTTTGATGATTTCGTTCAAACAAAATGTCCTAGAACAAAGTTTTCAAATGTAACTACTTGATTGTGATACAATACACTATTGGGTGAAGTTTGGTTGACTTCTGCGCAGCGGTTTGGGAGTTAACATCAAAATTACATTTCTCGGCCATATCGCATAGATCTCACTGTGAAAAGGCTTAAATGACTTTTTTAATTAAGTTTAATGATTGCGCTCAAACCAAATGTCCTAGAACGAAAATTTCAAATGTAAGTACTAGAATGTGATACAATACACTATTGGGTGAAGTTTAGTTGACTTCTGCGCAGCGGTTTGGGAGTTAACATCAAAATTACATTTCTCGGCCATATCGCATAGATCTCACTGTAAAAAGGCTTAAATGGCTTTTTTGACCTAAGTTTAATGATTGCGCTCAAACCAAATGTTCTAGAACGAAATTTTCAAATGTAACTACTAGAATGTGATACAATACACTATTGGGTGAAGTTTGGTTGACTTCTGCGCAGCGGTTTGGGAGTTAACATCAAAATTACATTTCTCGGCCATATCGCATAGATCTCACTGTGAAAAGGCTTAAATGACTTTTTTAATTAAGTTTGATGATTGCGTTCAAACAAAATGTCCTAGAACAAAATTTTCAAATGTAACTACTAGATTGTGATACAATACACTATTGGGTGAAGTTTGGTTGACTTCTGCGCAGCGGTTTGGGAGTTAACATCAAAATTACATTTCTCGGCCATATCGCATAGATCTCACTGTGAAAAGGCTTAAATGGCTTTTTTGACCTAAGTTTGAGGATTTCGCTCAAATCAAATGTCCTAGAACCAAATTTCCACATGTAACTACTAGATTGTGATACAATACACTAATGGGTGAAGTTTGGTTTACTTCTGCGCAGCGGTTTGGGAGTTAACATCAAAATTACATTTCTCGGCCATATCGCATAGATCTCACTGTGAAAAGGCTTAAATGGCTTTTTTGACCTAAGTTTAATGATTGCGCTCAAACCAAATGTCCTAGAACGAAATTTTCAAATGTAACTACTAGAATGTGATACAATACACTATTGGGTGAAGTTTGGTTGACTTCTGCGCAGCGGTTTGGGAGTTAACATCAAAATTACATTTCTCGGCCATATCGCATAGATCTCACTGTGAAAAGGCTTAAATGACTTTTTTAATTAAGTTTGATGATTTCGTTCAAACAAAATGTCCTAGAACAAAGTTTTCAAATGTAACTACTTGATTGTGATACAATACACTATTGGGTGAAGTTTGGTTGGCTTCTGCGCAGCGGTTTGGGAGTTAACATCAAAATTACATTTCTCGGCCATATCGCATATATCTCACTGTGAAAAGGCTTAAATGACTTTTTTAATTAAGTTTAATGATTGCGCTCAAACCAAATGTCCTAGAACGAAATTTTCAAATGTAAGTACTAGAATGTGATACAATACACTATTGGGTGAAGTTTAGTTGACATCTGCGCAGCGGTTTGGGAGTTAACATCAAAATTACATTTCTCGGCCATATCGCATAGATCTCACTGTAAAAAGGCTTAAATGGCTTTTTTGACCTAAGTTTAATGATTGCGCTCAAACCAAATGTTCTAGAACGAAATTTTCAAATGTAACTACTAGAATGTGATACAATACACTATTGGGTGAAGTTTGGTTGACTTCTGCGCAGCGGTTTGGGAGTTAACATCAAAATTACATTTCTCGGCCATATCGCATAGATCTCACTGTGAAAAGGCTTAAATGACTTTTTTAATTAAGTTTGATGATTGCGTTCAAACAAAATGTCCTAGAACAAAATTTTCAAATGTAACTACTAGATTGTGATACAATACACTATTGGGTGAAGTTTGGTTGACTTCTGCGCAGCGGTTTGGGAGTTAACATCAAAATTACATTTCTCGGCCATATCGCATAGATCTCACTGTGAAAAGGCTTAAATGGCTTTTTTGACCTAAGTTTAATGATTGCGCTCAAACCAAATGTCCTAGAACGAAATTTTCAAATGTAACTACTAGAATGTGATACAATACACTATTGGGTGAAGTTTGGTTGACTTCTGCGCAGCGGTTTGGGAGTTAACATCAAAATTACATTTCTCGGCCATATCGCATAGATCTCACTGTGAAAAGGCTTAAATGACTTTTTTAATTAAGTTTGATGATTTCGTTCAAACAAAATGTCCTAGAACAAAGTTTTCAAATGTAACTACTTGATTGTGATACAATACACTATTGGGTGAAGTTTGGTTGACTTCTGCGCAGCGGTTTGGGAGTTAACATCAAAATTACATTTCTCGGCCATATCGCATAGATCTCACTGTGAAAAGGCTTAAATGACTTTTTTAATTAAGTTTAATGATTGCGCTCAAACCAAATGTCCTAGAACGAAATTTTCAAATGTAACTACTAGAATGTGATACAATACACTATTGGGTGAAGTTTGGTTGACTTCTGCGCAGCGGTTTGGGAGTTAACATCAAAATTACATTTCTCGGCCATATCGCATAGATCTCACTGTGAAAAGGCTTAAATGGCTTTTTTGACCTAAGTTTGAGGATTGCGCTCAAATCAAATGTCCTAGAACCAAATTTCCACATGTAACTACTAGATTGTGATACAATACACTAATGGGTGAAGTTTGGTTTACTTCTGCGCAGCGGTTTGGGAGTTAACATCAAAATTACATTTCTCGGCCATATCGCATAGATCTCACTGTGAAAAGGCTTAAATGGCTTTTTTGACCTAAGTTTAATGATTGCGCTCAAACCAAATGTCCTAGAACGAAATTTTCAAATGTAACTACTAGAATGTGATACAATACACTATTGGGTGAAGTTTGGTTGACTTCTGCGCAGCGGTTTGGGAGTTAACATCAAAATTACATTTCTCGGCCATATCGCATAGATCTCACTGTGAAAAGGCTTAAATGGCTTTTTTGACCTAAGTTTGAGGATTGCGCTCAAACAAAATGTCCTAGAACAAAATTTTCAAATGTAACTACTAGATTGTGATACAATACACTATTGGGTGAAGTTTGGTTGACTTCTGCGCAGCGGTTTGGGAGTTAACATCAAAATTACATTTCTCGGCCATATCGCATAGATCTCACTGTGAAAAGGCTTAAATGGCTTTTTTGACCTAAGTTTAATAATTGCGCTCAAACCAAATGTCCTAGAACGAAATTTTCAAATGTAACTACTAGAATGTGATACAATACACTATTGGGTGAAGTTTGGCTGACTTCTGCGCAGCGGTTTGGGAGTTAACATCAAAATTACATTTCCTGGCCATATCGCATACATCTCACTGTGAAAAGGCTTAAATGGCTTTTTTGACCTAAGTTTGAGGATTGCGCTCAAATCAAATGTCCTAGAACCAAATTTCCACATGCAACTACTAGATTGTGATACAATACACTAATGGGTGAAGTTTGGTTGACTTCTGCGCAGCGGTTTGGGAGTTAACATCAAAATTACATTTCTCGGCCATATCGCATAGATCTCACTGTGAAAAGGCTTAAATGACTTTTTTAATTAAGTTTAATGATTGCGCTCAAACCAAATGTCCTAGAACGAAATTTTCAAATGTAACTACTAGAATGTGATACAATACACTATTGGGTGAAGTTTAGTTGACTTCTGCGCAGCGGTTTGGGAGTTAACATCAAAATTACATTTCTCGGCCATATCGCATAGATCTCACTGTGAAAAGGCTTAAATGGCTTTTTTGACCTAAGTTTAATGATTGCGCTCAAACCAAATGTCCTAGAACGAAATTTTCAAATGTAACTACTAGAATGTGATACAATACACTATTGGGTGAAGTTTGGTTGACTTCTGCGCAGCGGTTTGGGAGTTAACATCAAAATTACATTTCTCGGCCATATCGCATAGATCTCACTGTGAAAAGGCTTAAATGACTTTTTTAATTAAGTTTGATGATTTCGTTCAAACAAAATGTCCTAGAACAAAGTTTTCAAATGTAACTACTTGATTGTGATACAATACACTATTGGGTGAAGTTTGGTTGACTTCTGCGCAGCGGTTTGGGAGTTAACATCAAAATTACATTTCTCGGCCATATCGCATATATCTCACTGTGAAAAGGCTTAAATGACTTTTTTAATTAAGTTTAATGATTGCGCTCAAACCAAATGTCCTAGAACGAAATTTTCAAATGTAAGTACTAGAATGTGATACAATACACTATTGGGTGAAGTTTAGTTGACATCTGCGCAGCGGTTTGGGAGTTAACATCAAAATTACATTTCTCGGCCATATCGCATAGATCTCACTGTAAAAAGGCTTAAATGGCTTTTTTGACCTAAGTTTAATGATTGCGCTCAAACCAAATGTTCTAGAACGAAATTTTCAAATGTAACTACTAGAATGTGATACAATACACTATTGGGTGAAGTTTGGTTGACTTCTGCGCAGCGGTTTGGGAGTTAACATCAAAATTACATTTCTCGGCCATATCGCATAGATCTCACTGTGAAAAGGCTTAAATGACTTTTTTAATTAAGTTTGATGATTGCGTTCAAACAAAATGTCCTAGAACAAAATTTTCAAATGTAACTACTAGATTGTGATACAATACACTATTGGGTGAAGTTTGGTTGACTTCTGCGCAGCGGTTTGGGAGTTAACATCAAAATTACATTTCTCGGCCATATCGCATAGATCTCACTGTGAAAAGGCTTAAATGGCTTTTTTGACCTAAGTTTAATGATTGCGCTCAAACCAAATGTCCTAGAACGAAATTTTCAAATGTAACTACTAGAATGTGATACAATACACTATTGGGTGAAGTTTGGTTGACTTCTGCGCAGCGGTTTGGGAGTTAACATCAAAATTACATTTCTCGGCCATATCGCATAGATCTCACTGTGAAAAGGCTTAAATGACTTTTTTAATTAAGTTTGATGATTTCGTTCAAACAAAATGTCCTAGAACAAAGTTTTCAAATGTAACTACTTGATTGTGATACAATACACTATTGGGTGAAGTTTGGTTGACTTCTGCGCAGCGGTTTGGGAGTTAACATCAAAATTACATTTCTCGGCCATATCGCATAGATCTCACTGTGAAAAGGCTTAAATGACTTTTTTAATTAAGTTTAATGATTGCGCTCAAACCAAATGTCCTAGAACGAAATTTTCAAATGTAACTACTAGAATGTGATACAATACACTATTGGGTGAAGTTTAGTTGACTTCTGCGCAGCGGTTTGGGAGTTAACATCAAAATTACATTTCTCGGCCATATCGCATAGATCTCACTGTGAAAAGGCTTAAATGGCTTTTTTGACCTAAGTTTGAGGATTGCGCTCAAATCAAATGTCCTAGAACCAAATTTCCACATGCAACTACTAGATTGTGATACAATACACTAATGGGTGAAGTTTGGTTGACTTCTGCGCAGCGGTTTGGGAGTTAACATCAAAATTACATTTCTCGGCCATATCGCATAGATCTCACTGTGAAAAGGCTTAAATGACTTTTTTAATTAAGTTTAATGATTGCGCTCAAACCAAATGTCCTAGAACGAAATTTTCAAATGTAACTACTAGAATGTGATACAATACACTATTGGGTGAAGTTTAGTTGACTTCTGCGCAGCGGTTTGGGAGTTAACATCAAAATTACATTTCTCGGCCATATCGCATAGATCTCACTGTGAAAAGGCTTAAATGGCTTTTTTGACCTAAGTTTAATGATTGCGCTCAAACAAAATGTCCTAGAACGAAATTTTCAAATGTAACTACTAGAATGTGATACAATACACTATTGGGTGAAGTTTGGTTGACTTCTGCGCAGCGGTTTGGGAGTTAACATCAAAATTACATTTCTCGGCCATATCGCATAGATCTCACTGTGAAAAGGCTTAAATGACTTTTTTAATTAAGTTTGATGATTTCGTTCAAACAAAATGTCCTAGAACAAAGTTTTCAAATGTAACTACTTGATTGTGATACAATACACTATTGGGTGAAGTTTGGTTGACTTCTGCGCAGCGGTTTGGGAGTTAACATCAAAATTACATTTCTCGGCCATATCGCATAGATCTCACTGTGAAAAGGCTTAAATGGCTTTTTTGACCTAAGTTTAATGATTGCGCTCAAACCAAATGTCCTAGAACGAAATTTTCAAATGTAACTACTAGAATGTGATACAATACACTATTGGGTGAAGTTTGGTTGACTTCTGCGCAGCGGTTTGGGAGTTAACATCAAAATTACATTTCTCGGCCATATCGCATAGATCTCACTGTGAAAAGGCTTAAATGACTTTTTTAATTAAGTTTAATGATTGCGCTCAAACCAAATGTCCTAGAACGAAAATTTCAAATGTAAGTACTAGAATGTGATACAATACACTATTGGGTGAAGTTTAGTTGACTTCTGCGCAGCGGTTTGGGAGTTAACATCAAAATTACATTTCTCGGCCATATCGCATAGATCTCACTGTAAAAAGGCTTAAATGGCTTTTTTGACCTAAGTTTAATGATTGCGCTCAAACCAAATGTTCTAGAACGAAATTTTCAAATGTAACTACTAGAATGTGATACAATACACTATTGGGTGAAGTTTGGTTGACTTCTGCGCAGCGGTTTGGGAGTTAACATCAAAATTACATTTCTCGGCCATATCGCATAGATCTCACTGTGAAAAGGCTTAAATGACTTTTTTAATTAAGTTTGATGATTGCGTTCAAACAAAATGTCCTAGAACAAAATTTTCAAATGTAACTACTAGATTGTGATACAATACACTATTGGGTGAAGTTTGGTTGACTTCTGCGCAGCGGTTTGGGAGTTAACATCAAAATTACATTTCTCGGCCATATCGCATAGATCTCACTGTGAAAAGGCTTAAATGGCTTTTTTGACCTAAGTTTGAGGATTTCGCTCAAATCAAATGTCCTAGAACCAAATTTCCACATGTAACTACTAGATTGTGATACAATACACTAATGGGTGAAGTTTGGTTTACTTCTGCGCAGCGGTTTGGGAGTTAACATCAAAATTACATTTCTCGGCCATATCGCATAGATCTCACTGTGAAAAGGCTTAAATGGCTTTTTTGACCTAAGTTTAATGATTGCGCTCAAACCAAATGTCCTAGAACGAAATTTTCAAATGTAACTACTAGAATGTGATACAATACACTATTGGGTGAAGTTTGGTTGACTTCTGCGCAGCGGTTTGGGAGTTAACATCAAAATTACATTTCTCGGCCATATCGCATAGATCTCACTGTGAAAAGGCTTAAATGACTTTTTTAATTAAGTTTGATGATTTCGTTCAAACAAAATGTCCTAGAACAAAGTTTTCAAATGTAACTACTTGATTGTGATACAATACACTATTGGGTGAAGTTTGGTTGACTTCTGCGCAGCGGTTTGGGAGTTAACATCAAAATTACATTTCTCGGCCATATCGCATAGATCTCACTGTGAAAAGGCTTAAATGACTTTTTTAATTAAGTTTAATGATTGCGCTCAAACCAAATGTCCTAGAACGAAATTTTCAAATGTAAGTACTAGAATGTGATACAATACACTATTGGGTGAAGTTTAGTTGACATCTGCGCAGCGGTTTGGGAGTTAACATCAAAATTACATTTCTCGGCCATATCGCATAGATCTCACTGTAAAAAGGCTTAAATGGCTTTTTTGACCTAAGTTTAATGATTGCGCTCAAACCAAATGTTCTAGAACGAAATTTTCAAATGTAACTACTAGAATGTGATACAATACACTATTGGGTGAAGTTTGGTTGACTTCTGCGCAGCGGTTTGGGAGTTAACATCAAAATTACATTTCTCGGCCATATCGCATAGATCTCACTGTGAAAAGGCTTAAATGACTTTTTTAATTAAGTTTGATGATTGCGTTCAAACAAAATGTCCTAGAACAAAATTTTCAAATGTAACTACTAGATTGTGATACAATACACTATTGGGTGAAGTTTGGTTGACTTCTGCGCAGCGGTTTGGGAGTTAACATCAAAATTACATTTCTCGGCCATATCGCATAGATCTCACTGTGAAAAGGCTTAAATGGCTTTTTTGACCTAAGTTTAATGATTGCGCTCAAACCAAATGTCCTAGAACGAAATTTTCAAATGTAACTACTAGAATGTGATACAATACACTATTGGGTGAAGTTTGGTTGACTTCTGCGCAGCGGTTTGGGAGTTAACATCAAAATTACATTTCTCGGCCATATCGCATAGATCTCACTGTGAAAAGGCTTAAATGACTTTTTTAATTAAGTTTGATGATTTCGTTCAAACAAAATGTCCTAGAACAAAGTTTTCAAATGTAACTACTTGATTGTGATACAATACACTATTGGGTGAAGTTTGGTTGACTTCTGCGCAGCGGTTTGGGAGTTAACATCAAAATTACATTTCTCGGCCATATCGCATAGATCTCACTGTGAAAAGGCTTAAATGACTTTTTTAATTAAGTGTAATGATTGCGCTCAAACCAAATGTCCTAGAACGAAATTTTCAAATGTAACTACTAGAATGTGATACAATACACTATTGGGTGAAGTTTAGTTGACTTCTGCGCAGCGGTTTGGGAGTTAACATCAAAATTACATTTCTCGGCCATATCGCATAGATCTCACTGTGAAAAGGCTTAAATGGCTTTTTTGACCTAAGTTTGAGGATTGCGCTCAAATCAAATGTCCTAGAACCAAATTTCCACATGCAACTACTAGATTGTGATACAATACACTAATGGGTGAAGTTTGGTTGACTTCTGCGCAGCGGTTTGGGAGTTAACATCAAAATTACATTTCTCGGCCATATCGCATAGATCTCACTGTGAAAAGGCTTAAATGACTTTTTTAATTAAGTTTAATGATTGCGCTCAAACCAAATGTCCTAGAACGAAATTTTCAAATGTAACTACTAGAATGTGATACAATACACTATTGGGTGAAGTTTAGTTGACTTCTGCGCAGCGGTTTGGGAGTTAACATCAAAATTACATTTCTCGGCCATATCGCATAGATCTCACTGTGAAAAGGCTTAAATGGCTTTTTTGACCTAAGTTTAATGATTGCGCTCAAACAAAATGTCCTAGAACGAAATTTTCAAATGTAACTACTAGAATGTGATACAATACACTATTGGGTGAAGTTTGGTTGACTTCTGCGCAGCGGTTTGGGAGTTAACATCAAAATTACATTTCTCGGCCATATCGCATAGATCTCACTGTGAAAAGGCTTAAATGACTTTTTTAATTAAGTTTGATGATTTCGTTCAAACAAAATGTCCTAGAACAAAGTTTTCAAATGTAACTACTTGATTGTGATACAATACACTATTGGGTGAAGTTTGGTTGACTTCTGCGCAGCGGTTTGGGAGTTAACATCAAAATTACATTTCTCGGCCATATCGCATAGATCTCACTGTGAAAAGGCTTAAATGGCTTTTTTGACCTAAGTTTAATGATTGCGCTCAAACCAAATGTCCTAGAACGAAATTTTCAAATGTAACTACTAGAATGTGATACAATACACTATTGGGTGAAGTTTGGTTGACTTCTGCGCAGCGGTTTGGGAGTTAACATCAAAATTACATTTCTCGGCCATATCGCATAGATCTCACTGTGAAAAGGCTTAAATGACTTTTTTAATTAAGTTTGATGATTTCGTTCAAACAAAATGTCCTAGAACAAAGTTTTCAAATGTAACTACTTGATTGTGATACAATACACTATTGGGTGAAGTTTGGTTGACTTCTGCGCAGCGGTTTGGGAGTTAACATCAAAATTACATTTCTCGGCCATATCGCATAGATCTCACTGTGAAAAGGCTTAAATGACTTTTTTAATTAAGTTTAATGATTGCGCTCAAACCAAATGTCCTAGAACGAAAATTTCAAATGTAAGTACTAGAATGTGATACAATACACTATTGGGTGAAGTTTAGTTGACTTCTGCGCAGCGGTTTGGGAGTTAACATCAAAATTACATTTCTCGGCCATATCGCATAGATCTCACTGTAAAAAGGCTTAAATGGCTTTTTTGACCTAAGTTTAATGATTGCGCTCAAACCAAATGTTCTAGAACGAAATTTTCAAATGTAACTACTAGAATGTGATACAATACACTATTGGGTGAAGTTTGGTTGACTTCTGCGCAGCGGTTTGGGAGTTAACATCAAAATTACATTTCTCGGCCATATCGCATAGATCTCACTGTGAAAAGGCTTAAATGACTTTTTTAATTAAGTTTGATGATTGCGTTCAAACAAAATGTCCTAGAACAAAATTTTCAAATGTAACTACTAGATTGTGATACAATACACTATTGGGTGAAGTTTGGTTGACTTCTGCGCAGCGGTTTGGGAGTTAACATCAAAATTACATTTCTCGGCCATATCGCATAGATCTCACTGTGAAAAGGCTTAAATGGCTTTTTTGACCTAAGTTTGAGGATTTCGCTCAAATCAAATGTCCTAGAACCAAATTTCCACATGTAACTACTAGATTGTGATACAATACACTAATGGGTGAAGTTTGGTTTACTTCTGCGCAGCGGTTTGGGAGTTAACATCAAAATTACATTTCTCGGCCATATCGCATAGATCTCACTGTGAAAAGGCTTAAATGGCTTTTTTGACCTAAGTTTAATAATTGCGCTCAAACCAAATGTCCTAGAACGAAATTTTCAAATGTAACTACTAGAATGTGATACAATACACTATTGGGTGAAGTTTGGCTGACTTCTGCGCAGCGGTTTGGGAGTTAACATCAAAATTACATTTCCTGGCCATATCGCATAGATCTCACTGTGAAAAGGCTTAAATGGCTTTTTTGACCTAAGTTTGAGGATTGCGCTCAAATCAAATGTCCTAGAACCAAATTTCCACATGCAACTACTAGATTGTGATACAATACACTAATGGGTGAAGTTTGGTTGACTTCTGCGCAGCGGTTTGGGAGTTAACATCAAAATTACATTTCTCGGCCATATCGCATAGATCTCACTGTGAAAAGGCTTAAATGACTTTTTTAATTAAGTTTGATGATTGCGTTCAAACAAAATGTCCTAGAACAAAATTTTCAAATGTAACTACTAGAATGTGATACAATACACAATTGGGTGAAGTTTGACTGACTTCTGCGCAGCGGTTTGGGAGTTAACATCAAAATTACATTTCCTGGCCATATCGCATAGATCTCACTGTGAAAAGGCTTAAATGGCTTTTTTGACCTAAGTTTGAGGATTGCGCTCAAATCAAATGTCCTAGAACCAAATTTCCACATGCAACTACTAGATTGTGATACAATACACTAATGGGTGAAGTTTGGTTGACTTCTGCGCAGCGGTTTGGGAGTTAACATCAAAATTACATTTCTCGGCCATATCGCATAGATCTCACTGTGAAAAGGCTTAAATGACTTTTTTAATTAAGTTTAATGATTGCGCTCAAACCAAATGTCCTAGAACGAAATTTTCAAATGTAACTACTAGAATGTGATACAATACACTATTGGGTGAAGTTTAGTTGACTTCTGCGCAGCGGTTTGGGAGTTAACATCAAAATTACATTTCTCGGCCATATCGCATAGATCTCACTGTGAAAAGGCTTAAATGGCTTTTTTGACCTAAGTTTAATGATTGCGCTCAAACCAAATGTCCTAGAACGAAATTTTCAAATGTAACTACTAGAATGTGATACAATACACTATTGGGTGAAGTTTGGTTGACTTCTGCGCAGCGGTTTGGGAGTTAACATCAAAATTACATTTCTCGGCCATATCGCATAGATCTCACTGTGAAAAGGCTTAAATGGCTTTTTTGACCTAAGTTTGAGGATTGCGCTCAAACAAAATGTCCTAGAACAAAATTTTCAAATGTAACTACTAGATTGTGATACAATACACTATTGGGTGAAGTTTGGTTGACTTCTGCGCAGCGGTTTGGGAGTTAACATCAAAATTACATTTCTCGGCCATATCGCATAGATCTCACTGTGAAAAGGCTTAAATGGCTTTTTTGACCTAAGTTTGAGGATTTCGCTCAAATCAAATGTCCTAGAACCAAATTTCCACATGTAACTACTAGATTCTGATACAATACACTAATGGGTGAAGTTTGGTTTACTTCTGCGCAGCGGTTTGGGAGTTAACATCAAAATTACATTTCTCGGCCATATCGCATAGATCTCACTGTGAAAAGGCTTAAATGGCTTTTTTGACATAAGTTTAATAATTGCGCTCAAACCAAATGTCCTAGAACGAAATTTTCAAATGTAACTACTAGAATGTGATACAATACACTATTGGGTGAAGTTTGGTTGACTTCTGCGCAGTGGTTTGGGAGTTAACATCAAAATTACATTTCTCGGCCATATCGCATAGATCTCACTGTGAAAAGGCTTAAATGGCTTTTTTGACCTAAGTTTGAGGATTGCGCTCAAATCAAATGTCCTAGAACCAAATTTCCACATGTAACTACTAGATTGTGATACAATACACTAATGGGTGAAGTTTGGTTGACTTCTGCGCAGCGGTTTGGGAGTTAACATCAAAATTACATTTCTCGGCCATATCGCATAGATCTCACTGTGAAAAGGCTTAAATGACTTTTTTAATTAAGTTTGATGATTGCGTTCAAACAAAATGTCCTAGAACAAAATTTTCAAATGTAACTACTAGAATGTGATACAATACACTATTGGGTGAAGTTTAGTTGACTTCTGCGAAGCGGTTTGGGAGTTAACATCAAAATTACATTTCTCGGCCATATCGCATAGATCTCACTGTGAAAAGGCTTAAATGGCTTTTTTGACCTAAGTTTGAGGATTGCGCTCAAATCAAATGTCCTAGAACCAAATTTCCACATGTAACTACTAGATTGTGATACAATACACTAATGGGTGAAGTTTGGTTTACTTCTGCGCAGCGGTTTGGGAGTTAACATCAAAATTACATTTCTCGGCCATATCGCATAGATCTCACTGTGAAAAGGCTTAAATGGCTTTTTTGACCTAAGTTTAATAATTGCGCTCAAACCAAATGTCCTAGAACGAAATTTTCAAATGTAACTACTAGAATGTGATACAATACACAATTGGGTGAAGTTTGACTGACTTCTGCGCAGCGGTTTGGGAGTTAACATCAAAATTACATTTCCTGGCCATATCGCATAGATCTCACTGTGAAAAGGCTTAAATGGCTTTTTTGACCTAAGTTTGAGGATTGCGCTCAAATCAAATGTCCTAGAACCAAATTTCCACATGCAACTACTAGATTGTGATACAATACACTAATGGGTGAAGTTTGGTTGACTTCTGCGCAGCGGTTTGGGAGTTAACATCAAAATTACATTTCTCGGCCATATCGCATAGATCTCACTGTGAAAAGGCTTAAATGACTTTTTTAATTAAGTTTAATGATTGCGCTCAAACCAAATGTCCTAGAACGAAATTTTCAAATGTAACTACTAGAATGTGATACAATACACTATTGGGTGAAATTTAGTTGACTTCTGCGCAGCGGTTTGGGAGTTAACATCAAAATTACATTTCTCGGCCATATCGCATAGATCTCACTGTGAAAAGGCTTAAATGGCTTTTTTGACCTAAGTTTAATGATTGCGCTCAAACCAAATGTCCTAGAACGAAATTTTCAAATGTAACTACTAGAATGTGATACAATACACTATTGGGTGAAGTTTGGTTGACTTCTGCGCAGCGGTTTGGGAGTTAACATCAAAATTACATTTCTCGGCCATATCGCATAGATCTCACTGTGAAAAGGCTTAAATGACTTTTTTAATTAAGTTTGATGATTTCGTTCAAACAAAATGTCCTAGAACAAAGTTTTCAAATGTAACTACTTGATTGTGATACAATACACTATTGGGTGAAGTTTGGTTGACTTCTGCGCAGCGGTTTGGGAGTTAACATCAAAATTACATTTCTCGGCCATATCGCATAGATCTCACTGTGAAAAGGCTTAAATGGCTTTTTTGACCTAAGTTTGAGGATTTCGCTCAAATCAAATGTCCTAGAACCAAATTTCCACATGTAACTACTAGATTCTGATACAATACACTAATGGGTGAAGTTTGGTTTACTTCTGCGCAGCGGTTTGGGAGTTAACATCAAAATTACATTTCTCGGCCATATCGCATAGATCTCACTGTGAAAAGGCTTAAATGGCTTTTTTGACATAAGTTTAATAATTGCGCTCAAACCAAATGTCCTAGAACGAAATTTTCAAATGTAACTACTAGAATGTGATACAATACACTATTGGGTGAAGTTTGGTTGACTTCTGCGCAGTGGTTTGGGAGTTAACATCAAAATTACATTTCTCGGCCATATCGCATAGATCTCACTGTGAAAAGGCTTAAATGGCTTTTTTGACCTAAGTTTGAGGATTGCGCTCAAATCAAATGTCCTAGAACCAAATTTCCACATGTAACTACTAGAATGTGATACAATACACTAATGGGTGAAGTTTGGTTGACTTCTGCGCAGCGGTTTGGGAGTTAACATCAAAATTACATTTCTCGGCCATATCGCATAGATCTCACTGTGAAAAGGCTTAAATGACTTTTTTAATTAAGTTTGATGATTGCGTTCAAACAAAATGTCCTAGAACAAAATTTTCAAATGTAACTACTAGAATGTGATACAATACACTATTGGGTGAAGTTTAGTTGACTTCTGCGAAGCGGTTTGGGAGTTAACATCAAAATTACATTTCTCGGCCATATCGCATAGATCTCACTGTGAAAAGGCTTAAATGGCTTTTTTGACCTAAGTTTGAGGATTGCGCTCAAATCAAATGTCCTAGAACCAAATTTCCACATGTAACTACTAGATTGTGATACAATACACTAATGGGTGAAGTTTGGTTTACTTCTGCGCAGCGGTTTGGGAGTTAACATCAAAATTACATTTCTCGGCCATATCGCATAGATCTCACTGTGAAAAGGCTTAAATGGCTTTTTTGACCTAAGTTTAATAATTGCGCTCAAACCAAATGTCCTAGAACGAAATTTTCAAATGTAACTACTAGAATGTGATACAATACACAATTGGGTGAAGTTTGACTGACTTCTGCGCAGCGGTTTGGGAGTTAACATCAAAATTACATTTCCTGGCCATATCGCATAGATCTCACTGTGAAAAGGCTTAAATGGCTTTTTTGACCTAAGTTTGAGGATTGCGCTCAAATCAAATGTCCTAGAACCAAATTTCCACATGCAACTACTAGATTGTGATACAATACACTAATGGGTGAAGTTTGGTTGACTTCTGCGCAGCGGTTTGGGAGTTAACATCAAAATTACATTTCTCGGCCATATCGCATAGATCTCACTGTGAAAAGGCTTAAATGACTTTTTTAATTAAGTTTAATGATTGCGCTCAAACCAAATGTCCTAGAACGAAATTTTCAAATGTAACTACTAGAATGTGATACAATACACTATTGGGTGAAATTTAGTTGACTTCTGCGCAGCGGTTTGGGAGTTAACATCAAAATTACATTTCTCGGCCATATCGCATAGATCTCACTGTGAAAAGGCTTAAATGGCTTTTTTGACCTAAGTTTAATGATTGCGCTCAAACCAAATGTCCTAGAACGAAATTTTCAAATGTAACTACTAGAATGTGATACAATACACTATTGGGTGAAGTTTGGTTGACTTCTGCGCAGCGGTTTGGGAGTTAACATCAAAATTACATTTCTCGGCCATATCGCATAGATCTCACTGTGAAAAGGCTTAAATGACTTTTTTAATTAAGTTTGATGATTTCGTTCAAACAAAATGTCCTAGAACAAAGTTTTCAAATGTAACTACTTGATTGTGATACAATACACTATTGGGTGAAGTTTGGTTGACTTCTGCGCAGCGGTTTGGGAGTTAACATCAAAATTACATTTCTCGGCCATATCGCATAGATCTCACTGTGAAAAGGCTTAAATGACTTTTTTAATTAAGTTTAATGATTGCGCTCAAACCAAATGTCCTAGAACGAAATTTTCAAATGTAACTACTAGAATGTGATACAATACACTATTGGGTGAAGTTTAGTTGACTTCTGCGCAGCGGTTTGGGAGTTAACATCAAAATTACATTTCTCGGCCATATCGCATAGATCTCACTGTGAAAAGGCTTAAATGGCTTTTTTGACCTAAGTTTGAGGATTGCGCTCAAACAAAATGTCCTAGAACAAAATTTTCAAATGTAACTACTAGATTGTGATACAATACACTATTGGGTGAAGTTTGGTTGACTTCTGCGCAGCGGTTTGGGAGTTAACATCAAAATTACATTTCTCGGCCATATCGCATAGATCTCACTGTGAAAAGGCTTAAATGACTTTTTTAATTAAGTTTGATGATTGTGTTCAAACAAAATGTCCTAGAACAAAATTTTCAAATGTAACTACTAGAATGTGATACAATACACTATTGGGTGAAGTTTGGTTGACTTCTGCGCAGCGGTTTGGGAGTTAACATCAAAATTACATTTCTCGGCCATATCGCATAGATCTCACTGTGAAAAGGCTTAAATGGCTTTTTTGACCTAAGTTTGAGGATTGCGCTCAAATCAAATGTCCTAGAACCAAATTTCCACATGTAACTACTAGATTGTGATACAATACACTATTGGGTGAAGTTTGGTTTACTTCTGCGCAGCGGTTTGGGAGTTAACATCAAAATTACATTTCTCGGCCATATCGCATAGATCTCACTGTGAAAAGGCTTAAATGGCTTTTTTGACCTAAGTTTGAGGATTGCGCTCAAATCAAATGTCCTAGAACCAAATTTCCACATGTAACTACTAGATTCTGATACAATACACTAATGGGTGAAGTTTGGTTTACTTCTGCGCAGCGGTTTGGGAGTTAACATCAAAATTACATTTCTCGGCCATATCGCATAGATCTCACTGTGAAAAGGCTTAAATGGCTTTTTTGACATAAGTTTAATAATTGCGCTCAAACCAAATGTCGTAGAACGAAATTTTCAAATGTAACTACTAGAATGTGATACAATACACTATTGGGTGAAGTTTGGTTGACTTCTGCGCAGTGGTTTGGGAGTTAACATCAAAATTACATTTCTCGGCCATATCGCATAGATCTCACTGTGAAAAGGCTTAAATGGCTTTGTTGACCTAAGTTTGAGGATTGCGCTCAAATCAAATGTCCTAGAACCAAATTTCCACATGTAACTACTAGATTGTGATACAATACACTAATGGGTGAAGTTTGGTTGACTTCTGCGCAGCGGTTTGGGAGTTAACATCAAAATTACATTTCTCGGCCATATCGCATAGATCTCACTGTGAAAAGGCTTAAATGACTTTTTTAATTAAGTTTGATGATTGCGTTCAAACAAAATGTCCTAGAACAAAATTTTCAAATGTAACTACTAGAATGTGATACAATACACTATTGGGTGAAGTTTAGTTGACTTCTGCGCAGCGGTTTGGGAGTTAACATCAAAATTACATTTCTCGGCCATATCGCATAGATCTCACTGTGAAAAGGCTTAAATGGCTTTTTTGACCTAAGTTTGAGGATTGCGCTCAAATCAAATGTCCTAGAACCAAATTTCCACATGTAACTACTAGATTGTGATACAATACACTAATGGGTGAAGTTTGGTTTACTTCTGCGCAGCGGTTTGGGAGTTAACATCAAAATTACATTTCTCGGCCATATCGCATAGATCTCACTGTGAAAAGGCTTAAATGGCTTTTTTGACCTAAGTTTAATAATTGCGCTCAAACCAAATGTCCTAGAACGAAATTTTCAAATGTAACTACTAGAATGTGATACAATACACAATTGGGTGAAGTTTGACTGACTTCTGCGCAGCGGTTTGGGAGTTAACATCAAAATTACATTTCCTGGCCATATCGCATAGATCTCACTGTGAAAAGGCTTAAATGGCTTTTTTGACCTAAGTTTGAGGATTGCGCTCAAATCAAATGTCCTAGAACCAAATTTCCACATGCAACTACTAGATTGTGATACAATACACTAATGGGTGAAGTTTGGTTGACTTCTGCGCAGCGGTTTGGGAGTTAACAAAATTACATTTCTCGGCCATATCGCATAGATCTCACTGTGAAAAGGCTTAAATGACTTTTTTAATTAAGTTTAATGATTGCGCTCAAACCAAATGTCCTAGAACGAAATTTTCAAATGTAACTACTAGAATGTGATACAATACACTATTGGGTGAAATTTAGTTGACTTCTGCGCAGCGGTTTGGGAGTTAACATCAAAATTACATTTCTCGGCCATATCGCATAGATCTCACTGTGAAAAGGCTTAAATGGCTTTTTTGACCTAAGTTTAATGATTGCGCTCAAACCAAATGTCCTAGAACGAAATTTTCAAATGTAACTACTAGAATGTGATACAATACACTATTGGGTGAAGTTTGGTTGACTTCTGCGCAGCGGTTTGGGAGTTAACATCAAAATTACATTTCTCGGCCATATCGCATAGATCTCATTGTGAAAAGGCTTAAATGACTTTTTTAATTAAGTTTGATGATTTCGTTCAAACAAAATGTCCTAGAACAAAGTTTTCAAATGTAACTACTTGATTGTGATACAATACACTATTGGGTGAAGTTTGGTTGACTTCTGCGCAGCGGTTTGGGAGTTAACATCAAAATTACATTTCTCGGCCAAATCGCATAGATCTCACTGTGAAAAGGCTTAAATGACTTTTTTAATTAAGTTTAATGATTGCGCTCAAACCAAATGTCCTAGAACGAAATTTTCAAATGTAACTACTAGAATGTGATACAATACACTATTGGGTGAAGTTTAGTTGACTTCTGCGCAGCGGTTTGGGAGTTAACATCAAAATTACATTTCTCGGCCATATCGCATAGATCTCACTGTGAAAAGGCTTAAATGGCTTTTTTGACCTAAGTTTGAGGATTGCGCTCAAACAAAATGTCCTAGAACAAAATTTTCAAATGTAACTACTAGATTGTGATACAATACACTATTGGGTGAAGTTTGGTTGACTTCTGCGCAGCGGTTTGGGAGTTAACATCAAAATTACATTTCTCGGCCATATCGCATAGATCTCACTGTGAAAAGGCTTAAATGACTTTTTTAATTAAGTTTGATGATTGTGTTCAAACAAAATGTCCTAGAACAAAATTTTCAAATGTAACTACTAGAATGTGATACAATACACTATTGGGTGAAGTTTGGTTGACTTCTGCGCAGCGGTTTGGGAGTTAACATCAAAATTACATTTCTCGGCCATATCGCATAGATCTCACTGTGAAAAGGCTTAAATGGCTTTTTTGACCTAAGTTTGAGGATTGCGCTCAAATCAAATGTCCTAGAACCAAATTTCCACATGTAACTACTAGATTGTGATACAATACACTATTGGGTGAAGTTTGGTTTACTTCTGCGCAGCGGTTTGGGAGTTAACATCAAAATTACATTTCTCGGCCATATCGCATAGATCTCACTGTGAAAAGGCTTAAATGGCTTTTTTGACCTAAGTTTGAGGATTGCGCTCAAATCAAATGTCCTAGAACCAAATTTCCACATGTAACTACTAGATTGTGATACAATACACTAATGGGTGAAGTTTGGTTTACTTCTGCGCAGCGGTTTGGGAGTTAACATCAAAATTACATTTCTCGGCCATATCGCATAGATCTCACTGTGAAAAGGCTTAAATGACTTTTTTAATTAAGTTTGATGATTGCGTTCAAACAAAATGTCCTAGAACAAAATTTTCAAATGTAACTACTAGAATGTGATACAATACACAATTGGGTGAAGTTTGACTGACTTCTGCGCAGCGGTTTGGGAGTTAACATCAAAATTACATTTCCTGGCCATATCGCATAGATCTCACTGTGAAAAGGCTTAAATGGCTTTTTTGACCTAAGTTTGAGGATTGCGCTCAAATCAAATGTCCTAGAACCAAATTTCCACATGCAACTACTAGATTGTGATACAATACACTAATGGGTGAAGTTTGGTTGACTTCTGCGCAGCGGTTTGGGAGTTAACATCAAAATTACATTTCTCGGCCATATCGCATAGATCTCACTGTGAAAAGGCTTAAATGACTTTTTTAATTAAGTTTAATGATTGCGCTCAAACCAAATGTCCTAGAACGAAATTTTCAAATGTAACTACTAGAATGTGATACAATACACTATTGGGTGAAGTTTAGTTGACTTCTGCGCAGCGGTTTGGGAGTTAACATCAAAATTACATTTCTCGGCCATATCGCATAGATCTCACTGTGAAAAGGCTTAAATGGCTTTTTTGACCTAAGTTTAATGATTGCGCTCAAACCAAATGTCCTAGAACGAAATTTTCAAATGTAACTACTAGAATGTGATACAATACACTATTGGGTGAAGTTTGGTTGACTTCTGCGCAGCGGTTTGGGAGTTAACATCAAAATTACATTTCTCGGCCATATCGCATAGATCTCACTGTGAAAAGGCTTAAATGGCTTTTTTGACCTAAGTTTGAGGATTGCGCTCAAACAAAATGTCCTAGAACAAAATTTTCAAATGTAACTACTAGATTGTGATACAATACACTATTGGGTGAAGTTTGGTTGACTTCTGCGCAGCGGTTTGGGAGTTAACATCAAAATTACATTTCTCGGCCATATCGCATAGATCTCACTGTGAAAAGGCTTAAATGACTTTTTTAATTAAGTTTGATGATTGTGTTCAAACAAAATGTCCTAGAACAAAATTTTCAAATGTAACTACTAGATTGTGATACAATACACTATTGGGTGAAGTTTGGTTGACTTCTGCGCAGCGGTTTGGGAGTTAACATCAAAATTACATTTCTCGGCCATATCGCATAGATCTCACTGTGAAAAGGCTTAAATGGCTTTTTTGACCTAAGTTTGAGGATTGCGCTCAAATCAAATGTCCTAGAACCAAATTTCCACATGTAACTACTAGATTCTGATACAATACACTAATGGGTGAAGTTTGGTTTACTTCTGCGCAGCGGTTTGGGAGTTAACATCAAAATTACATTTCTCGGCCATATCGCATAGATCTCAATGTGAAAAGGCTTAAATGGCTTTTTTGACATAAGTTTAATAATTGCGCTCAAACCAAATGTCCTAGAACGAAATTTTCAAATGTAACTACTAGAATGTGATACAATACACTATTGGGTGAAGTTTGGTTGACTTCTGCGCAGTGGTTTGGGAGTTAACATCAAAATTACATTTCTCGGCCATATCGCATAGATCTCACTGTGAAAAGGCTTAAATGGCTTTTTTGACCTAAGTTTGAGGATTGCGCTCAAATCAAATGTCCTAGAACCAAATTTCCACATGTAACTACTAGATTGTGATACAATACACTAATGGGTGAAGTTTGGTTGACTTCTGCGCAGCGGTTTGGGAGTTAACATCAAAATTACATTTCTCGGCCATATCGCATAGATCTCACTGTGAAAAGGCTTAAATGACTTTTTTAATTAAGTTTGATGATTGCGTTCAAACAAAATGTCCTAGAACAAAATTTTCAAATGTAACTACTAGAATGTGATACAATACACTATTGGGTGAAGTTTAGTTGACTTCTGCGCAGCGGTTTGGGAGTTAACATCAAAATTACATTTCTCGGCCATATCGCATAGATCTCACTGTAAAAAGGCTTAAATGGCTTTTTTGACCTAAGTTTAATGATTGCGCTCAAACCAAATGTTCTAGAACGAAATTTTCAAATGTAACTACTAGAATGTGATACAATACACTATTGGGTGAAGTTTGGTTGACTTCTGCGCAGCGGTTTGGGAGTTAACATCAAAATTACATTTCTCGGCCATATCGCATAGATCTCACTGTGAAAAGGCTTAAATGACTTTTTTAATTAAGTTTGATGATTGCGTTCAAACAAAATGTCCTAGAACAAAATTTTCAAATGTAACTACTAGATTGTGATACAATACACTATTGGGTGAAGTTTGGTTGACTTCTGCGCAGCGGTTTGGGAGTTAACATCAAAATTACATTTCTCGGCCATATCGCATAGATCTCACTGTGAAAAGGCTTAAATGGCTTTTTTGACCTAAGTTTGAGGATTGCGCTCAAATCAAATGTCCTAGAACCAAATTTCCACATGTAACTACTAGATTGTGATACAATACACTAATGGGTGAAGTTTGGTTGACTTCTGCGCAGCGGTTTGGGAGTTAACATCAAAATTACATTTCTCGGCCATATCGCATAGATCTCACTGTGAAAAGGCTTAAATGACTTTTTTAATTAAGTTTGATGATTGCGTTCAAACAAAATGTCCTAGAACAAAATTTTCAAATGTAACTACTAGAATGTGATACAATACACTATTGGGTGAAGTTTAGTTGACTTCTGCGAAGCGGTTTGGGAGTTAACATCAAAATTACATTTCTCGGCCATATCGCATAGATCTCACTGTGAAAAGGCTTAAATGGCTTTTTTGACCTAAGTTTGAGGATTGCGCTCAAATCAAATGTCCTAGAACCAAATTTCCACATGTAACTACTAGATTGTGATACAATACACTAATGGGTGAAGTTTGGTTTACTTCTGCGCAGCGGTTTGGGAGTTAACATCAAAATTACATTTCTCGGCCATATCGCATAGATCTCACTGTGAAAAGGCTTAAATGGCTTTTTTGACCTAAGTTTAATAATTGCGCTCAAACCAAATGTCCTAGAACGAAATTTTCAAATGTAACTACTAGAATGTGATACAATACACAATTGGGTGAAGTTTGACTGACTTCTGCGCAGCGGTTTGGGAGTTAACATCAAAATTACATTTCCTGGCCATATCGCATAGATCTCACTGTGAAAAGGCTTAAATGGCTTTTTTGACCTAAGTTTGAGGATTGCGCTCAAATCAAATGTCCTAGAACCAAATTTCCACATGCAACTACTAGATTGTGATACAATACACTAATGGGTGAAGTTTGGTTGACTTCTGCGCAGCGGTTTGGGAGTTAACATCAAAATTACATTTCTCGGCCATATCGCATAGATCTCACTGTGAAAAGGCTTAAATGACTTTTTTAATTAAGTTTAATGATTGCGCTCAAACCAAATGTCCTAGAACGAAATTTTCAAATGTAACTACTAGAATGTGATACAATACACTATTGGGTGAAATTTAGTTGACTTCTGCGCAGCGGTTTGGGAGTTAACATCAAAATTACATTTCTCGGCCATATCGCATAGATCTCACTGTGAAAAGGCTTAAATGGCTTTTTTGACCTAAGTTTAATGATTGCGCTCAAACCAAATGTCCTAGAACGAAATTTTCAAATGTAACTACTAGAATGTGATACAATACACTATTGGGTGAAGTTTGGTTGACTTCTGCGCAGCGGTTTGGGAGTTAACATCAAAATTACATTTCTCGGCCATATCGCATAGATCTCACTGTGAAAAGGCTTAAATGACTTTTTTAATTAAGTTTGATGATTGCGTTCAAACAAAATGTCCTAGAACAAAATTTTCAAATGTAACTACTAGAATGTGATACAATACACAATTGGGTGAAGTTTGACTGACTTCTGCGCAGCGGTTTGGGAGTTAACATCAAAATTACATTTCCTGGCCATATCGCATAGATCTCACTGTGAAAAGGCTTAAATGGCTTTTTTGACCTAAGTTTGAGGATTGCGCTCAAATCAAATGTCCTAGAACCAAATTTCCACATGCAACTACTAGATTGTGATACAATACACTAATGGGTGAAGTTTGGTTGACTTCTGCGCAGCGGTTTGGGAGTTAACATCAAAATTACATTTCTCGGCCATATCGCATAGATCTCACTGTGAAAAGGCTTAAATGACTTTTTTAATTAAGTTTAATGATTGCGCTCAAACCAAATGTCCTAGAACGAAATTTTCAAATGTAACTACTAGAATGTGATACAATACACTATTGGGTGAAGTTTAGTTGACTTCTGCGCAGCGGTTTGGGAGTTAACATCAAAATTACATTTCTCGGCCATATCGCATAGATCTCACTGTGAAAAGGCTTAAATGGCTTTTTTGACCTAAGTTTAATGATTGCGCTCAAACCAAATGTCCTAGAACGAAATTTTCAAATGTAACTACTAGAATGTGATACAATACACTATTGGGTGAAGTTTGGTTGACTTCTGCGCAGCGGTTTGGGAGTTAACATCAAAATTACATTTCTCGGCCATATCGCATAGATCTCACTGTGAAAAGGCTTAAATGGCTTTTTTGACCTAAGTTTGAGGATTGCGCTCAAACAAAATGTCCTAGAACAAAATTTTCAAATGTAACTACTAGATTGTGATACAATACACTATTGGGTGAAGTTTGGTTGACTTCTGCGCAGCGGTTTGGGAGTTAACATCAAAATTACATTTCTCGGCCATATCGCATAGATCTCACTGTGAAAAGGCTTAAATGGCTTTTTTGACCTAAGTTTGAGGATTTCGCTCAAATCAAATGTCCTAGAACCAAATTTCCACATGTAACTACTAGATTCTGATACAATACACTAATGGGTGAAGTTTGGTTTACTTCTGCGCAGCGGTTTGGGAGTTAACATCAAAATTACATTTCTCGGCCATATCGCATAGATCTCACTGTGAAAAGGCTTAAATGGCTTTTTTGACATAAGTTTAATAATTGCGCTCAAACCAAATGTCCTAGAACGAAATTTTCAAATGTAACTACTAGAATGTGATACAATACACTATTGGGTGAAGTTTGGTTGACTTCTGCGCAGTGGTTTGGGAGTTAACATCAAAATTACATTTCTCGGCCATATCGCATAGATCTCACTGTGAAAAGGCTTAAATGGCTTTTTTGACCTAAGTTTGAGGATTGCGCTCAAATCAAATGTCCTAGAACCAAATTTCCACATGTAACTACTAGATTGTGATACAATACACTAATGGGTGAAGTTTGGTTGACTTCTGCGCAGCGGTTTGGGAGTTAACATCAAAATTACATTTCTCGGCCATATCGCATAGATCTCACTGTGAAAAGGCTTAAATGACTTTTTTAATTAAGTTTGATGATTGCGTTCAAACAAAATGTCCTAGAACAAAATTTTCAAATGTAACTACTAGAATGTGATACAATACACTATTGGGTGAAGTTTAGTTGACTTCTGCGAAGCGGTTTGGGAGTTAACATCAAAATTACATTTCTCGGCCATATCGCATAGATCTCACTGTGAAAAGGCTTAAATGGCTTTTTTGACCTAAGTTTGAGGATTGCGCTCAAATCAAATGTCCTAGAACCAAATTTCCACATGTAACTACTAGATTGTGATACAATACACTAATGGGTGAAGTTTGGTTTACTTCTGCGCAGCGGTTTGGGAGTTAACATCAAAATTACATTTCTCGGCCATATCGCATAGATCTCACTGTGAAAAGGCTTAAATGGCTTTTTTGACCTAAGTTTAATAATTGCGCTCAAACCAAATGTCCTAGAACGAAATTTTCAAATGTAACTACTAGAATGTGATACAATACACAATTGGGTGAAGTTTGACTGACTTCTGCGCAGCGGTTTGGGAGTTAACATCAAAATTACATTTCCTGGCCATATCGCATAGATCTCACTGTGAAAAGGCTTAAATGGCTTTTTTGACCTAAGTTTGAGGATTGCGCTCAAATCAAATGTCCTAGAACCAAATTTCCACATGCAACTACTAGATTGTGATACAATACACTAATGGGTGAAGTTTGGTTGACTTCTGCGCAGCGGTTTGGGAGTTAACATCAAAATTACATTTCTCGGCCATATCGCATAGATCTCACTGTGAAAAGGCTTAAATGACTTTTTTAATTAAGTTTAATGATTGCGCTCAAACCAAATGTCCTAGAACGAAATTTTCAAATGTAACTACTAGAATGTGATACAATACACTATTGGGTGAAATTTAGTTGACTTCTGCGCAGCGGTTTGGGAGTTAACATCAAAATTACATTTCTCGGCCATATCGCATAGATCTCACTGTGAAAAGGCTTAAATGGCTTTTTTGACCTAAGTTTGAGGATTGCGCTCAAACAAAATGTCCTAGAACAAAATTTTCAAATGTAACTACTAGATTGTGATACAATACACTATTGGGTGAAGTTTGGTTGACTTCTGCGCAGCGGTTTGGGAGTTAACATCAAAATTACATTTCTCGGCCATATCGCATAGATCTCACTGTGAAAAGGCTTAAATGACTTTTTTAATTAAGTTTGATGATTGTGTTCAAACAAAATGTCCTAGAACAAAATTTTCAAATGTAACTACTAGAATGTGATACAATACACTATTGGGTGAAGTTTGGTTGACTTCTGCGCAGCGGTTTGGGAGTTAACATCAAAATTACATTTCTCGGCCATATCGCATAGATCTCACTGTGAAAAGGCTTAAATGGCTTTTTTGACCTAAGTTTGAGGATTGCGCTCAAATCAAATGTCCTAGAACCAAATTTCCACATGTAACTACTAGATTGTGATACAATACACTATTGGGTGAAGTTTGGTTTACTTCTGCGCAGCGGTTTGGGAGTTAACATCAAAATTACATTTCTCGGCCATATCGCATAGATCTCACTGTGAAAAGGCTTAAATGGCTTTTTTGACCTAAGTTTGAGGATTGCGCTCAAATCAAATGTCCTAGAACCAAATTTCCACATGTAACTACTAGATTCTGATACAATACACTAATGGGTGAAGTTTGGTTTACTTCTGCGCAGCGGTTTGGGAGTTAACATCAAAATTACATTTCTCGGCCATATCGCATAGATCTCACTGTGAAAAGGCTTAAATGGCTTTTTTGACATAAGTTTAATAATTGCGCTCAAACCAAATGTCGTAGAACGAAATTTTCAAATGTAACTACTAGAATGTGATACAATACACTATTGGGTGAAGTTTGGTTGACTTCTGCGCAGTGGTTTGGGAGTTAACATCAAAATTACATTTCTCGGCCATATCGCATAGATCTCACTGTGAAAAGGCTTAAATGGCTTTGTTGACCTAAGTTTGAGGATTGCGCTCAAATCAAATGTCCTAGAACCAAATTTCCACATGTAACTACTAGATTGTGATACAATACACTAATGGGTGAAGTTTGGTTGACTTCTGCGCAGCGGTTTGGGAGTTAACATCAAAATTACATTTCTCGGCCATATCGCATAGATCTCACTGTGAAAAGGCTTAAATGACTTTTTTAATTAAGTTTGATGATTGCGTTCAAACAAAATGTCCTAGAACAAAATTTTCAAATGTAACTACTAGAATGTGATACAATACACTATTGGGTGAAGTTTAGTTGACTTCTGCGCAGCGGTTTGGGAGTTAACATCAAAATTACATTTCTCGGCCATATCGCATAGATCTCACTGTGAAAAGGCTTAAATGGCTTTTTTGACCTAAGTTTGAGGATTGCGCTCAAATCAAATGTCCTAGAACCAAATTTCCACATGTAACTACTAGATTGTGATACAATACACTAATGGGTGAAGTTTGGTTTACTTCTGCGCAGCGGTTTGGGAGTTAACATCAAAATTACATTTCTCGGCCATATCGCATAGATCTCACTGTGAAAAGGCTTAAATGGCTTTTTTGACCTAAGTTTAATAATTGCGCTCAAACCAAATGTCCTAGAACGAAATTTTCAAATGTAACTACTAGAATGTGATACAATACACAATTGGGTGAAGTTTGACTGACTTCTGCGCAGCGGTTTGGGAGTTAACATCAAAATTACATTTCCTGGCCATATCGCATAGATCTCACTGTGAAAAGGCTTAAATGGCTTTTTTGACCTAAGTTTGAGGATTGCGCTCAAATCAAATGTCCTAGAACCAAATTTCCACATGCAACTACTAGATTGTGATACAATACACTAATGGGTGAAGTTTGGTTGACTTCTGCGCAGCGGTTTGGGAGTTAACAAAATTACATTTCTCGGCCATATCGCATAGATCTCACTGTGAAAAGGCTTAAATGACTTTTTTAATTAAGTTTAATGATTGCGCTCAAACCAAATGTCCTAGAACGAAATTTTCAAATGTAACTACTAGAATGTGATACAATACACTATTGGGTGAAATTTAGTTGACTTCTGCGCAGCGGTTTGGGAGTTAACATCAAAATTACATTTCTCGGCCATATCGCATAGATCTCACTGTGAAAAGGCTTAAATGGCTTTTTTGACCTAAGTTTAATGATTGCGCTCAAACCAAATGTCCTAGAACGAAATTTTCAAATGTAACTACTAGAATGTGATACAATACACTATTGGGTGAAGTTTGGTTGACTTCTGCGCAGCGGTTTGGGAGTTAACATCAAAATTACATTTCTCGGCCATATCGCATAGATCTCATTGTGAAAAGGCTTAAATGACTTTTTTAATTAAGTTTGATGATTTCGTTCAAACAAAATGTCCTAGAACAAAGTTTTCAAATGTAACTACTTGATTGTGATACAATACACTATTGGGTGAAGTTTGGTTGACTTCTGCGCAGCGGTTTGGGAGTTAACATCAAAATTACATTTCTCGGCCAAATCGCATAGATCTCACTGTGAAAAGGCTTAAATGACTTTTTTAATTAAGTTTAATGATTGCGCTCAAACCAAATGTCCTAGAACGAAATTTTCAAATGTAACTACTAGAATGTGATACAATACACTATTGGGTGAAGTTTAGTTGACTTCTGCGCAGCGGTTTGGGAGTTAACATCAAAATTACATTTCTCGGCCATATCGCATAGATCTCACTGTGAAAAGGCTTAAATGGCTTTTTTGACCTAAGTTTGAGGATTGCGCTCAAACAAAATGTCCTAGAACAAAATTTTCAAATGTAACTACTAGATTGTGATACAATACACTATTGGGTGAAGTTTGGTTGACTTCTGCGCAGCGGTTTGGGAGTTAACATCAAAATTACATTTCTCGGCCATATCGCATAGATCTCACTGTGAAAAGGCTTAAATGACTTTTTTAATTAAGTTTGATTATTGTGTTCAAACAAAATGTCCTAGAACAAAATTTTCAAATGTAACTACTAGAATGTGATACAATACACTATTGGGTGAAGTTTGGTTGACTTCTGCGCAGCGGTTTGGGAGTTAACATCAAAATTACATTTCTCGGCCATATCGCATAGATCTCACTGTGAAAAGGCTTAAATGGCTTTTTTGACCTAAGTTTGAGGATTGCGCTCAAATCAAATGTCCTAGAACCAAATTTCCACATGTAACTACTAGATTGTGATACAATACACTATTGGGTGAAGTTTGGTTTACTTCTGCGCAGCGGTTTGGGAGTTAACATCAAAATTACATTTCTCGGCCATATCGCATAGATCTCACTGTGAAAAGGCTTAAATGGCTTTTTTGACCTAAGTTTGAGGATTGCGCTCAAATCAAATGTCCTAGAACCAAATTTCCACATGTAACTACTAGATTGTGATACAATACACTAATGGGTGAAGTTTGGTTTACTTCTGCGCAGCGGTTTGGGAGTTAACATCAAAATTACATTTCTCGGCCATATCGCATAGATCTCACTGTGAAAAGGCTTAAATGACTTTTTTAATTAAGTTTGATGATTGCGTTCAAACAAAATGTCCTAGAACAAAATTTTCAAATGTAACTACTAGAATGTGATACAATACACAATTGGGTGAAGTTTGACTGACTTCTGCGCAGCGGTTTGGGAGTTAACATCAAAATTACATTTCCTGGCCATATCGCATAGATCTCACTGTGAAAAGGCTTAAATGGCTTTTTTGACCTAAGTTTGAGGATTGCGCTCAAATCAAATGTCCTAGAACCAAATTTCCACATGCAACTACTAGATTGTGATACAATACACTAATGGGTGAAGTTTGGTTGACTTCTGCGCAGCGGTTTGGGAGTTAACATCAAAATTACATTTCTCGGCCATATCGCATAGATCTCACTGTGAAAAGGCTTAAATGACTTTTTTAATTAAGTTTAATGATTGCGCTCAAACCAAATGTCCTAGAACGAAATTTTCAAATGTAACTACTAGAATGTGATACAATACACTATTGGGTGAAGTTTAGTTGACTTCTGCGCAGCGGTTTGGGAGTTAACATCAAAATTACATTTCTCGGCCATATCGCATAGATCTCACTGTGAAAAGGCTTAAATGGCTTTTTTGACCTAAGTTTAATGATTGCGCTCAAACCAAATGTCCTAGAACGAAATTTTCAAATGTAACTACTAGAATGTGATACAATACACTATTGGGTGAAGTTTGGTTGACTTCTGCGCAGCGGTTTGGGAGTTAACATCAAAATTACATTTCTCGGCCATATCGCATAGATCTCACTGTGAAAAGGCTTAAATGGCTTTTTTGACCTAAGTTTGAGGATTGCGCTCAAACAAAATGTCCTAGAACAAAATTTTCAAATGTAACTACTAGATTGTGATACAATACACTATTGGGTGAAGTTTGGTTGACTTCTGCGCAGCGGTTTGGGAGTTAACATCAAAATTACATTTCTCGGCCATATCGCATAGATCTCACTGTGAAAAGGCTTAAATGACTTTTTTAATTAAGTTTGATGATTGTGTTCAAACAAAATGTCCTAGAACAAAATTTTCAAATGTAACTACTAGATTGTGATACAATACACTATTGGGTGAAGTTTGGTTGACTTCTGCGC
Source organism: Corythoichthys intestinalis (assembly GCF_030265065.1). Classification (NCBI taxonomy): domain Eukaryota; kingdom Metazoa; phylum Chordata; class Actinopteri; order Syngnathiformes; family Syngnathidae; genus Corythoichthys; species Corythoichthys intestinalis. Next base: position 2,865,324 of record NW_026651594.1, on the reverse strand, counting down.
AGCGGTTTGGGAGTTAACATCAAAATTACATTTCTCGGCCATATCGCATAGATCTCACTGTGAAAAGGCTTAAATGGCTTTTTTGACCTAAGTTTGAGGATTGCGCTCAAATCAAATGTCCTAGAACCAAATTTCCACATGTAACTCCTAGATTCTGATACAATACACTAATGGGTGAAGTTTGGTTTACTTCTGCGCAGCGGTTTGGGAGTTAACATCAAAATTACATTTCTCGGCCATATCGCATAGATCTCAATGTGAAAAGGCTTAAATGGCTTTTTTGACATAAGTTTAATAATTGCGCTCAAACCAAATGTCCTAGAACGAAATTTTCAAATGTAACTACTAGAATGTGATACAATACACTATTGGGTGAAGTTTGGTTGACTTCTGCGCAGTGGTTTGGGAGTTAACATCAAAATTACATTTCTCGGCCATATCGCATAGATCTCACTGTGAAAAGGCTTAAATGGCTTTTTTGACCTAAGTTTGAGGATTGCGCTCAAATCAAATGTCCTAGAACCAAATTTCCACATGTAACTACTAGATTGTGATACAATACACTAATGGGTGAAGTTTGGTTGACTTCTGCGCAGCGGTTTGGGAGTTAACATCAAAATTACATTTCTCGGCCATATCGCATAGATCTCACTGTGAAAAGGCTTAAATGACTTTTTTAATTAAGTTTGATGATTGCGTTCAAACAAAATGTCCTAGAACAAAATTTTCAAATGTAACTACTAGAATGTGATACAATACACTATTGGGTGAAGTTTAGTTGACTTCTGCGCAGCGGTTTGGGAGTTAACATCAAAATTACATTTCTCGGCCATATCGCATAGATCTCACTGTAAAAAGGCTTAAATGGCTTTTTTGACCTAAGTTTAATGATTGCGCTCAAACCAAATGTTCTAGAACGAAATTTTCAAATGTAACTACTAGAATGTGATACAATACACTATTGGGTGAAGTTTGGTTGACTTCTGCGCAGCGGTTTGGGAGTTAACATCAAAATTACATTTCTCGGCCATATCGCATAGATCTCACTGTGAAAAGGCTTAAATGACTTTTTTAATTAAGTTTGATGATTGCGTTCAAACAAAATGTCCTAGAACAAAATTTTCAAATGTAACTACTAGATTGTGATACAATACACTATTGGGTGAAGTTTGGTTGACTTCTGCGCAGCGGTTTGGGAGTTAACATCAAAATTACATTTCTCGGCCATATCGCATAGATCTCACTGTGAAAAGGCTTAAATGGCTTTTTTGACCTAAGTTTGAGGATTTCGCTCAAATCAAATGTCCTAGAACCAAATTTCCACATGTAACTACTAGATTGTGATACAATACACTAATGGGTGAAGTTTGGTTTACTTCTGCGCAGCGGTTTGGGAGTTAACATCAAAATTACATTTCTCGGCCATATCGCATAGATCTCACTGTGAAAAGGCTTAAATGGCTTTTTTGACCTAAGTTTAATAATTGCGCTCAAACCAAATGTCCTAGAACGAAATTTTCAAATGTAACTACTAGAATGTGATACAATACACTATTGGGTGAAGTTTGGCTGACTTCTGCGCAGCGGTTTGGGAGTTAACATCAAAATTACATTTCCTGGCCATATCGCATAGATCTCACTGTGAAAAGGCTTAAATGGCTTTTTTGACCTAAGTTTGAGGATTGCGCTCAAATCAAATGTCCTAGAACCAAATTTCCACATGCAACTACTAGATTGTGATACAATACACTAATGGGTGAAGTTTGGTTGACTTCTGCGCAGCGGTTTGGGAGTTAACATCAAAATTACATTTCTCGGCCATATCGCATAGATCTCACTGTGAAAAGGCTTAAATGACTTTTTTAATTAAGTTTGATGATTGCGTTCAAACAAAATGTCCTAGAACAAAATTTTCAAATGTAACTACTAGAATGTGATACAATACACAATTGGGTGAAGTTTGACTGACTTCTGCGCAGCGGTTTGGGAGTTAACATCAAAATTACATTTCCTGGCCATATCGCATAGATCTCACTGTGAAAAGGCTTAAATGGCTTTTTTGACCTAAGTTTGAGGATTGCGCTCAAATCAAATGTCCTAGAACCAAATTTCCACATGCAACTACTAGATTGTGATACAATACACTAATGGGTGAAGTTTGGTTGACTTCTGCGCAGCGGTTTGGGAGTTAACATCAAAATTACATTTCTCGGCCATATCGCATAGATCTCACTGTGAAAAGGCTTAAATGACTTTTTTAATTAAGTTTAATGATTGCGCTCAAACCAAATGTCCTAGAACGAAATTTTCAAATGTAACTACTAGAATGTGATACAATACACTATTGGGTGAAGTTTAGTTGACTTCTGCGCAGCGGTTTGGGAGTTAACATCAAAATTACATTTCTCGGCCATATCGCATAGATCTCACTGTGAAAAGGCTTAAATGGCTTTTTTGACCTAAGTTTAATGATTGCGCTCAAACCAAATGTCCTAGAACGAAATTTTCAAATGTAACTACTAGAATGTGATACAATACACTATTGGGTGAAGTTTGGTTGACTTCTGCGCAGCGGTTTGGGAGTTAACATCAAAATTACATTTCTCGGCCATATCGCATAGATCTCACTGTGAAAAGGCTTAAATGGCTTTTTTGACCTAAGTTTGAGGATTGCGCTCAAACAAAATGTCCTAGAACAAAATTTTCAAATGTAACTACTAGATTGTGATACAATACACTATTGGGTGAAGTTTGGTTGACTTCTGCGCAGCGGTTTGGGAGTTAACATCAAAATTACATTTCTCGGCCATATCGCATAGATCTCACTGTGAAAAGGCTTAAATGACTTTTTTAATTAAGTTTGATGATTGTGTTCAAACAAAATGTCCTAGAACAAAATTTTCAAATGTAACTACTAGAATGTGATACAATACACTAATGGGTGAAGTTTGGTTTACTTCTGCGCAGCGGTTTGGGAGTTAACATCAAAATTACATTTCTCGGCCATATCGCATAGATCTCAATGTGAAAAGGCTTAAATGGCTTTTTTGACATAAGTTTAATAATTGCGCTCAAACCAAATGTCCTAGAACGAAATTTTCAAATGTAACTACTAGAATGTGATACAATACACTATTGGGTGAAGTTTGGTTGACTTCTGCGCAGTGGTTTGGGAGTTAACATCAAAATTACATTTCTCGGCCATATCGCATAGATCTCACTGTGAAAAGGCTTAAATGGCTTTTTTGACCTAAGTTTGAGGATTGCGCTCAAATCAAATGTCCTAGAACCAAATTTCCACATGTAACTACTAGATTGTGATACAATACACTAATGGGTGAAGTTTGGTTGACTTCTGCGCAGCGGTTTGGGAGTTAACATCAAAATTACATTTCTCGGCCATATCGCATAGATCTCACTGTGAAAAGGCTTAAATGACTTTTTTAATTAAGTTTGATGATTGCGTTCAAACAAAATGTCCTAGAACAAAATTTTCAAATGTAACTACTAGAATGTGATACAATACACTATTGGGTGAAGTTTAGTTGACTTCTGCGCAGCGGTTTGGGAGTTAACATCAAAATTACATTTCTCGGCCATATCGCATAGATCTCACTGTAAAAAGGCTTAAATGGCTTTTTTGACCTAAGTTTAATGATTGCGCTCAAACCAAATGTTCTAGAACGAAATTTTCAAATGTAACTACTAGAATGTGATACAATACACTATTGGGTGAAGTTTGGTTGACTTCTGCGCAGCGGTTTGGGAGTTAACATCAAAATTACATTTCTCGGCCATATCGCATAGATCTCACTGTGAAAAGGCTTAAATGACTTTTTTAATTAAGTTTGATGATTGCGTTCAAACAAAATGTCCTAGAACAAAATTTTCAAATGTAACTACTAGATTGTGATACAATACACTATTGGGTGAAGTTTGGTTGACTTCTGCGCAGCGGTTTGGGAGTTAACATCAAAATTACATTTCTCGGCCATATCGCATAGATCTCACTGTGAAAAGGCTTAAATGGCTTTTTTGACCTAAGTTTGAGGATTTCGCTCAAATCAAATGTCCTAGAACCAAATTTCCACATGTAACTACTAGATTGTGATACAATACACTAATGGGTGAAGTTTGGTTTACTTCTGCGCAGCGGTTTGGGAGTTAACATCAAAATTACATTTCTCGGCCATATCGCATAGATCTCACTGTGAAAAGGCTTAAATGGCTTTTTTGACCTAAGTTTAATAATTGCGCTCAAACCAAATGTCCTAGAACGAAATTTTCAAATGTAACTACTAGAATGTGATACAATACACTATTGGGTGAAGTTTGGCTGACTTCTGCGCAGCGGTTTGGGAGTTAACATCAAAATTACATTTCCTGGCCATATCGCATAGATCTCACTGTGAAAAGGCTTAAATGGCTTTTTTGACCTAAGTTTGAGGATTGCGCTCAAATCAAATGTCCTAGAACCAAATTTCCACATGCAACTACTAGATTGTGATACAATACACTAATGGGTGAAGTTTGGTTGACTTCTGCGCAGCGGTTTGGGAGTTAACATCAAAATTACATTTCTCGGCCATATCGCATAGATCTCACTGTGAAAAGGCTTAAATGACTTTTTTAATTAAGTTTGATGATTGCGTTCAAACAAAATGTCCTAGAACAAAATTTTCAAATGTAACTACTAGAATGTGATACAATACACAATTGGGTGAAGTTTGACTGACTTCTGCGCAGCGGTTTGGGAGTTAACATCAAAATTACATTTCCTGGCCATATCGCATAGATCTCACTGTGAAAAGGCTTAAATGGCTTTTTTAATTAAGTTTGATGATTGTGTTCAAACAAAATGTCCTAGAACAAAATTTTCAAATGTAACTACTAGATTGTGATACAATACACTATTGGGTGAAGTTTGGTTGACTTCTGCGCAGCGGTTTGGGAGTTAACATCAAAATTACATTTCTCGGCCATATCGCATAGATCTCACTGTGAAAAGGCTTAAATGACTTTTTTAATTAAGTTTGATGATTGCGTTCAAACAAAATGTCCTAGAACAAAATTTTCAAATGTAACTACTAGATTGTGATACAATACACTATTGGGTGAAGTTTGGTTGACTTCTGCGCAGCGGTTTGGGAGTTAACATCAAAATTACATTTCTCGGCCATATCGCATAGATCTCACTGTGAAAAGGCTTAAATGACTTTTTTAATTAAGTTTGATGATTGCGTTCAAACAAAATGTCCTAGAACAAAATTTTCAAATGTAACTACTAGAATGTGATACAATACACAATTGGGTGAAGTTTGACTGACTTCTGCGCAGCGGTTTGGGAGTTAACATCAAAATTACATTTCCTGGCCATATCGCATAGATCTCACTGTGAAAAGGCTTAAATGGCTTTTTTGACCTAAGTTTGAGGATTGCGCTCAAATCAAATGTCCTAGAACCAAATTTCCACATGCAACTACTAGATTGTGATACAATACACTAATGGGTGAAGTTTGGTTGACTTCTGCGCAGCGGTTTGGGAGTTAACATCAAAATTACATTTCTCGGCCATATCGCATAGATCTCACTGTGAAAAGGCTTAAATGACTTTTTTAATTAAGTTTAATGATTGCGCTCAAACCAAATGTCCTAGAACGAAATTTTCAAATGTAACTACTAGAATGTGATACAATACACTATTGGGTGAAGTTTAGTTGACTTCTGCGCAGCGGTTTGGGAGTTAACATCAAAATTACATTTCTCGGCCATATCGCATAGATCTCACTGTGAAAAGGCTTAAATGGCTTTTTTGACCTAAGTTTAATGATTGCGCTCAAACCAAATGTCCTAGAACGAAATTTTCAAATGTAACTACTAGAATGTGATACAATACACTATTGGGTGAAGTTTGGTTGACTTCTGCGCAGCGGTTTGGGAGTTAACATCAAAATTACATTTCTCGGCCATATCGCATAGATCTCACTGTGAAAAGGCTTAAATGGCTTTTTTGACCTAAGTTTGAGGATTGCGCTCAAACAAAATGTCCTAGAACAAAATTTTCAAATGTAACTACTAGATTGTGATACAATACACTATTGGGTGAAGTTTGGTTGACTTCTGCGCAGCGGTTTGGGAGTTAACATCAAAATTACATTTCTCGGCCATATCGCATAGATCTCACTGTGAAAAGGCTTAAATGACTTTTTTAATTAAGTTTGATGATTGTGTTCAAACAAAATGTCCTAGAACAAAATTTTCAAATGTAACTACTAGATTGTGATACAATACACTATTGGGTGAAGTTTGGTTGACTTCTGCGCAGCGGTTTGGGAGTTAACATCAAAATTACATTTCTCGGCCATATCGCATAGATCTCACTGTGAAAAGGCTTAAATGGCTTTTTTGACCTAAGTTTGAGGATTGCGCTCAAATCAAATGTCCTAGAACCAAATTTCCACATGTAACTACTAGATTCTGATACAATACACTAATGGGTGAAGTTTGGTTTACTTCTGCGCAGCGGTTTGGGAGTTAACATCAAAATTACATTTCTCGGCCATATCGCATAGATCTCACTGTGAAAAGGCTTAAATGGCTTTTTTGACATAAGTTTAATAATTGCGCTCAAACCAAATGTCCTAGAACGAAATTTTCAAATGTAACTACTAGAATGTGATACAATACACTATTGGGTGAAGTTTGGATGACTTCTGCGCAGTGGTTTGGGAGTTAACATCAAAATTACATTTCTCGGCCATATCGCATAGATCTCACTGTGAAAAGGCTTAAATGGCTTTTTTGACCTAAGTTTGAGGATTGCGCTCAAATCAAATGTCCTAGAACCAAATTTCCACATGTAACTACTAGATTGTGATACAATACACTATTGGGTGAAGTTTGGTTGACTTCTGCGCAGCGGTTTGGGAGTTAACATCAAAATTACATTTCTCGGCCATATCGCATAGATCTCACTGTGAAAAGGCTTAAATGACTTTTTTAATTAAGTTTAATGATTGCGCTCAAACCAAATGTCCTAGAACGAAATTTTCAAATGTAACTACTAGAATGTGATACAATACACTATTGGGTGAAGTTTAGTTGACTTCTGCGCAGCGGTTTGGGAGTTAACATCAAAATTACATTTCTCGGCCATATCGCATAGATCTCACTGTGAAAAGGCTTAAATGGCTTTTTTGACCTAAGTTTGAGGATTGCGCTCAAACAAAATGTCCTAGAACAAAATTTTCAAATGTAACTACTAGATTGTGATACAATACACTATTGGGTGAAGTTTGGTTGACTTCTGCGCAGCGGTTTGGGAGTTAACATCAAAATTACATTTCTCGGCCATATCGCATAGATCTCACTGTGAAAAGGCTTAAATGACTTTTTTAATTAAGTTTGATGATTGCGTTCAAACAAAATGTCCTAGAACAAAATTTTCAAATGTAACTACTAGAATGTGATACAATACACTATTGGGTGAAGTTTAGTTGACTTCTGCGAAGCGGTTTGGGAGTTAACATCAAAATTACATTTCTCGGCCATATCGCATAGATCTCACTGTGAAAAGGCTTAAATGGCTTTTTTGACCTAAGTTTGAGGATTGCGCTCAAATCAAATGTCCTAGAACCAAATTTCCACATGTAACTACTAGATTGTGATACAATACACTAATGGGTGAAGTTTGGTTTACTTCTGCGCAGCGGTTTGGGAGTTAACATCAAAATTACATTTCTCGGCCATATCGCATAGATCTCACTGTGAAAAGGCTTAAATGGCTTTTTTGACCTAAGTTTAATAATTGCGCTCAAACCAAATGTCCTAGAACGAAATTTTCAAATGTAACTACTAGAATGTGATACAATACACAATTGGGTGAAGTTTGACTGACTTCTGCGCAGCGGTTTGGGAGTTAACATCAAAATTACATTTCCTGGCCATATCGCATAGATCTCACTGTGAAAAGGCTTAAATGGCTTTTTTGACCTAAGTTTGAGGATTGCGCTCAAATCAAATGTCCTAGAACCAAATTTCCACATGCAACTACTAGATTGTGATACAATACACTAATGGGTGAAGTTTGGTTGACTTCTGCGCAGCGGTTTGGGAGTTAACATCAAAATTACATTTCTCGGCCATATCGCATAGATCTCACTGTGAAAAGGCTTAAATGACTTTTTTAATTAAGTTTAATGATTGCGCTCAAACCAAATGTCCTAGAACGAAATTTTCAAATGTAACTACTAGAATGTGATACAATACACTATTGGGTGAAATTTAGTTGACTTCTGCGCAGCGGTTTGGGAGTTAACATCAAAATTACATTTCTCGGCCATATCGCATAGATCTCACTGTGAAAAGGCTTAAATGGCTTTTTTGACCTAAGTTTAATGATTGCGCTCAAACCAAATGTCCTAGAACGAAATTTTCAAATGTAACTACTAGAATGTGATACAATACACTATTGGGTGAAGTTTGGTTGACTTCTGCGCAGCGGTTTGGGAGTTAACATCAAAATTACATTTCTCGGCCATATCGCATAGATCTCACTGTGAAAAGGCTTAAATGACTTTTTTAATTAAGTTTGATGATTTCGTTCAAACAAAATGTCCTAGAACAAAGTTTTCAAATGTAACTACTTGATTGTGATACAATACACTATTGGGTGAAGTTTGGTTGACTTCTGCGCAGCGGTTTGGGAGTTAACATCAAAATTACATTTCTCGGCCATATCGCATAGATCTCACTGTGAAAAGGCTTAAATGACTTTTTTAATTAAGTTTAATGATTGCGCTCAAACCAAATGTCCTAGAACGAAATTTTCAAATGTAACTACTAGAATGTGATACAATACACTATTGGGTGAAGTTTAGTTGACTTCTGCGCAGCGGTTTGGGAGTTAACATCAAAATTACATTTCTCGGCCATATCGCATAGATCTCACTGTGAAAAGGCTTAAATGGCTTTTTTGACCTAAGTTTGAGGATTGCGCTCAAACAAAATGTCCTAGAACAAAATTTTCAAATGTAACTACTAGATTGTGATACAATACACTATTGGGTGAAGTTTGGTTGACTTCTGCGCAGCGGTTTGGGAGTTAACATCAAAATTACATTTCTCGGCCATATCGCATAGATCTCACTGTGAAAAGGCTTAAATGACTTTTTTAATTAAGTTTGATGATTGTGTTCAAACAAAATGTCCTAGAACAAAATTTTCAAATGTAACTACTAGAATGTGATACAATACACTATTGGGTGAAGTTTGGTTGACTTCTGCGCAGCGGTTTGGGAGTTAACATCAAAATTACATTTCTCGGCCATATCGCATAGATCTCACTGTGAAAAGGCTTAAATGGCTTTTTTGACCTAAGTTTGAGGATTGCGCTCAAATCAAATGTCCTAGAACCAAATTTCCACATGTAACTACTTGATTGTGATACAATACACTATTGGGTGAAGTTTGGTTTACTTCTGCGCAGCGGTTTGGGAGTTAACATCAAAATTACATTTCTCGGCCATATCGCATAGATCTCACTGTGAAAAGGCTTAAATGGCTTTTTTGACCTAAGTTTGAGGATTGCGCTCAAATCAAATGTCCTAGAACCAAATTTCCACATGTAACTACTAGATTCTGATACAATACACTAATGGGTGAAGTTTGGTTTACTTCTGCGCAGCGGTTTGGGAGTTAACATCAAAATTACATTTCTCGGCCATATCGCATAGATCTCACTGTGAAAAGGCTTTAATGGCTTTTTTGACATAAGTTTAATAATTGCGCTCAAACCAAATGTCGTAGAACGAAATTTTCAAATGTAACTACTAGAATGTGATACAATACACTATTGGGTGAAGTTTGGTTGACTTCTGCGCAGTGGTTTGGGAGTTAACATCAAAATTACATTTCTCGGCCATATCGCATAGATCTCACTGTGAAAAGGCTTAAATGGCTTTGTTGACCTAAGTTTGAGGATTGCGCTCAAATCAAATGTCCTAGAACCAAATTTCCACATGTAACTACTAGATTGTGATACAATACACTAATGGGTGAAGTTTGGTTGACTTCTGCGCAGCGGTTTGGGAGTTAACATCAAAATTACATTTCTCGGCCATATCGCATAGATCTCACTGTGAAAAGGCTTAAATGACTTTTTTAATTAAGTTTGATGATTGCGTTCAAACAAAATGTCCTAGAACAAAATTTTCAAATGTAACTACTAGAATGTGATACAATACACTATTGGGTGAAGTTTAGTTGACTTCTGCGCAGCGGTTTGGGAGTTAACATCAAAATTACATTTCTCGGCCATATCGCATAGATCTCACTGTGAAAAGGCTTAAATGGCTTTTTTGACCTAAGTTTGAGGATTGCGCTCAAATCAAATGTCCTAGAACCAAATTTCCACATGTAACTACTAGATTGTGATACAATACACTAATGGGTGAAGTTTGGTTTACTTCTGCGCAGCGGTTTGGGAGTTAACATCAAAATTACATTTCTCGGCCTTATCGCATAGATCTCACTGTGAAAAGGCTTAAATGGCTTTTTTGACCTAAGTTTAATAATTGCGCTCAAACCAAATGTCCTAGAACGAAATTTTCAAATGTAACTACTAGAATGTGATACAATACACAATTGGGTGAAGTTTGACTGACTTCTGCGCAGCGGTTTGGGAGTTAACATCAAAATTACATTTCCTGGCCATATCGCATAGATCTCACTGTGAAAAGGCTTAAATGGCTTTTTTGACCTAAGTTTGAGGATTGCGCTCAAATCAAATGTCCTAGAACCAAATTTCCACATGCAACTACTAGATTGTGATACAATACACTAATGGGTGAAGTTTGGTTGACTTCTGCGCAGCGGTTTGGGAGTTAACAAAATTACATTTCTCGGCCATATCGCATAGATCTCACTGTGAAAAGGCTTAAATGACTTTTTTAATTAAGTTTAATGATTGCGCTCAAACCAAATGTCCTAGAACGAAATTTTCAAATGTAACTACTAGAATGTGATACAATACACTATTGGGTGAAATTTAGTTGACTTCTGCGCAGCGGTTTGGGAGTTAACATCAAAATTACATTTCTCGGCCATATCGCATAGATCTCACTGTGAAAAGGCTTAAATGGCTTTTTTGACCTAAGTTTAATGATTGCGCTCAAACCAAATGTCCTAGAACGAAATTTTCAAATGTAACTACTAGAATGTGATACAATACACTATTGGGTGAAGTTTGGTTGACTTCTGCGCAGCGGTTTGGGAGTTAACATCAAAATTACATTTCTCGGCCATATCGCATAGATCTCATTGTGAAAAGGCTTAAATGACTTTTTTAATTAAGTTTGATGATTTCGTTCAAACAAAATGTCCTAGAACAAAGTTTTCAAATGTAACTACTTGATTGTGATACAATACACTATTGGGTGAAGTTTGGTTGACTTCTGCGCAGCGGTTTGGGAGTTAACATCAAAATTACATTTCTCGGCCAAATCGCATAGATCTCACTGTGAAAAGGCTTAAATGACTTTTTTAATTAAGTTTAATGATTGCGCTCAAACCAAATGTCCTAGAACGAAATTTTCAAATGTAACTACTAGAATGTGATACAATACACTATTGGGTGAAGTTTAGTTGACTTCTGCGCAGCGGTTTGGGAGTTAACATCAAAATTACATTTCTCGGCCATATCGCATAGATCTCACTGTGAAAAGGCTTAAATGGCTTTTTTGACCTAAGTTTGAGGATTGCGCTCAAACAAAATGTCCTAGAACAAAATTTTCAAATGTAACTACTAGATTGTGATACAATACACTATTGGGTGAAGTTTGGTTGACTTCTGCGCAGCGGTTTGGGAGTTAACATCAAAATTACATTTCTCGGCCATATCGCATAGATCTCACTGTGAAAAGGCTTAAATGACTTTTTTAATTAAGTTTGATGATTGTGTTCAAACAAAATGTCCTAGAACAAAATTTTCAAATGTAACTACTAGAATGTGATACAATACACTATTGGGTGAAGTTTGGTTGACTTCTGCGCAGCGGTTTGGGAGTTAACATCAAAATTACATTTCTCGGCCATATCGCATAGATCTCACTGTGAAAAGGCTTAAATGGCTTTTTTGACCTAAGTTTGAGGATTGCGCTCAAATCAAATGTCCTAGAACCAAATTTCCACATGTAACTACTAGATTGTGATACAATACACTATTGGGTGAAGTTTGGTTTACTTCTGCGCAGCGGTTTGGGAGTTAACATCAAAATTACATTTCTCGGCCATATCGCATAGATCTCACTGTGAAAAGGCTTAAATGGCTTTTTTGACCTAAGTTTGAGGATTGCGCTCAAATCAAATGTCCTAGAACCAAATTTCCACATGTAACTACTAGATTGTGATACAATACACTAATGGGTGAAGTTTGGTTTACTTCTGCGCAGCGGTTTGGGAGTTAACATCAAAATTACATTTCTCGGCCATATCGCATAGATCTCACTGTGAAAAGGCTTAAATGACTTTTTTAATTAAGTTTGATGATTGCGTTCAAACAAAATGTCCTAGAACAAAATTTTCAAATGTAACTACTAGAATGTGATACAATACACAATTGGGTGAAGTTTGACTGACTTCTGCGCAGCGGTTTGGGAGTTAACATCAAAATTACATTTCCTGGCCATATCGCATAGATCTCTCTGTGAAAAGGCTTAAATGGCTTTTTTGACCTAAGTTTGAGGATTGCGCTCAAATCAAATGTCCTAGAACCAAATTTCCACATGCAACTACTAGATTGTGATACAATACACTAATGGGTGAAGTTTGGTTGACTTCTGCGCAGCGGTTTGGGAGTTAACATCAAAATTACATTTCTCGGCCATATCGCATAGATCTCACTGTGAAAAGGCTTAAATGACTTTTTTAATTAAGTTTAATGATTGCGCTCAAACCAAATGTCCTAGAACGAAATTTTCAAATGTAACTACTAGAATGTGATACAATACACTATTGGGTGAAGTTTAGTTGACTTCTGCGCAGCGGTTTGGGAGTTAACATCAAAATTACATTTCTCGGCCATATCGCATAGATCTCACTGTGAAAAGGCTTAAATGGCTTTTTTGACCTAAGTTTAATGATTGCGCTCAAACCAAATGTCCTAGAACGAAATTTTCAAATGTAACTACTAGAATGTGATACAATACACTATTGGGTGAAGTTTGGTTGACTTCTGCGCAGCGGTTTGGGAGTTAACATCAAAATTACATTTCTCGGCCATATCGCATAGATCTCACTGTGAAAAGGCTTAAATGGCTTTTTTGACCTAAGTTTGAGGATTGCGCTCAAACAAAATGTCCTAGAACAAAATTTTCAAATGTAACTACTAGATTGTGATACAATACACTATTGGGTGAAGTTTGGTTGACTTCTGCGCAGCGGTTTGGGAGTTAACATCAAAATTACATTTCTCGGCCATATCGCATAGATCTCACTGTGAAAAGGCTTAAATGACTTTTTTAATTAAGTTTGATGATTGTGTTCAAACAAAATGTCCTAGAACAAAATTTTCAAATGTAACTACTAGATTGTGATACAATACACTATTGGGTGAAGTTTGGTTGACTTCTGCGCAGCGGTTTGGGAGTTAACATCAAAATTACATTTCTCGGCCATATCGCATAGATCTCACTGTGAAAAGGCTTAAATGGCTTTTTTGACCTAAGTTTGAGGATTGCGCTCAAATCAAATGTCCTAGAACCAAATTTCCACATGTAACTACTAGATTCTGATACAATACACTAATGGGTGAAGTTTGGTTTACTTCTGCGCAGCGGTTTGGGAGTTAACATCAAAATTACATTTCTCGGCCATATCGCATAGATCTCAATGTGAAAAGGCTTAAATGGCTTTTTTGACATAAGTTTAATAATTGCGCTCAAACCAAATGTCCTAGAACGAAATTTTCAAATGTAACTACTAGAATGTGATACAATACACTATTGGGTGAAGTTTGGTTGACTTCTGCGCAGTGGTTTGGGAGTTAACATCAAAATTACATTTCTCGGCCATATCGCATAGATCTCACTGTGAAAAGGCTTAAATGGCTTTTTTGACCTAAGTTTGAGGATTGCGCTCAAATCAAATGTCCTAGAACCAAATTTCCACATGTAACTACTAGATTGTGATACAATACACTAATGGGTGAAGTTTGGTTGACTTCTGCGCAGCGGTTTGGGAGTTAACATCAAAATTACATTTCTCGGCCATATCGCATAGATCTCACTGTGAAAAGGCTTAAATGACTTTTTTAATTAAGTTTGATGATTGCGTTCAAACAAAATGTCCTAGAACAAAATTTTCAAATGTAACTACTAGAATGTGATACAATACACTATTGGGTGAAGTTTAGTTGACTTCTGCGCAGCGGTTTGGGAGTTAACATCAAAATTACATTTCTCGGCCATATCGCATAGATCTCACTGTAAAAAGGCTTAAATGGCTTTTTTGACCTAAGTTTAATGATTGCGCTCAAACCAAATGTTCTAGAACGAAATTTTCAAATGTAACTACTAGAATGTGATACAATACACTATTGGGTGAAGTTTGGTTGACTTCTGCGCAGCGGTTTGGGAGTTAACATCAAAATTACATTTCTCGGCCATATCGCATAGATCTCACTGTGAAAAGGCTTAAATGACTTTTTTAATTAAGTTTGATGATTGCGTTCAAACAAAATGTCCTAGAACAAAATTTTCAAATGTAACTACTAGATTGTGATACAATACACTATTGGGTGAAGTTTGGTTGACTTCTGCGCAGCGGTTTGGGAGTTAACATCAAAATTACATTTCTCGGCCATATCGCATAGATCTCACTGTGAAAAGGCTTAAATGGCTTTTTTGACCTAAGTTTGAGGATTTCGCTCAAATCAAATGTCCTAGAACCAAATTTCCACATGTAACTACTAGATTGTGATACAATACACTAATGGGTGAAGTTTGGTTTACTTCTGCGCAGCGGTTTGGGAGTTAACATCAAAATTACATTTCTCGGCCATATCGCATAGATCTCACTGTGAAAAGGCTTAAATGGCTTTTTTGACCTAAGTTTAATAATTGCGCTCAAACCAAATGTCCTAGAACGAAATTTTCAAATGTAACTACTAGAATGTGATACAATACACTATTGGGTGAAGTTTGGCTGACTTCTGCGCAGCGGTTTGGGAGTTAACATCAAAATTACATTTCCTGGCCATATCGCATAGATCTCACTGTGAAAAGGCTTAAATGGCTTTTTTGACCTAAGTTTGAGGATTGCGCTCAAATCAAATGTCCTAGAACCAAATTTCCACATGCAACTACTAGATTGTGATACAATACACTAATGGGTGAAGTTTGGTTGACTTCTGCGCAGCGGTTTGGGAGTTAACAAAATTACATTTCTCGGCCATATCGCATAGATCTCACTGTGAAAAGGCTTAAATGACTTTTTTAATTAAGTTTAATGATTGCGCTCAAACCAAATGTCCTAGAACGAAATTTTCAAATGTAACTACTAGAATGTGATACAATACACTATTGGGTGAAATTTAGTTGACTTCTGCGCAGCGGTTTGGGAGTTAACATCAAAATTACATTTCTCGGCCATATCGCATAGATCTCACTGTGAAAAGGCTTAAATGGCTTTTTTGACCTAAGTTTAATGATTGCGCTCAAACCAAATGTCCTAGAACGAAATTTTCAAATGTAACTACTAGAATGTGATACAATACACTATTGGGTGAAGTTTGGTTGACTTCTGCGCAGCGGTTTGGGAGTTAACATCAAAATTACATTTCTCGGCCATATCGCATAGATCTCATTGTGAAAAGGCTTAAATGACTTTTTTAATTAAGTTTGATGATTTCGTTCAAACAAAATGTCCTAGAACAAAGTTTTCAAATGTAACTACTTGATTGTGATACAATACACTATTGGGTGAAGTTTGGTTGACTTCTGCGCAGCGGTTTGGGAGTTAACATCAAAATTACATTTCTCGGCCAAATCGCATAGATCTCACTGTGAAAAGGCTTAAATGACTTTTTTAATTAAGTTTAATGATTGCGCTCAAACCAAATGTCCTAGAACGAAATTTTCAAATGTAACTACTAGAATGTGATACAATACACTATTGGGTGAAGTTTAGTTGACTTCTGCGCAGCGGTTTGGGAGTTAACATCAAAATTACATTTCTCGGCCATATCGCATAGATCTCACTGTGAAAAGGCTTAAATGGCTTTTTTGACCTAAGTTTGAGGATTGCGCTCAAACAAAATGTCCTAGAACAAAATTTTCAAATGTAACTACTAGATTGTGATACAATACACTATTGGGTGAAGTTTGGTTGACTTCTGCGCAGCGGTTTGGGAGTTAACATCAAAATTACATTTCTCGGCCATATCGCATAGATCTCACTGTGAAAAGGCTTAAATGACTTTTTTAATTAAGTTTGATGATTGTGTTCAAACAAAATGTCCTAGAACAAAATTTTCAAATGTAACTACTAGATTGTGATACAATACACTATTGGGTGAAGTTTGGTTGACTTCTGCGCAGCGGTTTGGGAGTTAACATCAAAATTACATTTCTCGGCCATATCGCATAGATCTCACTGTGAAAAGGCTTAAATGGCTTTTTTGACCTAAGTTTGAGGATTGCGCTCAAATCAAATGTCCTAGAACCAAATTTCCACATGTAACTACTAGATTCTGATACAATACACTAATGGGTGAAGTTTGGTTTACTTCTGCGCAGCGGTTTGGGAGTTAACATCAAAATTACATTTCTCGGCCATATCGCATAGATCTCAATGTGAAAAGGCTTAAATGGCTTTTTTGACATAAGTTTAATAATTGCGCTCAAACCAAATGTCCTAGAACGAAATTTTCAAATGTAACTACTAGAATGTGATACAATACACTATTGGGTGAAGTTTGGTTGACTTCTGCGCAGTGGTTTGGGAGTTAACATCAAAATTACATTTCTCGGCCATATCGCATAGATCTCACTGTGAAAAGGCTTAAATGGCTTTTTTGACCTAAGTTTGAGGATTGCGCTCAAATCAAATGTCCTAGAACCAAATTTCCACATGTAACTACTAGATTGTGATACAATACACTAATGGGTGAAGTTTGGTTGACTTCTGCGCAGCGGTTTGGGAGTTAACATCAAAATTACATTTCTCGGCCATATCGCATAGATCTCACTGTGAAAAGGCTTAAATGACTTTTTTAATTAAGTTTGATGATTGCGTTCAAACAAAATGTCCTAGAACAAAATTTTCAAATGTAACTACTAGAATGTGATACAATACACTATTGGGTGAAGTTTAGTTGACTTCTGCGCAGCGGTTTGGGAGTTAACATCAAAATTACATTTCTCGGCCATATCGCATAGATCTCACTGTAAAAAGGCTTAAATGGCTTTTTTGACCTAAGTTTAATGATTGCGCTCAAACCAAATGTTCTAGAACGAAATTTTCAAATGTAACTACTAGAATGTGATACAATACACTATTGGGTGAAGTTTGGTTGACTTCTGCGCAGCGGTTTGGGAGTTAACATCAAAATTACATTTCTCGGCCATATCGCATAGATCTCACTGTGAAAAGGCTTAAATGACTTTTTTAATTAAGTTTGATGATTGCGTTCAAACAAAATGTCCTAGAACAAAATTTTCAAATGTAACTACTAGATTGTGATACAATACACTATTGGGTGAAGTTTGGTTGACTTCTGCGCAGCGGTTTGGGAGTTAACATCAAAATTACATTTCTCGGCCATATCGCATAGATCTCACTGTGAAAAGGCTTAAATGGCTTTTTTGACCTAAGTTTGAGGATTTCGCTCAAATCAAATGTCCTAGAACCAAATTTCCACATGTAACTACTAGATTGTGATACAATACACTAATGGGTGAAGTTTGGTTTACTTCTGCGCAGCGGTTTGGGAGTTAACATCAAAATTACATTTCTCGGCCATATCGCATAGATCTCACTGTGAAAAGGCTTAAATGGCTTTTTTGACCTAAGTTTAATAATTGCGCTCAAACCAAATGTCCTAGAACGAAATTTTCAAATGTAACTACTAGAATGTGATACAATACACTATTGGGTGAAGTTTGGCTGACTTCTGCGCAGCGGTTTGGGAGTTAACATCAAAATTACATTTCCTGGCCATATCGCATAGATCTCACTGTGAAAAGGCTTAAATGGCTTTTTTGACCTAAGTTTGAGGATTGCGCTCAAATCAAATGTCCTAGAACCAAATTTCCACATGCAACTACTAGATTGTGATACAATACACTAATGGGTGAAGTTTGGTTGACTTCTGCGCAGCGGTTTGGGAGTTAACAAAATTACATTTCTCGGCCATATCGCATAGATCTCACTGTGAAAAGGCTTAAATGACTTTTTTAATTAAGTTTAATGATTGCGCTCAAACCAAATGTCCTAGAACGAAATTTTCAAATGTAACTACTAGAATGTGATACAATACACTATTGGGTGAAATTTAGTTGACTTCTGCGCAGCGGTTTGGGAGTTAACATCAAAATTACATTTCTCGGCCATATCGCATAGATCTCACTGTGAAAAGGCTTAAATGGCTTTTTTGACCTAAGTTTAATGATTGCGCTCAAACCAAATGTCCTAGAACGAAATTTTCAAATGTAACTACTAGAATGTGATACAATACACTATTGGGTGAAGTTTGGTTGACTTCTGCGCAGCGGTTTGGGAGTTAACATCAAAATTACATTTCTCGGCCATATCGCATAGATCTCATTGTGAAAAGGCTTAAATGACTTTTTTAATTAAGTTTGATGATTTCGTTCAAACAAAATGTCCTAGAACAAAGTTTTCAAATGTAACTACTTGATTGTGATACAATACACTATTGGGTGAAGTTTGGTTGACTTCTGCGCAGCGGTTTGGGAGTTAACATCAAAATTACATTTCTCGGCCAAATCGCATAGATCTCACTGTGAAAAGGCTTAAATGACTTTTTTAATTAAGTTTAATGATTGCGCTCAAACCAAATGTCCTAGAACGAAATTTTCAAATGTAACTACTAGAATGTGATACAATACACTATTGGGTGAAGTTTAGTTGACTTCTGCGCAGCGGTTTGGGAGTTAACATCAAAATTACATTTCTCGGCCATATCGCATAGATCTCACTGTGAAAAGGCTTAAATGGCTTTTTTGACCTAAGTTTGAGGATTGCGCTCAAACAAAATGTCCTAGAACAAAATTTTCAAATGTAACTACTAGATTGTGATACAATACACTATTGGGTGAAGTTTGGTTGACTTCTGCGCAGCGGTTTGGGAGTTAACATCAAAATTACATTTCTCGGCCATATCGCATAGATCTCACTGTGAAAAGGCTTAAATGACTTTTTTAATTAAGTTTGATGATTGTGTTCAAACAAAATGTCCTAGAACAAAATTTTCAAATGTAACTACTAGAATGTGATACAATACACTATTGGGTGAAGTTTGGTTGACTTCTGCGCAGCGGTTTGGGAGTTAACATCAAAATTACATTTCTCGGCCATATCGCATAGATCTCACTGTGAAAAGGCTTAAATGGCTTTTTTGACCTAAGTTTGAGGATTGCGCTCAAATCAAATGTCCTAGAACCAAATTTCCACATGTAACTACTAGATTGTGATACAATACACTATTGGGTGAAGTTTGGTTTACTTCTGCGCAGCGGTTTGGGAGTTAACATCAAAATTACATTTCTCGGCCATATCGCATAGATCTCACTGTGAAAAGGCTTAAATGGCTTTTTTGACCTAAGTTTGAGGATTGCGCTCAAATCAAATGTCCTAGAACCAAATTTCCACATGTAACTACTAGATTGTGATACAATACACTAATGGGTGAAGTTTGGTTTACTTCTGCGCAGCGGTTTGGGAGTTAACATCAAAATTACATTTCTCGGCCATATCGCATAGATCTCACTGTGAAAAGGCTTAAATGACTTTTTTAATTAAGTTTGATGATTGCGTTCAAACAAAATGTCCTAGAACAAAATTTTCAAATGTAACTACTAGAATGTGATACAATACACAATTGGGTGAAGTTTGACTGACTTCTGCGCAGCGGTTTGGGAGTTAACATCAAAATTACATTTCCTGGCCATATCGCATAGATCTCACTGTGAAAAGGCTTAAATGGCTTTTTTGACCTAAGTTTGAGGATTGCGCTCAAATCAAATGTCCTAGAACCAAATTTCCACATGCAACTACTAGATTGTGATACAATACACTAATGGGTGAAGTTTGGTTGACTTCTGCGCAGCGGTTTGGGAGTTAACATCAAAATTACATTTCTCGGCCATATCGCATAGATCTCACTGTGAAAAGGCTTAAATGACTTTTTTAATTAAGTTTAATGATTGCGCTCAAACCAAATGTCCTAGAACGAAATTTTCAAATGTAACTACTAGAATGTGATACAATACACTATTGGGTGAAGTTTAGTTGACTTCTGCGCAGCGGTTTGGGAGTTAACATCAAAATTACATTTCTCGGCCATATCGCATAGATCTCACTGTGAAAAGGCTTAAATGGCTTTTTTGACCTAAGTTTAATGATTGCGCTCAAACCAAATGTCCTAGAACGAAATTTTCAAATGTAACTACTAGAATGTGATACAATACACTATTGGGTGAAGTTTGGTTGACTTCTGCGCAGCGGTTTGGGAGTTAACATCAAAATTACATTTCTCGGCCATATCGCATAGATCTCACTGTGAAAAGGCTTAAATGGCTTTTTTGACCTAAGTTTGAGGATTGCGCTCAAACAAAATGTCCTAGAACAAAATTTTCAAATGTAACTACTAGATTGTGATACAATACACTATTGGGTGAAGTTTGGTTGACTTCTGCGCAGCGGTTTGGGAGTTAACATCAAAATTACATTTCTCGGCCATATCGCATAGATCTCACTGTGAAAAGGCTTAAATGACTTTTTTAATTAAGTTTGATGATTGTGTTCAAACAAAATGTCCTAGAACAAAATTTTCAAATGTAACTACTAGATTGTGATACAATACACTATTGGGTGAAGTTTGGTTGACTTCTGCGCAGCGGTTTGGGAGTTAACATCAAAATTACATTTCTCGGCCATATCGCATAGATCTCACTGTGAAAAGGCTTAAATGGCTTTTTTGACCTAAGTTTGAGGATTGCGCTCAAATCAAATGTCCTAGAACCAAATGTCCACATGTAACTACTAGATTCTGATACAATACACTAATGGGTGAAGTTTGGTTTACTTCTGCGCAGCGGTTTGGGAGTTAACATCAAAATTACATTTCTCGGCCATATCGCATAGATCTCAATGTGAAAAGGCTTAAATGGCTTTTTTGACATAAGTTTAATAATTGCGCTCAAACCAAATGTCCTAGAACGAAATTTTCAAATGTAACTACTAGAATGTGATACAATACACTATTGGGTGAAGTTTGGTTGACTTCTGCGCAGTGGTTTGGGAGTTAACATCAAAATTACATTTCTCGGCCATATCGCATAGATCTCACTGTGAAAAGGCTTAAATGGCTTTTTTGACCTAAGTTTGAGGATTGCGCTCAAATCAAATGTCCTAGAACCAAATTTCCACATGTAACTACTAGATTGTGATACAATACACTAATGGGTGAAGTTTGGTTGACTTCTGCGCAGCGGTTTGGGAGTTAACATCAAAATTACATTTCTCGGCCATATCGCATAGATCTCACTGTGAAAAGGCTTAAATGACTTTTTTAATTAAGTTTGATGATTGCGTTCAAACAAAATGTCCTAGAACAAAATTTTCAAATGTAACTACTAGAATGTGATACAATACACTATTGGGTGAAGTTTAGTTGACTTCTGCGCAGCGGTTTGGGAGTTAACATCAAAATTACATTTCTCGGCCATATCGCATAGATCTCACTGTAAAAAGGCTTAAATGGCTTTTTTGACCTAAGTTTAATGATTGCGCTCAAACCAAATGTTCTAGAACGAAATTTTCAAATGTAACTACTAGAATGTGATACAATACACTATTGGGTGAAGTTTGGTTGACTTCTGCGCAGCGGTTTGGGAGTTAACATCAAAATTACATTTCTCGGCCATATCGCATAGATCTCACTGTGAAAAGGCTTAAATGACTTTTTTAATTAAGTTTGATGATTGCGTTCAAACAAAATGTCCTAGAACAAAATTTTCAAATGTAACTACTAGATTGTGATACAATACACTATTGGGTGAAGTTTGGTTGACTTCTGCGCAGCGGTTTGGGAGTTAACATCAAAATTACATTTCTCGGCCATATCGCATAGATCTCACTGTGAAAAGGCTTAAATGGCTTTTTTGACCTAAGTTTGAGGATTTCGCTCAAATCAAATGTCCTAGAACCAAATTTCCACATGTAACTACTAGATTGTGATACAATACACTAATGGGTGAAGTTTGGTTTACTTCTGCGCAGCGGTTTGGGAGTTAACATCAAAATTACATTTCTCGGCCATATCGCATAGATCTCACTGTGAAAAGGCTTAAATGACTTTTTTGACCTAAGTTTAATAATTGCGCTCAAACCAAATGTCCTAGAACGAAATTTTCAAATGTAACTACTAGAATGTGATACAATACACTATTGGGTGAAGTTTGGCTGACTTCTGCGCAGCGGTTTGGGAGTTAACATCAAAATTACATTTCCTGGCCATATCGCATAGATCTCACTGTGAAAAGGCTTAAATGGCTTTTTTGACCTAAGTTTGAGGATTGCGCTCAAATCAAATGTCCTAGAACCAAATTTCCACATGCAACTACTAGATTGTGATACAATACACTAATGGGTGAAGTTTGGTTGACTTCTGCGCAGCGGTTTGGGAGTTAACATCAAAATTACATTTCTCGGCCATATCGCATAGATCTCACTGTGAAAAGGCTTAAATGACTTTTTTAATTAAGTTTGATGATTGCGTTCAAACAAAATGTCCTAGAACAAAATTTTCAAATGTAACTACTAGAATGTGATACAATACACAATTGGGTGAAGTTTGACTGACTTCTGCGCAGCGGTTTGGGAGTTAACATCAAAATTACATTTCCTGGCCATATCGCATAGATCTCACTGTGAAAAGGCTTAAATGGCTTTTTTGACCTAAGTTTGAGGATTGCGCTCAAATCAAATGTCCTAGAACCAAATTTCCACATGCAACTACTAGATTGTGATACAATACACTAATGGGTGAAGTTTGGTTGACTTCTGCGCAGCGGTTTGGGAGTTAACATCAAAATTACATTTCTCGGCCATATCGCATAGATCTCACTGTGAAAAGGCTTAAATGACTTTTTTAATTAAGTTTAATGATTGCGCTCAAACCAAATGTCCTAGAACGAAATTTTCAAATGTAACTACTAGAATGTGATACAATACACTATTGGGTGAAGTTTAGTTGACTTCTGCGCAGCGGTTTGGGAGTTAACATCAAAATTACATTTCTCGGCCATATCGCATAGATCTCACTGTGAAAAGGCTTAAATGGCTTTTTTGACCTAAGTTTAATGATTGCGCTCAAACCAAATGTCCTAGAACGAAATTTTCAAATGTAACTACTAGAATGTGATACAATACACTATTGGGTGAAGTTTGGTTGACTTCTGCGCAGCGGTTTGGGAGTTAACATCAAAATTACATTTCTCGGCCATATCGCATAGATCTCACTGTGAAAAGGCTTAAATGGCTTTTTTGACCTAAGTTTGAGGATTGCGCTCAAACAAAATGTCCTAGAACAAAATTTTCAAATGTAACTACTAGATTGTGATACAATACACTATTGGGTGAAGTTTGGTTGACTTCTGCGCAGCGGTTTGGGAGTTAACATCAAAATTACATTTCTCGGCCATATCGCATAGATCTCACTGTGAAAAGGCTTAAATGACTTTTTTAATTAAGTTTGATGATTGTGTTCAAACAAAATGTCCTAGAACAAAATTTTCAAATGTAACTACTAGATTGTGATACAATACACTATTGGGTGAAGTTTGGTTGACTTCTGCGCAGCGGTTTGGGAGTTAACATCAAAATTACATTTCTCGGCCATATCGCATAGATCTCACTGTGAAAAGGCTTAAATGGCTTTTTTGACCTAAGTTTGAGGATTGCGCTCAAATCAAATGTCCTAGAACCAAATTTCCACATGTAACTACTAGATTCTGATACAATACACTAATGGGTGAAGTTTGGTTTACTTCTGCGCAGCGGTTTGGGAGTTAACATCAAAATTACATTTCTCGGCCATATCGCATAGATCTCACTGTGAAAAGGCTTAAATGGCTTTTTTGACATAAGTTTAATAATTGCGCTCAAACCAAATGTCCTAGAACGAAATTTTCAAATGTAACTACTAGAATGTGATACAATACACTATTGGGTGAAGTTTGGTTGACTTCTGCGCAGTGGTTTGGGAGTTAACATCAAAATTACATTTCTCGGCCATATCGCATAGATCTCACTGTGAAAAGGCTTAAATGGCTTTTTTGACCTAAGTTTGAGGATTGCGCTCAAATCAAATGTCCTAGAACCAAATTTCCACATGTAACTACTAGATTGTGATACAATACACTAATGGGTGAAGTTTGGTTGACTTCTGCGCAGCGGTTTGGGAGTTAACATCAAAATTACATTTCTCGGCCATATCGCATAGATCTCACTGTGAAAAGGCTTAAATGACTTTTTTAATTAAGTTTGATGATTGCGTTCAAACAAAATGTCCTAGAACAAAATTTTCAAATGTAACTACTAGAATGTGATACAATACACTATTGGGTGAAGTTTAGTTGACTTCTGCGCAGCGGTTTGGGAGTTAACATCAAAATTACATTTCTCGGCCATATCGCATAGATCTCACTGTGAAAAGGCTTAAATGGCTTTTTTGACCTAAGTTTGAGGATTGCGCTCAAATCAAATGTCCTAGAACCAAATTTCCACATGTAACTACTAGATTGTGATACAATACACTAATGGGTGAAGTTTGGTTTACTTCTGCGCAGCGGTTTGGGAGTTAACATCAAAATTACATTTCTCGGCCATATCGCATAGATCTCACTGTGAAAAGGCTTAAATGGCTTTTTTGACCTAAGTTTAATAATTGCGCTCAAACCAAATGTCCTAGAACGAAATTTTCAAATGTAACTACTAGAATGTGATACAATACACAATTGGGTGAAGTTTGACTGACTTCTGCGCAGCGGTTTGGGAGTTAACATCAAAATTACATTTCCTGGCCATATCGCATAGATCTCACTGTGAAAAGGCTTAAATGGCTTTTTTGACCTAAGTTTGAGGATTGCGCTCAAATCAAATGTCCTAGAACCAAATTTCCACATGCAACTACTAGATTGTGATACAATACACTAATGGGTGAAGTTTGGTTGACTTCTGCGCAGCGGTTTGGGAGTTAACATCAAAATTACATTTCTCGGCCATATCGCATAGATCTCACTGTGAAAAGGCTTAAATGACTTTTTTAATTAAGTTTAATGATTGCGCTCAAACCAAATGTCCTAGAACGAAATTTTCAAATGTAACTACTAGAATGTGATACAATACACTATTGGGTGAAATTTAGTTGACTTCTGCGCAGCGGTTTGGGAGTTAACATCAAAATTACATTTCTCGGCCATATCGCATAGATCTCACTGTGAAAAGGCTTAAATGGCTTTTTTGACCTAAGTTTAATGATTGCGCTCAAACCAAATGTCCTAGAACGAAATTTTCAAATGTAACTACTAGAATGTGATACAATACACTATTGGGTGAAGTTTGGTTGACTTCTGCGCAGCGGTTTGGGAGTTAACATCAAAATTACATTTCTCGGCCATATCGCATAGATCTCACTGTGAAAAGGCTTAAATGACTTTTTTAATTAAGTTTGATGATTTCGTTCAAACAAAATGTCCTAGAACAAAGTTTTCAAATGTAACTACTTGATTGTGATACAATACACTATTGGGTGAAGTTTGGTTGACTTCTGCGCAGCGGTTTGGGAGTTAACATCAAAATTACATTTCTCGGCCATATCGCATAGATCTCACTGTGAAAAGGCTTAAATGACTTT
Source organism: Corythoichthys intestinalis (assembly GCF_030265065.1). Taxonomy (NCBI): domain Eukaryota; kingdom Metazoa; phylum Chordata; class Actinopteri; order Syngnathiformes; family Syngnathidae; genus Corythoichthys; species Corythoichthys intestinalis. The sequence continues at coordinate 2,839,166 of NW_026651594.1, read as the reverse complement.
TTTAATTAAGTTTAATGATTGCGCTCAAACCAAATGTCCTAGAACGAAATTTTCAAATGTAACTACTAGAATGTGATACAATACACTATTGGGTGAAGTTTAGTTGACTTCTGCGCAGCGGTTTGGGAGTTAACATCAAAATTACATTTCTCGGCCATATCGCATAGATCTCACTGTGAAAAGGCTTAAATGGCTTTTTTGACCTAAGTTTGAGGATTGCGCTCAAACAAAATGTCCTAGAACAAAATTTTCAAATGTAACTACTAGATTGTGATACAATACACTATTGGGTGAAGTTTGGTTGACTTCTGCGCAGCGGTTTGGGAGTTAACATCAAAATTACATTTCTCGGCCATATCGCATAGATCTCACTGTGAAAAGGCTTAAATGACTTTTTTAATTAAGTTTGATGATTGTGTTCAAACAAAATGTCCTAGAACAAAATTTTCAAATGTAACTACTAGAATGTGATACAATACACTATTGGGTGAAGTTTGGTTGACTTCTGCGCAGCGGTTTGGGAGTTAACATCAAAATTACATTTCTCGGCCATATCGCATAGATCTCACTGTGAAAAGGCTTAAATGGCTTTTTTGACCTAAGTTTGAGGATTGCGCTCAAATCAAATGTCCTAGAACCAAATTTCCACATGTAACTACTAGATTGTGATACAATACACTATTGGGTGAAGTTTGGTTTACTTCTGCGCAGCGGTTTGGGAGTTAACATCAAAATTACATTTCTCGGCCATATCGCATAGATCTCACTGTGAAAAGGCTTAAATGGCTTTTTTGACCTAAGTTTGAGGATTGCGCTCAAATCAAATGTCCTAGAACCAAATTTCCACATGTAACTACTAGATTCTGATACAATACACTAATGGGTGAAGTTTGGTTTACTTCTGCGCAGCGGTTTGGGAGTTAACATCAAAATTACATTTCTCGGCCATATCGCATAGATCTCACTGTGAAAAGGCTTAAATGGCTTTTTTGACATAAGTTTAATAATTGCGCTCAAACCAAATGTCGTAGAACGAAATTTTCAAATGTAACTACTAGAATGTGATACAATACACTATTGGGTGAAGTTTGGTTGACTTCTGCGCAGTGGTTTGGGAGTTAACATCAAAATTACATTTCTCGGCCATATCGCATAGATCTCACTGTGAAAAGGCTTAAATGGCTTTGTTGACCTAAGTTTGAGGATTGCGCTCAAATCAAATGTCCTAGAACCAAATTTCCACATGTAACTACTAGATTGTGATACAATACACTAATGGGTGAAGTTTGGTTGACTTCTGCGCAGCGGTTTGGGAGTTAACATCAAAATTACATTTCTCGGCCATATCGCATAGATCTCACTGTGAAAAGGCTTAAATGACTTTTTTAATTAAGTTTGATGATTGCGTTCAAACAAAATGTCCTAGAACAAAATTTTCAAATGTAACTACTAGAATGTGATACAATACACTATTGGGTGAAGTTTAGTTGACTTCTGCGCAGCGGTTTGGGAGTTAACATCAAAATTACATTTCTCGGCCATATCGCATAGATCTCACTGTGAAAAGGCTTAAATGGCTTTTTTGACCTAAGTTTGAGGATTGCGCTCAAATCAAATGTCCTAGAACCAAATTTCCACATGTAACTACTAGATTGTGATACAATACACTAATGGGTGAAGTTTGGTTTACTTCTGCGCAGCGGTTTGGGAGTTAACATCAAAATTACATTTCTCGGCCATATCGCATAGATCTCACTGTGAAAAGGCTTAAATGGCTTTTTTGACCTAAGTTTAATAATTGCGCTCAAACCAAATGTCCTAGAACGAAATTTTCAAATGTAACTACTAGAATGTGATACAATACACAATTGGGTGAAGTTTGACTGACTTCTGCGCAGCGGTTTGGGAGTTAACATCAAAATTACATTTCCTGGCCATATCGCATAGATCTCACTGTGAAAAGGCTTAAATGGCTTTTTTGACCTAAGTTTGAGGATTGCGCTCAAATCAAATGTCCTAGAACCAAATTTCCACATGCAACTACTAGATTGTGATACAATACACTAATGGGTGAAGTTTGGTTGACTTCTGCGCAGCGGTTTGGGAGTTAACAAAATTACATTTCTCGGCCATATCGCATAGATCTCACTGTGAAAAGGCTTAAATGACTTTTTTAATTAAGTTTAATGATTGCGCTCAAACCAAATGTCCTAGAACGAAATTTTCAAATGTAACTACTAGAATGTGATACAATACACTATTGGGTGAAATTTAGTTGACTTCTGCGCAGCGGTTTGGGAGTTAACATCAAAATTACATTTCTCGGCCATATCGCATAGATCTCACTGTGAAAAGGCTTAAATGGCTTTTTTGACCTAAGTTTAATGATTGCGCTCAAACCAAATGTCCTAGAACGAAATTTTCAAATGTAACTACTAGAATGTGATACAATACACTATTGGGTGAAGTTTGGTTGACTTCTGCGCAGCGGTTTGGGAGTTAACATCAAAATTACATTTCTCGGCCATATCGCATAGATCTCATTGTGAAAAGGCTTAAATGACTTTTTTAATTAAGTTTGATGATTTCGTTCAAACAAAATGTCCTAGAACAAAGTTTTCAAATGTAACTACTTGATTGTGATACAATACACTATTGGGTGAAGTTTGGTTGACTTCTGCGCAGCGGTTTGGGAGTTAACATCAAAATTACATTTCTCGGCCAAATCGCATAGATCTCACTGTGAAAAGGCTTAAATGACTTTTTTAATTAAGTTTAATGATTGCGCTCAAACCAAATGTCCTAGAACGAAATTTTCAAATGTAACTACTAGAATGTGATACAATACACTATTGGGTGAAGTTTAGTTGACTTCTGCGCAGCGGTTTGGGAGTTAACATCAAAATTACATTTCTCGGCCATATCGCATAGATCTCACTGTGAAAAGGCTTAAATGGCTTTTTTGACCTAAGTTTGAGGATTGCGCTCAAACAAAATGTCCTAGAACAAAATTTTCAAATGTAACTACTAGATTGTGATACAATACACTATTGGGTGAAGTTTGGTTGACTTCTGCGCAGCGGTTTGGGAGTTAACATCAAAATTACATTTCTCGGCCATATCGCATAGATCTCACTGTGAAAAGGCTTAAATGACTTTTTTAATTAAGTTTGATGATTGTGTTCAAACAAAATGTCCTAGAACAAAATTTTCAAATGTAACTACTAGAATGTGATACAATACACTATTGGGTGAAGTTTGGTTGACTTCTGCGCAGCGGTTTGGGAGTTAACATCAAAATTACATTTCTCGGCCATATCGCATAGATCTCACTGTGAAAAGGCTTAAATGGCTTTTTTGACCTAAGTTTGAGGATTGCGCTCAAATCAAATGTCCTAGAACCAAATTTCCACATGTAACTACTAGATTGTGATACAATACACTATTGGGTGAAGTTTGGTTTACTTCTGCGCAGCGGTTTGGGAGTTAACATCAAAATTACATTTCTCGGCCATATCGCATAGATCTCACTGTGAAAAGGCTTAAATGGCTTTTTTGACCTAAGTTTGAGGATTGCGCTCAAATCAAATGTCCTAGAACCAAATTTCCACATGTAACTACTAGATTGTGATACAATACACTAATGGGTGAAGTTTGGTTTACTTCTGCGCAGCGGTTTGGGAGTTAACATCAAAATTACATTTCTCGGCCATATCGCATAGATCTCACTGTGAAAAGGCTTAAATGACTTTTTTAATTAAGTTTGATGATTGCGTTCAAACAAAATGTCCTAGAACAAAATTTTCAAATGTAACTACTAGAATGTGATACAATACACAATTGGGTGAAGTTTGACTGACTTCTGCGCAGCGGTTTGGGAGTTAACATCAAAATTACATTTCCTGGCCATATCGCATAGATCTCACTGTGAAAAGGCTTAAATGGCTTTTTTGACCTAAGTTTGAGGATTGCGCTCAAATCAAATGTCCTAGAACCAAATTTCCACATGCAACTACTAGATTGTGATACAATACACTAATGGGTGAAGTTTGGTTGACTTCTGCGCAGCGGTTTGGGAGTTAACATCAAAATTACATTTCTCGGCCATATCGCATAGATCTCACTGTGAAAAGGCTTAAATGACTTTTTTAATTAAGTTTAATGATTGCGCTCAAACCAAATGTCCTAGAACGAAATTTTCAAATGTAACTACTAGAATGTGATACAATACACTATTGGGTGAAGTTTAGTTGACTTCTGCGCAGCGGTTTGGGAGTTAACATCAAAATTACATTTCTCGGCCATATCGCATAGATCTCACTGTGAAAAGGCTTAAATGGCTTTTTTGACCTAAGTTTAATGATTGTGCTCAAACCAAATGTCCTAGAACGAAATTTTCAAATGTAACTACTAGAATGTGATACAATACACTATTGGGTGAAGTTTGGTTGACTTCTGCGCAGCGGTTTGGGAGTTAACATCAAAATTACATTTCTCGGCCATATCGCATAGATCTCACTGTGAAAAGGCTTAAATGGCTTTTTTGACCTAAGTTTGAGGATTGCGCTCAAACAAAATGTCCTAGAACAAAATTTTCAAATGTAACTACTAGATTGTGATACAATACACTATTGGGTGAAGTTTGGTTGACTTCTGCGCAGCGGTTTGGGAGTTAACATCAAAATTACATTTCTCGGCCATATCGCATAGATCTCACTGTGAAAAGGCTTAAATGACTTTTTTAATTAAGTTTGATGATTGTGTTCAAACAAAATGTCCTAGAACAAAATTTTCAAATGTAACTACTAGATTGTGATACAATACACTATTGGGTGAAGTTTGGTTGACTTCTGCGCAGCGGTTTGGGAGTTAACATCAAAATTACATTTCTCGGCCATATCGCATAGATCTCACTGTGAAAAGGCTTAAATGGCTTTTTTGACCTAAGTTTGAGGATTGCGCTCAAATCAAATGTCCTAGAACCAAATTTCCACATGTAACTACTAGATTCTGATACAATACACTAATGGGTGAAGTTTGGTTGACTTCTGCGCAGCGGTTTGGGAGTTAACATCAAAATTACATTTCTCGGCCATATCGCATAGATCTCAATGTGAAAAGGCTTAAATGGCTTTTTTGACATAAGTTTAATAATTGCGCTCAAACCAAATGTCCTAGAACGAAATTTTCAAATGTAACTACTAGAATGTGATACAATACACTATTGGGTGAAGTTTGGTTGACTTCTGCGCAGTGGTTTGGGAGTTAACATCAAAATTACATTTCTCGGCCATATCGCATAGATCTCACTGTGAAAAGGCTTAAATGGCTTTTTTGACCTAAGTTTGAGGATTGCGCTCAAATCAAATGTCCTAGAACCAAATTTCCACATGTAACTACTAGATTGTGATACAATACACTATTGGGTGAAGTTTGGTTTACTTCTGCGCAGCGGTTTGGGAGTTAACATCAAAATTACATTTCTCGGCCATATCGCATAGATCTCACTGTGAAAAGGCTTAAATGGCTTTTTTGACCTAAGTTTGAGGATTGCGCTCAAATCAAATGTCCTAGAACCAAATTTCCACATGTAACTACTAGATTGTGATACAATACACTAATGGGTGAAGTTTGGTTTACTTCTGCGCAGCGGTTTCGGAGTTAACATCAAAATTACATTTCTCGGCCATATCGCATAGATCTCACGGTGAAAAGGCTTAAATGGCTTTTTTGACCTAAGTTTAATAATTGCGCTCAAACCAAATGTCCTAGAACGAAATTTTCAAATGTAACTACTAGAATGTGATACAATACACAATTGGGTGAAGTTTGACTGACTTCTGCGCAGCGGTTTGGGAGTTAACATCAAAATTACATTTCCTGGCCATATCGCATAGATCTCACTGTGAAAAGGCTTAAATGGCTTTTTTGACCTAAGTTTGAGGATTGCGCTCAAATCAAATGTCCTAGAACCAAATTTCCACATGCAACTACTAGATTGTGATACAATACACTAATGGGTGAAGTTTGGTTGACTTCTGCGCAGCGGTTTGGGAGTTAACATCAAAATTACATTTCTCGGCCATATCGCATAGATCTCACTGTGAAAAGGCTTAAATGACTTTTTTAATTAAGTTTAATGATTGCGCTCAAACCAAATGTCCTAGAACGAAATTTTCAAATGTAACTACTAGAATGTGATACAATACACTATTGGGTGAAATTTAGTTGACTTCTGCGCAGCGGTTTGGGAGTTAACATCAAAATTACATTTCTCGGCCATATCGCATAGATCTCACTGTGAAAAGGCTTAAATGGCTTTTTTGACCTAAGTTTAATGATTGCGCTCAAACCAAATGTCCTAGAACGAAATTTTCAAATGTAACTACTAGAATGTGATACAATACACTATTGGGTGAAGTTTGGTTGACTTCTGCGCAGCGGTTTGGGAGTTAACATCAAAATTACATTTCTCGGCCATATCGCATAGATCTCACTGTGAAAAGGCTTAAATGACTTTTTTAATTAAGTTTGATGATTTCGTTCAAACAAAATGTCCTAGAACAAAGTTTTCAAATGTAACTACTTGATTGTGATACAATACACTATTGGGTGAAGTTTGGTTGACTTCTGCGCAGCGGTTTGGGAGTTAACATCAAAATTACATTTCTCGGCCATATCGCATAGATCTCACTGTGAAAAGGCTTAAATGACTTTTTTAATTAAGTTTAATGATTGCGCTCAAATCAAATGTCCTAGAACGAAATTTTCAAATGTAACTACTAGAATGTGATACAATACACTATTGGGTGAAGTTTAGTTGACTTCTGCGCAGCGGTTTGGGAGTTAACATCAAAATTACATTTCTCGGCCATATCGCATAGATCTCACTGTGAAAAGGCTTAAATGTCTTTTTTGACCTAAGTTTGAGGATTGCGCTCAAACAAAATGTCCTAGAACAAAATTTTCAAATGTAACTACTAGATTGTGATACAATACACTATTGGGTGAAGTTTGGTTGACTTCTGCGCAGCGGTTTGGGAGTTAACATCAAAATTACATTTCTCGGCCATATCGCATAGATCTCACTGTGAAAAGGCTTAAATGACTTTTTTAATTAAGTTTGATGATTGTGTTCAAACAAAATGTCCTAGAACAAAATTTTCAAATGTAACTACTAGAATGTGATACAATACACTATTGGGTGAAGTTTGGTTGACTTCTGCGCAGCGGTTTGGGAGTTAACATCAAAATTACATTTCTCGGCCATATCGCATAGATCTCACTGTGAAAAGGCTTAAATGGCTTTTTTGACCTAAGTTTGAGGATTGCGCTCAAATCAAATGTCCTAGAACCAAATTTCCACATGTAACTACTAGATTGTGATACAATACACTATTGGGTGAAGTTTGGTTTACTTCTGCGCAGCGGTTTGGGAGTTAACATCAAAATTACATTTCTCGGCCATATCGCATAGATCTCACTGTGAAAAGGCTTAAATGGCTTTTTTGACCTAAGTTTAATGATTGCGCTCAAACCAAATGTCCTAGAACAAAATTTTCAAATGTAACTACTAGAATGTGATACAATACACTATTGGGTGAAGTTTGGTTGACTTCTGCGCAGCGGTTTGGGAGTTAACATCAAAATTACATTTCTCGGCCATATCGCATAGATCTCACTGTGAAAAGGCTTAAATGGCTTTTTTGACCTAAGTTTGAGGATTGCGCTCAAATCAAATGTCCTAGAACCAAATTTCCACATGTAACTACTAGATTGTGATACAATACACTAATGGGTGAAGTTTGGTTGACTTCTGCGCAGCGGTTTGGGAGTTAACATCAAAATTACATTTCTCGGCCATATCGCATAGATCTCACTGTGAAAAGGCTTAAATGACTTTTTTAATTAAGTTTGATGATTGCGTTCAAACAAAATGTCCTAGAACAAAGTTTTCAAATGTAACTACTAGATTGTGATACAATACACTATTGGGTGAAGTTTGGTTGACTTCTGCGCAGCGGTTTGGGAGTTAACATCAAAATTACATTTCTCGGCCATATCGCATAGATCTCACTGTGAAAAGGCTTAAATGGCTTTTTTGACCTAAGTTTGATGATTGCGCTCAAACCAAATGTCCTAGAACGTAGTTTTCAAATGTAACTACTAGAATGTGATACAATACACTATTGGGTGAAGTTTGGTTGACTTCTGCGCAGCGGTTTGGGAGTTAACATCAAAATTACATTTCTCGGCCATATCGCATAGATCTCACTGTGAAAAGGCTTAAATGGCTTTTTTGACCTAAGTTTGAGGATTGCGCTCAAACAAAATGTCCTAGAACAAAATTTTCAAATGTAACTACTAGATTGTGATACAATACACTATTGGGTGAAGTTTGGTTGACTTCTGCGCAGCGGTTTGGGAGTTAACATCAAAATTACATTTCTCGGCCATATCGCATAGATCTCACTGTGAAAAGGCTTAAATGGCTTTTTTGACCTAAGTTTGAGGATTGTGTTCAAACAAAATGTCCTAGAACAAAATTTTCAAATGTAACTACTAGAATGTGATACAATACACTATTGGGTGAAGTTTGGTTGACTTATGCGCAGCGGTTTGGGAGTTAACATCAAAATTACATTTCTCGGCCATATCGCATAGATCTCACTGTGAAAAGGCTTAAATGGCTTTTTTGACCTAAGTTTGAGGATTGCGCTCAAATCAAATGTCCTAGAACCAAATTTCCACATGTAACTACTAGATTGTGATACAATACACTAATGGGTGAAGTTTGGTTTACTTCTGCGCAGCGGTTTGGGAGTTAACATCAAAATTACATTTCTCGGCCATATCGCATAGATCTCACTGTGAAAAGGCTTAAATGGCTTTTTTGACCTAAATTTGAGGATTGCGCTCAAACCAAATGTCCTAGAACGAAATTTTCAAATGTAACTATTAGAATGTGATACAATACACTATTGGGTGAAGTTTGGTTGACTTCTGCGCAGCGGTTTGGGAGTTAACATCAAAATTACATTTCTCGGCCATATCGCATAGACCTCACTGTGAAAAGGCTTAAATGGCTTTTTTGACCTAAGTTTGAGGATTGCGCTCAAACAAAATGTCCTAGAACAAAATTTTCAAATGTAACTACTAGATTATGATACAATACACTATTGGGTGAAGTTTGGTTGACTTCTGCGCAGCGGTTTGGGAGTTAACATCAAAATTACATTTCTCGGCCATATCGCATAGATCTCACTGTGAAAAGGCTTAAATGACTTTTTTAATTAAGTTTGATGATTGCGTTCAAACAAAATGTCCTAGAACCAAATTTTCAAATGTAACTACTAGATTGTGATACAATACACTATTGGGTGAAGTTTCATTGACTTCTGCGCAGCGGTTTGGGAGTTAACATCAAAATTACATTTCTCGGCCATATCGCATAGATCTCACTGTGAAAAGGCTTAAATGACTTTTTTTAATTAAGTTTGAAGATTGCGCTCAAATCAAATGTCCTAGAACTAAATTTCCATATGTAACTACTAGATTGTGATACAATACACTATTGGGTGAAGTTTGGTTGACTTCTGCGCAGCAGTTTGGGAGTTAACATCAAAATTACATTTCTCGGCCATATCGCATAGATCTCACTGTGAAAAGGCTTAAATGACTTTTTTTAATTAAGTTTGAAGATTGCGCTCAAATCAAATGTCCTAGAACTAAATTTCCAAATGTAACTACTATTTTGTGATAAAATACACTATTGGGTGAAGTTTGGTTGACTTCTGCGCAGCGGTTTGGGAGTTAACATCAAAATTACATTTCTCGGCCATATCGCATAGATCTCACTGTGAAAAGGCTAAAATGGCTTTTTTGACCTAAGTTTGAGGATTGCGCTCAAACAAAATGTCCTAGAACAAAATTTTCAAATGTAACTACTAGATTGTGATACAATACACTATTGGGTGAAGTTTGGTTGACTTCTGCGCAGCGGTTTGGGAGTTAACATCAAAATTACATTTCTCGGCCATATCGCATAGATCTCACTGTGAAAAGGCTTAAATGACTTTTTTAATTAAGTTTGATGATTGCGTTCAAACAAAATGTCCTAGAACAAAATTTTCAAATGTAACTACTAGATTGTGATACAATACACTATTGGGTGAAGTTTGGTTGACTTCTGCGCAGCGGTTTGGGAGTTAACATCAAAATTACATTTCTCGGCCATATCGCATAGATCTCACTGTGAAAAGGCTTAAATGGCTTTTTTGACCTAAGTTTGAGGATTGCGCTCAAACCAAATGTCCTAGAACGAAATTTTCAAATGTAACTATTAGAATGTGATACAATACACTATTGGGTGAAGTTTGGTTGACTTCTGCGCAGCGGTTTGGGAGTTAATATCAAAATTACATTTCTCGGCCATATCGCATAGATCTCACTGTGAAAAGGCTTAAATGGCTTTTTTGACCTAAGTTTGAGGATTGCGCTCAAACAAAATGTCCTAGAACAAAATTTTCAAATGTAACTACTAGATTGTGATACAATACACTATTGGGTGAAGTTTGGTTGCCTTCTGCGCAGCGGTTTGGGAGTTAACATCAAAATTACATTTCTCGGCCATATCGCATAGATCTCACTGTGAAAAGGCTTAAATGACTTTTTTAATTAAGTTTGATGATTGCGTTCAAACAAAATGTCCTAGAACCAAATTTTCAAATGTAACTACTAGATTGTGATACAATACACTATTGGGTGAAGTTTCATTGACTTCTGCGCAGCGGTTTGGGAGTTAACATCAAAATTACATTTCTCGGCCATATCGCATAGATCTCACTGTGAAAAGGCTTAAATGACTTTTTTTAATTAAGTTTGAAGATTGCGCTCAAATCAAATTTCCTAGAACTAAATTTCCATATGTAACTACTAGATTGTGATACAATACACTATTGGGTGAAGTTTGGTTGACTTCTGCGCAGCGGTTTGGGAGTTAACATCAAAATTACATTTCTCGGCCATATCGCATAGATCTCACTGTGAAAAGGCTTAAATGGCTTTTTTGACCTAAGTTTGAGGATTGCGCTCAAATCAAATGTCCTAGAACCAAATTTCCACATGTAACTAGTAGATTGTGATACAATACACTAATGGGTGAAGTTTGGTTGACTTCTGCGCAGCGGTTTGGGAGTGAACATCAAAATTACATTTCTCGGCCATATCGCATAGATCTCACTGTGAAAAGGCTTAAATGACTTTTTTTAATTAAGTTTGAAGATTGCGCTCAAATCAAATGTCCTAGAACTAAATTTCCAAATGTAACTACTAGATTGTGATAAAATACACTATTGGGTGAAGTTTGGTTGACTTCTGCGCAGCGGTTTGGGAGTTAACATCAAAATTACATTTCTCGGCCATATCGCATAGATCTCACTGTGAAAAGGCTTAAATGGCTTTTTTGACCTAAGTTTGAGGATTGCGCTCAAACCAAATGTCCTAGAACGAAATTTTCAAATGTAACTATTAGAATGTGATACAATACACTATTGGGTGAAGTTTGGTTGACTTTTGCGCAGCGGTTTGGGAGTTAACATCAAAATTACATTTCTCGGCCATATCGCATAGATCTCACTGTGAAAAGGCTTAAATGGCTTTTTTGACCTAAGTTTGAGGATTGCGCTCAAACAAAATGTCCTAGAACAAAATTTTCAAATGTAACTACTAGATTGTGATACAATACACTATTGGGTGAAGTTTGGTTGACTTCTGCGCAGCGGTTTGGGAGTTAACATCAAAATTACATTTCTCGGCCATATCGCATAGATCTCACTGTGAAAAGGCTTAAATGACTTTTTTAATTAAGTTTGATGATTGCGTTCAAACAAAATGTCCTAGAACAAAATTTTCAAATGTAACTACTAGATTGTGATACAATACACTATTGGGTGAAGTTTCATTGACTTCTGCGCAGCGGTTTGGGAGTTAACATCAAAATTACATTTCTCGGCCATATCGCATAGATCTCACTGTGAAAAGGCTTAAATGGCTTTTTTGACCTAAGTTTGAGGATTGCGCTCAAATCAAATGTCCTAGAACCAAATTTCCACATGTAACTACTAGATTGTGATACAATACACTAATGGGTGAAGTTTGGTTTACTTCTGCGCAGCGGTTTGGGAGTTAACATCAAAATTACATTTCTCGGCCATATCGCATAGATCTCACTGTGAAAAGGCTTAAATGGCTTTTTTGACCTAAGTTTGAGGATTGCGCTCAAATCAAATGTCCTAGAAGCAAATTTCCACATGTAATTACTAGATTGTGATACAATACACTAATGGGTGAAGTTTGGTTGACTTCTGCGCAGCGGTTTGGGAGTTAACATCAAAATTACATTTCTCGGCCATATCGCATAGATCTCACTGTGAAAAGGCTTAAATGACTTTTTTAATTAAGTTTAATGATTGCGCTCAAACCAAATGTCCTAGAACGAAGTTTTCAAATGTAACTACTAGAATGTGATACAATACACTATTGGGTGAATAGTTGACTTCTGCGCAGCGGTTTGGGAGTTAACATCAAAATTACATTTCTCGGCCATATCGCATAGATCTCACTGTGAAAAGGCTTAAATGGCTTTTTTGACCTAAGTTTAATGATTGCGCTCAAACCAAATGTCCTAGAACGAAATTTTCAAATGTAACTACTAGAATGTGATACAATACACTATTGGGTGAAGTTTGGTTGACTTCTGCGCAGCGGTTTGGGAGTTAACATCAAAATTACATTTCTCGGCCATATCGCATAGATCTCACTGTGAAAAGGCTTAAATGGCTTTTTTGACCTAAGTTTGAGGATTGCGCTCAAATCAAATGTCCTAGAACCAAATTTCCACATGTAACTACTAGATTGTGATACAATACACTAATGGGTGAAGTTTGGTTTACTTCTGCGCAGCAGTTTGGGAGTTAACATCAAAATTACATTTCTCGGCCATATCGCATAGATCTCACTGTGAAAAGGCTTAAATGGCTTTTTTGACCTAAGTTTGAGGATTGCGCTCAAACCAAATGTCCTAGAACGAAATTTTCAAATGTAACTACTAGAATGTGATACAATACACTATTGGGTGAAGTTCTGTTGACTTCTGCGCAGCGGTTTGGGAGTTAACATCAAAATTACATTTCTCGGCCATATCGCATAGATCTCACTGTGAAAAGGCTTAAATGACTTTTTTAATTAAGTTTGATGATTGCGCTCAAACAAAATTTCCTAGAACAAAATTTTCAAATGTAACTACTAGATTGTGATACAATACACTAATGGGTGAAGTTTGGTTGACTTCTGCGCAGCGGTTTGGGAGTTAACATCAAAATTACATTTCTCGGCCATATCGCATAGATCTCACTGTGAAAAGGCTTAAATGGCTTTTTTGACCTAAGTTTGAGGATTGCGCTCAAATCAAATGTCCTAGAACCAAATTTCCACATGTAACTACTAGATTGTGATACAATACACTAATGGGTGAAGTTTGGTTTACTTCTGCGCAGCGGTTTGGGAGTTAACATCAAAATTACATTTCTCGGCCATATCGCATAGATCTCACTGTGAAAAGGCTTAAATGACTTTTTTAATTAAGTTTGATGATTGCGCTCAAACAAAATTTCCTAGAACAAAATTTTCAAATGTAACTACTAGATTGTGATACAATACACTATTGGGTGAAGTTTGGTTGACTTCTGCGCAGCGGTTTGGGAGTTAACATCAAAATTACATTTCTCGGCCATATCGCATAGATCTCACTGTGAAAAGACTTAAATGGCTTTTTTGACCTAAGTTTGAGGATTGCGCTCAAACCAAATGTCCTAGAACGAAATTTTCAAATGTAACTATTAGAATGTGATACAATACACTATTGGGTGAAGTTTGGTTGACTTCTGCGCAGCGGTTTGGGAGTTAACATCAAAATTACATTTCTCGGCCATATCGCATAGATCTCACTGTGAAAAGGCTTAAATGACTTTTTTAATTAAGTTTGATGATTGCGTTCAAACAAAATGTCCTAGAACCAAATTTTCAAATGTAACTACTAGATTGTGATACAATACACTATTGGGTGAAGTTTCATTGACTTCTGCGCAGCGGTTTGGGAGTTAACATCAAAATTACATTTCTCGGCCATATCGCATAGATCTCACTGTGAAAAGGCTTAAATGACTTTTTTTAATTAAGTTTGAAGTTTGCGCTCAAATCAAATGTCCTAGAACTAAATTTCCATATGTAACTACTAGATTGTGATACAATACACTATTGGGTTAAGTTTGGTTGACTTCTGCGCAGCGGTTTGGGAGTTAACATCAAAATTACATTTCTCGGCCATATCGCATAGATCTCACTGTGAAAAGGCTTAAATGGCTTTTTTGACCTAAGTTTGAGGATTGCGCTCAAATCAAATGTCCTAGAACCAAATTTCCACATGTAACTACTAGATTGTGATAAAATACACTATTGGGTGAAGTTTGGTTGACTTCTGCGCAGCGGTTTGGGAGTTAACATCAAAATTACATTTCTCGGCCATATCGCATAGATCTCACTGTGAAAAGGCTAAAATGGCTTTTTTGACCTAAGTTTGAGGATTGCGCTCAAACAAAATGTCCTAGAACAAAATTTTCAAATGTAACTACTAGATTGTGATACAATACACTATTGGGTGAAGTTTGGTTGACTTCTGCGCAGCGGTTTGGGAGTTAACATCAAAATTACATTTCTCGGCCATATCGCATAGATCTCACTGTGAAAAGGCTTAAATGACTTTTTTAATTAAGTTTAATGATTGCGCTCAAACCAAATGTCCTAGAACGAAATTTTCAAATGTAACTACTAGAATGTGATACAATACACTATTGGGTGAAGTTTAGTTGACTTCTGCGCAGCGGTTTGGGAGTTAACATCAAAATTACATTTCTCGGCCATATCGCATAGATCTCACGGTGAAAAGGCTTAAATGGCTTTTTTGACCTAAGTTTAATGATTGCGCTCAAACCAAATGTCCTAGAACGAAATTTTCAAATGTAACTACTAGAATGTGATACAATACACTATTGGGTGAAGTTTGGTTGACTTCTGCGCAGCGGTTTGGGAGTTAACATCAAAATTACATTTCTCGGCCATATCGCATAGATCTCACTGTGAAAAGGCTTAAATAGCTTTTTTGACCTAAGTTTGAGGATTGCGCTCAAATCAAATGTCCTAGAACCAAATTTCCACATGTAACTACTAGATTGTGATACAATACACTAATGGGTGAAGTTTGGTTTACTTCTGCGCAGCGGTTTGGGAGTTAACATCAAAATTACATTTCTCGGCCATATCGCATAGATCTCACTGTGAAAAGGCTTAAATGGCTTTTTTGACCTAAGTTTGAGGATTGCGCTCAAACCAAATGTCCTAGAACGAAATTTTCAAATGTAACTACTAGAATGTGATACAATACACTATTGGGTGAAGTTTGGTTGACTTCTGCGCAGCGGTTTGGGAGTTAACATCAAAATTACATTTCTCGGCCATATCGCATAGATCTCACTGTGAAAAGGCTTAAATGGCTTTTTTGACCTAAGTTTGAGGATTGCGCTCAAACAAAATGTCCTAGAACAAAATTTTTAAATGTAACTACTAGATTGTAATACAATACACTATTGGGTGAAGTTTGGTTGACTTCTGCGCAGCGGTTTGGGAGTGAACATCAAAATTACATTTCTCGGCCATATCGCATAGATCTCACTGTGAAAAGGCTAAAATGACTTTTTTAATTAAGTTTGATGATTGCGTTCAAACAAAATGTCCTAGAACAAAATTTTCAAATGTAACTACTAGATTGTGATACAATACACTATTGGGTGAAGTTTGGTTGACTTCTGCGCAGCGGTTTGGGAGTTAACATCAAAATTACATTTCTCGGCCATATCGCATAGATCTCACTGTGAAAAGGCTTAAATGGCTTTTTTGACCTAAGTTTGAGGATTGCGCTCAAATCAAATGTCCTAGAACCAAATTTCCACATGTAACTACTAGATTGTGATACAATACACTAATGGGTGAAGTTTGGTTTACTTCTGCGCAGCGGTTTGGGAGTTAACATCAAAATTACATTTCTCGGCCATATCGCATAGATCTCACTGTGAAAAGGCTTAAATGGCTTTTTTGACCTAAGTTTGAGGATTGCGCTCAAACCAAATGTCCTAGAACGAAATTTTCAAATGTAACTACTAGAATGTGATACAATACACTATTGGGTGAAGTTTGGTTGACTTCTGCGCAGCGGTTTGGGAGTTAACATCAAAATTACATTTCTCGGCCATATCGCATAGATCTCACTGTGAAAAGGCTTAAATGGCTTTTTTGACCTAAGTTTGAGGATTGCGCTCAAACAAAATGTCCTAGAACAAAATTTTTAAATGTAACTACTAGATTGTAATACAATACACTATTGGGTGAAGTTTGGTTGACTTCTGCGCAGCGGTTTGGGAGTGAACATCAAAATTACATTTCTCGGCCATATCGCATAGATCTCACTGTGAAAAGGCTAAAATGACTTTTTTAATTAAGTTTGATGATTGCGTTCAAACAAAATGTCCTAGAACAAAATTTTCAAATGTAACTACTAGATTGTGATACAATACACTATTGGGTGAAGTTTGGTTGACTTCTGCGCAGCGGTTTGGGAGTTAACATCAAAATTACATTTCTCGGCCATATCGCATAGATCTCACTGTGAAAAGGCTTAAATGGCTTTTTTGACCTAAGTTTGAGGATTGCGCTCAAATCAAATGTCCTAGAACCAAATTTCCACATGTAACTACTAGATTGTGATACAATACACTAATGGGTGAAGTTTGGTTTACTTCTGCGCAGCGGTTTGGGAGTTAACATCAAAATTACATTTCTCGGCCATATCGCATAGATCTCACTGTGAAAAGGCTTAAATGGCTTTTTTGACCTAAGTTTGAGGATTGCGCTCAAACCAAATGTCCTAGAACGAAATTTTCAAATGTAACTACTAGAATGTGATACAATACACTATTGGGTGAAGTTTGGTTGACTTCTGCGCAGCGGTTTGGGAGTTAACATCAAAATTACATTTCTCGGCCATATCGCATAGATCTCACTGTGAAAAGGCTTAAATGACTTTTTTAATTAAGTTTGATGATTGCGCTCAAACAAAATTTCCTAGAACAAAATTTTCAAATGTAACTACTAGATTGTTATACAATACACTATTGGGTGAAGTTTGGTTGACTTCTGCGCAGCGGTTTGGGAGTTAACATCAAAATTACATTTCTCGGCCATATCGCATAGATCTCACTGTGAAAAGGCTTAAATGGCTTTTTTGACCTAAGTTTGAGGATTGCGCTCAAATCAAATGTCCTAGAACCAAATTTCCACATGTAACTACTAGATTGTGATACAATACACTAATGGGTGAAGTTTGGTTTACTTCTGCGCAGCGGTTTGGGAGTTAACATCAAAATTACATTTCTCGGCCATATCGCATAGATCTCACTGTGAAAAGGCTTAAATGACTTTTTTAATTAAGTTTGATGATTGCGTTCAAACAAAATGTCCTAGAACCAAATTTTCAAATGTAACTACTAGATTGTGATACAATACACTATTGGGTGAAGTTTCATTGACTTCTGCGCAGCGGTTTGGGAGTTAACATCAAAATTACATTTCTCGGCCATATCGCATAGATCTCACTGTGAAAAGGCTTAAATGACTTTTTTTAATTAAGTTTGAAGATTGCGCTCAAATCAAATGTCCTAGAACTAAATTTCCATATGTAACTACTAGATTGTGATACAATACACTATTGGGTGAAGTTTGGTTGACTTCTGCGCAGCGGTTTGGGAGTTAACATCAAAATTACATTTCTCGGCCATATCGCATAGATCTCACTGTGAAAAGGCTTAAATGGCTTTTTTGACCTAAGTTTGAGGATTGCGCTCAAATCAAATGTCCTAGAACCAAATTTCCACATGTAACTACTAGATTGTGATACAATACACTAATGGGTGAAGTTTGGTTGACTTCTGCGCAGCGGTTTGGGAGTGAACGTCAAAATTACATTTCTCGGCCATATCGCATAGATCTCACTGTGAAAAGGCTTAAATGACTTTTTTTAATTAAGTTTGAAGATTGCGCTCAAATCAAATGTCCTAGAACTAAATTTCCAAATGTAACTACTATTTTGTGATAAAATACACTATTGGGTGAAGTTTGGTTGACTTCTGCGCAGCGGTTTGGGAGTTAACATCAAAATTACATTTCTCGGCCATATCGCATAGATCTCACTGTGAAAAGGCTAAAATGGCTTTTTTGACCTAAGTTTGAGGATTGCGCTCAAACAAAATGTCCTAGAACAAAATTTTCAAATGTAACTACTAGATTGTGATACAATACACTATTGGGTGAAGTTTGGTTGACTTCTGCGCAGCGGTTTGGGAGTTAACATCAAAATTACATTTCTCGGCCATATCGCATAGATCTCACTGTGAAAAGGCTTAAATGACTTTTTTAATTAAGTTTGATGATTGCGTTCAAACAAAATGTCCTAGAGCAAAATTTTCAAATGTAACTACTAGATTGTGATACAATACACTATTGGGTGAAGTTTGGTTGACTTCTGCGCAGCGGTTTGGGAGTTAACATCAAAATTACATTTCTCGGCCATATCGCATAGATCTCACTGTGAAAAGGCTTAAATGGCTTTTTTGACCTAAGTTTGAGGATTGCGCTCAAACCAAATGTCCTAGAACGAAATTTTCAAATGTAACTATTAGAATGTGATACAATACACTATTGGGTGAAGTTTGGTTGACTTCTGCGCAGCGGTTTGGGAGTTAATATCAAAATTACATTTCTCGGCCATATCGCATAGATCTCACTGTGAAAAGGCTTAAATGGCTTTTTTGACCTAAGTTTGAGGATTGCGCTCAAACAAAATGTCCTAGAACAAAATTTTCAAATGTAACTACTAGATTGTGATACAATACACTATTGGGTGAAGTTTGGTTGCCTTCTGCGCAGCGGTTTGGGAGTTAACATCAAAATTACATTTCTCGGCCATATCGCATAGATCTCACTGTGAAAAGGCTTAAATGACTTTTTTAATTAAGTTTGATGATTGCGTTCAAACAAAATGTCCTAGAACCAAATTTTCAAATGTAACTACTAGATTGTGATACAATACACTATTGGGTGAAGTTTCATTGACTTCTGCGCAGCGGTTTGGGAGTTAACATCAAAATTACATTTCTCGGCCATATCGCATAGATCTCACTGTGAAAAGGCTTAAATGACTTTTTTTAATTAAGTTTGAAGATTGCGCTCAAATCAAATTTCCTAGAACTAAATTTCCATATGTAACTACTAGATTGTGATACAATACACTATTGGGTGAAGTTTGGTTGACTTCTGCGCAGCGGTTTGGGAGTTAACATCAAAATTACATTTCTCGGCCATATCGCATAGATCTCACTGTGAAAAGGCTTTTTTGACCTAAGTTTGAGGATTGCGCTCAAATCAAATGTCCTAGAACCAAATTTCCACATGTAACTACTAGATTGTGATACAATACACTAATGGGTGAAGTTTGGTTGACTTCTGCGCAGCGGTTTGGGAGTGAACATCAAAATTACATTTCTCGGCCATATCGCATAGATCTCACTGTGAAAAGGCTTAAATGACTTTTTTTAATTAAGTTTGAAGATTGCGCTCAAATCAAATGTCCTAGAACTAAATTTCCAAATGTAACTACTAGATTGTGATAAAATACACTATTGGGTGAAGTTTGGTTGACTTCTGCGCAGCGGTTTGGGAGTTAACATCAAAATTACATTTCTCGGCCATATCGCATAGATCTCACTGTGAAAAGGCTTAAATGGCTTTTTTGACCTAAGTTTGAGGATTGCGCTCAAACCAAATGTCCTAGAACGAAATTTTCAAATGTAACTATTAGAATGTGATACAATACACTATTGGGTGAAGTTTGGTTGACTTCTGCGCAGCGGTTTGGGAGTTAACATCAAAATTACATTTCTCGGCCATATCGCATAGATCTCACTGTGAAAAGGCTTAAATGGCTTTTTTGACCTAAGTTTGAGGATTGCGCTCAAACAAAATGTCCTAGAACAAAATTTTCAAATGTAACTACTAGATTGTGATACAATACACTATTGGGTGAAGTTTGGTTGACTTCTGCGCAGCGGTTTGGGAGTTAACATCAAAATTACATTTCTCGGCCATATCGCATAGATCTCACTGTGAAAAGGCTTAAATGACTTTTTTAATTAAGTTTGATTATTGCGTTCAAACAAAATGTCCTAGAAGAAAATTTTCAAATGTAACTACTAGATTGTGATACAATACACTATTGGGTGAAGTTTCATTGACTTCTGCGCAGCGGTTTGGGAGTTAACATCAAAATTACATTTCTCGGCCATATCGCATAGATCTCACTGTGAAAAGGCTTAAATGGCTTTTTTGACCTAAGTTTGAGGATTGCGCTCAAATCAAATGTCCTAGAACCAAATTTCCACATGTAACTACTAGATTGTGATACAATACACTAATGGGTGAAGTTTGGTTTACTTCTGCGCAGCGGTTTGGGAGTTAACATCAAAATTACATTTCTCGGCCATATCGCATAGATCTCACTGTGAAAAGGCTTAAATGGCTTTTTTGACCTAAGTTTGAGGATTGCGCTCAAACCAAATGTCCTAGAACGAAATTTTCAAATGTAACTACTAGAATGTGATACAATACACTATTGGGTGAAGTTTGGTTGACTTCTGCGCAGCGGTTTGGGAGTTAACATCAAAATTACATTTCTCGGCCATATCGCATAGATCTCACTGTGAAAAGGCTTAAATGGCTTTTTTGACCTAAGTTTGAGGATTGCGCTCAAACAAAATGTCCTAGAACAAAATTTTTAAATGTAACTACTAGATTGTAATACAATACACTATTGGGTGAAGTTTGGTTGACTTCTGCGCAGCGGTTTGGGAGTGAACATCAAAATTACATTTCTCGGCCATATCGCATAGATCTCACTGTGAAAAGGCTAAAATGACTTTTTTAATTAAGTTTGATGATTGCGTTCAAACAAAATGTCCTAGAACAAAATTTTCAAATGTAACTACTAGATTGTGATACAATACACTATTGGGTGAAGTTTGGTTGACTTCTGCGCAGCGGTTTGGGAGTTAACATCAAAATTACATTTCTCGGCCATATCGCATAGATCTCACTGTGAAAAGGCTTAAATGGCTTTTTTGACCTAAGTTTGAGGATTGCGCTCAAATCAAATGTCCTAGAACCAAATTTCCACATGTAACTACTAGATTGTGATACAATACACTAATGGGTGAAGTTTGGTTTACTTCTGCGCAGCGGTTTGGGAGTTAACATCAAAATTACATTTCTCGGCCATATCGCATAGATCTCACTGTGAAAAGGCTTAAATGGCTTTTTTGACCTAAGTTTGAGGATTGCGCTCAAACCAAATGTCCTAGAACGAAATTTTCAAATGTAACTACTAGAATGTGATACAATACACTATTGGGTGAAGTTTGGTTGACTTCTGCGCAGCGGTTTGGGAGTTAACATCAAAATTACATTTCTCGGCCATATCGCATAGATCTCACTGTGAAAAGGCTTAAATGACTTTTTTAATTAAGTTTGATGATTGCGCTCAAACAAAATTTCCTAGAACAAAATTTTCAAATGTAACTACTAGATTGTTATACAATACACTATTGGGTGAAGTTTGGTTGACTTCTGCGCAGCGGTTTGGGAGTTAACATCAAAATTACATTTCTCGGCCATATCGCATAGATCTCACTGTGAAAAGGCTTAAATGGCTTTTTTGACCTAAGTTTGAGGATTGCGCTCAAATCAAATGTCCTAGAACCAAATTTCCACATGTAACTACTAGATTGTGATACAATACACTAATGGGTGAAGTTTGGTTTACTTCTGCGCAGCGGTTTGGGAGTTAACATCAAAATTACATTTCTCGGCCATATCGCATAGATCTCACTGTGAAAAGGCTTAAATGACTTTTTTAATTAAGTTTGATGATTGCGTTCAAACAAAATGTCCTAGAACCAAATTTTCAAATGTAACTACTAGATTGTGATACAATACACTATTGGGTGAAGTTTCATTGACTTCTGCGCAGCGGTTTGGGAGTTAACATCAAAATTACATTTCTCGGCCATATCGCATAGATCTCACTGTGAAAAGGCTTAAATGACTTTTTTTAATTAAGTTTGAAGATTGCGCTCAAATCAAATGTCCTAGAACTAAATTTCCATATGTAACTACTAGATTGTGATACAATACACTATTGGGTGAAGTTTGGTTGACTTCTGCGCAGCGGTTTGGGAGTTAACATCAAAATTACATTTCTCGGCCATATCGCATAGATCTCACTGTGAAAAGGCTTAAATGGCTTTTTTGACCTAAGTTTGAGGATTGCGCTCAAATCAAATGTCCTAGAACCAAATTTCCACATGTAACTACTAGATTGTGATACAATACACTAATGGGTGAAGTTTGGTTGACTTCTGCGCAGCGGTTTGGGAGTGAACGTCAAAATTACATTTCTCGGCCATATCGCATAGATCTCACTGTGAAAAGGCTTAAATGACTTTTTTTAATTAAGTTTGAAGATTGCGCTCAAATCAAATGTCCTAGAACTAAATTTCCAAATGTAACTACTATTTTGTGATAAAATACACTATTGGGTGAAGTTTGGTTGACTTCTGCGCAGCGGTTTGGGAGTTAACATCAAAATTACATTTCTCGGCCATATCGCATAGATCTCACTGTGAAAAGGCTAAAATGGCTTTTTTGACCTAAGTTTGAGGATTGCGCTCAAACAAAATGTCCTAGAACAAAATTTTCAAATGTAACTACTAGATTGTGATACAATACACTATTGGGTGAAGTTTGGTTGACTTCTGCGCAGCGGTTTGGGAGTTAACATCAAAATTACATTTCTCGGCCATATCGCATAGATCTCACTGTGAAAAGGCTTAAATGACTTTTTTAATTAAGTTTGATGATTGCGTTCAAACAAAATGTCCTAGAGCAAAATTTTCAAATGTAACTACTAGATTGTGATACAATACACTATTGGGTGAAGTTTGGTTGACTTCTGCGCAGCGGTTTGGGAGTTAACATCAAAATTACATTTCTCGGCCATATCGCATAGATCTCACTGTGAAAAGGCTTAAATGGCTTTTTTGACCTAAGTTTGAGGATTGCGCTCAAACCAAATGTCCTAGAACGAAATTTTCAAATGTAACTATTAGAATGTGATACAATACACTATTGGGTGAAGTTTGGTTGACTTCTGCGCAGCGGTTTGGGAGTTAATATCAAAATTACATTTCTCGGCCATATCGCATAGATCTCACTGTGAAAAGGCTTAAATGGCTTTTTTGACCTAAGTTTGAGGATTGCGCTCAAACAAAATGTCCTAGAACAAAATTTTCAAATGTAACTACTAGATTGTGATACAATACACTATTGGGTGAAGTTTGGTTGCCTTCTGCGCAGCGGTTTGGGAGTTAACATCAAAATTACATTTCTCGGCCATATCGCATAGATCTCACTGTGAAAAGGCTTAAATGACTTTTTTAATTAAGTTTGATGATTGCGTTCAAACAAAATGTCCTAGAACCAAATTTTCAAATGTAACTACTAGATTGTGATACAATACACTATTGGGTGAAGTTTCATTGACTTCTGCGCAGCGGTTTGGGAGTTAACATCAAAATTACATTTCTCGGCCATATCGCATAGATCTCACTGTGAAAAGGCTTAAATGACTTTTTTTAATTAAGTTTGAAGATTGCGCTCAAATCAAATTTCCTAGAACTAAATTTCCATATGTAACTACTAGATTGTGATACAATACACTA
This sequence comes from Corythoichthys intestinalis, assembly GCF_030265065.1. Classification (NCBI taxonomy): domain Eukaryota; kingdom Metazoa; phylum Chordata; class Actinopteri; order Syngnathiformes; family Syngnathidae; genus Corythoichthys; species Corythoichthys intestinalis. Next base: position 2,815,170 of record NW_026651594.1, on the reverse strand, counting down.
TTGGGTGAAGTTTGGTTGACTTCTGCGCAGCGGTTTGGGAGTTAACATCAAAATTACATTTCTCGGCCATATCGCATAGATCTCACTGTGAAAAGGCTTTTTTGACCTAAGTTTGAGGATTGCGCTCAAATCAAATGTCCTAGAACCAAATTTCCACATGTAACTACTAGATTGTGATACAATACACTAATGGGTGAAGTTTGGTTGACTTCTGCGCAGCGGTTTGGGAGTGAACATCAAAATTACATTTCTCGGCCATATCGCATAGATCTCACTGTGAAAAGGCTTAAATGACTTTTTTTAATTAAGTTTGAAGATTGCGCTCAAATCAAATGTCCTAGAACTAAATTTCCAAATGTAACTACTAGATTGTGATAAAATACACTATTGGGTGAAGTTTGGTTGACTTCTGCGCAGCGGTTTGGGAGTTAACATCAAAATTACATTTCTCGGCCATATCGCATAGATCTCACTGTGAAAAGGCTTAAATGGCTTTTTTGACCTAAGTTTGAGGATTGCGCTCAAACCAAATGTCCTAGAACGAAATTTTCAAATGTAACTATTAGAATGTGATACAATACACTATTGGGTGAAGTTTGGTTGACTTCTGCGCAGCGGTTTGGGAGTTAACATCAAAATTACATTTCTCGGCCATATCGCATAGATCTCACTGTGAAAAGGCTTAAATGGCTTTTTTGACCTAAGTTTGAGGATTGCGCTCAAACAAAATGTCCTAGAACAAAATTTTCAAATGTAACTACTAGATTGTGATACAATACACTATTGGGTGAAGTTTGGTTGACTTCTGCGCAGCGGTTTGGGAGTTAACATCAAAATTACATTTCTCGGCCATATCGCATAGATCTCACTGTGAAAAGGCTTAAATGACTTTTTTAATTAAGTTTGATTATTGCGTTCAAACAAAATGTCCTAGAAGAAAATTTTCAAATGTAACTACTAGATTGTGATACAATACACTATTGGGTGAAGTTTCATTGACTTCTGCGCAGCGGTTTGGGAGTTAACATCAAAATTACATTTCTCGGCCATATCGCATAGATCTCACTGTGAAAAGGCTTAAATGGCTTTTTTGACCTAAGTTTGAGGATTGCGCTCAAATCAAATGTCCTAGAACCAAATTTCCACATGTAACTACTAGATTGTGATACAATACACTAATGGGTGAAGTTTGGTTTACTTCTGCGCAGCGGTTTGGGAGTTAACATCAAAATTACATTTCTCGGCCATATCGCATAGATCTCACTGTGAAAAGGCTTAAATGGCTTTTTTGACCTAAGTTTGAGGATTGCGCTCAAATCAAATGTCCTAGAAGCAAATTTCCACATGTAATTACTAGATTGTGATACAATACACTAATGGGTGAAGTTTGGTTGACTTCTGCGCAGCGGTTTGGGAGTTAACATCAAAATTACATTTCTCGGCCATATCGCATAGATCTCACTGTGAAAAGGCTTAAATGACTTTTTTAATTAAGTTTAATGATTGCGCTCAAACCAAATGTCCTAGAACGAAGTTTTCAAATGTAACTACTAGAATGTGATACAATACACTATTGGGTGAATAGTTGACTTCTGCGCAGCGGTTTGGGAGTTAACATCAAAATTACATTTCTCGGCCATATCGCATAGATCTCACTGTGAAAAGGCTTAAATGGCTTTTTTGACCTAAGTTTAATGATTGCGCTCAAACCAAATGTCCTAGAACGAAATTTTCAAATGTAACTACTAGAATGTGATACAATACACTATTGGGTGAAGTTTGGTTGACTTCTGCGCAGCGGTTTGGGAGTTAACATCAAAATTACATTTCTCGGCCATATCGCATAGATCTCACTGTGAAAAGGCTTAAATGGCTTTTTTGACCTAAGTTTGAGGATTGCGCTCAAATCAAATGTCCTAGAACCAAATTTCCACATGTAACTACTAGATTGTGATACAATACACTAATGGGTGAAGTTTGGTTTACTTCTGCGCAGCGGTTTGGGAGTTAACATCAAAATTACATTTCTCGGCCATATCGCATAGATCTCACTGTGAAAAGGCTTAAATGGCTTTTTTGACCTAAGTTTGAGGATTGCGCTCAAACAAAATGTCCTAGAACCAAATTTTCAAATGTAACTACTAGAATGTGATACAATACACTATTGGGTGAAGTTCTGTTGACTTCTGCGCAGCGGTTTGGGAGTTAACATCAAAATTACATTTCTCGGCCATATCGCATAGATCTCACTGTGAAAAGGCTTAAATGACTTTTTTAATTAAGTTTGATGATTGCGCTCAAACAAAATTTCCTAGAACAAAATTTTCAAATGTAACTACTAGATTGTGATACAATACACTAATGGGTGAAGTTTGGTTGACTTCTGCGCAGCGGTTTGGGAGTTAACATCAAAATTACATTTCTCGGCCATATCGCATAGATCTCACTGTGAAAAGGCTTAAATGGCTTTTTTGACCTAAGTTTGAGGATTGCGCTCAAATCAAATGTCCTAGAACCAAATTTCCACATGTAACTACTAGATTGTGATACAATACACTAATGGGTGAAGTTTGGTTTACTTCTGCGCAGCGGTTTGGGAGTTAACATCAAAATTACATTTCTCGGCCATATCGCATAGATCTCACTGTGAAAAGGCTTAAATGGCTTTTTTGACCTAAGTTTGAGGATTGCGCTCAAACCAAATGTCCTAGAACGAAATTTTCAAATGTAACTATTAGAATGTGATACAATACACTATTGGGTGAAGTTTGGTTGACTTCTGCGCAGCGGTTTGGGAGTTAACATCAAAATTACATTTCTCGGCCATATCGCATAGACCTCACTGTGAAAAGGCTTAAATGGCTTTTTTGACCTAAGTTTGAGGATTGCGCTCAAACAAAATGTCCTAGAACAAAATTTTCAAATGTAACTACTAGATTGTGATACAATACACTATTGGGTGAAGTTTGGTTGACTTCTGCGCAGCGGTTTGGGAGTTAACATCAAAATTACATTTCTCGGCCATATCGCATAGATCTCACTGTGAAAAGGCTTAAATGACTTTTTTAATTAAGTTTGATGATTGCGTTCAAACAAAATGTCCTAGAACCAAATTTTCAAATGTAACTACTAGATTGTGATACAATACACTATTGGGTGAAGTTTCATTGACTTCTGCGCAGCGGTTTGGGAGTTAACATCAAAATTACATTTCTCGGCCATATCGCATAGATCTCACTGTGAAAAGGCTTAAATGACTTTTTTTAATTAAGTTTGAAGATTGCGCTCAAATCAAATGTCCTAGAACTAAATTTCCATATGTAACTACTAGATTGTGATACAATACACTATTGGGTGAAGTTTGGTTGACTTCTGCGCAGCGGTTTGGGAGTTAACATCAAAATTACATTTCTCGGCCATATCGCATAGATCTCACTGTGAAAAGGCTTAAATGGCTTTTTTGACCTAAGTTTGAGGATTGCGCTCAAATCAAATGTCCTAGAACCAAATTTCCACATGTAACTACTAGATTGTGATACAATACACTAATGGGTGAAGTTTGGTTGACTTCTGCGCAGCGGTTTGGGAGTGAACATCAAAATTACATTTCTCGGCCATATCGCATAGATCTCACTGTGAAAAGGCTTAAATGACTCTTTTTAATTAAGTTTGAAGATTGCGCTCAAATCAAATGTCCTAGAACTAAATTTCCAAATGTAACTACTAGATTGTGATAAAATACACTATTGGGTGAAGTTTGGTTGACTTCTGCGCAGCGGTTTGGGAGTTAACATCAAAATTACATTTCTCGGCCATATCGCATAGATCTCACTGTGAAAAGGCTAAAATGGCTTTTTTGACCTAAGTTTGAGGATTGCGCTCAAATCAAATGTCCTAGAACTAAATTTCCATATGTAACTACTAGATTGTGATACAATACACTATTGGGTGAAGTTTGGTTGACTTCTGCGCAGCGGTTTGGGAGTGAACATCAAAATTACATTTCTCGGCCATATCGCATAGATCTCACTGTGAAAAGGCTTAAATGACTCTTTTTAATTAAGTTTGAGGATTGCGCTCAAACCAAATGTCCTAGAACGAAATTTTCAAATGTAACTATTAGAATGTGATACAATACACTATTGGGTGAAGTTTGGTTGACTTCTGCGCAGCGGTTTGGGAGTTAACATCAAAATTACATTTCTCGGCCATATCGCATAGACCTCACTGTGAAAAGGCTTAAATGGCTTTTTTGACCTAAGTTTGAGGATTGCGCTCAAACAAAATGTCCTAGAACAAAATTTTCAAATGTAACTACTAGATTGTGATACAATACACTATTGGGTGAAGTTTGGTTGACTTCTGCGCAGCGGTTTGGGAGTTAACATCAAAATTACATTTCTCGGCCATATCGCATAGATCTCACTGTGAAAAGGCTTAAATGACTTTTTTAATTAAGTTTGATGATTGCGTTCAAACAAAATGTCCTAGAACCAAATTTTCAAATGTAACTACTAGATTGTGATACAATACACTATTGGGTGAAGTTTCATTGACTTCTGCGCAGCGGTTTGGGAGTTAACATCAAAATTACATTTCTCGGCCATATCGCATAGATCTCACTGTGAAAAGGCTTAAATGACTTTTTTTAATTAAGTTTGAAGATTGCGCTCAAATCAAATGTCCTAGAACTAAATTTCCATATGTAACTACTAGATTGTGATACAATACACTATTGGGTGAAGTTTGGTTGACTTCTGCGCAGCGGTTTGGGAGTTAACATCAAAATTACATTTCTCGGCCATATCGCATAGATCTCACTGTGAAAAGGCTTAAATGGCTTTTTTGACCTAAGTTTGAGGATTGCGCTCAAATCAAATGTCCTAGAACCAAATTTCCACATGTAACTACTAGATTGTGATACAATACACTAATGGGTGAAGTTTGGTTGACTTCTGCGCAGCGGTTTGGGAGTGAACATCAAAATTACATTTCTCGGCCATATCGCATAGATCTCACTGTGAAAAGGCTTAAATGACTCTTTTTAATTAAGTTTGAAGATTGCGCTCAAATCAAATGTCCTAGAACTAAATTTCCAAATGTAACTACTAGATTGTGATAAAATACACTATTGGGTGAAGTTTGGTTGACTTCTGCGCAGCGGTTTGGGAGTTAACATCAAAATTACATTTCTCGGCCATATCGCATAGATCTCACTGTGAAAAGGCTAAAATGGCTTTTTTGACCTAAGTTTGAGGATTGCGCTCAAACAAAATGTCCTAGAACAAAATTTTCAAATGTAACTACTAGATTGTGATACAATACACTAATGGGTGAAGTTTGGTTGACTTCTGCGCAGCGGTTTGGGAGTTAACATCAAAATTACATTTCTCGGCCATATCGCATAGATCTCACTGTGAAAAGGCTTAAATGACTTTTTTAATTAAGTTTAATGATTGCGCTCAAACCAAATGTCCTAGAACGAAATTTTCAAATGTAACTACTAGAATGTGATACAATACACTATTGGGTGAAGTTTAGTTGACTTCTGCGCAGCGGTTTGGGAGTTAACATCAAAATTACATTTCTCGGCCATATCGCATAGATCTCACTGTGAAAAGGCTTAAATGGCTTTTTTGACCTAAGTTTAATGATTGCGCTCAAACCAAATGTCCTAGAACGAAATTTTCAAATGTAACTACTAGAATGTGATACAATACACTATTGGGTGAAGTTTGGTTGACTTCTGCGCAGCGGTTTGGGAGTTAACATCAAAATTACATTTCTCGGCCATATCGCATAGATCTCACTGTGAAAAGGCTTAAATGGCTTTTTTGACCTAAGTTTGAGGATTGCGCTCAAATCAAATGTCCTAGAACCAAATTTCCACATGTAACTACTAGATTGTGATACAATACACTAATGGGTGAAGTTTGGTTTACTTCTGCGCAGCGGTTTGGGAGTTAACATCAAAATTACATTTCTCGGCCATATCGCATAGATCTCACTGTGAAAAGGCTTAAATGGCTTTTTTGACCTAAGTTTGAGGATTGCGCTCAAACCAAATGTCCTAGAACGAAATTTTCAAATGTAACTACTAGAATGTGATACAATACACTATTGGGTGAAGTTTGGTTGACTTCTGCGCAGCGGTTTGGGAGTTAACATCAAAATTACATTTCTCGGCCATATCGCATAGATCTCACTGTGAAAAGGCTTAAATGGCTTTTTTGACCTAAGTTTGAGGATTGCGCTCAAACAAAATGTCCTAGAACAAAATTTTTAAATGTAACTACTAGATTGTAATACAATACACTATTGGGTGAAGTTTGGTTGACTTCTGCGCAGCGGTTTGGGAGTTAACATCAAAATTACATTTCTCGGCCATATCGCATAGATCTCACTGTGAAAAGGCTTAAATGACTTTTTTAATTAAGTTTGATGATTGCGTTCAAACAAAATGTCCTAGAACAAAATTTTCAAATGTAACTACTAGATTGTGATACAATACACTATTGGGTGAAGTTTGGTTGACTTCTGCGCAGCGGTTTGGGAGTTAACATCAAAATTACATTTCTCGGCCATATCGCATAGATCTCACTGTGAAAAGGCTTAAATGGCTTTTTTGACCTAAGTTTGAGGATTGCGCTCAAATCAAATGTCCTAGAACCAAATTTCCACATGTAACTACTAGATTGTGATACAATACACTAATGGGTGAAGTTTGGTTTACTTCTGCGCAGCGGTTTGGGAGTTAACATCAAAATTACATTTCTCGGCCATATCGCATAGATCTCACTGTGAAAAGGCTTAAATGGCTTTTTTGACCTAAGTTTGAGGATTGCGCTCAAACCAAATGTCCTAGAACGAAATTTTCAAATGTAACTACTAGAATGTGATACAATACACTATTGGGTGAAGTTTGGTTGACTTCTGCGCAGCGGTTTGGGAGTTAACATCAAAATTACATTTCTCGGCCATATCGCATAGATCTCACTGTGAAAAGGCTTAAATGACTTTTTTAATTAAGTTTGATGATTGCGCTCAAACAAAATTTCCTAGAACAAAATTTTCAAATGTAACTACAAGATTGTGATACAATACACTATTGGGTGAAGTTTGGTTGACTTCTGCGCAGCGGTTTGGGAGTTAACATCAAAATTACATTTCTCGGCCATATCGCATAGATCTCACTGTGAAAAGGCTTAAATGGCTTTTTTGACCTAAGTTTGAGGATTGCGCTCAAATCAAATGTCCTAGAACCAAATTTCCACATGTAACTACTAGATTGTGATACAATACACTAACGGGTGAAGTTTGGTTTACTTCTGCGCAGCGGTTTGGGAGTTAACATCAAAATTACATTTCTCGGCCATATCGCATAGATCTTACTGTGAAAAGGCTTAAATGGCTTTTTTGACCTAAGTTTGAGGATTGCGCTCAAACCAAATGTCCTAGAACGAAATTTTCAAATGTAACTATTAGAATGTGATACAATACACTATTGGGTGAAGTTTGGTTGACTTCAGCGCAGCGGTTTGGGAGTTAACATCAAAATTACATTTCTCGGCCATATCGCATAGACCTCACTGTGAAAAGGCTTAAATTGCTTTTTTGACCTAAGTTTGAGGATTGCGCTCAAACAAAATGTCCTAGAACAAAATTTTCAAATGTAACTACTAGATTGTGATACAATACACTATTGGGTGAAGTTTGGTTGACTTCTGCGCAGCGGTTTGGGAGTTAACATCAAAATTACATTTCTCGGCCATATCGCATAGATCTCACTGTGAAAAGGCTTAAATGACTCTTTAATTAAGTTTGATGATTGCGTTCAAACAAAATGTCCTAGAACCAAATTTTCAAATGTAACTACTAGATTGTGATACAATACACTATTGGGTGAAGTTTCATTGACTTCTGCGCAGCGGTTTGGGAGTTAACATCAAAATTACATTTCTCGGCCATATCGCATAGATCTCACTGTGAAAAGGCTTAAATGACGTTTTTTAATTAAGTTTGAAGTTTGCGCTCAAATCAAATGTCCTAGAACTAAATTTCCATATGTAACTACTAGATTGTGATACAATACACTATTGGGTGAAGTTTGGTTGACTTCTGCGCAGCGGTTTGGGAGTTAACATCAAAATTACATTTCTCGGCCATATCGCATAGATCTCACTGTGAAAAGGCTTAAATGGCTTTTTTGACCTAAGTTTGAGGATTGCGCTCAAATCAAATGTCCTAGAACCAAATTTCCACATGTAACTACTAGATTGTGATAAAATACACTATTGGGTGAAGTTTGGTTGACTTCTGCGCAGCGGTTTGGGAGTTAACATCAAAATTACATTTCTCGGCCATATCGCATAGATCTCACTGTGAAAAGGCTAAAATGGATTTTTTGACCTAAGTTTGAGGATTGCGCTCAAACAAAATGTCCTAGAACAAAATTTTCAAATGTAACTACTAGATTGTGATACAATACACTATTGGGTGAAGTTTGGTTGACTTCTGCGCAGCGGTTTGGGAGTTAACATCAAAATTACATTTCTCGGCCATATCGCATAGATCTCACTGTGAAAAGGCTTAAATGACTTTTTTAATTAAGTTTAATGATTGCGCTCAAACCAAATGTCCTAGAACGAAATTTTCAAATGTAACTACTAGAATATGATACAATACACTATTGGGTGAAGTTTGGTTGACTTCTGCGCAGCGGTTTGGGAGTGAACATCAAAATTACATTTCTCGGCCATATCGCATAGATCTCACTGTGAAAAGGCTAAAATGACTTTTTTAATTAAGTTTGATGATTGCGTTCAAACAAAATGTCCTAGAACAAAATTTTCAAATGTAACTACTAGATTGTGATACAATACACTATTGGGTGAAGTTTGGTTGACTTCTGCGCAGCGGTTTGGGAGTTATCAAAATTACATTTCTCGGCCATATCGCATAGATCTCACTGTGAAAAGGCTTAAATGGCTTTTTTGACCTAAGTTTGAGGATTGCGCTCAAATCAAATGTCCTAGAACCAAATTTCCACATGTAACTACTAGATTGTGATACAATACACTAATGGGTGAAGTTTGGTTTACTTCTGCGCAGCGGTTTGGGAGTTAACATCAAAATTACATTTCTCGGCCATATCGCATAGATCTCACTGTGAAAAGGCTTAAATGGCTTTTTTGACCTAAGTTTGAGGATTGCGCTCAAACCAAATGTCCTAGAACGAAATTTTCAAATGTAACTACTAGAATGTGATACAATACACTATTGGGTGAAGTTTGGTTGACTTCTGCGCAGCGGTTTGGGAGTTAACATCAAAATTACATTTCTCGGCCATATCGCATAGATCTCACTGTGAAAAGGCTTAAATGACTTTTTTAATTAAGTTTGATGATTGCGCTCAAACAAAATTTCCTAGAACAAAATTTTCAAATGTAACTACTAGATTGTTATACAATACACTATTGGGTGAAGTTTGGTTGACTTCTGCGCAGCGGTTTGGGAGTTAACATCAAAATTACATTTCTCGGCCATATCGCATAGATCTCACTGTGAAAAGGCTTAAATGGCTTTTTTGACCTAAGTTTGAGGATTGCGCTCAAATCAAATGTCCTAGAACCAAATTTCCACATGTAACTACTAGATTGTGATACAATACACTAATGGGTGAAGTTTGGTTTACTTCTGCGCAGCGGTTTGGGAGTTAACATCAAAATTACATTTCTCGGCCATATCGCATAGATCTCACTGTGAAAAGGCTTAAATGGCTTTTTTGACCTAAGTTTGAGGATTGCGCTCAAACCAAATGTCCTAGAACGAAATTTTCAAATGTAACTATTAGAATGTGATACAATACACTATTGGGTGAAGTTTGGTTGACTTCTGCGCAGCGGTTTGGGAGTTAACATCAAAATTACATTTCTCGGCCATATCGCATAGACCTCACTGTGAAAAGGCTTAAATGGCTTTTTTGACCTAAGTTTGAGGATTGCGCTCAAACAAAATGTCCTAGAACAAAATTTTCAAATGTAACTACTAGATTGTGATACAATACACTATTGGGTGAAGTTTGGTTGACTTCTGCGCAGCGGTTTGGGAGTTAACATCAAAATTACATTTCTCGGCCATATCGCATAGATCTCACTGTGAAAAGGCTTAAATGACTTTTTTAATTAAGTTTGATGATTGCGTTCAAACAAAATGTCCTAGAACCAAATTTTCAAATGTAACTACTAGATTGTGATACAATACACTATTGGGTGAAGTTTCATTGACTTCTGCGCAGCGGTTTGGGAGTTAACATCAAAATTACATTTCTCGGCCATATCGCATAGATCTCACTGTGAAAAGGCTTAAATGACTTTTTTTAATTAAGTTTGAAGATTGCGCTCAAATCAAATGTCATAGAACTAAATTTCCATATGTAACTACTAGATTGTGATACAATACACTATTGGGTGAAGTTTGGTTGACTTCTGCGCAGCGGTTTGGGAGTTAACATCAAAATTACATTTCTCGGCCATATCGCATAGATCTCACTGTGAAAAGGCTTAAATGGCTTTTTTGACCTAAGTTTGAGGATTGCGCTCAAATCAAATGTCCTAGAACCAAATTTCCACATGTAACTACTAGATTGTGATACAATACACTAATGGGTGAAGTTTGGTTGACTTCTGCGCAGCGGTTTGGGAGTGAACATCAAAATTACATTTCTCGGCCATATCGCATAGATCTCACTGTGAAAAGGCTTAAATGACTTTTTTTAATTAAGTTTGAAGATTGCGCTCAAATCAAATGTCCTAGAACTAAATTTCCAAATGTAACTACTAGATTGTGATAAAATACACTATTGGGTGAAGTTTGGTTGACTTCTGCGCAGCGGTTTGGGAGTTAACATCAAAATTACATTTCTCGGCCATATCGCATAGATCTCACTGTGAAAAGGCTAAAATGGCTTTTTTGACCTAAGTTTGAGGATTGCGCTCAAACAAAATGTCCTAGAACAAAATTTTCAAATGTAACTACTAGATTGTGATACAATACACTATTGGGTGAAGTTTGGTTGACTTCTGCGCAGCGGTTTGGGAGTTAACATCAAAATTACATTTCTCGGCCATATCGCATAGATCTCACTGTGAAAAGGCTTAAATGGCTTTTTTGACCTAAGTTTGAGGATTGCGCTCAAACAAAATGTCCTAGAACAAAATTTTCAAATGTAACTACTAGATTGTGATACAATACACTATTGGGTGAAGTTTGGTTGACTTCTGCGCAGCGGTTTGGGAGTTAACATCAAAATTACATTTCTCGGCCATATCGCATAGATCTCACTGTGAAAAGGCTTAAATGACTTTTTTAATTAAGTTTGATGATTGCGTTCAAACAAAATGTCCTAGAACGAAATTTTCAAATGTAACTACTAGATTGTGATACAATACACTATTGGGTGAAGTTTCATTGACTTCTGCGCAGCGGTTTGGGAGTTAACATCAAAATTACATTTCTCGGCCATATCGCATAGATCTCACTGTGAAAAGGCTTAAATGACTTTTTTTAATTAAGTTTGAAGATTGCGCTCAAATCAAATGTCCTAGAACTAAATTTCCATATGTAACTACTAGATTGTGATACAATACACTATTGGGTGAAGTTTGGTTGACTTCTGCGCAGCGGTTTGGGAGTTAACATCAAAATTACATTTCTCGGCCATATCGCATAGATCTCACTGTGAAAAGGCTTAAATGGCTTTTTTGACCTAAGTTTGAGGATTGCGCTCAAATCAAATGTCCTAGAACCAAATTTCCACATGTAACTACTAGATTGTGATACAATACACTAATGGGTGAAGTTTGGTTGACTTCTGCGCAGCGGTTTGGGAGTGAACATCAAAATTACATTTCTCGGCCATATCGCATAGATCTCACTGTGAAAAGGCTTAAATGACTTTTTTTAATTAAGTTTGAAGATTGCGCTCAAATCAAATGTCCTAGAACTAAATTTCCAAATGTAACTACTAGATTGTGATAAAATACACTATTGGGTGAAGTTTGGTTGACTTCTGCGCAGCGGTTTGGGAGTTAACATCAAAATTACATTTCTCGGCCATATCGCATAGATCTCACTGTGAAAAGGCTAAAATGGCTTTTTTGACCTAAGTTTGAGGATTGCGCTCAAACAAAATGTCCTAGAACAAAATTTTCAAATGTAACTACTAGATTGTGATACAATACACTAATGGGTGAAGTTTGGTTGACTTCTGCGCAGCGGTTTGGGAGTTAACATCAAAATTACATTTCTCGGCCATATCGCATAGATCTCACTGTGAAAAGGCTTAAATGACTTTTTTAATTAAGTTTAATGATTGCGCTCAAACCAAATGTCCTAGAACGAAATTTTCAAATGTAACTACTAGAATGTGATACAATACACTATTGGGTGAAGTTTAGTTGACTTCTGCGCAGTGGTTTGGGAGTTAACATCAAAATTACATTTCTCGGCCATATCGCATAGATCTCACTGTGAAAAGGCTTAAATGGCTTTTTTGACCTAAGTTTAATGATTGCGCTCAAACCAAATGTCCTAGAACGAAATTTTCAAATGTAACTACTAGAATGTGATACAATACACTATTGGGTGAAGTTTGGTTGACTTCTGCGCAGCGGTTTGGGAGTTAACATCAAAATTACATTTCTCGGCCATATCGCATAGATCTCACTGTGAAAAGGCTTAAATGGCTTTTTTGACCTAAGTTTGAGGATTGCGCTCAAATCAAATGTCCTAGAACCAAATTTCCACATGTAACTACTAGATTGTGATACAATACACTAATGGGTGAAGTTTGGTTTACTTCTGCGCAGCGGTTTGGGAGTTAACATCAAAATTACATTTCTCGGCCATATCGCATAGATCTCACTGTGAAAAGGCTTAAATGGCTTTTTTGACCTAAGTTTGAGGATTGCGCTCAAACCAAATGTCCTAGAACGAAATTTTCAAATGTAACTATTAGAATGTGATACAATACACTATTGGGTGAAGTTTGGTTGACTTCTGCGCAGCGGTTTGGGAGTTAACATCAAAATTACATTTCTCGGCCATATCGCATAGACCTCACTGTGAAAAGGCTTAAATGGCTTTTTTGACCTAAGTTTGAGGATTGCGCTCAAACAAAATGTCCTAGAACAAAATTTTCAAATGTAACTACTAGATTGTGATACAATACACTATTGGGTGAAGTTTGGTTGACTTCTGCGCAGCGGTTTGGGAGTTAACATCAAAATTACATTTCTCGGCCATATCGCATAGATCTCACTGTGAAAAGGCTTAAATGACTTTTTTAATTAAGTTTGATGATTGCGTTCAAACAAAATGTCCTAGAACCAAATTTTCAAATGTAACTACTAGATTGTGATACAATACACTATTGGGTGAAGTTTCATTGACTTCTGCGCAGCGGTTTGGGAGTTAACATCAAAATTACATTTCTCGGCCATATCGCATAGATCTCACTGTGAAAAGGCTTAAATGACTTTTTTTAATTAAGTTTGAAGATTGCGCTCAAATCAAATGTCATAGAACTAAATTTCCATATGTAACTACTAGATTGTGATACAATACACTATTGGGTGAAGTTTGGTTGACTTCTGCGCAGCGGTTTGGGAGTTAACATCAAAATTACATTTCTCGGCCATATCGCATAGATCTCACTGTGAAAAGGCTTAAATGGCTTTTTTGACCTAAGTTTGAGGATTGCGCTCAAATCAAATGTCCTAGAACCAAATTTCCACATGTAACTACTAGATTGTGATACAATACACTAATGGGTGAAGTTTGGTTGACTTCTGCGCAGCGGTTTGGGAGTGAACATCAAAATTACATTTCTCGGCCATATCGCATAGATCTCACTGTGAAAAGGCTTAAATGACTTTTTTTAATTAAGTTTGAAGATTGCGCTCAAATCAAATGTCCTAGAACTAAATTTCCAAATGTAACTACTAGATTGTGATAAAATACACTATTGGGTGAAGTTTGGTTGACTTCTGCGCAGCGGTTTGGGAGTTAACATCAAAATTACATTTCTCGGCCATATCGCATAGATCTCACTGTGAAAAGGCTAAAATGGCTTTTTTGACCTAAGTTTGAGGATTGCGCTCAAACAAAATGTCCTAGAACAAAATTTTCAAATGTAACTACTAGATTGTGATACAATACACTATTGGGTGAAGTTTGGTTGACTTCTGCGCAGCGGTTTGGGAGTTAACATCAAAATTACATTTCTCGGCCATATCGCATAGATCTCACTGTGAAAAGGCTAAAATGGCTTTTTTGACCTAAGTTTGAGGATTGCGCTCAAACAAAATGTCCTAGAACAAAATTTTCAAATGTAACTACTAGATTGTGATACAATACACTAATGGGTGAAGTTTGGTTGACTTCTGCGCAGCGGTTTGGGAGTTAACATCAAAATTACATTTCTCGGCCATATCGCATAGATCTCACTGTGAAAAGGCTTAAATGACTTTTTTAATTAAGTTTAATGATTGCGCTCAAACCAAATGTCCTAGAACGAAATTTTCAAATGTAACTACTAGAATGTGATACAATACACTATTGGGTGAAGTTTAGTTGACTTCTGCGCAGTGGTTTGGGAGTTAACATCAAAATTACATTTCTCGGCCATATCGCATAGATCTCACTGTGAAAAGGCTTAAATGGCTTTTTTGACCTAAGTTTAATGATTGCGCTCAAACCAAATGTCCTAGAACGAAATTTTCAAATGTAACTACTAGAATGTGATACAATACACTATTGGGTGAAGTTTGGTTGACTTCTGCGCAGCGGTTTGGGAGTTAACATCAAAATTACATTTCTCGGCCATATCGCATAGATCTCACTGTGAAAAGGCTTAAATGGCTTTTTTGACCTAAGTTTGAGGATTGCGCTCAAATCAAATGTCCTAGAACCAAATTTCCACATGTAACTACTAGATTGTGATACAATACACTAATGGGTGAAGTTTGGTTTACTTCTGCGCAGCGGTTTGGGAGTTAACATCAAAATTACATTTCTCGGCCATATCGCATAGATCTCACTGTGAAAAGGCTTAAATGGCTTTTTTGACCTAAGTTTGAGGATTGCGCTCAAACCAAATGTCCTAGAACGAAATTTTCAAATGTAACTACTAGAATGTGATACAATACACTATTGGGTGAAGTTTGGTTGACTTCTGCGCAGCGGTTTGGGAGTTAACATCAAAATTACATTTCTCGGCCATATCGCATAGATCTCACTGTGAAAAGGCTTAAATGGCTTTTTTGACCTAAGTTTGAGGATTGCGCTCAAACAAAATGTCCTAGAACAAAATTTTTAAATGTAACTACTAGATTGTAATACAATACACTATTGGGTGAAGTTTGGTTGACTTCTGCGCAGCGGTTTGGGAGTTAACATCAAAATTACATTTCTCGGCCATATCGCATAGATCTCACTGTGAAAAGGCTTAAATGACTTTTTTAATTAAGTTTGATGATTGCGTTCAAACAAAATGTCCTAGAACAAAATTTTCAAATGTAACTACTAGATTGTGATACAATACACTATTGGGTGAAGTTTGGTTGACTTCTGCGCAGCGGTTTGGGAGTTAACATCAAAATTACATTTCTCGGCCATATCGCTTAGATCTCACTGTGAAAAGGCTTAAATGGCTTTTTTGACCTAAGTTTGAGGATTGCGCTCAAATCAAATGTCCTAGAACCAAATTTCCACATGTAACTACTAGATTGTGATACAATACACTAATGGGTGAAGTTTGGTTTACTTCTGCGCAGCGGTTTGGGAGTTAACATCAAAATTACATTTCTCGGCCATATCGCATAGATCTCACTGTGAAAAGGCTTAAATGGCTTTTTTGACCTAAGTTTGAGGATTGCGCTCAAACCAAATGTCCTAGAACGAAATTTTCAAATGTAACTACTAGAATGTGATACAATACACTATTGGGTGAAGTTTGGTTGACTTCTGCGCAGCGGTTTGGGAGTTAACATCAAAATTACATTTCTCGGCCATATCGCATAGATCTCACTGTGAAAAGGCTTAAATGACTTTTTTAATTAAGTTTGATGATTGCGCTCAAACAAAATTTCCTAGAACAAAATTTTCAAATGTAACTACTAGATTGTGATACAATACACTATTGGGTGAAGTTTGGTTGACTTCTGCGCAGCGGTTTGGGAGTTAACATCAAAATTACATTTCTCGGCCATATCGCATAGATCTCACTGTGAAAAGGCTTAAATGGCTTTTTTGACCTAAGTTTGAGGATTGCGCTCAAATCAAATGTCCTAGAACCAAATTTCCACATGTAACTACTAGATTGTGATACAATACACTAACGGGTGAAGTTTGGTTTACTTCTGCGCAGCGGTTTGGGAGTTAACATCAAAATTACATTTCTCGGCCATATCGCATAGATCTCACTGTGAAAAGGCTTAAATGGCTTTTTTGACCTAAGTTTGAGGATTGCGCTCAAACCAAATGTCCTAGAACGAAATTTTCAAATGTAACTATTAGAATGTGATACAATACACTATTGGGTGAAGTTTGGTTGACTTCTGCGCAGCGGTTTGGGAGTTAACATCAAAATTACATTTCTCGGCCATATCGCATAGACCTCACTGTGAAAAGGCTTAAATTGCTTTTTTGACCTAGGTTTGAGGATTGCGCTCAAACAAAATGTCCTAGAACAAAATTTTCAAATGTAACTACTAGATTGTGATACAATACACTATTGGGTGAAGTTTGGTTGACTTCTGCGCAGCGGTTTGGGAGTTAACATCAAAATTACATTTCTCGGCCATATCGCATAGATCTCACTGTGAAAAGGCTTAAATGACTTTTTTAATTAAGTTTGATGATTGCGTTCAAACAAAATGTCCTAGAACCAAATTTTCAAATGTAACTACTAGATTGTGATACAATACACTATTGGGTGAAGTTTCATTGACTTCTGCGCAGCGGTTTGGGAGTTAACATCAAAATTACATTTCTCGGCCATATCGCATAGATCTCACTGTGAAAAGGCTTAAATGACTTTTTTTAATTAAGTTTGAAGTTTGCGCTCAAATCAAATGTCCTAGAACTAAATTTCCATATGTAACTACTAGATTGTGATAC
The DNA here is from genome assembly GCF_030265065.1 of Corythoichthys intestinalis. Classification (NCBI taxonomy): domain Eukaryota; kingdom Metazoa; phylum Chordata; class Actinopteri; order Syngnathiformes; family Syngnathidae; genus Corythoichthys; species Corythoichthys intestinalis. The sequence continues at coordinate 2,797,989 of NW_026651594.1, read as the reverse complement.
AATACACTATTGGGTGAAGTTTGGTTGACTTCTGCGCAGCGGTTTGGGAGTTAACATCAAAATTACATTTCTCGGCCATATCGCATAGATCTCACTGTGAAAAGGCTTAAATGGCTTTTTTGACCTAAGTTTGAGGATTGCGCTCAAATCAAATGTCCTAGAACCAAATTTCCACATGTAACTACTAGATTGTGATAAAATACACTATTGGGTGAAGTTTGGTTGACTTCTGCGCAGCGGTTTGGGAGTTAACATCAAAATTACATTTCTCGGCCATATCGCATAGATCTCACTGTGAAAAGGCTAAAATGGCTTTTTTGACCTAAGTTTGAGGATTGCGCTCAAACAAAATGTCCTAGAACAAAATTTTCAAATGTAACTACTAGATTGTGATACAATACACTATTGGGTGAAGTTTGGTTGACTTCTGCGCAGCGGTTTGGGAGTTAACATCAAAATTACATTTCTCGGCCATATCGCATAGATCTCACTGTGAAAAGGCTTAAATGACTTTTTTAATTAAGTTTAATGATTGCGCTCGAACCAAATGTCCTAGAACGAAATTTTCAAATGTAACTACTAGAATGTGATACAATACACTATTGGGTGAAGTTTAGTTGACTTCTGCGCAGCGGTTTGGGAGTTAACATCAAAATTACATTTCTCGGCCATATCGCATAGATCTCACGGTGAAAAGGCTTAAATGGCTTTTTTGACCTAAGTTTAATGATTGCGCTCAAACCAAATGTCCTAGAACGAAATTTTCAAATGTAACTACTAGAATGTGATACAATACACTATTGGGTGAAGTTTGGTTGACTTCTGCGCAGCGGTTTGGGAGTTAACATCAAAATTACATTTCTCGGCCATATCGCATAGATCTCACTGTGAAAAGGCTTAAATGGCTTTTTTGACCTAAGTTTGAGGATTGCGCTCAAATCAAATGTCCTAGAACCAAATTTCCACATGTAACTACTAGATTGTGATACAATACACTAATGGGTGAAGTTTGGTTTACTTCTGCGCAGCGGTTTGGGAGTTAACATCAAAATTACATTTCTCGGCCATATCGCATAGATCTCACTGTGAAAAGGCTTAAATGACTTTTTTAATTAAGTTTGATGATTGCGTTCAAACAAAATGTCCTAGAACCAAATTTTCAAATGTAACTACTAGATTGTGATACAATACACTATTGGGTGAAGTTTCATTGACTTCTGCGCAGCGGTTTGGGAGTTAACATCAAAATTACATTTCTCGGCCATATCGCATAGATCTCACTGTGAAAAGGCTTAAATGACTTTTTTTAATTAAGTTTGAAGTTTGCGCTCAAATCAAATGTCCTAGAACTAAATTTCCATATGTAACTACTAGATTGTGATACAATACACTATTGGGTGAAGTTTGGTTGACTTCTGCGCAGCGGTTTGGGAGTTAACATCAAAATTACATTTCTCGGCCATATCGCATAGATCTCACTGTGAAAAGGCTTAAATGGCTTTTTTGACCTAAGTTTGAGGATTGCGCTCAAATCAAATGTCCTAGAACCAAATTTCCACATGTAACTACTAGATTGTGATAAAATACACTATTGGGTGAAGTTTGGTTGACTTCTGCGCAGCGGTTTGGGAGTTAACATCAAAATTACATTTCTCGGCCATATCGCATAGATCTCACTGTGAAAAGGCTAAAATGGCTTTTTTGACCTAAGTTTGAGGATTGCGCTCAAACAAAATGTCCTAGAACAAAATTTTCAAATGTAACTACTAGATTGTGATACAATACACTATTGGGTGAAGTTTGGTTGACTTCTGCGCAGCGGTTTGGGAGTTAACATCAAAATTACATTTCTCGGCCATATCGCATAGATCTCACTGTGAAAAGGCTTAAATGACTTTTTTAATTAAGTTTAATGATTGCGCTCAAACCAAATGTCCTAGAACGAAATTTTCAAATGTAACTACTAGAATGTGATACAATACACTATTGGGTGAAGTTTAGTTGACTTCTGCGCAGCGGTTTGGGAGTTAACATCAAAATTACATTTCTCGGCCATATCGCATAGATCTCACGGTGAAAAGGCTTAAATGGCTTTTTTGACCTAAGTTTAATGATTGCGCTCAAACCAAATGTCCTAGAACGAAATTTTCAAATGTAACTACTAGAATGTGATACAATACACTATTGGGTGAAGTTTGGTTGACTTCTGCGCAGCGGTTTGGGAGTTAACATCAAAATTACATTTCTCGGCCATATCGCATAGATCTCACTGTGAAAAGGCTTAAATGGCTTTTTTGACCTAAGTTTGAGGATTGCGCTCAAATCAAATGTCCTAGAACCAAATTTCCACATGTAACTACTAGATTGTGATACAATACACTAATGGGTGAAGTTTGGTTTACTTCTGCGCAGCGGTTTGGGAGTTAACATCAAAATTACATTTCTCGGCCATATCGCATAGATCTCACTGTGAAAAGGCTTAAATGGCTTTTTTGACCTAAGTTTGAGGATTGCGCTCAAACCAAATGTCCCAGAACGAAATTTTCAAATGTAACTACTAGAATGTGATACAATACACTATTGGGTGAAGTTTGGTTGACTTCTGCGCAGCGGTTTGGGAGTTAACATCAAAATTACATTTCTCGGCCATATCGCATAGATCTCACTGTGAAAAGGCTTAAATGGCTTTTTTGACCTAAGTTTGAGGATTGCGCTCAAACAAAATGTCCTAGAACAAAATTTTTAAATGTAACTACTAGATTGTAATACAATACACTATTGGGTGAATAGTTGACTTCTGCGCAGCGGTTTGGGAGTTAACATCAAAATTACATTTCTCGGCCATATCGCATAGATCTCACTGTGAAAAGGCTTAAATGGCTTTTTTGACCTAAGTTTAATGATTGCGCTCAAACCAAATGTCCTAGAACGAAATTTTCAAATGTAACTACTAGAATGTGATACAATACACTATTGGGTGAAGTTTGGTTGACTTCTGCGCAGCGGTTTGGGAGTTAACATCAAAATTACATTTCTCGGCCATATCGCATAGATCTCACTGTGAAAAGGCTTAAATGGCTTTTTTGACCTAAGTTTGAGGATTGCGCTCAAATCAAATGTCCTAGAACCAAATTTCCACATGTAACTACTAGATTGTGATACAATACACTAATGGGTGAAGTTTGGTTTACTTCTGCGCAGCGGTTTGGGAGTTAACATCAAAATTACATTTCTCGGCCATATCGCATAGATCTCACTGTGAAAAGGCTTAAATGGCTTTTTTGACCTAAGTTTGAGGATTGCGCTCAAACCAAATGTCCTAGAACGAAATTTTCAAATGTAACTACTAGAATGTGATACAATACACTATTGGGTGAAGTTCTGTTGACTTCTGCGCAGCGGTTTGGGAGTTAACATCAAAATTACATTTCTCGGCCATATCGCATAGATCTCACTGTGAAAAGGCTTAAATGACTTTTTTAATTAAGTTTGATGATTGCGCTCAAACAAAATTTCCTAGAACAAAATTTTCAAATGTAACTACTAGATTGTGATACAATACACTAATGGGTGAAGTTTGGTTGACTTCTGCGCAGCGGTTTGGGAGTTAACATCAAAATTACATTTCTCGGCCATATCGCATAGACCTCACTGTGAAAAGGCTTAAATGGCTTTTTTGACCTAAGTTTGAGGATTGCGCTCAAACAAAATGTCCTAGAACAAAATTTTCAAATGTAACTACTAGATTGTGATACAATACACTATTGGGTGAAGTTTGGTTGACTTCTGCGCAGCGGTTTGGGAGTTAACATCAAAATTACATTTCTCGGCCATATCGCATAGATCTCACTGTGAAAAGGCTTAAATGACTTTTTTAATTAAGTTTGATGATTGCGTTCAAACAAAATGTCCTAGAACTAAATTTCCAAATGTAACTACTAGATTGTGATAAAATACACTATTGGGTGAAGTTTGGTTGACTTCTGCGCAGCGGTTTGGGAGTTAACATCAAAATTACATTTCTCGGCCATATCGCATAGATCTCACTGTGAAAAGGCTAAAATGGCTTTTTTGACCTAAGTTTGAGGATTGCGCTCAAACAAAATGTCCTAGAACAAAATTTTCAAATGTAACTACTAGATTGTGATACAATACACTAATGGGTGAAGTTTGGTTGACTTCTGCGCAGCGGTTTGGGAGTTAACATCAAAATTACATTTCTCGGCCATATCGCATAGATCTCACTGTGAAAAGGCTTAAATGACTTTTTTAATTAAGTTTAATGATTGCGCTCAAACCAAATGTCCTAGAACGAAATTTTCAAATGTAACTACTAGAATGTGATACAATACACTATTGGGTGAAGTTTAGTTGACTTCTGCGCAGCGGTTTGGGAGTTAACATCAAAATTACATTTCTCGGCCATATCGCATAGATCTCACTGTGAAAAGGCTTAAATGGCTTTTTTGACCTAAGTTTAATGATTGCGCTCAAACCAAATGTCCTAGAACGAAATTTTCAAATGTAACTACTAGAATGTGATACAATACACTATTGGGTGAAGTTTGGTTGACTTCTGCGCAGCGGTTTGGGAGTTAACATCAAAATTACATTTCTCGGCCATATCGCATAGATCTCACTGTGAAAAGGCTTAAATGGCTTTTTTGACCTAAGTTTGAGGATTGCGCTCAAACAAAATTTCCTAGAACAAAATTTTCAAATGTAACTACTAGATTGTTATACAATACACTAATGGGTGAAGTTTGGTTGACTTCTGCGCAGCGGTTTGGGAGTTAACATCAAAATTACATTTCTCGGCCATATCGCATAGATCTCACTGTGAAAAGGCTTAAATGGCTTTTTTGACCTAAGTTTGAGGATTGCGCTCAAATCAAATGTCCTAGAACCAAATTTCCACATGTAACTACTAGATTGTGATACAATACACTAATGGGTGAAGTTTGGTTTACTTCTGCGCAGCGGTTTGGGAGTTAACATCAAAATTACATTTCTCGGCCATATCGCATAGATCTCACTGTGAAAAGGCTTAAATGGCTTTTTTGACCTAAGTTTGAGGATTGCGCTCAAACCAAATGTCCTAGAACGAAATTTTCAAATGTAACTATTAGAATGTGATACAATACACTATTGGGTGAAGTTTGGTTGACTTCTGCGCAGCGGTTTGGGAGTTAACATCAAAATTACATTTCTCGGCCATATCGCATAGACCTCACTGTGAAAAGGCTTAAATGGCTTTTTTGACCTAAGTTTGAGGATTGCGCTCAAACAAAATGTCCTAGAACAAAATTTTCAAATGTAACTACTAGATTGTGATACAATACACTATTGGGTGAAGTTTGGTTGACTTCTGCGCAGCGGTTTGGGAGTTAACATCAAAATTACATTTCTCGGCCATATCGCATAGATCTCACTGTGAAAAGGCTTAAATGACTTTTTTAATTAAGTTTGATGATTGCGTTCAAACAAAATGTCCTAGAACCAAATTTTCAAATGTAACTACTAGATTGTGATACAATACACTATTGGGTGAAGTTTCATTGACTTCTGCGCAGCGGTTTGGGAGTTAACATCAAAATTACATTTCTCGGCCATATCGCATAGATCTCACTGTGAAAAGGCTTAAATGACTTTTTTTAATTAAGTTTGAAGATTGCGCTCAAATCAAATGTCATAGAACTAAATTTCCATATGTAACTACTAGATTGTGATACAATACACTATTGGGTGAAGTTTGGTTGACTTCTGCGCAGCGGTTTGGGAGTTAACATCAAAATTACATTTCTCGGCCATATCGCATAGATCTCACTGTGAAAAGGCTTAAATGGCTTTTTTGACCTAAGTTTGAGGATTGCGCTCAAATCAAATGTCCTAGAACCAAATTTCCACATGTAACTACTAGATTGTGATACAATACACTAATGGGTGAAGTTTGGTTGACTTCTGCGCAGCGGTTTGGGAGTGAACATCAAAATTACATTTCTCGGCCATATCGCATAGATCTCACTGTGAAAAGGCTTAAATGACTTTTTTTAATTAAGTTTGAAGATTGCGCTCAAATCAAATGTCATAGAACTAAATTTCCATATGTAACTACTAGATTGTGATACAATACACTATTGGGTGAAGTTTGGTTGACTTCTGCGCAGCGGTTTGGGAGTTAACATCAAAATTACATTTCTCGGCCATATCGCATAGATCTCACTGTGAAAAGGCTTAAATGGCTTTTTTGACCTAAGTTTGAGGATTGCGCTCAAATCAAATGTCCTAGAACCAAATTTCCACATGTAACTACTAGATTGTGATACAATACACTAATGGGTGAAGTTTGGTTGACTTCTGCGCAGCGGTTTGGGAGTGAACATCAAAATTACATTTCTCGGCCATATCGCATAGATCTCACTGTGAAAAGGCTTAAATGGCTTTTTTGACCTAAGTTTAATGATTGCGCTCAAACCAAATGTCCTAGAACGAAATTTTCAAATGTAACTACTAGAATGTGATACAATACACTATTGGGTGAAGTTTGGTTGACTTCTGCGCAGCGGTTTGGGAGTTAACATCAAAATTACATTTCTCGGCCATATCGCATAGATCTCACTGTGAAAAGGCTTAAATGGCTTTTTTGACCTAAGTTTGAGGATTGCGCTCAAATCAAATGTCCTAGAACCAAATTTCCACATGTAACTACTAGATTGTGATACAATACACTAATGGGTGAAGTTTGGTTTACTTCTGCGCAGCGGTTTGGGAGTTAACATCAAAATTACATTTCTCGGCCATATCGCATAGATCTCACTGTGAAAAGGCTTAAATGGCTTTTTTGACCTAAGTTTGAGGATTGCGCTCAAACCAAATGTCCTAGAACGAAATTTTCAAATGTAACTACTAGAATGTGATACAATACACTATTGGGTGAAGTTCTGTTGACTTCTGCGCAGCGGTTTGGGAGTTAACATCAAAATTACATTTCTCGGCCATATCGCATAGATCTCACTGTGAAAAGGCTTAAATGACTTTTTTAATTAAGTTTGATGATTGCGCTCAAACAAAATTTCCTAGAACAAAATTTTCAAATGTAACTACTAGATTGTGATACAATACACTAATGGGTGAAGTTTGGTTGACTTCTGCGCAGCGGTTTGGGAGTTAACATCAAAATTACATTTCTCGGCCATATCGCATAGATCTCACTGTGAAAAGGCTTAAATGGCTTTTTTGACCTAAGTTTGAGGATTGCGCTCAAATCAAATGTCCTAGAACCAAATTTCCACATGTAACTACTAGATTGTGATACAATACACTAATGGGTGAAGTTTGGTTTACTTCTGCGCAGCGGTTTGGGAGTTAACATCAAAATTACATTTCTCGGCCATATCGCATAGATCTCACTGTGAAAAGGCTTAAATGGCTTTTTTGACCTAAGTTTGAGGATTGCGCTCAAACCAAATGTCCTAGAACGAAATTTTCAAATGTAACTATTAGAATGTGATACAATACACTATTGGGTGAAGTTTGGTTGACTTCTGCGCAGCGGTTTGGGAGTTAACATCAAAATTACATTTCTCGGCCATATCGCATAGACCTCACTGTGAAAAGGCTTAAATGGCTTTTTTGACCTAAGTTTGAGGATTGCGCTCAAACAAAATGTCCTAGAACAAAATTTTCAAATGTAACTACTAGATTGTGATACAATACACTATTGGGTGAAGTTTGGTTGACTTCTGCGCAGCGGTTTGGGAGTTAACATCAAAATTACATTTCTCGGCCATATCGCATAGATCTCACTGTGAAAAGGCTTAAATGACTTTTTTAATTAAGTTTGATGATTGCGTTCAAACAAAATGTCCTAGAACCAAATTTTCAAATGTAACTACTAGATTGTGATACAATACACTATTGGGTGAAGTTTCATTGACTTCTGCGCAGCGGTTTGGGAGTTAACATCAAAATTACATTTCTCGGCCATATCGCATAGATCTCACTGTGAAAAGGCTTAAATGACTTTTTTTAATTAAGTTTGAAGATTGCGCTCAAATCAAATGTCCTAGAACTAAATTTCCAAATGTAACTACTAGATTGTGATAAAATACACTATTGGGTGAAGTTTGGTTGACTTCTGCGCAGCGGTTTGGGAGTTAACATCAAAATTACATTTCTCGGCCATATCGCATAGATCTCACTGTGAAAAGGCTAAAATGGCTTTTTTGACCTAAGTTTGAGGATTGCGCTCAAACAAAATGTCCTAGAACAAAATTTTCAAATGTAACTACTAGATTGTGATACAATACACTAATGGGTGAAGTTTGGTTGACTTCTGCGCAGCGGTTTGGGAGTTAACATCAAAATTACATTTCTCGGCCATATCGCATAGATCTCACTGTGAAAAGGCTTAAATGACTTTTTTAATTAAGTTTAATGATTGCGCTCAAACCAAATGTCCTAGAACGAAATTTTCAAATGTAACTACTAGAATGTGATACAATACACTATTGGGTGAAGTTTAGTTGACTTCTGCGCAGCGGTTTGGGAGTTAACATCAAAATTACATTTCTCGGCCATATCGCATAGATCTCACTGTGAAAAGGCTTAAATGACTTTTTTAATTAAGTTTAATGATTGCGCTCAAACCAAATGTCCTAGAACGAAATTTTCAAATGTAACTACTAGAATGTGATACAATACACTATTGGGTGAAGTTAAGTTGACTTCTGCGCAGCGGTTTGGGAGTTAACATCAAAATTACATTTCTCGGCCATATCGCATAGATCTCACGGTGAAAAGGCTTAAATGGCTTTTTTGACCTAAGTTTAATGATTGCGCTCAAACCAAATGTCCTAGAACGAAATTTTCAAATGTAACTACTAGAATGTGATACAATACACTATTGGGTGAAGTTTGGTTGACTTCTGCGCAGCGGTTTGGGAGTTAACATCAAAATTACATTTCTCGGCCATATCGCATAGATCTCACTGTGAAAAGGCTTAAATGGCTTTTTTGACCTAAGTTTGAGGATTGCGCTCAAATCAAATGTCCTAGAACCAAATTTCCACATGTAACTACTAGATTGTGATACAATACACTAATGGGTGAAGTTTGGTTTACTTCTGCGCAGCGGTTTGGGAGTTAACATCAAAATTACATTTCTCGGCCATATCGCATAGATCTCACTGTGAAAAGGCTTAAATGGCTTTTTTGACCTAAGTTTGAGGATTGCGCTCAAACCAAATGTCCTAGAACGAAATTTTCAAATGTAACTACTAGAATGTGATACAATACACTATTGGGTGAAGTTTGGTTGACTTCTGCGCAGCGGTTTGGGAGTTAACATCAAAATTACATTTCTCGGCCATATCGCATAGATCTCACTGTGAAAAGGCTTAAATGACTTTTTTAATTAAGTTTGATGATTGCGCTCAAACAAAATTTCCTAGAACAAAATTTTCAAATGTAACTACTAGATTGTGATACAATACACTATTGGGTGAAGTTTGGTTGACTTCTGCGCAGCGGTTTGGGAGTTAACATCAAAATTACATTTCTCGGCCATATCGCATAGATCTCACTGTGAAAAGGCTTAAATGACTTTTTTAATTAAGTTTGATGATTGCGTTCAAACAAAATGTCCTAGAACCATATTTTCAAATGTAACTACTAGATTGTGATACAATACACTATTGGGTGAAGTTTCATTGACTTCTGCGCAGCGGTTTGGGAGTTAACATCAAAATTACATTTCTCGGCCATATCGCATAGATCTCACTGTGAAAAGGCTTAAATGACTTTTTTTAATTAAGTTTGAAGATTGCGCTCAAATCAAATGTCCTAGAACTAAATTTCCATATGTAACTACTAGATTGTGATACAATACACTATTGGGTGAAGTTTGGTTGACTTCTGCGCAGCGGTTTGGGAGTTAACATCAAAATTACATTTCTCGGCCATATCGCATAGATCTCACTGTGAAAAGGCTTAAATGGCTTTTTTGACCTAAGTTTGAGGATTGCGCTCAAATCAAATGTCCTAGAACCAAATTTCCACATGTAACTACTAGATTGTGATACAATACACTAATGGGTGAAGTTTGGTTGACTTCTGCGCAGCGGTTTGGGAGTGAACATCAAAATTACATTTCTCGGCCATATCGCATAGATCTCACTGTGAAAAGGCTTAAATGACTTTTTTTAATTAAGTTTGAAGATTGCGCTCAAATCAAATGTCCTAGAACTAAATTTCCAAATGTAACTACTAGATTGTGATAAAATACACTATTGGGTGAAGTTTGGTTGACTTCTGCGCAGCGGTTTGGGAGTTAACATCAAAATTACATTTCTCGGCCATATCGCATAGATCTCACTGTGAAAAGGCTAAAATGGCTTTTTTGACCTAAGTTTGAGGATTGCGCTCAAACAAAATGTCCTAGAACAAAATTTTCAAATGTAACTACTAGATTGTGATACAATACACTATTGGGTGAAGTTTGGTTGACTTCTGCGCAGCGGTTTGGGAGTTAACATCAAAATTACATTTCTCGGCCATATCGCATAGATCTCACTGTGAAAAGGCTTAAATGGCTTTTTTGACCTAAGTTTGAGGATTGCGCTCAAATCAAATGTCCTAGAACCAAATTTCCACATGTAACTACTAGATTGTGATACAATACACTAATGGGTGAAGTTTGGTTTACTTCTGCGCAGCGGTTTGGGAGTTAACATCAAAATTACATTTCTCGGCCATATCGCATAGATCTCACTGTGAAAAGGCTTAAATGGCTTTTTTGACCTAAGTTTGAGGATTGCGCTCAAACCAAATGTCCTAGAACGAAATTTTCAAATGTAACTACTAGAATGTGATACAATACACTATTGGTTGAAGTTTGGTTGACTTCTGCGCAGCGGTTTGGGAGTTAACATCAAAATTACATTTCTCGGCCATATCGCATAGATCTCACTGTGAAAAGGCTTAAATGACTTTTTTAATTAAGTTTGATGATTGCGCTCAAACAAAATTTCCTAGAACAAAATTTTCAAATGTAACTACTAGATTGTGATACAATACACTATTGGGTGAAGTTTGGTTGACTTCTGCGCAGCGGTTTGGGAGTTAACATCAAAATTACATTTCTCGGCCATATCGCATAGATCTCACTGTGAAAAGGCTTAAATGGCTTTTTTGACCTAAGTTTGAGGATTGCGCTCAAATCAAATGTCCTAGAACCAAATTTCCACATGTAACTACTAGATTGTGATACAATACACTAACGGGTGAAGTTTGGTTTACTTCTGCGCAGCGGTTTGGGAGTTAACATCAAAATTACATTTCTCGGCCATATCGCATAGATCTCACTGTGAAAAGGCTTAAATGGCTTTTTTGACCTAAGTTTGAGGATTGCGCTCAAACCAAATGTCCTAGAACGAAATTTTCAAATGTAACTATTAGAATGTGATACAATACACTATTGGGTGAAGTTTGGTTGACTTCTGCGCAGCGGTTTGGGAGTTAACATCAAAATTACATTTCTCGGCCATATCGCATAGACCTCACTGTGAAAAGGCTTAAATTGCTTTTTTGACCTAAGTTTGAGGATTGCGCTCAAACAAAATGTCCTAGAACAAAATTTTTAAATGTAACTACTAGATTGTGATACAATACACTATTGGGTGAAGTTTGGTTGACTTCTGCGCAGCGGTTTGGGAGTTAACATCAAAATTACATTTCTCGGCCATATCGCATAGATCTCACTGTGAAAAGGCTTAAATGACTTTTTTAATTAAGTTTGATGATTGCGTTCAAACAAAATGTCCTAGAACCAAATTTTCAAATGTAACTACTAGATTGTGATACAATACACTATTGGGTGAAGTTTCATTGACTTCTGCGCAGCGGTTTGGGAGTTAACATCAAAATTACATTTCTCGGCCATATCGCATAGATCTCACTGTGAAAAGGCTTAAATGACTTTTTTTAATTAAGTTTGAAGTTTGCGCTCAAATCAAATGTCCTAGAACTAAATTTCCATATGTAACTACTAGATTGTGATACAATACACTATTGGGTTAAGTTTGGTTGACTTCTGCGCAGCGGTTTGGGAGTTAACATCAAAATTACATTTCTCGGCCATATCGCATAGATCTCACTGTGAAAAGGCTTAAATGGCTTTTTTGACCTAAGTTTGAGGATTGCGCTCAAATCAAATGTCCTAGAACCAAATTTCCACATGTAACTACTAGATTGTGATAAAATACACTATTGGGTGAAGTTTGGTTGACTTCTGCGCAGCGGTTTGGGAGTTAACATCAAAATTACATTTCTCGGCCATATCGCATAGATCTCACTGTGAAAAGGCTAAAATGGCTTTTTTGACCTAAGTTTGAGGATTGCGCTCAAACAAAATGTCCTAGAACAAAATTTTCAAATGTAACTACTAGATTGTGATACAATACACTATTGGGTGAAGTTTGGTTGACTTCTGCGCAGCGGTTTGGGAGTTAACATCAAAATTACATTTCTCGGCCATATCGCATAGATCTCACTGTGAAAAGGCTTAAATGACTTTTTTAATTAAGTTTAATGATTGCGCTCAAACCAAATGTCCTAGAACGAAATTTTCAAATGTAACTACTAGAATGTGATACAATACACTATTGGGTGAAGTTTAGTTGACTTCTGCGCAGCGGTTTGGGAGTTAACATCAAAATTACATTTCTCGGCCATATCGCATAGATCTCACGGTGAAAAGGCTTAAATGGCTTTTTTGACCTAAGTTTAATGATTGCGCTCAAACCAAATGTCCTAGAACGAAATTTTCAAATGTAACTACTAGAATGTGATACAATACACTATTGGGTGAAGTTTGGTTGACTTCTGCGCAGCGGTTTGGGAGTTAACATCAAAACTACATTTCTCGGCCATATCGCATAGATCTCACTGTGAAAAGGCTTAAATGGCTTTTTTGACCTAAGTTTGAGGATTGCGCTCAAATCAAATGTCCTAGAACCAAATTTCCACATGTAACTACTAGATTGTGATACAATACACTAATGGGTGAAGTTTGGTTTACTTCTGCGCAGCGGTTTGGGAGTTAACATCAAAATTACATTTCTCGGCCATATCGCATAGATCTCACTGTGAAAAGGCTTAAATGGCTTTTTTGACCTAAGTTTGAGGATTGCGCTCAAACCAAATGTCCTAGAACGAAATTTTCAAATGTAACTACTAGAATGTGATACAATACACTATTGGGTGAAGTTTGGTTGACTTCTGCGCAGCGGTTTGGGAGTTAACATCAAAATTACATTTCTCGGCCATATCGCATAGATCTCACTGTGAAAAGGCTTAAATGGCTTTTTTGACCTAAGTTTGAGGATTGCGCTCAAACAAAATGTCCTAGAACAAAATTTTTAAATGTAACTACTAGATTGTAATACAATACACTATTGGGTGAAGTTTGGTTGACTTCTGCGCAGCGGTTTGGGAGTGAACATCAAAATTACATTTCTCGGCCATATCGCATAGATCTCACTGTGAAAAGGCTAAAATGACTTTTTTAATTAAGTTTGATGATTGCGTTCAAACAAAATGTCCTAGAACAAAATTTTCAAATGTAACTACTAGATTGTGATACAATACACTATTGGGTGAAGTTTGGTTGACTTCTGCGCAGCGGTTTGGGAGTTAACATCAAAATTACATTTCTCGGCCATATCGCATAGATCTCACTGTGAAAAGGCTTAAATGGCTTTTTTGACCTAAGTTTGAGGATTGCGCTCAAATCAAATGTCCTAGAACCAAATTTCCACATGTAACTACTAGATTGTGATACAATACACTAATGGGTGAAGTTTGGTTGACTTCTGCGCAGCGGTTTGGGAGTTAACATCAAAATTACATTTCTCGGCCATATCGCATAGATCTCACTGTGAAAAGGCTTAAATGACTTTTTTAATTAAGTTTGATTATTGCGTTCAAACAAAATGTCCTAGAACAAAATTTTCAAATGTAACTACTAGATTGTGATACAATACACTATTGGGTGAAGTTTCATTGACTTCTGCGCAGCGGTTTGGGAGTTAACATCAAAATTACATTTCTCGGCCATATCGCATAGATCTCACTGTGAAAAGGCTTAAATGGCTTTTTTGACCTAAGTTTGAGGATTGCGCTCAAATCAAATGTCCTAGAACAAAATTTCCACATGTAACTACTAGATTGTGATACAATACACTAATGGGTGAAGTTTGGTTTACTTCTGCGCAGCGGTTTGGGAGTTAACATCAAAATTACATTTCTCGGCCATATCGCATAGATCTCACTGTGAAAAGGCTTAAATGGCTTTTTTGACCTAAGTTTGAGGATTGCGCTCAAATCAAATGTCCTAGAAGCAAATTTCCACATGTAATTACTAGATTGTGATACAATACACTAATGGGTGAAGTTTGGTTGACTTCTGCGCAGCGGTTTGGGAGTTAACATCAAAATTACATTTCTCGGCCATATCGCATAGATCTCACTGTGAAAAGGCTTAAATGACTTTTTTAATTAAGTTTAATGATTGCGCTCAAACCAAATGTCCTAGAACGAAGTTTTCAAATGTAACTACTAGAATGTGATACAATACACTATTGGGTGAATAGTTGACTTCTGCGCAGCGGTTTGGGAGTTAACATCAAAATTACATTTCTCGGCCATATCGCATAGATCTCACTGTGAAAAGGCTTAAATGGCTTTTTTGACCTAAGTTTAATGATTGCGCTCAAACCAAATGTCCTAGAACGAAATTTTCAAATGTAACTACTAGAATGTGATACAATACACTATTGGGTGAAGTTTGGTTGACTTCTGCGCAGCGGTTTGGGAGTTAACATCAAAATTACATTTCTCGGCCATATCGCATAGATCTCACTGTGAAAAGGCTTAAATGGCTTTTTTGACCTAAGTTTGAGGATTGCGCTCAAATCAAATGTCGAACCAAATTTCCACATGTAACTACTAGATTGTGATACAATACACTAATGGGTGAAGTTTGGTTTACTTCTGCGCAGCGGTTTGGGAGTTAACATCAAAATTACATTTCTCGGCCATATCGCATAGATCTCACTGTGAAAAGGCTTAAATGGCTTTTTTGACCTAAGTTTGAGGATTGCGCTCAAACAAAATGTCCTAGAACCAAATTTTCAAATGTAACTACTAGAATGTGATACAATACACTATTGGGTGAAGTTCTGTTGACTTCTGCGCAGCGGTTTGGGAGTTAACATCAAAATTACATTTCTCGGCCATATCGCATAGATCTCACTGTGAAAAGGCTTAAATGACTTTTTTAATTAAGTTTGATGATTGCGCTCAAACAAAATTTCCTAGAACAAAATTTTCAAATGTAACTACTAGATTGTGATACAATACACTAATGGGTGAAGTTTGGTTGACTTCTGCGCAGCGGTTTGGGAGTTAACATCAAAATTACATTTCTCGGCCATATCGCATAGATCTCACTGTGAAAAGGCTTAAATGGCTTTTTTGACCTAAGTTTGAGGATTGCGCTCAAATCAAATGTCCTAGAACCAAATTTCCACATGTAACTACTAGATTGTGATACAATACACTAATGGGTGAAGTTTGGTTTACTTCTGCGCAGCGGTTTGGGAGTTAACATCAAAATTACATTTCTCGGCCATATCGCATAGATCTCACTGTGAAAAGGCTTAAATGGCTTTTTTGACCTAAGTTTGAGGATTGCGCTCAAACCAAATGTCCTAGAACGAAATTTTCAAATGTAACTATTAGAATGTGATACAATACACTATTGGGTGAAGTTTGGTTGACTTCTGCGCAGCGGTTTGGGAGTTAACATCAAAATTACATTTCTCGGCCATATCGCATAGACCTCACTGTGAAAAGGCTTAAATGGCTTTTTTGACCTAAGTTTGAGGATTGCGCTCAAACAAAATGTCCTAGAACAAAATTTTCAAATGTAACTACTAGATTGTGATACAATACACTATTGGGTGAAGTTTGGTTGACTTCTGCGCAGCGGTTTGGGAGTTAACATCAAAATTACATTTCTCGGCCATATCGCATAGATCTCACTGTGAAAAGGCTTAAATGACTTTTTTTAATTAAGTTTGAAGATTGCGCTCAAATCAAATGTCCTAGAACTAAATTTCCATATGTAACTACTAGATTGTGATACAATACACTATTGGGTGAAGTTTGGTTGACTTCTGCGCAGCGGTTTGGGAGTTAACATCAAAATTACATTTCTCGGCCATATCGCATAGATCTCACTGTGAAAAGGCTTAAATGGCTTTTTTGACCTAAGTTTGAGGATTGCGCTCAAATCAAATGTCCTAGAACCAAATTTCCACATGTAACTACTAGATTGTGATACAATACACTAATGGGTGAAGTTTGGTTGACTTCTGCGCAGCGGTTTGGGAGTGAACATCAAAATTACATTTCTCGGCCATATCGCATAGATCTCACTGTGAAAAGGCTTAAATGACTTTTTTTAATTAAGTTTGAAGATTGCGCTCAAATCAAATGTCCTAGAACTAAATTTCCAAATGTAACTACTAGATTGTGATAAAATACACTATTGGGTGAAGTTTGGTTGACTTCTGCGCAGCGGTTTGGGAGTTAACATCAAAATTACATTTCTCGGCCATATCGCATAGATCTCACTGTGAAAAGGCTAAAATGGCTTTTTTGACCTAAGTTTGAGGATTGCGCTCAAACAAAATGTCCTAGAACAAAATTTTCAAATGTAACTACTAGATTGTGATACAATACACTAATGGGTGAAGTTTGGTTGACTTCTGCGCAGCGGTTTGGGAGTTAACATCAAAATTACATTTCTCGGCCATATCGCATAGATCTCACTGTGAAAAGGCTTAAATGACTTTTTTAATTAAGTTTAATGATTGCGCTCAAACCAAATGTCCTAGAACGAAATTTTCAAATGTAACTACTAGAATGTGATACAATACACTATTGGGTGAAGTTTAGTTGACTTCTGCGCAGCGGTTTGGGAGTTAACATCAAAATTACATTTCTCGGCCATATCGCATAGATCTCACTGTGAAAAGGCTTAAATGGCTTTTTTGACCTAAGTTTAATGATTGCGCTCAAACCAAATGTCCTAGAACGAAATTTTCAAATGTAACTACTAGAATGTGATACAATACACTATTGGGTGAAGTTTGGTTGACTTCTGCGCAGCGGTTTGGGAGTTAACATCAAAATTACATTTCTCGGCCATATCGCATAGATCTCACTGTGAAAAGGCTTAAATGACTTTTTTAATTAAGTTTGATGATTTCGTTCAAACAAAATGTCCTAGAACAAAGTTTTCAAATGTAACTACTTGATTGTGATACAATACACTATTGGGTGAAGTTTGGTTGACTTCTGCGCAGCGGTTTGGGAGTTAACATCAAAATTACATTTCTCGGCCATATCGCATAGATCTCACTGTGAAAAGGCTTAAATGACTTTTTTAATTAAGTTTAATGATTGCGCTCAAACCAAATGTCCTAGAACGAAATTTTCAAATGTAACTACTAGAATGTGATACAATACACTATTGGGTGAAGTTTAGTTGACTTCTGCGCAGCGGTTTGGGAGTTAACATCAAAATTACATTTATCGGCCATATCGCATAGATCTCACGGTGAAAAGGCTTAAATGGCTTTTTTGACCTAAGTTTAATGATTGCGCTCAAACCAAATGTCCTAGAACGAAATTTTCAAATGTAACTACTAGAATGTGATACAATACACTATTGGGTGAAGTTTGGTTGACTTCTGCGCAGCGGTTTGGGAGTTAACATCAAAATTACATTTCTCGGCCATATCGCATCGATCTCACTGTGAAAAGGCTTAAATGGCTTTTTTGACCTAAGTTTGAGGATTGCGCTCAAATCAAATGTCCTAGAACCAAATTTCCACATGTAACTACTAGATTGTGATACAATACACTAATGGGTGAAGTTTGGTTTACTTCTGCGCAGCGGTTTGGGAGTTAACATCAAAATTACATTTCTCGGCCATATCGCATAGATCTCACTGTGAAAAGGCTTAAATGGCTTTTTTGACCTAAGTTTGAGGATTGCGCTCAAACCAAATGTCCTAGAACGAAATTTTCAAATGTAACTACTAGAATGTGATACAATACACTATTGGGTGAAGTTTGGTTGACTTCTGCGCAGCGGTTTGGGAGTTAACATCAAAATTACATTTCTCGGCCATATCGCATAGATCTCACTGTGAAAAGGCTTAAATGGCTTTTTTGACCTAAGTTTGAGGATTGCGCTCAAACAAAATGTCCTAGAACAAAATTTTTAAATGTAACTACTAGATTGTAATACAATACACTATTGGGTGAAGTTTGGTTGACTTCTGCGCAGCGGTTTGGGAGTGAACATCAAAATTACATTTCTCGGCCATATCGCATAGATCTCACTGTGAAAAGGCTAAAATGACTTTTTTAATTAAGTTTGATGATTGCGTTCAAACAAAATGTCCTAGAACAAAATTTTCAAATGTAACTACTAGATTGTGATACAATACACTATTGGGTGAAGTTTGGTTGACTTCTGCGCAGCGGTTTGGGAGTTAACATCAAAATTACATTTCTCGGCCATATCGCATAGATCTCACTGTGAAAAGGCTTAAATGGCTTTTTTGACCTAAGTTTGAGGATTTCGCTCAAATCAAATGTCCTAGAACCAAATTTCCACATGTAACTACTAGATTGTGATACAATACACTAATGGGTGAAGTTTGGTTGACTTCTGCGCAGCGGTTTGGGAGTGAACATCAAAATTACATTTCTCGGCCATATCGCATAGATCTCACTGTGAAAAGGCTTAAATGACTTTTTTTAATTAAGTTTGAAGATTGCGCTCAAATCAAATGTCCTAGAACTAAATTTCCAAATGTAACTACTAGATTGTGATAAAATACACTATTGGGTGAAGTTTGGTTGACTTCTGCGCAGCGGTTTGGGAGTTAACATCAAAATTACATTTCTCGGCCATATCGCATAGATCTCACTGTGAAAAGGCTTAAATGGCTTTTTTGACCTAAGTTTGAGGATTGCGCTCAAACCAAATGTCCTAGAACGAAATTTTCAAATGTAACTATTAGAATGTGATACAATACACTATTGGGTGAAGTTTGGTTGACTTCTGCGCAGCGGTTTGGGAGTTAACATCAAAATTACATTTCTCGGCCATATCGCATAGATCTCACTGTGAAAAGGCTTAAATGGCTTTTTTGACCTAAGTTTGAGGATTGCGCTCAAACAAAATGTCCTAGAACAAAATTTTCAAATGTAACTACTAGATTGTGATACAATACACTATTGGGTGAAGTTTGGTTGACTTCTGCGCAGCGGTTTGGGAGTTAACATCAAAATTACATTTCTCGGCCATATCGCATAGATCTCACTGTGAAAAGGCTTAAATGACTTTTTTAATTAAGTTTGATTATTGCGTTCAAACAAAATGTCCTAGAACAAAATTTTCAAATGTAACTACTAGATTGTGATACAATACACTATTGGGTGAAGTTTCATTGACTTCTGCGCAGCGGTTTGGGAGTTAACATCAAAATTACATTTCTCGGCCATATCGCATAGATCTCACTGTGAAAAGGCTTAAATGGCTTTTTTGACCTAAGTTTGAGGATTGCGCTCAAATCAAATGTCCTAGAACCAAATTTCCACATGTAACTACTAGATTGTGATACAATACACTAATGGGTGAAGTTTGGTTTACTTCTGCGCAGCGGTTTGGGAGTTAACATCAAAATTACATTTCTCGGCCATATCGCATAGATCTCACTGTGAAAAGGCTTAAATGGCTTTTTTGACCTAAGTTTGAGGATTGCGCTCAAATCAAATGTCCTAGAAGCAAATTTCCACATGTAATTACTAGATTGTGATACAATACACTAATGGGTGAAGTTTGGTTGACTTCTGCGCAGCGGTTTGGGAGTTAACATCAAAATTACATTTCTCGGCCATATCGCATAGATCTCACTGTGAAAAGGCTTAAATGACTTTTTTAATTAAGTTTAATGATTGCGCTCAAACCAAATGTCCTAGAACGAAGTTTTCAAATGTAACTACTAGAATGTGATACAATACACTATTGGGTGAATAGTTGACTTCTGCGCAGCGGTTTGGGAGTTAACATCAAAATTACATTTCTCGGCCATATCGCATAGATCTCACTGTGAAAAGGCTTAAATGGCTTTTTTGACCTAAGTTTAATGATTGCGCTCAAACCAAATGTCCTAGAACGAAATTTTCAAATGTAACTACTAGAATGTGATACAATACACTATTGGGTGAAGTTTGGTTGACTTCTGCGCAGCGGTTTGGGAGTTAACATCAAAATTACATTTCTCGGCCATATCGCATAGATCTCACTGTGAAAAGGCTTAAATGGCTTTTTTGACCTAAGTTTGAGGATTGCGCTCAAATCAAATGTCCTAGAACCAAATTTCCACATGTAACTACTAGATTGTGATACAATACACTAATGGGTGAAGTTTGGTTTACTTCTGCGCAGCGGTTTGGGAGTTAACATCAAAATTACATTTCTCGGCCATATCGCATAGATCTCACTGTGAAAAGGCTTAAATGGCTTTTTTGACCTAAGTTTGAGGATTGCGCTCAAACAAAATGTCCTAGAACCAAATTTTCAAATGTAACTACTAGAATGTGATACAATACACTATTGGGTGAAGTTCTGTTGACTTCTGCGCAGCGGTTTGGGAGTTAACATCAAAATTACATTTCTCGGCCATATCGCATAGATCTCACTGTGAAAAGGCTTAAATGACTTTTTTAATTAAGTTTGATGATTGCGCTCAAACAAAATTTCCTAGAACAAAATTTTCAAATGTAACTACTAGATTGTGATACAATACACTAATGGGTGAAGTTTGGTTGACTTCTGCGCAGCGGTTTGGGAGTTAACATCAAAATTACATTTCTCGGCCATATCGCATAGATCTCACTGTGAAAAGGCTTAAATGGCTTTTTTGACCTAAGTTTGAGGATTGCGCTCAAATCAAATGTCCTAGAACCAAATTTCCACATGTAACTACTAGATTGTGATACAATACACTAATGGGTGAAGTTTGGTTTACTTCTGCGCAGCGGTTTGGGAGTTAACATCAAAATTACATTTCTCGGCCATATCGCATAGATCTCACTGTGAAAAGGCTTAAATGGCTTTTTTGACCTAAGTTTGAGGATTGCGCTCAAACCAAATGTCCTAGAACGAAATTTTCAAATGTAACTATTAGAATGTGATACAATACACTATTGGGTGAAGTTTGGTTGACTTCTGCGCAGCGGTTTGGGAGTTAACATCAAAATTACATTTCTCGGCCATATCGCATAGACCTCACTGTGAAAAGGCTTAAATGGCTTTTTTGACCTAAGTTTGAGGATTGCGCTCAAACAAAATGTCCTAGAACAAAATTTTCAAATGTAACTACTAGATTGTGATACAATACACTATTGGGTGAAGTTTGGTTGACTTCTGCGCAGCGGTTTGGGAGTTAACATCAAAATTACATTTCTCGGCCATATCGCATAGATCTCACTGTGAAAAGGCTTAAATGACTTTTTTAATTAAGTTTGATGATTGCGTTCAAACAAAATGTCCTAGAACCAAATTTTCAAATGTAACTACTAGATTGTGATACAATACACTATTGGGTGAAGTTTCATTGACTTCTGCGCAGCGGTTTGGGAGTTAACATCAAAATTACATTTCTCGGCCATATCGCATAGATCTCACTGTGAAAAGGCTTAAATGACTTTTTTTAATTAAGTTTGAAGATTGCGCTCAAATCAAATGTCCTAGAACTAAATTTCCAAATGTAACTACTAGATTGTGATAAAATACACTATTGGGTGAAGTTTGGTTGACTTCTGCGCAGCGGTTTGGGAGTTAACATCAAAATTACATTTCTCGGCCATATCGCATAGATCTCACTGTGAAAAGGCTTAAATGACTTTTTTAATTAAGTTTAATGATTGCGCTCAAACCAAATGTCCTAGAACGAAGTTTTCAAATGTAACTACTAGAATGTGATACAATACACTATTGGGTGAATAGTTGACTTCTGCGCAGCGGTTTGGGAGTTAACATCAAAATTACATTTCTCGGCCATATCGCATAGATCTCACTGTGAAAAGGCTTAAATGGCTTTTTTGACCTAAGTTTAATGATTGCGCTCAAACCAAATGTCCTAGAACGAAATTTTCAAATGTAACTACTAGAATGTGATACAATACACTATTGGGTGAAGTTTGGTTGACTTCTGCGCAGCGGTTTGGGAGTTAACATCAAAATTACATTTCTCGGCCATATCGCATAGATCTCACTGTGAAAAGGCTTAAATGGCTTTTTTGACCTAAGTTTGAGGATTGCGCTCAAATCAAATGTCCTAGAACCAAATTTCCACATGTAACTACTAGATTGTGATACAATACACTAATGGGTGAAGTTTGGTTTACTTCTGCGCAGCGGTTTGGGAGTTAACATCAAAATTACATTTCTCGGCCATATCGCATAGATCTCACTGTGAAAAGGCTTAAATGGCTTTTTTGACCTAAGTTTGAGGATTGCGCTCAAACAAAATGTCCTAGAACCAAATTTTCAAATGTAACTACTAGAATGTGATACAATACACTATTGGGTGAAGTTCTGTTGACTTCTGCGCAGCGGTTTGGGAGTTAACATCAAAATTACATTTCTCGGCCATATCGCATAGATCTCACTGTGAAAAGGCTTAAATGACTTTTTTAATTAAGTTTGATGATTGCGCTCAAACAAAATTTCCTAGAACAAAATTTTCAAATGTAACTACTAGATTGTGATACAATACACTAATGGGTGAAGTTTGGTTGACTTCTGCGCAGCGGTTTGGGAGTTAACATCAAAATTACATTTCTCGGCCATATCGCATAGATCTCACTGTGAAAAGGCTTAAATGGCTTTTTTGACCTAAGTTTGAGGATTGCGCTCAAATCAAATGTCCTAGAACCAAATTTCCACATGTAACTACTAGATTGTGATACAATACACTAATGGGTGAAGTTTGGTTTACTTCTGCGCAGCGGTTTGGGAGTTAACATCAAAATTACATTTCTCGGCCATATCGCATAGATCTCACTGTGAAAAGGCTTAAATGGCTTTTTTGACCTAAGTTTGAGGATTGCGCTCAAACCAAATGTCCTAGAACGAAATTTTCAAATGTAACTATTAGAATGTGATACAATACACTATTGGGTGAAGTTTGGTTGACTTCTGCGCAGCGGTTTGGGAGTTAACATCAAAATTACATTTCTCGGCCATATCGCATAGACCTCACTGTGAAAAGGCTTAAATGGCTTTTTTGACCTAAGTTTGAGGATTGCGCTCAAACAAAATGTCCTAGAACAAAATTTTCAAATGTAACTACTAGATTGTGATACAATACACTATTGGGTGAAGTTTGGTTGACTTCTGCGCAGCGGTTTGGGAGTTAACATCAAAATTACATTTCTCGGCCATATCGCATAGATCTCACTGTGAAAAGGCTTAAATGACTTTTTTAATTAAGTTTGATGATTGCGTTCAAACAAAATGTCCTAGAACCAAATTTTCAAATGTAACTACTAGATTGTGATACAATACACTATTGGGTGAAGTTTCATTGACTTCTGCGCAGCGGTTTGGGAGTTAACATCAAAATTACATTTCTCGGCCATATCGCATAGATCTCACTGTGAAAAGGCTTAAATGACTTTTTTTAATTAAGTTTGAAGATTGCGCTCAAATCAAATGTCCTAGAACTAAATTTCCATATGTAACTACTAGATTGTGATACAATACACTATTGGGTGAAGTTTGGTTGACTTCTGCGCAGCGGTTTGGGAGTTAACATCAAAATTACATTTCTCGGCCATATCGCATAGATCTCACTGTGAAAAGGCTTAAATGGCTTTTTTGACCTAAGTTTGAGGATTGCGCTCAAATCAAATGTCCTAGAACCAAATTTCCACATGTAACTACTAGATTGTGATACAATACACTAATGGGTGAAGTTTGGTTGACTTCTGCGCAGCGGTTTGGGAGTGAACATCAAAATTACATTTCTCGGCCATATCGCATAGATCTCACTGTGAAAAGGCTTAAATGACTCTTTTTAATTAAGTTTGAAGATTGCGCTCAAATCAAATGTCCTAGAACTAAATTTCCAAATGTAACTACTAGATTGTGATAAAATACACTATTGGGTGAAGTTTGGTTGACTTCTGCGCAGCGGTTTGGGAGTTAACATCAAAATTACATTTCTCGGCCATATCGCATAGATCTCACTGTGAAAAGGCTAAAATGGCTTTTTTGACCTAAGTTTGAGGATTGCGCTCAAACAAAATGTCCTAGAACAAAATTTTCAAATGTAACTACTAGATTGTGATACAATACACTAATGGGTGAAGTTTGGTTGACTTCTGCGCAGCGGTTTGGGAGTTAACATCAAAATTACATTTCTCGGCCATATCGCATAGATCTCACTGTGAAAAGGCTTAAATGACTTTTTTAATTAAGTTTAATGATTGCGCTCAAACCAAATGTCCTAGAACGAAATTTTCAAATGTAACTACTAGAATGTGATACAATACACTATTGGGTGAAGTTTAGTTGACTTCTGCGCAGCGGTTTGGGAGTTAACATCAAAATTACATTTCTCGGCCATATCGCATAGATCTCACTGTGAAAAGGCTTAAATGGCTTTTTTGACCTAAGTTTAATGATTGCGCTCAAACCAAATGTCCTAGAACGAAATTTTCAAATGTAACTACTAGAATGTGATACAATACACTATTGGGTGAAGTTTGGTTGACTTCTGCGCAGCGGTTTGGGAGTTAACATCAAAATTACATTTCTCGGCCATATCGCATAGATCTCACTGTGAAAAGGCTTAAATGGCTTTTTTGACCTAAGTTTGAGGATTGCGCTCAAATCAAATGTCCTAGAACCAAATTTCCACATGTAACTACTAGATTGTGATACAATACACTAATGGGTGAAGTTTGGTTTACTTCTGCGCAGCGGTTTGGGAGTTAACATCAAAATTACATTTCTCGGCCATATCGCATAGATCTCACTGTGAAAAGGCTTAAATGGCTTTTTTGACCTAAGTTTGAGGATTGCGCTCAAACCAAATGTCCTAGAACGAAATTTTCAAATGTAACTACTAGAATGTGATACAATACACTATTGGGTGAAGTTTGGTTGACTTCTGCGCAGCGGTTTGGGAGTTAACATCAAAATTACATTTCTCGGCCATATCGCATAGATCTCACTGTGAAAAGGCTTAAATGGCTTTTTTGACCTAAGTTTGAGGATTGCGCTCAAACAAAATGTCCTAGAACAAAATTTTTAAATGTAACTACTAGATTGTAATACAATACACTATTGGGTGAAGTTTGGTTGACTTCTGCGCAGCGGTTTGGGAGTTAACATCAAAATTACATTTCTCGGCCATATCGCATAGATCTCACTGTGAAAAGGCTTAAATGACTTTTTTAATTAAGTTTGATGATTGCGTTCAAACAAAATGTCCTAGAACAAAATTTTCAAATGTAACTACTAGATTGTGATACAATACACTATTGGGTGAAGTTTGGTTGACTTCTGCGCAGCGGTTTGGGAGTTAACATCAAAATTACATTTCTCGGCCATATCGCATAGATCTCACTGTGAAAAGGCTTAAATGGCTTTTTTGACCTAAGTTTGAGGATTGCGCTCAAATCAAATGTCCTAGAACCAAATTTCCACATGTAACTACTAGATTGTGATACAATACACTAATGGGTGAAGTTTGGTTTACTTCTGCGCAGCGGTTTGGGAGTTAACATCAAAATTACATTTCTCGGCCATATCGCATAGATCTCACTGTGAAAAGGCTTAAATGGCTTTTTTGACCTAAGTTTGAGGATTGCGCTCAAACCAAATGTCCTAGAACGAAATTTTCAAATGTAACTACTAGAATGTGATACAATACACTATTGGGTGAAGTTTGGTTGACTTCTGCGCAGCGGTTTGGGAGTTAACATCAAAATTACATTTCTCGGCCATATCGCATAGATCTCACTGTGAAAAGGCTTAAATGACTTTTTTAATTAAGTTTGATGATTGCGCTCAAACAAAATTTCCTAGAACAAAATTTTCAAATGTAACTACTAGATTGTGATACAATACACTATTGGGTGAAGTTTGGTTGACTTCTGCGCAGCGGTTTGGGAGTTAACATCAAAATTACATTTCTCGGCCATATCGCATAGATCTCACTGTGAAAAGGCTTAAATGGCTTTTTTGACCTAAGTTTGAGGATTGCGCTCAAATCAAATGTCCTAGAACCAAATTTCCACATGTAACTACTAGATTGTGATACAATACACTAACGGGTGAAGTTTGGTTTACTTCTGCGCAGCGGTTTGGGAGTTAACATCAAAATTACATTTCTCGGCCATATCGCATAGATCTTACTGTGAAAAGGCTTAAATGGCTTTTTTGACCTAAGTTTGAGGATTGCGCTCAAACCAAATGTCCTAGAACGAAATTTTCAAATGTAACTATTAGAATGTGATACAATACACTATTGGGTGAAGTTTGGTTGACTTCTGCGCAGCGGTTTGGGAGTTAACATCAAAATTACATTTCTCGGCCATATCGCATAGACCTCACTGTGAAAAGGCTTAAATTGCTTTTTTGACCTAAGTTTGAGGATTGCGCTCAAACAAAATGTCCTAGAACAAAATTTTCAAATGTAACTACTAGATTGTGATACAATACACTATTGGGTGAAGTTTGGTTGACTTCTGCGCAGCGGTTTGGGAGTTAACATCAAAATTACATTTCTCGGCCATATCGCATAGATCTCACTGTGAAAAGGCTTAAATGACTCTTTAATTAAGTTTGATGATTGCGTTCAAACAAAATGTCCTAGAACCAAATTTTCAAATGTAACTACTAGATTGTGATACAATACACTATTGGGTGAAGTTTCATTGACTTCTGCGCAGCGGTTTGGGAGTTAACATCAAAATTACATTTCTCGGCCATATCGCATAGATCTCACTGTGAAAAGGCTTAAATGACTTTTTTTAATTAAGTTTGAAGTTTGCGCTCAAATCAAATGTCCTAGAACTAAATTTCCATATGTAACTACTAGATTGTGATACAATACACTATTGGGTGAAGTTTGGTTGACTTCTGCGCAGCGGTTTGGGAGTTAACATCAAAATTACATTTCTCGGCCATATCGCATAGATCTCACTGTGAAAAGGCTTAAATGGCTTTTTTGACCTAAGTTTGAGGATTGCGCTCAAATCAAATGTCCTAGAACCAAATTTCCACATGTAACTACTAGATTGTGATAAAATACACTATTGGGTGAAGTTTGGTTGACTTCTGCGCAGCGGTTTGGGAGTTAACATCAAAATTACATTTCTCGGCCATATCGCATAGATCTCACTGTGAAAAGGCTAAAATGGATTTTTTGACCTAAGTTTGAGGATTGCGCTCAAACAAAATGTCCTAGAACAAAATTTTCAAATGTAACTACTAGATTGTGATACAATACACTATTGGGTGAAGTTTGGTTGACTTCTGCGCAGCGGTTTGGGAGTTAACATCAAAATTACATTTCTCGGCCATATCGCATAGATCTCACTGTGAAAAGGCTTAAATGACTTTTTTAATTAAGTTTAATGATTGCGCTCAAACCAAATGTCCTAGAACGAAATTTTCAAATGTAACTACTAGAATATGATACAATACACTATTGGGTGAAGTTTGGTTGACTTCTGCGCAGCGGTTTGGGAGTGAACATCAAAATTACATTTCTCGGCCATATCGCATAGATCTCACTGTGAAAAGGCTAAAATGACTTTTTTAATTAAGTTTGATGATTGCGTTCAAACAAAATGTCCTAGAACAAAATTTTCAAATGTAACTACTAGATTGTGATACAATACACTATTGGGTGAAGTTTGGTTGACTTCTGCGCAGCGGTTTGGGAGTTATCAAAATTACATTTCTCGGCCATATCGCATAGATCTCACTGTGAAAAGGCTTAAATGGCTTTTTTGACCTAAGTTTGAGGATTGCGCTCAAATCAAATGTCCTAGAACCAAATTTCCACATGTAACTACTAGATTGTGATACAATACACTAATGGGTGAAGTTTGGTTTACTTCTGCGCAGCGGTTTGGGAGTTAACATCAAAATTACATTTCTCGGCCATATCGCATAGATCTCACTGTGAAAAGGCTTAAATGGCTTTTTTGACCTAAGTTTGAGGATTGCGCTCAAACCAAATGTCCTAGAACGAAATTTTCAAATGTAACTACTAGAATGTGATACAATACACTATTGGGTGAAGTTTGGTTGACTTCTGCGCAGCGGTTTGGGAGTTAACATCAAAATTACATTTCTCGGCCATATCGCATAGATCTCACTGTGAAAAGGCTTAAATGACTTTTTTAATTAAGTTTGATGATTGCGCTCAAACAAAATTTCCTAGAACAAAATTTTCAAATGTAACTACTAGATTGTTATACAATACACTATTGGGTGAAGTTTGGTTGACTTCTGCGCAGCGGTTTGGGAGTTAACATCAAAATTACATTTCTCGGCCATATCGCATAGATCTCACTGTGAAAAGGCTTAAATGGCTTTTTTGACCTAAGTTTGAGGATTGCGCTCAAATCAAATGTCCTAGAACCAAATTTCCACATGTAACTACTAGATTGTGATACAATACACTAATGGGTGAAGTTTGGTTTACTTCTGCGCAGCGGTTTGGGAGTTAACATCAAAATTACATTTCTCGGCCATATCGCATAGATCTCACTGTGAAAAGGCTTAAATGGCTTTTTTGACCTAAGTTTGAGGATTGCGCTCAAACCAAATGTCCTAGAACGAAATTTTCAAATGTAACTATTAGAATGTGATACAATACACTATTGGGTGAAGTTTGGTTGACTTCTGCGCAGCGGTTTGGGAGTTTACATCAAAATTACATTTCTCGGCCATATCGCATAGACCTCACTGTGAAAAGGCTTAAATGGCTTTTTTGACCTAAGTTTGAGGATTGCGCTCAAACAAAATGTCCTAGAACAAAATTTTCAAATGTAACTACTAGATTGTGATACAATACACTATTGGGTGAAGTTTGGTTGACTTCTGCGCAGCGGTTTGGGAGTTAACATCAAAATTACATTTCTCGGCCATATCGCATAGATCTCACTGTGAAAAGGCTTAAATGACTTTTTTAATTAAGTTTGATGATTGCGTTCAAACAAAATGTCCTAGAACCAAATTTTCAAATGTAACTACTAGATTGTGATACAATACACTATTGGGTGAAGTTTCATTGACTTCTGCGCAGCGGTTTGGGAGTTAACATCAAAATTACATTTCTCGGCCATATCGCATAGATCTCACTGTGAAAAGGCTTAAATGACTTTTTTTAATTAAGTTTGAAGATTGCGCTCAAATCAAATGTCATAGAACTAAATTTCCATATGTAACTACTAGATTGTGATACAATACACTATTGGGTGAAGTTTGGTTGACTTCTGCGCAGCGGTTTGGGAGTTAACATCAAAATTACATTTCTCGGCCATATCGCATAGATCTCACTGTGAAAAGGCTTAAATGGCTTTTTTGACCTAAGTTTGAGGATTGCGCTCAAATCAAATGTCCTAGAACCAAATTTCCACATGTAACTACTAGATTGTGATACAATACACTAATGGGTGAAGTTTGGTTGACTTCTGCGCAGCGGTTTGGGAGTGAACATCAAAATTACATTTCTCGGCCATATCGCATAGATCTCACTGTGAAAAGGCTTAAATGACTTTTTTTAATTAAGTTTGAAGATTGCGCTCAAATCAAATGTCCTAGAACTAAATTTCCAAATGTAACTACTAGATTGTGATAAAATACACTATTGGGTGAAGTTTGGTTGACTTCTGCGCAGCGGTTTGGGAGTTAACATCAAAATTACATTTCTCGGCCATATCGCATAGATCTCACTGTGAAAAGGCTAAAATGGCTTTTTTGACCTAAGTTTGAGGATTGCGCTCAAACAAAATGTCCTAGAACAAAATTTTCAAATGTAACTACTAGATTGTGATACAATACACTATTGGGTGAAGTTTGGTTGACTTCTGCGCAGCGGTTTGGGAGTTAACATCAAAATTACATTTCTCGGCCATATCGCATAGATCTCACTGTGAAAAGGCTTAAATGGCTTTTTTGACCTAAGTTTGAGGATTGCGCTCAAACAAAATGTCCTAGAACAAAATTTTCAAATGTAACTACTAGATTGTGATACAATACACTATTGGGTGAAGTTTGGTTGACTTCTGCGCAGCGGTTTGGGAGTTAACATCAAAATTACATTTCTCGGCCATATCGCATAGATCTCACTGTGAAAAGGCTTAAATGACTTTTTTAATTAAGTTTGATGATTGCGTTCAAACAAAATGTCCTAGAACGAAATTTTCAAATGTAACTACTAGATTGTGATACAATACACTATTGGGTGAAGTTTCATTGACTTCTGCGCAGCGGTTTGGGAGTTAACATCAAAATTACATTTCTCGGCCATATCGCATAGATCTCACTGTGAAAAGGCTTAAATGACTTTTTTTAATTAAGTTTGAAGATTGCGCTCAAATCAAATGTCCTAGAACTAAATTTCCATATGTAACTACTAGATTGTGATACAATACACTATTGGGTGAAGTTTGGTTGACTTCTGCGCAGCGGTTTGGGAGTTAACATCAAAATTACATTTCTCGGCCATATCGCATAGATCTCACTGTGAAAAGGCTTAAATGGCTTTTTTGACCTAAGTTTGAGGATTGCGCTCAAATCAAATGTCCTAGAACCAAATTTCCACATGTAACTACTAGATTGTGATACAATACACTAATGGGTGAAGTTTGGTTGACTTCTGCGCAGCGGTTTGGGAGTGAACATCAAAATTACATTTCTCGGCCATATCGCATAGATCTCACTGTGAAAAGGCTTAAATGACTTTTTTTAATTAAGTTTGAAGATTGCGCTCAAATCAAATGTCCTAGAACTAAATTTCCAAATGTAACTACTAGATTGTGATAAAATACACTATTGGGTGAAGTTTGGTTGACTTCTGCGCAGCGGTTTGGGAGTTAACATCAAAATTACATTTCTCGGCCATATCGCATAGATCTCACTGTGAAAAGGCTAAAATGGCTTTTTTGACCTAAGTTTGAGGATTGCGCTCAAACAAAATGTCCTAGAACAAAATTTTCAAATGTAACTACTAGATTGTGATACAATACACTAATGGGTGAAGTTTGGTTGACTTCTGCGCAGCGGTTTGGGAGTTAACATCAAAATTACATTTCTCGGCCATATCGCATAGATCTCACTGTGAAAAGGCTTAAATGACTTTTTTAATTAAGTTTAATGATTGCGCTCAAACCAAATGTCCTAGAACGAAATTTTCAAATGTAACTACTAGAATGTGATACAATACACTATTGGGTGAAGTTTAGTTGACTTCTGCGCAGCGGTTTGGGAGTTAACATCAAAATTACATTTCTCGGCCATATCGCATAGATCTCACTGTGAAAAGGCTTAAATGGCTTTTTTGACCTAAGTTTAATGATTGCGCTCAAACCAAATGTCCTAGAACGAAATTTTCAAATGTAACTACTAGAATGTGATACAATACACTATTGGGTGAAGTTTGGTTGACTTCTGCGCAGCGGTTTGGGAGTTAACATCAAAATTACATTTCTCGGCCATATCGCATAGATCTCACTGTGAAAAGGCTTAAATGGCTTTTTTGACCTAAGTTTGAGGATTGCGCTCAAATCAAATGTCCTAGAACCAAATTTCCACATGTAACTACTAGATTGTGATACAATACACTAATGGGTGAAGTTTGGTTTACTTCTGCGCAGCGGTTTGGGAGTTAACATCAAAATTACATTTCTCGGCCATATCGCATAGATCTCACTGTGAAAAGGCTTAAATGGCTTTTTTGACCTAAGTTTGAGGATTGCGCTCAAACCAAATGTCCTAGAACGAAATTTTCAAATGTAACTACTAGAATGTGATACAATACACTATTGGGTGAAGTTTGGTTGACTTCTGCGCAGCGGTTTGGGAGTTAACATCAAAATTACATTTCTCGGCCATATCGCATAGATCTCACTGTGAAAAGGCTTAAATGGCTTTTTTGACCTAAGTTTGAGGATTGCGCTCAAACAAAATGTCCTAGAACAAAATTTTTAAATGTAACTACTAGATTGTAATACAATACACTATTGGGTGAAGTTTGGTTGACTTCTGCGCAGCGGTTTGGGAGTTAACATCAAAATTACATTTCTCGGCCATATCGCATAGATCTCACTGTGAAAAGGCTTAAATGACTTTTTTAATTAAGTTTGATGATTGCGTTCAAACAAAATGTCCTAGAACAAAATTTTCAAATGTAACTACTAGATTGTGATACAATACACTATTGGGTGAAGTTTGGTTGACTTCTGCGCAGCGGTTTGGGAGTTAACATCAAAATTACATTTCTCGGCCATATCGCTTAGATCTCACTGTGAAAAGGCTTAAATGGCTTTTTTGACCTAAGTTTGAGGATTGCGCTCAAATCAAATGTCCTAGAACCAAATTTCCACATGTAACTACTAGATTGTGATACAATACACTAATGGGTGAAGTTTGGTTTACTTCTGCGCAGCGGTTTGGGAGTTAACATCAAAATTACATTTCTCGGCCATATCGCATAGATCTCACTGTGAAAAGGCTTAAATGGCTTTTTTGACCTAAGTTTGAGGATTGCGCTCAAACCAAATGTCCTAGAACGAAATTTTCAAATGTAACTACTAGAATGTGATACAATACACTATTGGGTGAAGTTTGGTTGACTTCTGCGCAGCGGTTTGGGAGTTAACATCAAAATTACATTTCTCGGCCATATCGCATAGATCTCACTGTGAAAAGGCTTAAATGACTTTTTTAATTAAGTTTGATGATTGCGCTCAAACAAAATTTCCTAGAACAAAATTTTCAAATGTAACTACTAGATTGTGATACAATACACTATTGGGTGAAGTTTGGTTGACTTCTGCGCAGCGGTTTGGGAGTTAACATCAAAATTACATTTCTCGGCCATATCGCATAGATCTCACTGTGAAAAGGCTTAAATGGCTTTTTTGACCTAAGTTTGAGGATTGCGCTCAAATCAAATGTCCTAGAACCAAATTTCCACATGTAACTACTAGATTGTGATACAATACACTAACGGGTGAAGTTTGGTTTACTTCTGCGCAGCGGTTTGGGAGTTAACATCAAAATTACATTTCTCGGCCATATCGCATAGATCTCACTGTGAAAAGGCTTAAATGGCTTTTTTGACCTAAGTTTGAGGATTGCGCTCAAACCAAATGTCCTAGAACGAAATTTTCAAATGTAACTATTAGAATGTGATACAATACACTATTGGGTGAAGTTTGGTTGACTTCTGCGCAGCGGTTTGGGAGTTAACATCAAAATTACATTTCTCGGCCATATCGCATAGACCTCACTGTGAAAAGGCTTAAATTGCTTTTTTGACCTAGGTTTGAGGATTGCGCTCAAACAAAATGTCCTAGAACAAAATTTTCAAATGTAACTACTAGATTGTGATACAATACACTATTGGGTGAAGTTTGGTTGACTTCTGCGCAGCGGTTTGGGAGTTAACATCAAAATTACATTTCTCGGCCATATCGCATAGATCTCACTGTGAAAAGGCTTAAATGACTTTTTTAATTAAGTTTGATGATTGCGTTCAAACAAAATGTCCTAGAACCAAATTTTCAAATGTAACTACTAGATTGTGATACAATACACTATTGGGTGAAGTTTCATTGACTTCTGCGCAGCGGTTTGGGAGTTAACATCAAAATTACATTTCTCGGCCATATCGCATAGATCTCACTGTGAAAAGGCTTAAATGACTTTTTTTAATTAAGTTTGAAGTTTGCGCTCAAATCAAATGTCCTAGAACTAAATTTCCATATGTAACTACTAGATTGTGATACAATACACTATTGGGTGAAGTTTGGTTGACTTCTGCGCAGCGGTTTGGGAGTTAACATCAAAATTACATTTCTCGGCCATATCGCATAGATCTCACTGTGAAAAGGCTTAAATGGCTTTTTTGACCTAAGTTTGAAAATTGCGCTCAAATCAAATGTCCTAGAACCAAATTTCCACATGTAACTACTAGATTGTGATAAAATACACTATTGGGTGAAGTTTGGTTGACTTCTGCGCAGCGGTTTGGGAGTTAACATCAAAATTACATTTCTCGGCCATATCGCATAGATCTCACTGTGAAAAGGCTAAAATGGCTTTTTTGACCTAAGTTTGAGGATTGCGCTCAAACAAAATGTCCTAGAACAAAATTTTCAAATGTAACTACTAGATTGTGATACAATACACTATTGGGTGAAGTTTGGTTGACTTCTGCGCAGCGGTTTGGGAGTTAACATCAAAATTACATTTCTCGGCCATATCGCATAGATCTCACTGTGAAAAGGCTTAAATGACTTTTTTAATTAAGTTTAATGATTGCGCTCAAACCAAATGTCCTAGAACGAAATTTTCAAATGTAACTACTAGAATGTGATACAATACACTATTGGGTGAAGTTTAGTTGACTTCTGCGCAGCGGTTTGGGAGTTAACATCAAAATTACATTTCTCGGCCATATCGCATAGATCTCACGGTGAAAAGGCTTAAATGGCTTTTTTGACCTAAGTTTAATGATTGCGCTCAAACCAAATGTCCTAGAACGAAATTTTCAAATGTAACTACTAGAATGTGATACAATACACTATTGGGTGAAGTTTGGTTGACTTCTGCGCAGCGGTTTGGGAGTTAACATCAAAATTACATTTCTCGGCCATATCGCATAGATCTCACTGTGAAAAGGCTTAAATGGCTTTTTTGACATAAGTTTGAGGATTGCGCTCAAATCAAATGTCCTAGAACCAAATTTCCACATGTAACTACTAGATTGTGATACAATACACTAATGGGTGAAGTTTGGTTTACTTCTGCGCAGCGGTTTGGGAGTTAACATCAAAATTACATTTCTCGGCCATATCGCATAGATCTCACTGTGAAAAGGCTTAAATGGCTTTTTTGACCTAAGTTTGAGGATTGCGCTCAAACCAAATGTCCCAGAACGAAATTTTCAAATGTAACTACTAGAATGTGATACAATACACTATTGGGTGAAGTTTGGTTGACTTCTGCGCAGCGGTTTGGGAGTTAACATCAAAATTACATTTCTCGGCCATATCGCATAGATCTCACTGTGAAAAGGCTTAAATGGCTTTTTTGACCTAAGTTTGAGGATTGCGCTCAAACAAAATGTCCTAGAACAAAATTTTTAAATGTAACTACTAGATTGTAATACAATACACTATTGGGTGAATAGTTGACTTCTGCGCAGCGGTTTGGGAGTTAACATCAAAATTACATTTCTCGGCCATATCGCATAGATCTCACTGTGAAAAGGCTTAAATGGCTTTTTTGACCTAAGTTTAATGATTGCGCTCAAACCAAATGTCCTAGAACGAAATTTTCAAATGTAACTACTAGAATGTGATACAATACACTATTGGGTGAAGTTTGGTTGACTTCTGCGCAGCGGTTTGGGAGTTAACATCAAAATTACATTTCTCGGCCATATCGCATAGATCTCACTGTGAAAAGGCTTAAATGGCTTTTTTGACCTAAGTTTGAGGATTGCGCTCAAATCAAATGTCCTAGAACCAAATTTCCACATGTAACTACTAGATTGTGATACAATACACTAATGGGTGAAGTTTGGTTTACTTCTGCGCAGCGGTTTGGGAGTTAACATCAAAATTACATTTCTCGGCCATATCGCATAGATCTCACTGTGAAAAGGCTTAAATGGCTTTTTTGACCTAAGTTTGAGGATTGCGCTCAAACCAAATGTCCTAGAACGAAATTTTCAAATGTAACTACTAGAATGTGATACAATACACTATTGGGTGAAGTTCTGTTGACTTCTGCGCAGCGGTTTGGGAGTTAACATCAAAATTACATTTCTCGGCCATATCGCATAGATCTCACTGTGAAAAGGCTTAAATGACTTTTTTAATTAAGTTTGATGATTGCGCTCAAACAAAATTTCCTAGAACAAAATTTTCAAATGTAACTACTAGATTGTGATACAATACACTAATGGGTGAAGTTTGGTTGACTTCTGCGCAGCGGTTTGGGAGTTAACATCAAAATTACATTTCTCGGCCATATCGCATAGATCTCACTGTGAAAAGGCTTAAATGGCTTTTTTGACCTAAGTTTGAGGATTGCGCTCAAATCAAATGTCCTAGAACCAAATTTCCACATGTAACTACTAGATTGTGATACAATACACTAATGGGTGAAGTTTGGTTTACTTCTGCGCAGCGGTTTGGGAGTTAACATCAAAATTACATTTCTCGGCCATATCGCATAGATCTCATTTTGAAAAGGCTTAAATGGCTTTTTTGACCTAAGTTTGAGGATTGCGCTCAAACCAAATGTCCTAGAACGAAATTTTCAAATGTAACTATTAGAATGTGATACAATACACTATTGGGTGAAGTTTGGTTGACTTCTGCGCAGCGGTTTGGGAGTTAACATCAAAATTACATTTCTCGGCCATATCGCATAGACCTCAATGTGAAAAGGCTTAAATGGCTTTTTTGACCTAAGTTTGAGGATTGCGCTCAAACAAAATGTCCTAGAACAAAATTTTCAAATGTAACTACTAGATTGTGATACAATACACTATTGGGTGAAGTTTGGTTGACTTCTGCGCAGCGGTTTGGGAGTTAACATCAAAATTACATTTCTCGGCCATATCGCATAGATCTCACTGTGAAAAGGCTTAAATGACTTTTTTAATTAAGTTTGATGATTGCGTTCAAACAAAATGTCCTAGAACCAAATTTTCAAATGTAACTACTAGATTGTGATACAATACACTATTGGGTGAAGTTTCATTGACTTCTGCGCAGCGGTTTGGGAGTTAACATCAAAATTACATTTCTCGGCCATATCGCATAGATCTCACTGTGAAAAGGCTTAAATGACTTTTTTTAATTAAGTTTGAAGATTGCGCTCAAATCAAATGTCCTAGAACTAAATTTCCATATGTAACTACTAGATTGTGATACAATACACTATTGGGTGAAGTTTGGTTGACTTCTGCGCAGCGGTTTGGGAGTTAACATCAAAATTACATTTCTCGGCCATATCGCATAGATCTCACTGTGAAAAGGCTTAAATGGCTTTTTTGACCTAAGTTTGAGGATTGCGCTCAAATCAAATGTCCTAGAACCAAATTTCCACATGTAACTACTAGATTGTGATACAATACACTAATGGGTGAAGTTTGGTTGACTTCTGCGCAGCGGTTTGGGAGTGAACATCAAAATTACATTTCTCGGCCATATCGCATAGATCTCACTGTGAAAAGGCTTAAATGACTTTTTTTAATTAAGTTTGAAGATTGCGCTCAAATCAAATGTCCTAGAACTAAATTTCCAAATGTAACTACTAGATTGTGATAAAATACACTATTGGGTGAAGTTTGGTTGACTTCTGCGCAGCGGTTTGGGAGTTAACATCAAAATTACATTTCTCGGCCATATCGCATAGATCTCACTGTGAAAAGGCTAAAATGGCTTTTTTGACCTAAGTTTGAGGATTGCGCTCAAACAAAATGTCCTAGAACAAAATTTTCAAATGTAACTACTAGATTGTGATACAATACACTAATGGGTGAAGTTTGGTTGACTTCTGCGCAGCGGTTTGGGAGTTAACATCAAAATTACATTTCTCGGCCATATCGCATAGATCTCACTGTGAAAAGGCTTAAATGACTTTTTTAATTAAGTTTAATGATTGCGCTCAAACCAAATGTCCTAGAACGAAATTTTCAAATGTAACTACTAGAATGTGATACAATACACTATTGGGTGAAGTTTAGTTGACTTCTGCGCAGCGGTTTGGGAGTTAACATCAAAATTACATTTCTCGGCCATATCGCATAGATCTCACTGTGAAAAGGCTTAAATGGCTTTTTTGACCTAAGTTTAATGATTGCGCTCAAACCAAATGTCCTAGAACGAAATTTTCAAATGTAACTACTAGAATGTGATACAATACACTATTGGGTGAAGTTTGGTTGACTTCTGCGCAGCGGTTTGGGAGTTAACATCAAAATTACATTTCTCGGCCATATCGCATAGATCTCACTGTGAAAAGGCTTAAATGGCTTTTTTGACCTAAGTTTGAGGATTGCGCTCAAACAAAATTTCCTAGAACAAAATTTTCAAATGTAACTACTAGATTGTTATACAATACACTAATGGGTGAAGTTTGGTTGACTTCTGCGCAGCGGTTTGGGAGTTAACATCAAAATTACATTTCTCGGCCATATCGCATAGATCTCACTGTGAAAAGGCTTAAATGGCTTTTTTGACCTAAGTTTGAGGATTGCGCTCAAATCAAATGTCCTAGAACCAAATTTCCACATGTAACTACTAGATTGTGATACAATACACTAATGGGTGAAGTTTGGTTTACTTCTGCGCAGCGGTTTGGGAGTTAACATCAAAATTACATTTCTCGGCCATATCGCATAGATCTCACTGTGAAAAGGCTTAAATGGCTTTTTTGACCTAAGTTTGAGGATTGCGCTCAAACCAAATGTCCTAGAACGAAATTTTCAAATGTAACTATTAGAATGTGATACAATACACTATTGGGTGAAGTTTGGTTGACTTCTGCGCAGCGGTTTGGGAGTTAACATCAAAATTACATTTCTCGGCCATATCGCATAGACCTCACTGTGAAAAGGCTTAAATGGCTTTTTTGACCTAAGTTTGAGGATTGCGCTCAAACAAAATGTCCTAGAACAAAATTTTCAAATGTAACTACTAGATTGTGATACAATACACTATTGGGTGAAGTTTGGTTGACTTCTGCGCAGCGGTTTGGGAGTTAACATCAAAATTACATTTCTCGGCCATATCGCATAGATCTCACTGTGAAAAGGCTTAAATGACTTTTTTAATTAAGTTTGATGATTGCGTTCAAACAAAATGTCCTAGAACCAAATTTTCAAATGTAACTACTAGATTGTGATACAATACACTATTGGGTGAAGTTTCATTGACTTCTGCGCAGCGGTTTGGGAGTTAACATCAAAATTACATTTCTCGGCCATATCGCATAGATCTCACTGTGAAAAGGCTTAAATGACTTTTTTTAATTAAGTTTGAAGATTGCGCTCAAATCAAATGTCATAGAACTAAATTTCCATATGTAACTACTAGATTGTGATACAATACACTATTGGGTGAAGTTTGGTTGACTTCTGCGCAGCGGTTTGGGAGTTAACATCAAAATTACATTTCTCGGCCATATCGCATAGATCTCACTGTGAAAAGGCTTAAATGGCTTTTTTGACCTAAGTTTGAGGATTGCGCTCAAATCAAATGTCCTAGAACCAAATTTCCACATGTAACTACTAGATTGTGATACAATACACTAATGGGTGAAGTTTGGTTGACTTCTGCGCAGCGGTTTGGGAGTGAACATCAAAATTACATTTCTCGGCCATATCGCATAGATCTCACTGTGAAAAGGCTTAAATGACTTTTTTTAATTAAGTTTGAAGATTGCGCTCAAATCAAATGTCCTAGAACTAAATTTCCAAATGTAACTACTAGATTGTGATAAAATACACTATTGGGTGAAGTTTGGTTGACTTCTGCGCAGCGGTTTGGGAGTTAACATCAAAATTACATTTCTCGGCCATATCGCATAGATCTCACTGTGAAAAGGCTAAAATGGCTTTTTTGACCTAAGTTTGAGGATTGCGCTCAAACAAAATGTCCTAGAACCAAATTTTCAAATGTAACTACTAGATTGTGATACAATACACTATTGGGTGAAGTTTGGTTGACTTCTGCGCAGCGGTTTGGGAGTTAACATCAAAATTACATTTCTCGGCCATATCGCATAGATCTCACTGTGAAAAGGCTTAAATGACTTTTTTAATTAAGTTTGATGATTGCGTTCAAACAAAATGTCCTAGAACAAAATTTTCAAATGTAACTACTACATTGTGATACAATACACTATTGGGTGAAGTTTGGTTGACTTCTGCGCAGCGGTTTGGGAGTTAACATCAAAATTACATTTCTCGGCCATATCGCATAGATCTCACTGTGAAAAGGCTTAAATGTCTTTTTTGACCTAAGTTTGAGGATTGCGCTCAAACCAAATGTCCTAGAACGAAATTTTCAAATGTAACTACTAGATTGTGATACAATACACTAATGGGTGAAGTTTGGTTGACTTCTGCGCAGCGGTTTGGGAGTTAACATCAAAATTACATTTCTCGGCCATATCGCATAGATCTCACTGTGAAAAGGCTTAAATGACTTTTTTAATTAAGTTTAA
Organism: Corythoichthys intestinalis; assembly: GCF_030265065.1. Classification (NCBI taxonomy): domain Eukaryota; kingdom Metazoa; phylum Chordata; class Actinopteri; order Syngnathiformes; family Syngnathidae; genus Corythoichthys; species Corythoichthys intestinalis. The sequence goes on along the minus strand of NW_026651594.1, from coordinate 2,757,338 downwards.
TGATTGCGCTCAAACCAAATGTCCTAGAACGAAATTTTCAAATGTAACTACTAGAATGTGATACAATACACTATTGGGTGAAGTTTAGTTGACTTCTGCGCAGCGGTTTGGGAGTTAACATCAAAATTACATTTCTCGGCCATATCGCATAGATCTCACTGTGAAAAGGCTTAAATGGCTTTTTTGACCTAAGTTTAATGATTGCGCTCAAACCAAATGTCCTAGAACGAAATTTTCAAATGTAACTACTAGAATGTGATACAATACACTATTGGGTGAAGTTTGGTTGACTTCTGCGCAGCGGTTTGGGAGTTAACATCAAAATTACATTTCTCGGCCATATCGCATAGATCTCACTGTGAAAAGGCTTAAATGGCTTTTTTGACCTAAGTTTGAGGATTGCGCTCAAACAAAATTTCCTAGAACAAAATTTTCAAATGTAACTACTAGATTGTTATACAATACACTAATGGGTGAAGTTTGGTTGACTTCTGCGCAGCGGTTTGGGAGTTAACATCAAAATTACATTTCTCGGCCATATCGCATAGATCTCACTGTGAAAAGGCTTAAATGGCTTTTTTGACCTAAGTTTGAGGATTGCGCTCAAATCAAATGTCCTAGAACCAAATTTCCACATGTAACTACTAGATTGTGATACAATACACTAATGGGTGAAGTTTGGTTTACTTCTGCGCAGCGGTTTGGGAGTTAACATCAAAATTACATTTCTCGGCCATATCGCATAGATCTCACTGTGAAAAGGCTTAAATGGCTTTTTTGACCTAAGTTTGAGGATTGCGCTCAAACCAAATGTCCTAGAACGAAATTTTCAAATGTAACTATTAGAATGTGATACAATACACTATTGGGTGAAGTTTGGTTGACTTCTGCGCAGCGGTTTGGGAGTTAACATCAAAATTACATTTCTCGGCCATATCGCATAGACCTCACTGTGAAAAGGCTTAAATGGCTTTTTTGACCTAAGTTTGAGGATTGCGCTCAAACAAAATGTCCTAGAACAAAATTTTCAAATGTAACTACTAGATTGTGATACAATACACTATTGGGTGAAGTTTGGTTGACTTCTGCGCAGCGGTTTGGGAGTTAACATCAAAATTACATTTCTCGGCCATATCGCATAGATCTCACTGTGAAAAGGCTTAAATGACTTTTTTAATTAAGTTTGATGATTGCGTTCAAACAAAATGTCCTAGAACCAAATTTTCAAATGTAACTACTAGATTGTGATACAATACACTATTGGGTGAAGTTTCATTGACTTCTGCGCAGCGGTTTGGGAGTTAACATCAAAATTACATTTCTCGGCCATATCGCATAGATCTCACTGTGAAAAGGCTTAAATGACTTTTTTTAATTAAGTTTGAAGATTGCGCTCAAATCAAATGTCATAGAACTAAATTTCCATATGTAACTACTAGATTGTGATACAATACACTATTGGGTGAAGTTTGGTTGACTTCTGCGCAGCAGTTTGGGAGTTAACATCAAAATTACATTTCTCGGCCATATCGCATAGATCTCACTGTGAAAAGGCTTAAATGGCTTTTTTGACCTAAGTTTGAGGATTGCGCTCAAATCAAATGTCCTAGAACCAAATTTCCACATGTAACTACTAGATTGTGATACAATACACTAATGGGTGAAGTTTGGTTGACTTCTGCGCAGCGGTTTGGGAGTGAACATCAAAATTACATTTCTCGGCCATATCGCATAGATCTCACTGTGAAAAGGCTTAAATGACTTTTTTTAATTAAGTTTGAAGATTGCGCTCAAATCAAATGTCCTAGAACTAAATTTCCAAATGTAACTACTAGATTGTGATAAAATACACTATTGGGTGAAGTTTGGTTGACTTCTGCGCAGCGGTTTGGGAGTTAACATCAAAATTACATTTCTCGGCCATATCGCATAGATCTCACTGTGAAAAGGCTAAAATGGCTTTTTTGACCTAAGTTTGAGGATTGCGCTCAAACAAAATGTCCTAGAACCAAATTTTCAAATGTAACTACTAGATTGTGATACAATACACTATTGGGTGAAGTTTGGTTGACTTCTGCGCAGCGGTTTGGGAGTTAACATCAAAATTACATTTCTCGGCCATATCGCATAGATCTCACTGTGAAAAGGCTTAAATGACTTTTTTAATTAAGTTTGATGATTGCGTTCAAACAAAATGTCCTAGAACAAAATTTTCAAATGTAACTACTACATTGTGATACAATACACTATTGGGTGAAGTTTGGTTGACTTCTGCGCAGCGGTTTGGGAGTTAACATCAAAATTACATTTCTCGGCCATATCGCATAGATCTCACTGTGAAAAGGCTTAAATGTCTTTTTTGACCTAAGTTTGAGGATTGCGCTCAAACCAAATGTCCTAGAACGAAATTTTCAAATGTAACTATTAGAATGTGATACAATACACTATTGGGTGAAGTTTGGTTGACTTCTGCGCAGCGGTTTGGGAGTTAACATCAAAATTACATTTCTCGGCCATATCGCATAGATCTCACTGTGAAAAGGCTTAAATGGCTTTTTTGACCTAAGTTTGAGGATTGCGCTCAAACAAAATGTCCTAGAACAAAATTTTCAAATGTAACTACTAGATTGTGATACAATACACTATTGGGTGAAGTTTGGTTGCCTTCTGCGCAGCGGTTTGGGAGTTAACATCAAAATTACATTTCTCGGCCATATCGCATAGATCTCACTGTGAAAAGGCTTAAATGACTTTTTTAATTAAGTTTGATGATTGCGTTCAAACAAAATGTCCTAGAACCAAATTTTCAAATGTAACTACTAGATTGTGATACAATACACTATTGGGTGAAGTTTCATTGACTTCTGCGCAGCGGTTTGGGAGTTAACATCAAAATTACATTTCTCGGCCATATCGCATAGATCTCACTGTGAAAAGGCTTAAATGACTTTTTTTAATTAAGTTTGAAGATTGCGCTCAAATCAAATGTCCTAGAACTAAATTTCCATATGTAACTACTAGATTGTGATACAATACACTATTGGGTGAAGTTTGGTTGACTTCTGCGCAGCGGTTTGGGAGTTAACATCAAAATTACATTTCTCGGCCATATCGCATAGATCTCACTGTGAAAAGGCTAAAATGGCTTTTTTGACCTAAGTTTGAGGATTGCGCTCAAACAAAATGTCCTAGAACAAAATTTTCAAATGTAACTACTAGATTGTGATACAATACACTATTGGGTGAAGTTTGGTTGACTTCTGCGCAGCGGTTTGGGAGTTAACATCAAAATTACATTTCTCGGCCATATCGCATAGATCTCACTGTGAAAAGGCTTAAATGACTTTTTTAAATAAGTTTAATGATTGCGCTCAAACCAAATGTCCTAGAACGAAATTTTCAAATGTAACTACTAGAATGTGATACAATACACTATTGGGTGAAGTTAAGTTGACTTCTGCGCAGCGGTTTGGGAGTTAACATCAAAATTACATTTCTCGGCCATATCGCATAGATCTCACGGTGAAAAGGCTTAAATGGCTTTTTTGACCTAAGTTTAATGATTGCGCTCAAACCAAATGTCCTAGAACGAAATTTTCAAATGTAACTACTAGAATGTGATACAATACACTATTGGGTGAAGTTTGGTTGACTTCTGCGCAGCGGTTTGGGAGTTAACATCAAAATTACATTTCTCGGCCATATCGCATAGATCTCACTGTGAAAAGGCTTAAATGGCTTTTTTGACCTAAGTTTGAGGATTGCGCTCAAATCAAATGTCCTAGAACCAAATTTCCACATGTAACTACTAGATTGTGATACAATACACTAATGGGTGAAGTTTGGTTTACTTCTGCGCAGCGGTTTGGGAGTTAACATCAAAATTACATTTCTCGGCCATATCGCATAGATCTCACTGTGAAAAGGCTTAAATGGCTTTTTTGACCTAAGTTTGAGGATTGCGCTCAAACCAAATGTCCTAGAACGAAATTTTCAAATGTAACTACTAGAATGTGATACAATACACTATTGGGTGAAGTTTGGTTGACTTCTGCGCAGCGGTTTGGGAGTTAACATCAAAATTACATTTCTCGGCCATATCGCATAGATCTCACTGTGAAAAGGCTTAAATGACTTTTTTAATTAAGTTTGATGATTGCGCTCAAACAAAATTTCCTAGAACAAAATTTTCAAATGTAACTACTAGATTGTGATACAATACACTATTGGGTGAAGTTTGGTTGACTTCTGCGCAGCGGTTTGGGAGTTAACATCAAAATTACATTTCTCGGCCATATCGCATAGATCTCACTGTGAAAAGGCTTAAATGGCTTTTTTGACCTAAGTTTGAGGATTGCGCTCAAATCAAATGTCCTAGAACCAAATTTCCACATGTAACTACTAGATTGTGATACAATACACTAATGGGTGAAGTTTGGTTTACTTCTGCGCAGCGGTTTGGGAGTTAACATCAAAATTACATTTCTCGGCCATATCGCATAGATCTCACTGTGAAAAGGCTTAAATGGCTTTTTTGACCTAAGTTTGAGGATTGCGCTCAAACCAAATGTCCTAGAACGAAATTTTCAAATGTAACTATTAGAATGTGATACAATACACTATTGGGTGAAGTTTGGTTGACTTCTGCGCAGCGGTTTGGGAGTTAACATCAAAATTACATTTCTCGGCCATATCGCATAGACCTCACTGTGAAAAGGCTTAAATGGCTTTTTTGACCTAAGTTTGAGGATTGCGCTCAAACAAAATGTCCTAGAACAAAATTTTCAAATGTAACTACTAGATTGTGATACAATACACTATTGGGTGAAGTTTGGTTGACTTCTGCGCAGCGGTTTGGGAGTTAACATCAAAATTACATTTCTCGGCCATATCGCATAGATCTCACTGTGAAAAGGCTTAAATGACTTTTTTAATTAAGTTTGATGATTGCGTTCAAACAAAATGTCCTAGAACCATATTTTCAAATGTAACTACTAGATTGTGATACAATACACTATTGGGTGAAGTTTCATTGACTTCTGCGCAGCGGTTTGGGAGTTAACATCAAAATTACATTTCTCGGCAATATCGCATAGATCTCACTGTGAAAAGGCTTAAATGACTTTTTTTAATTAAGTTTGAAGATTGCGCTCAAATCAAATGTCCTAGAACTAAATTTCCATATGTAACTACTAGATTGTGATACAATACACTATTGGGTGAAGTTTGGTTGACTTCTGCGCAGCGGTTTGGGAGTTAACATCAAAATTACATTTCTCGGCCATATCGCATAGATCTCACTGTGAAAAGGCTTAAATGGCTTTTTTGACCTAAGTTTGAGGATTGCGCTCAAATCAAATGTCCTAGAACCAAATTTCCACATGTAACTACTAGATTGTGATACAATACACTAATGGGTGAAGTTTGGTTGACTTCTGCGCAGCGGTTTGGGAGTGAACATCAAAATTACATTTCTCGGCCATATCGCATAGATCTCACTGTGAAAAGGCTTAAATGACTTTTTTTAATTAAGTTTGAAGATTGCGCTCAAATCAAATGTCCTAGAACTAAATTTCCAAATGTAACTACTAGATTGTGATAAAATACACTATTGGGTGAAGTTTGGTTGACTTCTGCGCAGCGGTTTGGGAGTTAACATCAAAATTACATTTCTCGGCCATATCGCATAGATCTCACTGTGAAAAGGCTAAAATGGCTTTTTTGACCTAAGTTTGAGGATTGCGCTCAAACAAAATGTCCTAGAACAAAATTTTCAAATGTAACTACTAGATTGTGATACAATACACTATTGGGTGAAGTTTGGTTGACTTCTGCGCAGCGGTTTGGGAGTTAACATCAAAATTACATTTCTCGGCCATATCGCATAGATCTCACTGTGAAAAGGCTTAAATGGCTTTTTTGACCTAAGTTTGAGGATTGCGCTCAAATCAAATGTCCTAGAACCAAATTTCCACATGTAACTACTAGATTGTGATACAATACACTATTGGGTGAAGTTTCATTGACTTCTGCGCAGCGGTTTGGGAGTTAACATCAAAATTACATTTCTCGGCCATATCGCATAGATCTCACTGTGAAAAGGCTTAAATGACTTTTTTTAATTAAGTTTGAAGATTGCGCTCAAATCAAATGTCATAGAACTAAATTTCCATATGTAACTACTAGATTGTGATACAATACACTATTGGGTGAAGTTTGGTTGACTTCTGCGCAGCAGTTTGGGAGTTAACATCAAAATTACATTTCTCGGCCATATCGCATAGATCTCACTGTGAAAAGGCTTAAATGGCTTTTTTGACCTAAGTTTGAGGATTGCGCTCAAATCAAATGTCCTAGAACCAAATTTCCACATGTAACTACTAGATTGTGATACAATACACTAATGGGTGAAGTTTGGTTGACTTCTGCGCAGCGGTTTGGGAGTGAACATCAAAATTACATTTCTCGGCCATATCGCATAGATCTCACTGTGAAAAGGCTTAAATGACTTTTTTTAATTAAGTTTGAAGATTGCGCTCAAATCAAATGTCCTAGAACTAAATTTCCAAATGTAACTACTAGATTGTGATAAAATACACTATTGGGTGAAGTTTGGTTGACTTCTGCGCAGCGGTTTGGGAGTTAACATCAAAATTACATTTCTCGGCCATATCGCATAGATCTCACTGTGAAAAGGCTAAAATGGCTTTTTTGACCTAAGTTTGAGGATTGCGCTCAAACAAAATGTCCTAGAACCAAATTTTCAAATGTAACTACTAGATTGTGATACAATACACTATTGGGTGAAGTTTGGTTGACTTCTGCGCAGCGGTTTGGGAGTTAACATCAAAATTACATTTCTCGGCCATATCGCATAGATCTCACTGTGAAAAGGCTTAAATGACTTTTTTAATTAAGTTTGATGATTGCGTTCAAACAAAATGTCCTAGAACAAAATTTTCAAATGTAACTACTACATTGTGATACAATACACTATTGGGTGAAGTTTGGTTGACTTCTGCGCAGCGGTTTGGGAGTTAACATCAAAATTACATTTCTCGGCCATATCGCATAGATCTCACTGTGAAAAGGCTTAAATGTCTTTTTTGACCTAAGTTTGAGGATTGCGCTCAAACCAAATGTCCTAGAACGAAATTTTCAAATGTAACTATTAGAATGTGATACAATACACTATTGGGTGAAGTTTGGTTGACTTCTGCGCAGCGGTTTGGGAGTTAACATCAAAATTACATTTCTCGGCCATATCGCATAGATCTCACTGTGAAAAGGCTTAAATGGCTTTTTTGACCTAAGTTTGAGGATTGCGCTCAAACAAAATGTCCTAGAACAAAATTTTCAAATGTAACTACTAGATTGTGATACAATACACTATTGGGTGAAGTTTGGTTGCCTTCTGCGCAGCGGTTTGGGAGTTAACATCAAAATTACATTTCTCGGCCATATCGCATAGATCTCACTGTGAAAAGGCTTAAATGACTTTTTTAATTAAGTTTGATGATTGCGTTCAAACAAAATGTCCTAGAACCAAATTTTCAAATGTAACTACTAGATTGTGATACAATACACTATTGGGTGAAGTTTCATTGACTTCTGCGCAGCGGTTTGGGAGTTAACATCAAAATTACATTTCTCGGCCATATCGCATAGATCTCACTGTGAAAAGGCTTAAATGACTTTTTTTAATTAAGTTTGAAGATTGCGCTCAAATCAAATGTCCTAGAACTAAATTTCCATATGTAACTACTAGATTGTGATACAATACACTATTGGGTGAAGTTTGGTTGACTTCTGCGCAGCGGTTTGGGAGTTAACATCAAAATTACATTTCTCGGCCATATCGCATAGATCTCACTGTGAAAAGGCTAAAATGGCTTTTTTGACCTAAGTTTGAGGATTGCGCTCAAACAAAATGTCCTAGAACAAAATTTTCAAATGTAACTACTAGATTGTGATACAATACACTATTGGGTGAAGTTTGGTTGACTTCTGCGCAGCGGTTTGGGAGTTAACATCAAAATTACATTTCTCGGCCATATCGCATAGATCTCACTGTGAAAAGGCTTAAATGACTTTTTTAAATAAGTTTAATGATTGCGCTCAAACCAAATGTCCTAGAACGAAATTTTCAAATGTAACTACTAGAATGTGATACAATACACTATTGGGTGAAGTTAAGTTGACTTCTGCGCAGCGGTTTGGGAGTTAACATCAAAATTACATTTCTCGGCCATATCGCATAGATCTCACGGTGAAAAGGCTTAAATGGCTTTTTTGACCTAAGTTTAATGATTGCGCTCAAACCAAATGTCCTAGAACGAAATTTTCAAATGTAACTACTAGAATGTGATACAATACACTATTGGGTGAAGTTTGGTTGACTTCTGCGCAGCGGTTTGGGAGTTAACATCAAAATTACATTTCTCGGCCATATCGCATAGATCTCACTGTGAAAAGGCTTAAATGGCTTTTTTGACCTAAGTTTGAGGATTGCGCTCAAATCAAATGTCCTAGAACCAAATTTCCACATGTAACTACTAGATTGTGATACAATACACTAATGGGTGAAGTTTGGTTTACTTCTGCGCAGCGGTTTGGGAGTTAACATCAAAATTACATTTCTCGGCCATATCGCATAGATCTCACTGTGAAAAGGCTTAAATGGCTTTTTTGACCTAAGTTTGAGGATTGCGCTCAAACCAAATGTCCTAGAACGAAATTTTCAAATGTAACTACTAGAATGTGATACAATACACTATTGGGTGAAGTTTGGTTGACTTCTGCGCAGCGGTTTGGGAGTTAACATCAAAATTACATTTCTCGGCCATATCGCATAGATCTCACTGTGAAAAGGCTTAAATGACTTTTTTAATTAAGTTTGATGATTGCGCTCAAACAAAATTTCCTAGAACAAAATTTTCAAATGTAACTACTAGATTGTGATACAATACACTATTGGGTGAAGTTTGGTTGACTTCTGCGCAGCGGTTTGGGAGTTAACATCAAAATTACATTTCTCGGCCATATCGCATAGATCTCACTGTGAAAAGGCTTAAATGGCTTTTTTGACCTAAGTTTGAGGATTGCGCTCAAATCAAATGTCCTAGAACCAAATTTCCACATGTAACTACTAGATTGTGATACAATACACTAATGGGTGAAGTTTGGTTTACTTCTGCGCAGCGGTTTGGGAGTTAACATCAAAATTACATTTCTCGGCCATATCGCATAGATCTCACTGTGAAAAGGCTTAAATGGCTTTTTTGACCTAAGTTTGAGGATTGCGCTCAAACCAAATGTCCTAGAACGAAATTTTCAAATGTAACTATTAGAATGTGATACAATACACTATTGGGTGAAGTTTGGTTGACTTCTGCGCAGCGGTTTGGGAGTTAACATCAAAATTACATTTCTCGGCCATATCGCATAGACCTCACTGTGAAAAGGCTTAAATGGCTTTTTTGACCTAAGTTTGAGGATTGCGCTCAAACAAAATGTCCTAGAACAAAATTTTCAAATGTAACTACTAGATTGTGATACAATACACTATTGGGTGAAGTTTGGTTGACTTCTGCGCAGCGGTTTGGGAGTTAACATCAAAATTACATTTCTCGGCCATATCGCATAGATCTCACTGTGAAAAGGCTTAAATGACTTTTTTAATTAAGTTTGATGATTGCGTTCAAACAAAATGTCCTAGAACCATATTTTCAAATGTAACTACTAGATTGTGATACAATACACTATTGGGTGAAGTTTCATTGACTTCTGCGCAGCGGTTTGGGAGTTAACATCAAAATTACATTTCTCGGCAATATCGCATAGATCTCACTGTGAAAAGGCTTAAATGACTTTTTTTAATTAAGTTTGAAGATTGCGCTCAAATCAAATGTCCTAGAACTAAATTTCCATATGTAACTACTAGATTGTGATACAATACACTATTGGGTGAAGTTTGGTTGACTTCTGCGCAGCGGTTTGGGAGTTAACATCAAAATTACATTTCTCGGCCATATCGCATAGATCTCACTGTGAAAAGGCTTAAATGGCTTTTTTGACCTAAGTTTGAGGATTGCGCTCAAATCAAATGTCCTAGAACCAAATTTCCACATGTAACTACTAGATTGTGATACAATACACTAATGGGTGAAGTTTGGTTGACTTCTGCGCAGCGGTTTGGGAGTGAACATCAAAATTACATTTCTCGGCCATATCGCATAGATCTCACTGTGAAAAGGCTTAAATGACTTTTTTTAATTAAGTTTGAAGATTGCGCTCAAATCAAATGTCCTAGAACTAAATTTCCAAATGTAACTACTAGATTGTGATAAAATACACTATTGGGTGAAGTTTGGTTGACTTCTGCGCAGCGGTTTGGGAGTTAACATCAAAATTACATTTCTCGGCCATATCGCATAGATCTCACTGTGAAAAGGCTAAAATGGCTTTTTTGACCTAAGTTTGAGGATTGCGCTCAAACAAAATGTCCTAGAACAAAATTTTCAAATGTAACTACTAGATTGTGATACAATACACTATTGGGTGAAGTTTGGTTGACTTCTGCGCAGCGGTTTGGGAGTTAACATCAAAATTACATTTCTCGGCCATATCGCATAGATCTCACTGTGAAAAGGCTTAAATGGCTTTTTTGACCTAAGTTTGAGGATTGCGCTCAAATCAAATGTCCTAGAACCAAATTTCCACATGTAACTACTAGATTGTGATACAATACACTAATGGGTGAAGTTTGGTTTACTTCTGCGCAGCGGTTTGGGAGTTAACATCAAAATTACATTTCTCGGCCATATCGCATAGATCTCACTGTGAAAAGGCTTAAATGGCTTTTTTGACCTAAGTTTGAGGATTGCGCTCAAACCAAATGTCCTAGAACGAAATTTTCAAATGTAACTACTAGAATGTGATACAATACACTATTGGGTGAAGTTTGGTTGACTTCTGCGCAGCGGTTTGGGAGTTAACATCAAAATTACATTTCTCGGCCATATCGCATAGATCTCACTGTGAAAAGGCTTAAATGACTTTTTTAATTAAGTTTGATGATTGCGCTCAAACAAAATTTCCTAGAACAAAATTTTCAAATGTAACTACTAGATTGTGATACAATACACTATTGGGTGAAGTTTGGTTGACTTCTGCGCAGCGGTTTGGGAGTTAACATCAAAATTACATTTCTCGGCCATATCGCATAGATCTCACTGTGAAAAGGCTTAAATGGCTTTTTTGACCTAAGTTTGAGGATTGCGCTCAAATCAAATGTCCTAGAACCAAATTTCCACATGTAACTACTAGATTGTGATACAATACACTAACGGGTGAAGTTTGGTTTACTTCTGCGCAGCGGTTTGGGAGTTAACATCAAAATTACATTTCTCGGCCATATCGCATAGATCTCACTGTGAAAAGGCTTAAATGGCTTTTTTGACCTAAGTTTGAGGATTGCGCTCAAACCAAATGTCCTAGAACGAAATTTTCAAATGTAACTATTAGAATGTGATACAATACACTATTGGGTGAAGTTTGGTTGACTTCTGCGCAGCGGTTTGGGAGTTAACATCAAAATTACATTTCTCGGCCATATCGCATAGACCTCACTGTGAAAAGGCTTAAATTGCTTTTTTGACCTAAGTTTGAGGATTGCGCTCAAACAAAATGTCCTAGAACAAAATTTTTAAATGTAACTACTAGATTGTGATACAATACACTATTGGGTGAAGTTTGGTTGACTTCTGCGCAGCGGTTTGGGAGTTAACATCAAAATTACATTTCTCGGCCATATCGCATAGATCTCACTGTGAAAAGGCTTAAATGACTTTTTTAATTAAGTTTGATGATTGCGTTCAAACAAAATGTCCTAGAACCAAATTTTCAAATGTAACTACTAGATTGTGATACAATACACTATTGGGTGAAGTTTCATTGACTTCTGCGCAGCGGTTTGGGAGTTAACATCAAAATTACATTTCTCGGCCATATCGCATAGATCTCACTGTGAAAAGGCTTAAATGACTTTTTTTAATTAAGTTTGAAGTTTGCGCTCAAATCAAATGTCCTAGAACTAAATTTCCATATGTAACTACTAGATTGTGATACAATACACTATTGGGTTAAGTTTGGTTGACTTCTGCGCAGCGGTTTGGGAGTTAACATCAAAATTACATTTCTCGGCCATATCGCATAGATCTCACTGTGAAAAGGCTTAAATGGCTTTTTTGACCTAAGTTTGAGGATTGCGCTCAAATCAAATGTCCTAGAACCAAATTTCCACATGTAACTACTAGATTGTGATAAAATACACTATTGGGTGAAGTTTGGTTGACTTCTGCGCAGCGGTTTGGGAGTTAACATCAAAATTACATTTCTCGGCCATATCGCATAGACCTCACTGTGAAAAGGCTTAAATGGCTTTTTTGACCTAAGTTTGAGGATTGCGCTCAAACAAAATGTCCTAGAACAAAATTTTCAAATGTAACTACTAGATTGTGATACAATACACTATTGGGTGAAGTTTGGTTGACTTCTGCGCAGCGGTTTGGGAGTTAACATCAAAATTACATTTCTCGGCCATATCGCATAGATCTCACTGTGAAAAGGCTTAAATGACTTTTTTAATTAAGTTTGATGATTGCGTTCAAACAAAATGTCCTAGAACCAAATTTTCAAATGTAACTACTAGATTGTGATACAATACACTATTGGGTGAAGTTTCATTGACTTCTGCGCAGCGGTTTGGGAGTTAACATCAAAATTACATTTCTCGGCCATATCGCATAGATCTCACTGTGAAAAGGCTTAAATGACTTTTTTTAATTAAGTTTGAAGATTGCGCTCAAATCAAATGTCCTAGAACTAAATTTCCATATGTAACTACTAGATTGTGATACAATACACTATTGGGTGAAGTTTGGTTGACTTCTGCGCAGCGGTTTGGGAGTTAACATCAAAATTACATTTCTCGGCCATATCGCATAGATCTCACTGTGAAAAGGCTTAAATGGCTTTTTTGACCTAAGTTTGAGGATTGCGCTCAAATCAAATGTCCTAGAACCAAATTTCCACATGTAACTACTAGATTGTGATACAATACACTAATGGGTGAAGTTTGGTTGACTTCTGCGCAGCGGTTTGGGAGTGAACATCAAAATTACATTTCTCGGCCATATCGCATAGATCTCACTGTGAAAAGGCTTAAATGACTTTTTTTAATTAAGTTTGAAGATTGCGCTCAAATCAAATGTCCTAGAACTAAATTTCCAAATGTAACTACTAGATTGTGATAAAATACACTATTGGGTGAAGTTTGGTTGACTTCTGCGCAGCGGTTTGGGAGTTAACATCAAAATTACATTTCTCGGCCATATCGCATAGATCTCACTGTGAAAAGGCTAAAATGGCTTTTTTGACCTAAGTTTGAGGATTGCGCTCAAACAAAATGTCCTAGAACAAAATTTTCAAATGTAACTACTAGATTGTGATACAATACACTAATGGGTGAAGTTTGGTTGACTTCTGCGCAGCGGTTTGGGAGTTAAAATCAAAATTACATTTCTCGGCCATATCGCATAGATCTCACTGTGAAAAGGCTTAAATGACTTTTTTAATTAAGTTTAATGATTGCGCTCAAACCAAATGTCCTAGAACGAAATTTTCAAATGTAACTACTAGAATGTGATACAATACACTATTGGGTGAAGGTTAGTTGACTTCTGCGCAGCGGTTTGGGAGTTAACATCAAAATTACATTTCTCGGCCATATCGCATAGATCTCACTGTGAAAAGGCTTAAATGGCTTTTTTGACCTAAGTTTAATGATTGCGCTCAAACCAAATGTCCTAGAACGAAATTTTCAAATGTAACTACTAGAATGTGATACAATACACTATTGGGTGAAGTTTGGTTGACTTCTGCGCAGCGGTTTGGGAGTTAACATCAAAATTACATTTCTCGGCCATATCGCATAGATCTCACTGTGAAAAGGCTTAAATGGCTTTTTTGACCTAAGTTTGAGGATTGCGCTCAAACAAAATTTCCTAGAACAAAATTTTCAAATGTAACTACTAGATTGTTATACAATACACTAATGGGTGAAGTTTGGTTGACTTCTGCGCAGCGGTTTGGGAGTTAACATCAAAATTACATTTCTCGGCCATATCGCATAGATCTCACTGTGAAAAGGCTTAAATGGCTTTTTTGACCTAAGTTTGAGGATTGCGCTCAAATCAAATGTCCTAGAACCAAATTTCCACATGTAACTACTAGATTGTGATACAATACACTAATGGGTGAAGTTTGGTTTACTTCTGCGCAGCGGTTTGGGAGTTAACATCAAAATTACATTTCTCGGCCATATCGCATAGATCTCACTGTGAAAAGGCTTAAATGGCTTTTTTGACCTAAGTTTGAGGATTGCGCTCAAACCAAATGTCCTAGAACGAAATTTTCAAATGTAACTATTAGAATGTGATACAATACACTATTGGGTGAAGTTTGGTTGACTTCTGCGCAGCGGTTTGGGAGTTAACATCAAAATTACATTTCTCGGCCATATCGCATAGACCTCACTGTGAAAAGGCTTAAATGGCTTTTTTGACCTAAGTTTGAGGATTGCGCTCAAACAAAATGTCCTAGAACAAAATTTTCAAATGTAACTACTAGATTGTGATACAATACACTATTGGGTGAAGTTTGGTTGACTTCTGCGCAGCGGTTTGGGAGTTAACATCAAAATTACATTTCTCGGCCATATCGCATAGATCTCACTGTGAAAAGGCTTAAATGACTTTTTTAATTAAGTTTGATGATTGCGTTCAAACAAAATGTCCTAGAACCAAATTTTCAAATGTAACTACTAGATTGTGATACAATACACTATTGGGTGAAGTTTCATTGACTTCTGCGCAGCGGTTTGGGAGTTAACATCAAAATTACATTTCTCGGCCATATCGCATAGATCTCACTGTGAAAAGGCTTAAATGACTTTTTTTAATTAAGTTTGAAGATTGCGCTCAAATCAAATGTCATAGAACTAAATTTCCATATGTAACTACTAGATTGTGATACAATACACTATTGGGTGAAGTTTGGTTGACTTCTGCGCAGCGGTTTGGGAGTTAACATCAAAATTACATTTCTCGGCCATATCGCATAGATCTCACTGTGAAAAGGCTTAAATGGCTTTTTTGACCTAAGTTTGAGGATTGCGCTCAAATCAAATGTCCTAGAACCAAATTTCCACATGTAACTACTAGATTGTGATACAATACACTAATGGGTGAAGTTTGGTTGACTTCTGCGCAGCGGTTTGGGAGTGAACATCAAAATTACATTTCTCGGCCATATCGCATAGATCTCACTGTGAAAAGGCTTAAATGACTTTTTTTAATTAAGTTTGAAGATTGCGCTCAAATCAAATGTCCTAGAACTAAATTTCCAAATGTAACTACTAGATTGTGATAAAATACACTATTGGGTGAAGTTTGGTTGACTTCTGCGCAGCGGTTTGGGAGTTAACATCAAAATTACATTTCTCGGCCATATCGCATAGATCTCACTGTGAAAAGGCTAAAATGGCTTTTTTGACCTAAGTTTGAGGATTGCGCTCAAACAAAATGTCCTAGAACCAAATTTTCAAATGTAACTACTAGATTGTGATACAATACACTATTGGGTGAAGTTTGGTTGACTTCTGCGCAGCGGTTTGGGAGTTAACATCAAAATTACATTTCTCGGCCATATCGCATAGATCTCACTGTGAAAAGGCTTAAATGACTTTTTTAATTAAGTTTGATGATTGCGTTCAAACAAAATGTCCTAGAACAAAATTTTCAAATGTAACTACTACATTGTGATACAATACACTATTGGGTGAAGTTTGGTTGACTTCTGCGCAGCGGTTTGGGAGTTAACATCAAAATTACATTTCTCGGCCATATCGCATAGATCTCACTGTGAAAAGGCTTAAATGTCTTTTTTGACCTAAGTTTGAGGATTGCGCTCAAACCAAATGTCCTAGAACGAAATTTTCAAATGTAACTATTAGAATGTGATACAATACACTATTGGGTGAAGTTTGGTTGACTTCTGCGCAGCGGTTTGGGAGTTAACATCAAAATTACATTTCTCGGCCATATCGCATAGATCTCACTGTGAAAAGGCTTAAATGGCTTTTTTGACCTAAGTTTGAGGATTGCGCTCAAACAAAATGTCCTAGAACAAAATTTTCAAATGTAACTACTAGATTGTGATACAATACACTATTGGGTGAAGTTTGGTTGCCTTCTGCGCAGCGGTTTGGGAGTTAACATCAAAATTACATTTCTCGGCCATATCGCATAGATCTCACTGTGAAAAGGCTTAAATGACTTTTTTAATTAAGTTTGATGATTGCGTTCAAACAAAATGTCCTAGAACCAAATTTTCAAATGTAACTACTAGATTGTGATACAATACACTATTGGGTGAAGTTTCATTGACTTCTGCGCAGCGGTTTGGGAGTTAACATCAAAATTACATTTCTCGGCCATATCGCATAGATCTCACTGTGAAAAGGCTTAAATGACTTTTTTTAATTAAGTTTGAAGATTGCGCTCAAATGAAATGTCCTAGAACTAAATTTCCATATGTAACTACTAGATTGTGATACAATACACTATTGGGTGAAGTTTGGTTGACTTCTGCGCAGCGGTTTGGGAGTTAACATCAAAATTACATTTCTCGGCCATATCGCATAGATCTCACTGTGAAAAGGCTAAAATGGCTTTTTTGACCTAAGTTTGAGGATTGCGCTCAAACAAAATGTCCTAGAACAAAATTTTCAAATGTAACTACTAGATTGTGATACAATACACTATTGGGTGAAGTTTGGTTGACTTCTGCGCAGCGGTTTGGGAGTTAACATCAAAATTACATTTCTCGGCCATATCGCATAGATCTCACTGTGAAAAGGCTTAAATGACTTTTTTAAATAAGTTTAATGATTGCGCTCAAACCAAATGTCCTAGAACGAAATTTTCAAATGTAACTACTAGAATGTGATACAATACACTATTGGGTGAAGTTAAGTTGACTTCTGCGCAGCGGTTTGGGAGTTAACATCAAAATTACATTTCTCGGCCATATCGCATAGATCTCACGGTGAAAAGGCTTAAATGGCTTTTTTGACCTAAGTTTAATGATTGCGCTCAAACCAAATGTCCTAGAACGAAATTTTCAAATGTAACTACTAGAATGTGATACAATACACTATTGGGTGAAGTTTGGTTGACTTCTGCGCAGCGGTTTGGGAGTTAACATCAAAATTACATTTCTCGGCCATATCGCATAGATCTCACTGTGAAAAGGCTTAAATGGCTTTTTTGACCTAAGTTTGAGGATTGCGCTCAAATCAAATGTCCTAGAACCAAATTTCCACATGTAACTACTAGATTGTGATACAATACACTAATGGGTGAAGTTTGGTTTACTTCTGCGCAGCGGTTTGGGAGTTAACATCAAAATTACATTTCTCGGCCATATCGCATAGATCTCACTGTGAAAAGGCTTAAATGGCTTTTTTGACCTAAGTTTGAGGATTGCGCTCAAACCAAATGTCCTAGAACGAAATTTTCAAATGTAACTACTAGAATGTGATACAATACACTATTGGGTGAAGTTTGGTTGACTTCTGCGCAGCGGTTTGGGAGTTAACATCAAAATTACATTTCTCGGCCATATCGCATAGATCTCACTGTGAAAAGGCTTAAATGACTTTTTTAATTAAGTTTGATGATTGCGCTCAAACAAAATTTCCTAGAACAAAATTTTCAAATGTAACTACTAGATTGTGATACAATACACTATTGGGTGAAGTTTGGTTGACTTCTGCGCAGCGGTTTGGGAGTTAACATCAAAATTACATTTCTCGGCCATATCGCATAGATCTCACTGTGAAAAGGCTTAAATGGCTTTTTTGACCTAAGTTTGAGGATTGCGCTCAAATCAAATGTCCTAGAACCAAATTTCCACATGTAACTACTAGATTGTGATACAATACACTAATGGGTGAAGTTTGGTTTACTTCTGCGCAGCGGTTTGGGAGTTAACATCAAAATTACATTTCTCGGCCATATCGCATAGATCTCACTGTGAAAAGGCTTAAATGGCTTTTTTGACCTAAGTTTGAGGATTGCGCTCAAACCAAATGTCCTAGAACGAAATTTTCAAATGTAACTATTAGAATGTGATACAATACACTATTGGGTGAAGTTTGGTTGACTTCTGCGCAGCGGTTTGGGAGTTAACATCAAAATTACATTTCTCGGCCATATCGCATAGACCTCACTGTGAAAAGGCTTAAATGGCTTTTTTGACCTAAGTTTGAGGATTGCGCTCAAACAAAATGTCCTAGAACAAAATTTTCAAATGTAACTACTAGATTGTGATACAATACACTATTGGGTGAAGTTTGGTTGACTTCTGCGCAGCGGTTTGGGAGTTAACATCAAAATTACATTTCTCGGCCATATCGCATAGATCTCACTGTGAAAAGGCTTAAATGACTTTTTTAATTAAGTTTGATGATTGCGTTCAAACAAAATGTCCTAGAACCATATTTTCAAATGTAACTACTAGATTGTGATACAATACACTATTGGGTGAAGTTTCATTGACTTCTGCGCAGCGGTTTGGGAGTTAACATCAAAATTACATTTCTCGGCCATATCGCATAGATCTCACTGTGAAAAGGCTTAAATGACTTTTTTTAATTAAGTTTGAAGATTGCGCTCAAATCAAATGTCCTAGAACTAAATTTCCATATGTAACTACTAGATTGTGATACAATACACTATTGGGTGAAGTTTGGTTGACTTCTGCGCAGCGGTTTGGGAGTTAACATCAAAATTACATTTCTCGGCCATATCGCATAGATCTCACTGTGAAAAGGCTTAAATGGCTTTTTTGACCTAAGTTTGAGGATTGCGCTCAAATCAAATGTCCTAGAACCAAATTTCCACATGTAACTACTAGATTGTGATACAATACACTAATGGGTGAAGTTTGGTTGACTTCTGCGCAGCGGTTTGGGAGTGAACATCAAAATTACATTTCTCGGCCATATCGCATAGATCTCACTGTGAAAAGGCTTAAATGACTTTTTTTAATTAAGTTTGAAGATTGCGCTCAAATCAAATGTCCTAGAACTAAATTTCCAAATGTAACTACTAGATTGTGATAAAATACACTATTGGGTGAAGTTTGGTTGACTTCTGCGCAGCGGTTTGGGAGTTAACATCAAAATTACATTTCTCGGCCATATCGCATAGATCTCACTGTGAAAAGGCTAAAATGGCTTTTTTGACCTAAGTTTGAGGATTGCGCTCAAACAAAATGTCCTAGAACAAAATTTTCAAATGTAACTACTAGATTGTGATACAATACACTATTGGGTGAAGTTTGGTTGACTTCTGCGCAGCGGTTTGGGAGTTAACATCAAAATTACATTTCTCGGCCATATCGCATAGATCTCACTGTGAAAAGGCTTAAATGGCTTTTTTGACCTAAGTTTGAGGATTGCGCTCAAATCAAATGTCCTAGAACCAAATTTCCACATGTAACTACTAGATTGTGATACAATACACTAATGGGTGAAGTTTGGTTTACTTCTGCGCAGCGGTTTGGGAGTTAACATCAAAATTACATTTCTCGGCCATATCGCATAGATCTCACTGTGAAAAGGCTTAAATGGCTTTTTTGACCTAAGTTTGAGGATTGCGCTCAAACCAAATGTCCTAGAACGAAATTTTCAAATGTAACTACTAGAATGTGATACAATACACTATTGGGTGAAGTTTGGTTGACTTCTGCGCAGCGGTTTGGGAGTTAACATCAAAATTACATTTCTCGGCCATATCGCATAGATCTCACTGTGAAAAGGCTTAAATGACTTTTTTAATTAAGTTTGATGATTGCGCTCAAACAAAATTTCCTAGAACAAAATTTTCAAATGTTACTACTAGATTGTGATACAATACACTATTGGGTGAAGTTTGGTTGACTTCTGCGCAGCGGTTTGGGAGTTAACATCAAAATTACATTTCTCGGCCATATCGCATAGATCTCACTGTGAAAAGGCTTAAATGGCTTTTTTGACCTAAGTTTGAGGATTGCGCTCAAATCAAATGTCCTAGAACCAAATTTCCACATGTAACTACTAGATTGTGATACAATACACTAACGGGTGAAGTTTGGTTTACTTCTGCGCAGCGGTTTGGGAGTTAACATCAAAATTACATTTCTCGGCCATATCGCATAGATCTCACTGTGAAAAGGCTTAAATGGCTTTTTTGACCTAAGTTTGAGGATTGCGCTCAAACCAAATGTCCTAGAACGAAATTTTCAAATGTAACTATTAGAATGTGATACAATACACTATTGGGTGAAGTTTGGTTGACTTCTGCGCAGCGGTTTGGGAGTTAACATCAAAATTACATTTCTCGGCCATATCGCATAGACCTCACTGTGAAAAGGCTTAAATTGCTTTTTTGACCTAAGTTTGAGGATTGCGCTCAAACAAAATGTCCTAGAACAAAATTTTTAAATGTAACTACTAGATTGTGATACAATACACTATTGGGTGAAGTTTGGTTGACTTCTGCGCAGCGGTTTGGGAGTTAACATCAAAATTACATTTCTCGGCCATATCGCATAGATCTCACTGTGAAAAGGCTTAAATGACTTTTTTAATTAAGTTTGATGATTGCGTTCAAACAAAATGTCCTAGAACCAAATTTTCAAATGTAACTACTAGATTGTGATACAATACACTATTGGGTGAAGTTTCATTGACTTCTGCGCAGCGGTTTGGGAGTTAACATCAAAATTACATTTCTAGGCCATATCGCATAGATCTCACTGTGAAAAGGCTTAAATGACTTATTTTAATTAAGTTTGAAGTTTGCGCTCAAATCAAATGTCCTAGAACTAAATTTCCATATGTAACTACTAGATTGTGATACAATACACTATTGGGTTAAGTTTGGTTGACTTCTGCGCAGCGGTTTGGGAGTTAACATCAAAATTACATTTCTCGGCCATATCGCATAGATCTCACTGTGAAAAGGCTTAAATGGCTTTTTTGACCTAAGTTTGAGGATTGCGCTCAAATCAAATGTCCTAGAACCAAATTTCCACATGTAACTACTAGATTGTGATAAAATACACTATTGGGTGAAGTTTGGTTGACTTCTGCGCAGCGGTTTGGGAGTTAACATCAAAATTACATTTCTCGGCCATATCGCATAGATCTCACTGTGAAAAGGCTAAAATGGCTTTTTTGACCTAAGTTTGAGGATTGCGCTCAAACAAAATGTCCTAGAACAAAATTTTCAAATGTAACTACTAGATTGTGATACAATACACTATTGGGTGAAGTTTGGTTGACTTCTGCGCAGCGGTTTGGGAGTTAACATCAAAGTTACATTTCTCGGCCATATCGCATAGATCTCACTGTGAAAAGGCTTAAATGACTTTTTTAATTAAGTTTAATGATTGCGCTCAAACCAAATGTCCTAGAACGAAATTTTCAAATGTAACTACTAGAATGTGATACAATACACTATTGGGTGAAGTTTAGTTGACTTCTGCGCAGCGGTTTGGGAGTTAACATCAAAATTACATTTCTCGGCCATATCGCATAGATCTCACGGTGAAAAGGCTTAAATGGCTTTTTTGACCTAAGTTTAATGATTGCGCTCAAACCAAATGTCCTAGAACGAAATTTTCAAATGTAACTACTAGAATGTGATACAATACACTATTGGGTGAAGTTTGGTTGACTTCTGCGCAGCGGTTTGGGAGTTAACATCAAAATTACATTTCTCGGCCATATCGCATAGATCTCACTGTGAAAAGGCTTAAATGGCTTTTTTGACCTAAGTTTGAGGATTGCGCTCAAATCAAATGTCCTAGAACCAAATTTCCACATGTAACTACTAGATTGTGATACAATACACTAATGGGTGAAGTTTGGTTTACTTCTGCGCAGCGGTTTGGGAGTTAACATCAAAATTACATTTCTCGGCCATATCGCATAGATCTCACTGTGAAAAGGCTTAAATGGCTTTTTTGACCTAAGTTTGAGGATTGCGCTCAAACCAAATGTCCTAGAACGAAATTTTCAAATGTAACTACTAGAATGTGATACAATACACTATTGGGTGAAGTTTGGTTGACTTCTGCGCAGCGGTTTGGGAGTTAACATCAAAATTACATTTCTCGGCCATATCGCATAGATCTCACTGTGAAAAGGCTTAAATGGCTTTTTTGACCTAAGTTTGAGGATTGCGCTCAAACAAAATGTCCTAGAACAAAATTTTTAAATGTAACTACTAGATTGTAATACAATACACTATTGGGTGAAGTTTGGTTGACTTCTGCGCAGCGGTTTGGGAGTGAACATCAAAATTACATTTCTCGGCCATATCGCATAGATCTCACTGTGAAAAGGCTAAAATGACTTTTTTAATTAAGTTTGATGATTGCGTTCAAACAAAATGTCCTAGAACAAAATTTTCAAATGTAACTACTAGATTGTGATACAATACACTATTGGGTGAAGTTTGGTTGACTTCTGCGCAGCGGTTTGGGAGTTAACATCAAAATTACATTTCTCGGCCATATCGCATAGACTCACTGTGAAAAGGCTTAAATGGCTTTTTTGACCTAAGTTTGAGGATTGCGCTCAAATCAAATGTCCTAGAACCAAATTTCCACATGTAACTACTAGATTGTGATACAATACACTAATGGGTGAAGTTTGGTTTACTTCTGCGCAGCGGTTTGGGAGTTAACATCAAAATTACATTTCTCGGCCATATCGCATAGATCTCACTGTGAAAAGGCTTAAATGGCTTTTTTGACCTAAGTTTGAGGATTGCGCTCAAACCAAATGTCCTAGAACGAAATTTTCAAATGTAACTACTAGAATGTGATACAATACACTATTGGGTGAAGTTTGGTTGACTTCTGCGCAGCGGTTTGGGAGTTAACATCAAAATTACATTTCTCGGCCATATCGCATAGATCTCACTGTGAAAAGGCTTAAATGACTTTTTTAATTAAGTTTGATGATTGCGCTCAAACAAAATTTCCTAGAACAAAATTTTCAAATGTAACTACTAGATTGTTATACAATACACTATTGGGTGAAGTTTGGTTGACTTCTGCGCAGCGGTTTGGGAGTTAACATCAAAATTACATTTCTCGGCCATATCGCATAGATCTCACTGTGAAAAGGCTTAAATGGCTTTTTTGACCTAAGTTTGAGGATTGCGCTCAAATCAAATGTCCTAGAACCAAATTTCCACATGTAACTACTAGATTGTGATACAATACACTAATGGGTGAAGTTTGGTTTACTTCTGCGCAGCGGTTTGGGAGTTAACATCAAAATTACATTTCTCGGCCATATCGCATAGATCTCACTGTGAAAAGGGTTAAATGACTTTTTTAATTAAGTTTGATGATTGCGTTCAAACAAAATGTCCTAGAACCAAATTTTCAAATGTAACTACTAGATTGTGATACAATACACTATTGGGTGAAGTTTCATTGACTTCTGCGCAGCGGTTTGGGAGTTAACATCAAAATTACATTTCTCGGCCATATCGCACTGTGAAAAGGCTTAAATGACTTTTTTTAATTAAGTTTGAAGATTGCGCTCAAATCAAATGTCCTAGAATTAAATTTCCATATGTAACTACTAGATTGTGATACAATACACTATTGGGTGAAGTTTGGTTGACTTCTGCGCAGCGGTTTGGGAGTTAACATCAAAATTACATTTCTCGGCCATATCGCATAGATCTCACTGTGAAAAGGCTTAAATGGCTTTTTTGACCTAAGTTTGAGGATT
Organism: Corythoichthys intestinalis; assembly: GCF_030265065.1. Classification (NCBI taxonomy): domain Eukaryota; kingdom Metazoa; phylum Chordata; class Actinopteri; order Syngnathiformes; family Syngnathidae; genus Corythoichthys; species Corythoichthys intestinalis. The sequence continues at coordinate 2,733,412 of NW_026651594.1, read as the reverse complement.
GCGCTCAAATCAAATGTCCTAGAACCAAATTTCCACATGTAACTACTAGATTGTGATACAATACACTAATGGGTGAAGTTTGGTTGACTTCTGCGCAGCGGTTTGGGAGTGAACGTCAAAATTACATTTCTCGGCCATATCGCATAGATCTCACTGTGAAAAGGCTTAAATGACTTTTTTTAATTAAGTTTGAAGATTGCGCTCAAATCAAATGTCCTAGAACTAAATTTCCAAATGTAACTACTATTTTGTGATAAAATACACTATTGGGTGAAGTTTGGTTGACTTCTGCGCAGCGGTTTGGGAGTTAACATCAAAATTACATTTCTCGGCCATATCGCATAGATCTCACTGTGAAAAGGCTAAAATGGCTTTTTTGACCTAAGTTTGAGGATTGCGCTCAAACAAAATGTCCTAGAACAAAATTTTCAAATGTAACTACTAGATTGTGATACAATACACTATTGGGTGAAGTTTGGTTGACTTCTGCGCAGCGGTTTGGGAGTTAACATCAAAATTACATTTCTCGGCCATATCGCATAGATCTCACTGTGAAAAGGCTTAAATGACTTTTTTAATTAAGTTTGATGATTGCGTTCAAACAAAATGTCCTAGAACAAAATTTTCAAATGTAACTACTAGATTGTGATACAATACACTATTGGGTGAAGTTTGGTTGACTTCTGCGCAGCGGTTTGGGAGTTAACATCAAAATTACATTTCTCGGCCATATCGCATAGATCTCACTGTGAAAAGGCTTAAATGGCTTTTTTGACCTAAGTTTGAGGATTGCGCTCAAACCAAATGTCCTAGAACGAAATTTTCAAATGTAACTATTAGAATGTGATACAATACACTATTGGGTGAAGTTTGGTTGACTTCTGCGCAGCGGTTTGGGAGTTAATATCAAAATTACATTTCTCGGCCATATCGCATAGATCTCACTGTGAAAAGGCTTAAATGGCTTTTTTGACCTAAGTTTGAGGATTGCGCTCAAACAAAATGTCCTAGAACAAAATTTTCAAATGTAACTACTAGATTGTGATACAATACACTATTGGGTGAAGTTTGGTTGCCTTCTGCGCAGCGGTTTGGGAGTTAACATCAAAATTACATTTCTCGGCCATATCGCATAGATCTCACTGTGAAAAGGCTTAAATGACTTTTTTAATTAAGTTTGATGATTGCGTTCAAACAAAATGTCCTAGAACCAAATTTTCAAATGTAACTACTAGATTGTGATACAATACACTATTGGGTGAAGTTTCATTGACTTCTGCGCAGCGGTTTGGGAGTTAACATCAAAATTACATTTCTCGGCCATATCGCATAGATCTCACTGTGAAAAGGCTTAAATGACTTTTTTTAATTAAGTTTGAAGATTGCGCTCAAATCAAATTTCCTAGAACTAAATTTCCATATGTAACTACTAGATTGTGATACAATACACTATTGGGTGAAGTTTGGTTGACTTCTGCGCAGCGGTTTGGGAGTTAACATCAAAATTACATTTCTCGGCCATATCGCATAGATCTCACTGTGAAAAGGCTTAAATGGCTTTTTTGACCTAAGTTTGAGGATTGCGCTCAAATCAAATGTCCTAGAACCAAATTTCTACATGTAACTACTAGATTGTGATACAATACACTAATGGGTGAAGTTTGGTTGACTTCTGCGCAGCGGTTTGGGAGTGAACATCAAAATTACATTTCTCGGCCATATCGCATAGATCTCACTGTGAAAAGGCTTAAATGACTTTTTTTAATTAAGTTTGAAGATTGCGCTCAAATCAAATGTCCTAGAACTAAATTTCCAAATGTAACTACTAGATTGTGATAAAATACACTATTGGGTGAAGTTTGGTTGACTTCTGCGCAGCGGTTTGGGAGTTAACATCAAAATTACATTTCTCGGCCATATCGCATAGATCTCACTGTGAAAAGGCTTAAATGGCTTTTTTGACCTAAGTTTGAGGATTGCGCTCAAACCAAATGTCCTAGAACGAAATTTTCAAATGTAACTATTAGAATGTGATACAATACACTATTGGGTGAAGTTTGGTTGACTTCTGCGCAGCGGTTTGGGAGTTAACATCAAAATTACATTTCTCGGCCATATCGCATAGATCTCACTGTGAAAAGGCTTAAATGGCTTTTTTGACCTAAGTTTGAGGATTGCGCTCAAACAAAATGTCCTAGAACAAAATTTTCAAATGTAACTACTAGATTGTGATACAATACACTATTGGGTGAAGTTTGGTTGACTTCTGCGCAGCGGTTTGGGAGTTAACATCAAAATTACATTTCTCGGCCATATCGCATAGATCTCACTGTGAAAAGGCTTAAATGACTTTTTTAATTAAGTTTGATTATTGCGTTCAAACAAAATGTCCTAGAACAAAATTTTCAAATGTAACTACTAGATTGTGATACAATACACTATTGGGTGAAGTTTCATTGACATCTGCGCAGCGGTTTGGGAGTTAACATCAAAATTACATTTCTCGGCCATATCGCATAGATCTCACTGTGAAAAGGCTTAAATGGCTTTTTTGACCTAAGTTTGAGGATTGCGCTCAAATCAAATGTCCTAGAACCAAATTTCCACATGTAACTACTAGATTGTGATACAATACACTAATGGGTGAAGTTTGGTTTACTTCTGCGCAGCGGTTTGGGAGTTAACATCAAAATTACATTTCTCGGCCATATCGCATAGATCTCACTGTGAAAAGGCTTAAATGGCTTTTTTGACCTAAGTTTGAGGATTGCGCTCAAATCAAATGTCCTAGAAGCAAATTTCCACATGTAATTACTAGATTGTGATACAATACACTAATGGGTGAAGTTTGGTTGACTTCTGCGCAGCGGTTTGGGAGTTAACATCAAAATTACATTTCTCGGCCATATCGCATAGATCTCACTGTGAAAAGGCTTAAATGACTTTTTTAATTAAGTTTAATGATTGCGCTCAAACCAAATGTCCTAGAACGAAGTTTTCAAATGTAACTACTAGAATGTGATACAATACACTATTGGGTGAATAGTTGACTTCTGCGCAGCGGTTTGGGAGTTAACATCAAAATTACATTTCTCGGCCATATCGCATAGATCTCACTGTGAAAAGGCTTAAATGGCTTTTTTGACCTAAGTTTAATGATTGCGCTCAAACCAAATGTCCTAGAACGAAATTTTCAAATGTAACTACTAGAATGTGATACAATACACTATTGGGTGAAGTTTGGTTGACTTCTGCGCAGCGGTTTGGGAGTTAACATCAAAATTACATTTCTCGGCCATATCGCATAGATCTCACTGTGAAAAGGCTTAAATGGCTTTTTTGACCTAAGTTTGAGGATTGCGCTCAAATCAAATGTCGAACCAAATTTCCACATGTAACTACTAGATTGTGATACAATACACTAATGGGTGAAGTTTGGTTTACTTCTGCGCAGCGGTTTGGGAGTTAACATCAAAATTACATTTCTCGGCCATATCGCATAGATCTCACTGTGAAAAGGCTTAAATGGCTTTTTTGACCTAAGTTTGAGGATTGCGCTCAAACAAAATGTCCTAGAACCAAATTTTCAAATGTAACTACTAGAATGTGATACAATACACTATTGGGTGAAGTTCTGTTGACTTCTGCGCAGCGGTTTGGGAGTTAACATCAAAATTACATTTCTCGGCCATATCGCATAGATCTCACTGTGAAAAGGCTTAAATGACTTTTTTAATTAAGTTTGATGATTGCGCTCAAACAAAATTTCCTAGAACAAAATTTTCAAATGTAACTACTAGATTGTGATACAATACACTAATGGGTGAAGTTTGGTTGACTTCTGCGCAGCGGTTTGGGAGTTAACATCAAAATTACATTTCTCGGCCATATCGCATAGATCTCACTGTGAAAAGGCTTAAATGGCTTTTTTGACCTAAGTTTGAGAATTGCGCTCAAATCAAATGTCCTAGAACCAAATTTCCACATGTAACTACTAGATTGTGATACAATACACTAATGGGTGAAGTTTGGTTTACTTCTGCGCAGCGGTTTGGGAGTTAACATCAAAATTACATTTCTCGGCCATATCGCATAGATCTCACTGTGAAAAGGCTTAAATGGCTTTTTTGACCTAAGTTTGAGGATTGCGCTCAAACCAAATGTCCTAGAACGAAATTTTCAAATGTAACTATTAGAATGTGATACAATACACTATTGGGTGAAGTTTGGTTGACTTCTGCGCAGCGGTTTGGGAGTTAACATCAAAATTACATTTCTCGGCCATATCGCATAGACCTCACTGTGAAAAGGCTTAAATGGCTTTTTTGACCTAAGTTTGAGGATTGCGCTCAAACAAAATGTCCTAGAACAAAATTTTCAAATGTAACTACTAGATTGTGATACAATACACTATTGGGTGAAGTTTGGTTGACTTCTGCGCAGCGGTTTGGGAGTTAACATCAAAATTACATTTCTCGGCCATATCGCATAGATCTCACTGTGAAAAGGCTTAAATGACTTTTTTAATTAAGTTTGATGATTGCGTTCAAACAAAATGTCCTAGAACCAAATTTTCAAATGTAACTACTAGATTGTGATACAATACACTATTGGGTGAAGTTTCATTGACTTCTGCGCAGCGGTTTGGGAGTTAACATCAAAATTACATTTCTCGGCCATATCGCATAGATCTCACTGTGAAAAGGCTTAAATGACTTTTTTTAATTAAGTTTGAAGATTGCGCTCAAATCAAATGTCCTAGAACTAAATTTCCATATGTAACTACTAGATTGTGATACAATACACTATTGGGTGAAGTTTAGTTGACTTCTGCGCAGCGGTTTGGGAGTTAACATCAAAATTACATTTATCGGCCATATCGCATAGATCTCACGGTGAAAAGGCTTAAATGGCTTTTTTGACCTAAGTTTAATGATTGCGCTCAAACCAAATGTCCTAGAACGAAATTTTCAAATGTAACTACTAGAATGTGATACAATACACTATTGGGTGAAGTTTGGTTGACTTCTGCGCAGCGGTTTGGGAGTTAACATCAAAATTACATTTCTCGGCCATATCGCATAGATCTCACTGTGAAAAGGCTTAAATGGCTTTTTTGACCTAAGTTTGAGGATTGCGCTCAAATCAAATGTCCTAGAACCAAATTTCCACATGTAACTACTAGATTGTGATACAATACACTAATGGGTGAAGTTTGGTTTACTTCTGCGCAGCGGTTTGGGAGTTAACATCAAAATTACATTTCTCGGCCATATCGCATAGATCTCACTGTGAAAAGGCTTAAATGGCTTTTTTGACCTAAGTTTGAGGATTGCGCTCAAACCAAATGTCCTAGAACGAAATTTTCAAATGTAACTACTAGAATGTGATACAATACACTATTGGGTGAAGTTTGGTTGACTTCTGCGCAGCGGTTTGGGAGTTAACATCAAAATTACATTTCTCGGCCATATCGCATAGATCTCACTGTGAAAAGGCTTAAATGGCTTTTTTGACCTAAGTTTGAGGATTGCGCTCAAACAAAATGTCCTAGAACAAAATTTTTAAATGTAACTACTAGATTGTAATACAATACACTATTGGGTGAAGTTTGGTTGACTTCTGCGCAGCGGTTTGGGAGTGAACATCAAAATTACATTTCTCGGCCATATCGCATAGATCTCACTGTGAAAAGGCTAAAATGACTTTTTTAATTAAGTTTGATGATTGCGTTCAAACAAAATGTCCTAGAACAAAATTTTCAAATGTAACTACTAGATTGTGATACAATACACTATTGGGTGAAGTTTGGTTGACTTCTGCGCAGCGGTTTGGGAGTTAACATCAAAATTACATTTCTCGGCCATATCGCATAGATCTCACTGTGAAAAGGCTTAAATGGCTTTTTTGACCTAAGTTTGAGGATTTCGCTCAAATCAAATGTCCTAGAACCAAATTTCCACATGTAACTACTAGATTGTGATACAATACACTAATGGGTGAAGTTTGGTTTACTTCTGCGCAGCGGTTTGGGAGTTAACATCAAAATTACATTTCTCGGCCATATCGCATAGATCTCACTGTGAAAAGGCTTAAATGGCTTTTTTGACCTAAGTTTGAGGATTGCGCTCAAACCAAATGTCCTAGAACGAAATTTTCAAATGTAACTACTAGAATGTGATACAATACACTATTGGGTGAAGTTTGGTTGACTTCTGCGCAGCGGTTTGGGAGTTAACATCAAAATTACATTTCTCGGCCATATCGCATAGATCTCACTGTGAAAAGGCTTAAATGACTTTTTTAATTAAGTTTGATGATTGCGCTCAAACAAAATTTCCTAGAACAAAATTTTCAAATGTAACTACTAGATTGTTATACAATACACTATTGGGTGAAGTTTGGTTGACTTCTGCGCAGCGGTTTGGGAGTTAACATCAAAATTACATTTCTCGGCCATATCGCATAGATCTCACTGTGAAAAGGCTTAAATGGCTTTTTTGACCTAAGTTTGAGGATTGCGCTCAAATCAAATGTCCTAGAACCAAATTTCCACATGTAACTACTAGATTGTGATACAATACACTAATGGGTGAAGTTTGGTTTACTTCTGCGCAGCGGTTTGGGAGTTAACATCAAAATTACATTTCTCGGCCATATCGCATAGATCTCACTGTGAAAAGGCTTAAATGGCTTTTTTGACCTAAGTTTGAGGATTGCGCTCAAACCAAATGTCCTAGAACGAAATTTTCAAATGTAACTATTAGAATGTGATACAATACACTATTGGGTGAAGTTTGGTTGACTTCTGCGCAGCGGTTTGGGAGTTAACATCAAAATTACATTTCTCGGCCATATCGCATAGACCTCACTGTGAAAAGGCTTAAATGGCTTTTTTGACCTAAGTTTGAGGATTGCGCTCAAACAAAATGTCCTAGAACAAAATTTTCAAATGTAACTACTAGATTGTGATACAATACACTATTGGGTGAAGTTTGGTTGACTTCTGCGCAGCGGTTTGGGAGTTAACATCAAAATTACATTTCTCGGCCATATCGCATAGATCTCACTGTGAAAAGGCTTAAATGACTTTTTTAATTAAGTTTGATGATTGCGTTCAAACAAAATGTCCTAGAACCAAATTTTCAAATGTAACTACTAGATTGTGATACAATACACTATTGGGTGAAGTTTCATTGACTTCTGCGCAGCGGTTTGGGAGTTAACATCAAAATTACATTTCTCGGCCATATCGCATAGATCTCACTGTGAAAAGGCTTAAATGACTTTTTTTAATTAAGTTTGAAGATTGCGCTCAAATCAAATGTCATAGAACTAAATTTCCATATGTAACTACTAGATTGTGATACAATACACTATTGGGTGAAGTTTGGTTGACTTCTGCGCAGCGGTTTGGGAGTTAACATCAAAATTACATTTCTCGGCCATATCGCATAGATCTCACTGTGAAAAGGCTAAAATGGCTTTTTTGACCTAAGTTTGAGGATTGCGCTCAAACAAAATGTCCTAGAACAAAATTTTCAAATGTAACTACTAGATTGTGATACAATACACTAATGGGTGAAGTTTGGTTGACTTCTGCGCAGCGGTTTGGGAGTTAACATCAAAATTACATTTCTCGGCCATATCGCATAGATCTCACTGTGAAAAGGCTTAAATGACTTTTTTAATTAAGTTTAATGATTGCGCTCAAACCAAATGTCCTAGAACGAAATTTTCAAATGTAACTACTAGAATGTGATACAATACACTATTGGGTGAAGTTTAGTTGACTTCTGCGCAGCGGTTTGGGAGTTAACATCAAAATTACATTTCTCGGCCATATCGCATAGATCTCACTGTGAAAAGGCTTAAATGGCTTTTTTGAACTAAGTTTAATGATTGCGCTCAAACCAAATGTCCTAGAACGAAATTTTCAAATGTAACTACTAGAATGTGATACAATACACTATTGGGTGAAGTTTGGTTGACTTCTGCGCAGCGGTTTGGGAGTTAACATCAAAATTACATTTCTCGGCCATATCGCATAGATCTCACTGTGAAAAGGCTTAAATGGCTTTTTTGACCTAAGTTTGAGGATTGCGCTCAAATCAAATGTCCTAGAACCAAATTTCCACATGTAACTACTAGATTGTGATACAATACACTAATGGGTGAAGTTTGGTTTACTTCTGCGCAGCGGTTTGGGAGTTAACATCAAAATTACATTTCTCGGCCATATCGCATAGATCTCACTGTGAAAAGGCTTAAATGGCTTTTTTGACCTAAGTTTGAGGATTGCGCTCAAACCAAATGTCCTAGAACGAAATTTTCAAATGTAACTACTAGAATGTGATACAATACACTATTGGGTGAAGTTTGGTTGACTTCTGCGCAGCGGTTTGGGAGTTAACATCAAAATTACATTTCTCGGCCATATCGCATAGATCTCACTGTGAAAAGGCTTAAATGGCTTTTTTGACCTAAGTTTGAGGATTGCGCTCAAACAAAATGTCCTAGAACAAAATTTTTAAATGTAACTACTAGATTGTAATACAATACACTATTGGGTGAAGTTTGGTTGACTTCTGCGCAGCGGTTTGGGAGTTAACATCAAAATTACATTTCTCGGCCATATCGCATAGATCTCACTGTGAAAAGGCTTAAATGACTTTTTTAATTAAGTTTGATGATTGCGTTCAAACAAAATGTCCTAGAACCAAATTTCCAAATGTAACTACTAGATTGTGATACAATACACTATTGGGTGAAGTTTGGTTGACTTCTGCGCAGCGGTTTGGGAGTTAACATCAAAATTACATTTCTCGGCCATATCGCTTAGATCTCACTGTGAAAAGGCTTAAATGGCTTTTTTGACCTAAGTTTGAGGATTGCGCTCAAATCAAATGTCCTAGAACCAAATTTCCACATGTAACTACTAGATTGTGATACAATACACTAATGGGTGAAGTTTGGTTTACTTCTGCGCAGCGGTTTGGGAGTTAACATCAAAATTACATTTCTCGGCCATATCGCATAGATCTCACTGTGAAAAGGCTTAAATGGCTTTTTTGACCTAAGTTTGAGGATTGCGCTCAAACCAAATGTCCTAGAACGAAATTTTCAAATGTAACTACTAGAATGTGATACAATACACTATTGGGTGAAGTTTGGTTGACTTCTGCGCAGCGGTTTGGGAGTTAACATCAAAATTACATTTCTCGGCCATATCGCATAGATCTCACTGTGAAAAGGCTTAAATGACTTTTTTAATTAAGTTTGATGATTGCGCTCAAACAAAATTTCCTAGAACAACATTTTCGAATGTAACTACTAGATTGTGATACAATACACTATTGGGTGAAGTTTGGTTGACTTCTGCGCAGCGGTTTGGGAGTTAACATCAAAATTACATTTCTCGGCCATATCGCATAGATCTCACTGTGAAAAGGCTTAAATGGCTTTTTTGACCTAAGTTTGAGGATTGCGCTCAAATCAAATGTCCTAGAACCAAATTTCCACATGTAACTACTAGATTGTGATACAATACACTAACGGGTGAAGTTTGGTTTACTTCTGCGCAGCGGTTTGGGAGTTAACATCAAAATTACATTTCTCGGCCATATCGCATAGATCTCACTGTGAAAAGGCTTAAATGGCTTTTTTGACCTAAGTTTGAGGATTGCGCTCAAACCAAATGTCCTAGAACGAAATTTTCAAATGTAACTATTAGAATGTGATACAATACACTATTGGGTGAAGTTTGGTTGACTTCTGCGCAGCGGTTTGGGAGTTAACATCAAAATTACATTTCTCGGCCATATCGCATAGACCTCACTGTGAAAAGGCTTAAATTGCTTTTTTGACCTAAGTTTGAGGATTGCGCTCAAACAAAATGTCCTAGAACAAAATTTTCAAATGTAACTACTAGATTGTGATACAATACACTATTGGGTGAAGTTTGGTTGACTTCTGCGCAGCGGTTTGGGAGTTAACATCAAAATTACATTTCTCGGCCATATCGCATAGATCTCACTGTGAAAAGGCTTAAATGACTTTTTTAATTAAGTTTGATGATTGCGTTCAAACAAAATGTCCTAGAACCAAATTTTCAAATGTAACTACTAGATTGTGATACAATACACTATTGGGTGAAGTTTCATTGACTTCTGCGCAGCGGTTTGGGAGTTAACATCAAAATTACATTTCTCGGCCATATCGCATAGATCTCACTGTGAAAAGGCTTAAATGACTTTTTTTAATTAAGTTTGAAGTTTGCGCTCAAATCAAATGTCCTAGAACTAAATTTCCATATGTAACTACTAGATTGTGATACAATACACTATTGGGTGAAGTTTGGTTGACTTCTGCGCAGCGGTTTGGGAGTTAACATCAAAATTACATTTCTCGGCCATATCGCATAGATCTCACTGTGAAAAGGCTTAAATGGCTTTTTTGACCTAAGTTTGAGGATTGCGCTCAAATCAAATGTCCTAGAACCAAATTTCCACATGTAACTACTAGATTGTGATAAAATACACTATTGGGTGAAGTTTGGTTGACTTCTGCGCAGCGGTTTGGGAGTTAACATCAAAATTACATTTCTCGGCCATATCGCATAGATCTCACTGTGAAAAGGCTAAAATGGCTTTTTTGACCTAAGTTTGAGGATTGCGCTCAAACAAAATGTCCTAGAACAAAATTTTCAAATGTAACTACTAGATTGTGATACAATACACTATTGGGTGAAGTTTGGTTGACTTCTGCGCAGCGGTTTGGGAGTTAACATCAAAATTACATTTCTCGGCCATATCGCATAGATCTCACTGTGAAAAGGCTTAAATGACTTTTTTAATTAAGTTTAATGATTGCGCTCAAACCAAATGTCCTAGAACGAAATTTTCAAATGTAACTACTAGAATGTGATACAATACACTATTGGGTGAAGTTTAGTTGACTTCTGCGCAGCGGTTTGGGAGTTAACATCAAAATTACATTTCTCGGCCATATCGCATAGATCTCACGGTGAAAAGGCTTAAATGGCTTTTTTGACCTAAGTTTAATGATTGCGCTCAAACCAAATGTCCTAGAACGAAATTTTCAAATGTAACTACTAGAATGTGATACAATACACTATTGGGTGAAGTTTGGTTGACTTCTGCGCAGCGGTTTGGGAGTTAACATCAAAATTACATTTCTCGGCCATATCGCATAGATCTCACTGTGAAAAGGCTTAAATGGCTTTTTTGACCTAAGTTTGAGGATTGCGCTCAAATCAAATGTCCTAGAACCAAATTTCCACATGTAACTACTAGATTGTGATACAATACACTAATGGGTGAAGTTTGGTTTACTTCTGCGCAGCGGTTTGGGAGTTAACATCAAAATTACATTTCTCGGCCATATCGCATAGATCTCACTGTGAAAAGGCTTAAATGGCTTTTTTGACCTAAGTTTGAGGATTGCGCTCAAACCAAATGTCCCAGAACGAAATTTTCAAATGTAACTACTAGAATGTGATACAATACACTATTGGGTGAAGTTTGGTTGACTTCTGCGCAGCGGTTTGGGAGTTAACATCAAAATTACATTTCTCGGCCATATCGCATAGATCTCACTGTGAAAAGGCTTAAATGGCTTTTTTGACCTAAGTTTGAGGATTGCGCTCAAACAAAATGTCCTAGAACAAAATTTTTAAATGTAACTACTAGATTGTAATACAATACACTATTGGGTGAATAGTTGACTTCTGCGCAGCGGTTTGGGAGTTAACATCAAAATTACATTTCTCGGCCATATCGCATAGATCTCACTGTGAAAAGGCTTAAATGGCTTTTTTGACCTAAGTTTAATGATTGCGCTCAAACCAAATGTCCTAGAACGAAATTTTCAAATGTAACTACTAGAATGTGATACAATACACTATTGGGTGAAGTTTGGTTGACTTCTGCGCAGCGGTTTGGGAGTTAACATCAAAATTACATTTCTCGGCCATATCGCATAGATCTCACTGTGAAAAGGCTTAAATGGCTTTTTTGACCTAAGTTTGAGGATTGCGCTCAAATCAAATGTCCTAGAACCAAATTTCCACATGTAACTACTAGATTGTGATACAATACACTAATGGGTGAAGTTTGGTTTACTTCTGCGCAGCGGTTTGGGAGTTAACATCAAAATTACATTTCTCGGCCATATCGCATAGATCTCACTGTGAAAAGGCTTAAATGGCTTTTTTGACCTAAGTTTGAGGATTGCGCTCAAACCAAATGTCCTAGAACGAAATTTTCAAATGTAACTACTAAAATGTGATACAATACACTATTGGGTGAAGTTCTGTTGACTTCTGCGCAGCGGTTTGGGAGTTAACATCAAAATTACATTTCTCGGCCATATCGCATAGATCTCACTGTGAAAAGGCTTAAATGACTTTTTTAATTAAGTTTGATGATTGCGCTCAAATCAAATGTCCTAGAACCAAATTTCCACATGTAACTACTAGATTGTGATACAATACACTAATGGGTGAAGTTTGGTTTACTTCTGCGCAGCGGTTTGGGAGTTAACATCAAAATTACATTTCTCGGCCATATCGCATAGATCTCACTGTGAAAAGGCTTAAATGGCTTTTTTGACCTAAGTTTGAGGATTGCGCTCAAACCAAATGTCCTAGAACGAAATTTTCAAATGTAACTATTAGAATGTGATACAATACACTATTGGGTGAAGTTTGGTTGACTTCTGCGCAGCGGTTTGGGAGTTAACATCAAAATTACATTTCTCGGCCATATCGCATAGACCTCACTGTGAAAAGGCTTAAATGGCTTTTTTGACCTACGTTTGAGGATTGCGCTCAAACAAAATGTCCTAGAACAAAATTTTCAAATGTAACTACTAGATTGTGATACAATACACTATTGGGTGAAGTTTGGTTGACTTCTGCGCAGCGGTTTGGGAGTTAACATCAAAATTACATTTCTCGGCCATATCGCATAGATCTCACTGTGAAAAGGCTTAAATGACTTTTTTAATTAAGTTTGATGATTGCGTTCAAACAAAATGTCCTAGAACCAAATTTTCAAATGTAACTACTAGATTGTGATACAATACACTATTGGGTGAAGTTTCATTGACTTCTGCGCAGCGGTTTGGGAGTTAACATCAAAATTACATTTCTCGGCCATATCGCATAGATCTCACTGTGAAAAGGCTTAAATGACTTTTTTTAATTAAGTTTGAAGATTGCGCTCAAATCAAATGTCCTAGAACTAAATTTCCATATGTAACTACTAGATTGTGATACAATACACTATTGGGTGAAGTTTGGTTGACTTCTGCGCAGCGGTTTGGGAGTTAACATCAAAATTACATTTCTCGGCCATATCGCATAGATCTCACTGTGAAAAGGCTTAAATGGCTTTTTTGACCTAAGTTTGAGGATTGCGCTCAAATCAAATGTCCTAGAACCAAATTTCCACATGTAACTACTAGATTGTGATACAATACACTAATGGGTGAAGTTTGGTTGACTTCTGCGCAGCGGTTTGGGAGTGAACATCAAAATTACATTTCTCGGCCATATCGCATAGATCTCACTGTGAAAAGGCTTAAATGACTTTTTTTAATTAAGTTTGAAGATTGCGCTCAAATCAAATGTCCTAGAACTAAATTTCCAAATGTAACTACTAGATTGTGATAAAATACACTATTGGGTGAAGTTTGGTTGACTTCTGCGCAGCGGTTTGGGAGTTAACATCAAAATTACATTTCTCGGCCATATCGCATAGATCTCACTGTGAAAAGGCTAAAATGGCTTTTTTGACCTAAGTTTGAGGATTGCGCTCAAACAAAATGTCCTAGAACAAAATTTTCAAATGTAACTACTAGATTGTGATACAATACACTATTGGGTGAAGTTTGGTTGCCTTCTGCGCAGCGGTTTGGGAGTTAACATCAAAATTACATTTCTCGGCCATATCGCATAGATCTCACTGTGAAAAGGCTTAAATGACTTTTTTAATTAAGTTTGATGATTGCGTTCAAACAAAATGTCCTAGAACCAAATTTTCAAATGTAACTACTAGATTGTGATACAATACACTATTGGGTGAAGTTTCATTGACTTCTGCGCAGCGGTTTGGGAGTTAACATCAAAATTACATTTCTCGGCCATATCGCATAGATCTCACTGTGAAAAGGCTTAAATGACTTTTTTTAATTAAGTTTGAAGATTGCGCTCAAATCAAATGTCCTAGAACTAAATTTCCATATGTAACTACTAGATTGTGATACAATACACTATTGGGTGAAGTTTGGTTGACTTCTGCGCAGCGGTTTGGGAGTTAACATCAAAATTACATTTCTCGGCCATATCGCATAGATCTCACTGTGAAAAGGCTAAAATGGCTTTTTTGACCTAAGTTTGAGGATTGCGCTCAAACAAAATGTCCTAGAACAAAATTTTCAAATGTAACTACTAGATTGTGATACAATACACTATTGGGTGAAGTTTGGTTGACTTCTGCGCAGCGGTTTGGGAGTTAACATCAAAATTACATTTCTCGGCCATATCGCATAGATCTCACTGTGAAAAGGCTTAAATGACTTTTTTAAATAAGTTTAATGATTGCGCTCAAACCAAATGTCCTAGAACGAAATTTTCAAATGTAACTACTAGAATGTGATACAATACACTATTGGGTGAAGTTAAGTTGACTTCTGCGCAGCGGTTTGGGAGTTAACATCAAAATTACATTTCTCGGCCATATCGCATAGATCTCACTGTGAAAAGGCTTAAATGGCTTTTTTGACCTAAGTTTAATGATTGCGCTCAAACCAAATGTCCTAGAACGAAATTTTCAAATGTAACTACTAGAATGTGATACAATACACTATTGGGTGAAGTTTGGTTGACTTCTGCGCAGCGGTTTGGGAGTTAACATCAAAATTACATTTCTCGGCCATATCGCATAGATCTCACTGTGAAAAGGCTTAAATGGCTTTTTTGACCTAAGTTTGAGGATTGCGCTCAAATCAAATGTCCTAGAACCAAATTTCCACATGTAACTACTAGATTGTGATACAATACACTATTGGGTGAAGTTTGGTTGACTTCTGCGCAGCGGTTTGGGAGTTAACATCAAAATTACATTTCTCGGCCATATCGCATAGATCTCACTGTGAAAAGGCTTAAATGGCTTTTTTGACCTAAGTTTGAGGATTGCGCTCAAATCAAATGTCCTAGAACCAAATTTCCACATGTAACTACTAGATTGTGATACAATACACTAATGGGTGAAGTTTGGTTGACTTCTGCGCAGCGGTTTGGGAGTTAACATCAAAATTACATTTCTCGGCCATATCGCATAGATCTCGCTGTGAAAAGGCTTAAATGGCTTTTTTGACCTAAGTTTGAGGATTGCGCTCAAACCAAATGTCCTAGAACGAAATTTTCAAATGTAACTATTAGAATGTGATACAATACACTATTGGGTGAAGTTTGGTTGACTTCTGCGCAGCGGTTTGGGAGTTAACATCAAAATTACATTTCTCGGCCATATCGCATAGACCTCACTGTGAAAAGGCTTAAATGGCTTTTTTGACCTAAGTTTGAGGATTGCGCTCAAACAAAATGTCCTAGAACAAAATTTTCAAATGTAACTACTAGATTGTGATACAATACACTATTGGGTGAAGTTTGGTTGACTTCTGCGCAGCGGTTTGGGAGTTAACATCAAAATTACATTTCTCGGCCATATCGCATAGATCTCACTGTGAAAAGGCTTAAATGACTTTTTTAATTAAGTTTGATGATTGCGTTCAAACAAAATGTCCTAGAACCAAATTTTCAAATGTAACTACTAGATTGTGATACAATACACTATTGGGTGAAGTTTCATTGACTTCTGCGCAGCGGTTTGGGAGTTAACATCAAAATTACATTTCTCGGCCATATCGCATAGATCTCACTGTGAAAAGGCTTAAATGACTTTTTTTAATTAAGTTTGAAGATTGCGCTCAAATCAAATGTCATAGAACTAAATTTCCATATGTAACTACTAGATTGTGATACAATACACTATTGGGTGAAGTTTGGTTGACTTCTGCGCAGCGGTTTGGGAGTTAACATCAAAATTACATTTCTCGGCCATATCGCATAGATCTCACTGTGAAAAGGCTTAAATGGCTTTTTTGATCTAAGTTTGAGGATTGCGCTCAAATCAAATGTCCTAGAACCAAATTTCCACATGTAACTACTAGATTGTGATACAATACACTAATGGGTGAAGTTTGGTTGACTTCTGCGCAGCGGTTTGGGAGTGAACATCAAAATTACATTTCTCGGCCATATCGCATAGATCTCACTGTGAAAAGGCTTAAATGACTTTTTTTAATTAAGTTTGAAGATTGCGCTCAAATCAAATGTCCTAGAACTAAATTTCCAAATGTAACTACTAGATTGTGATAAAATACACTATTGGGTGAAGTTTGGTTGACTTCTGCGCAGCGGTTTGGGAGTTAACATCAAAATTACATTTCTCGGCCATATCGCATAGATCTCACTGTGAAAAGGCTAAAATGGCTTTTTTGACCTAAGTTTGAGGATTGCGCTCAAACAAAATGTCCTAGAACAAAATTTTCAAATGTAACTAATATATTGTGATACAATACACTATTGGGTGAAGTTTGGTTGACTTCTGCGCAGCGGTTTGGGAGTTAACATCAAAATTACATTTCTCGGCCATATCGCATAGATCTCACTGTGAAAAGGCTTAAATGACTTTTTTAATTAAGTTTGATGATTGCGTTCAAACAAAATGTCCTAGAACAAAATTTTCAAATGTAACTACTACATTGTGATACAATACACTATTGGGTGAAGTTTGGTTGACTTCTGCGCAGCGGTTTGGGAGTTAACATCAAAATTACATTTCTCGGCCATATCGCATAGATCTCACTGTGAAAAGGCTTAAATGTCTTTTTTGACCTAAGTTTGAGGATTGCGCTCAAACCAAATGTCCTAGAACGAAATTTTCAAATGTAACTATTAGAATGTGATACAATACACTATTGGGTGAAGTTTGGTTGACTTCTGCGCAGCGGTTTGGGAGTTAACATCAAAATTACATTTCTCGGCCATATCGCATAGATCTCACTGTGAAAAGGCTTAAATGGCTTTTTTGACCTAAGTTTGAGGATTGCGCTCAAACAAAATGTCCTAGAACAAAATTTTCAAATGTAACTACTAGATTGTGATACAATACACTATTGGGTGAAGTTTGGTTGCCTTCTGCGCAGCGGTTTGGGAGTTAACATCAAAATTACATTTCTCGGCCATATCGCATAGATCTCACTGTGAAAAGGCTTAAATGACTTTTTTAATTAAGTTTGATGATTGCGTTCAAACAAAATGTCCTAGAACCAAATTTTCAAATGTAACTACTAGATTGTGATACAATACACTATTGGGTGAAGTTTCATTGACTTCTGCGCAGCGGTTTGGGAGTTAACATCAAAATTACATTTCTCGGCCATATCGCATAGATCTCACTGTGAAAAGGCTTAAATGACTTTTTTTAATTAAGTTTGAAGATTGCGCTCAAATCAAATGTCCTAGAACTAAATTTCCATATGTAACTACTAGATTGTGATACAATACACTATTGGGTGAAGTTTGGTTGACTTCTGCGCAGCGGTTTGGGAGTTAACATCAAAATTACATTTCTCAGCCATATCGCATAGATCTCACTGTGAAAAGGCTTAAATGGCTTTTTTGACCTAAGTTTGAGGATTGCGCTCAAATCAAATGTCCTAGAACCAAATTTCCACATGTAACTACTAGATTGTGATACAATACACTAATGGGTGAAGTTTGGTTGACTTCTGCGCAGCGGTTTGGGAGTGAACATCAAAATTACATTTCTAGGCAATATCGCATAGATCTCACTGTGAAAAGGCTTAAATGACTTTTTTTAATTAAGTTTGAAGATTGCGCTCAAATCAAATGTCCTAGAACTAAATTTCCAAATGTAACTACTAGATTGTGATAAAATACACTATTGGGTGAAGTTTGGTTGACTTCTGCGCAGCGGTTTGGGAGTTAACATCAAAATTACATTTCTCGGCCATATCGCATAGATCTCACTGTGAAAAGGCTAAAATGGCTTTTTTGACCTAAGTTTGAGGATTGCGCTCAAACAAAATGTCCTAGAACAAAATTTTCAAATGTAATTACTAGATTGTGATACAATACACTATTGGGTGAAGTTTGGTTGACTTCTGCGCAGCGGTTTGGGAGTTAACATCAAAATTACATTTCTCGGCCATATCGCATAGATCTCACTGTGAAAAGGCTTAAATGGCTTTTTTGACCTAAGTTTGAGGATTGCGCTCAAATCAAATGTCCTAGAACCAAATTTCCACATGTAACTACTAGATTGTGATACAATACACTAATGGGTGAAGTTTGGTTTACTTCTGCGCAGCGGTTTGGGAGTTAACATCAAAATTACATTTCTCGGCCATATCGCATAGATCTCACTGTGAAAAGGCTTAAATGGCTTTTTTGACCTAAGTTTGAGGATTGCGCTCAAACCAAATGTCCTAGAACGAAATTTTCAAATGTAACTATTAGAATGTGATACAATACACTATTGGGTGAAGTTTGGTTGACTTCTGCGCAGCGGTTTGGGAGTTAACATCAAAATTACATTTCTCGGCCATATCGCATAGACCTCACTGTGAAAAGGCTTAAATGGCTTTTTTGACCTAAGTTTGAGGATTGCGCTCAAACAAAATGTCCTAGAACAAAATTTTCAAATGTAACTACTAGATTGTGATACAATACACTATTGGGTGAAGTTTGGTTGACTTCTGCGCAGCGGTTTGGGAGTTAACATCAAAATTACATTTCTCGGCCATATCGCATAGATCTCACTGTGAAAAGGCTTAAATGACTTTTTTAATTAAGTTTGATGATTGCGTTCAAACAAAATGTCCTAGAACCAAATTTTCTAATGTAACTACTAGATTGTGATACAATACACTATTGGGTGAAGTTTCATTGACTTCTGCGCAGCGGTTTGGGAGTTAACATCAAAATTACATTTCTCGGCCATATCGCATAGATCTCACTGTGAAAAGGCTTAAATGACTTTTTTTAATTAAGTTTGAAGATTGCGCTCAAATCAAATGTCATAGAACTAAATTTCCATATGTAACTACTAGATTGTGATACAATACACTATTGGGTGAAGTTTGGTTGACTTCTGCGCAGCGGTTTGGGAGTTAACATCAAAATTACATTTCTCGGCCATATCGCATAGATCTCACTGTGAAAAGGCTTAAATGGCTTTTTTGACCTAAGTTTGAGGATTGCGCTCAAATCAAATGTCCTAGAACCAAATTTCCACATGTAACTACTAGATTGTGATACAATACACTAATGGGTGAAGTTTGGTTGACTTCTGCGCAGCGGTTTGGGAGTGAACATCAAAATTACATTTCTCGGCCATATCGCATAGATTGTGGTGGTCCTAGCCCACACTCCCCTCTACTGGCTTTTATTGTTGTTACACTTTCTGTTATATGTGGCATGAGTTCAACCTTTGCAGGCTGGGTGTGGCAGACCTGGGAGTGCACCTGCAGCTCATCGCAATCAACACTGCTTTTAAGGAGCGGCCCGGGCAGCAAGCAGGTGCCAGATGATTCTGCCAATCACCAGTGGTACATCGGCCAACTACGCATGTAGTGTTTGACAATCGTTCATAGATCTCTTGACTAAAACTTGTTCTTTGCCACCAGGACAACCACCCATCAAGCCACCACAGCCACAGCCTGAACAACAGCCACAGCCTGAACCACAGCCACAGCCTGAACCACAGCCAAAGCCTGAACCACAGCCACAGCCTGAACAACAGCCATTGATCATTCAACCCACCAGATGCTCAACACTTTGTCCTTGTACAATAAATACCACTTCACGCTTCATCTGTTTCCGGCTCGCACTTTGGTCCAAGTCAACTTTGCCTGCCTTGCCCTAACATAATCATCTGGCCAAACGGAAATGGACCAAGCGACCGCCGACTCCTTCCAAGAGGCCCTCGGACACCAGGGGGCCATGCTGGGTAAGCATGAGCAGATGCTATGCAGCCTTGGAGAAACGCTCCGGACAATTTCAATGGACTTGCAGCAGGTCAAGTCGCAGCTCTCGCAATTCCCCACTCCCAGGGCCGGACCTACCATATCTGTGAGTAGTACTGCTGGTGGCCCACCACCCCCCCCTCGGTCGGACGTGTTCGTTCCGACACCTGAATGTTATTCCGGGGAGTTGGGCTCTTGCAGTCGTTTTTTGCTAAATTGCAATCTGGTGTTTAATATGCAACCTTCTAGTTACACCTCTGATGCCGCCAGGGTTGCTTTTTGTATTAACCTATTAAGGGGAAAGGCTGGTCAGTGGGCAACGGCGCTTTGGGAGAGAAACTCACCTGTGTTGAATACTTTTGAGGCATTTTCCGGTGAACTTCGTAGGGTATTTGATCACCCTGTTCGTGGGAGGGAGGCCAGAAACCGCCTCTTCTCTCTCCAGCAGGGTTCTAAGTCAGTGGCAGACTTTTCAATAGCTTTTCGTATTTTGGCTGCAGAAAGTGGCTGGGATGAGCTAGCCTTAGTCTCAATTTTTTCACGCAATTTGGCAGACGATATCAAGGATGAATTGGCAACACGGGATGAACCTTCCACCCTGGAAGACCTAATTACCCTAGCCATAAAGATCGATAATCGCCTTAGGGAACGTAGGCGGGAGAAAGCAACCAAAACACGTCCGTTCCCGCCATTCATGTCACCCTCCGCCGATACAGCCAACCCATCCCCTATTGCAGCTCCAACACTGACACCCCCTGTTCCATTGGAGGAGCCCATGCAACTTGGGCGAACACAGTTATCCCCTGATGAGCGTCGCAGGCGCCGCCAAGAAAGCCTTTGCTTTTACTGTGGACAAACCGGACACTTTGCAAACTCCTGCCCAATACGGCCAAAAGACAGGGCTCACCAGGTAAAGAGGGCACACTGGTGAGCCAAACTTCCTCGGATCCTCGCTCTCTGTCACGTCTCGTACTCCCTGCTAGCATCTCCCAAGGTTCAGACGCTATGGCGCTTCAGGTTCTCATTGATTCCGGTGCTGACGACAGTTTCATGGACGAAGGCTTTGCGGCCGAAGCCAAGATCCCTCTTGAAACCCTCAGATCCCCTAAGGTGGTGGAAGCCGTGGACGGTAGAAAGCTGTTTTCGGTAACCCATCGCACCATCCCTATCATGCTCAAAGTTTCGGGAAATCATCATGAACTAATACAACTGTTTATTATCTCCTCACCAGTAGCGCATGTCATCCTTGGTCTCCCCTGGCTTAAACACCACAACCCAAACATCGACTGGACGGAGGGAAAGATCGTGGGATGGAGCAATCGCTGCCACTTAGAATGTCTTGGCTCGGCGCACCCACTTGGTGGGCCGGTAAGAAAGCCAACCTGCCCGCCAGTACCTCCTGACCTGACCAATGTTCCCCCCGAATACCATGACTTGGCGACAGTTTTCAGTAAGGACCTCGCCCACAGTCTGCCTCCCCATCGCCCTTATGACTGTGCAATTGAACTCCTGCCAGGGGCTCCGCTTCCAGCGAGCAGGCTCTATAACATATCCGGTCCTGAAAGAGCAGCTATGGAGGACTACATCAGGGACTCCTTGGCTTCTGGAATCATCCGTCCCTCCTCCTCTCCTGTTGGCGCAGGCTTCTTCTTCGTGGGCAAGAAGGATGGTGGCCTGCGGCCCTGTATTGATTATCACAACCTAAACCAGATAACAATAAAAGATAGGTACCCTTTGCCTCTGATTGACCCTTCTTTTGAGCCCTTCAGTCACGCCAGGTTGTTCACCAAGCTGGATCTCCGTACTGCATATCATCTTGTCCGAATCCGGGAGGGGGACGAGTGGAAGACAGCATTCAACACACCCCTTGGTCATTTTGAATATTTAGTAATGCCCTTTGGTCTGACAAATGCCCCTGCGGTCTTTCAAAGACTCATGAACGACCTGTTCAGAGACGTTCTGAATCGCTTCGTGTTTATATTCCTTGATGATATACTTGTGTTTTCCCGTTCACTAGAGGAGCATCGCCACCACGTCAGAATGGTCCTGCAGCGACTTTTGGAGAACCGGCTTTTTGTTAAACCAGTTAAGTGCGAGTTCCATGTGTCATCAGTGAGCTTTTTGGGCTACATCATCGCCCAGGGCCAACTCAAACCAGACCCGATAAAGATAACGGCAGTCGTGGACTGGCCTACTCCCAGCACCCGTAAAGAACTACAGAGATTCTTGGGCTTTGCCAATTTCTATCGCCGCTTCATTAGGGACTACAGCAAGGTGGCACTCCCTCTGACCCAACTCACTTCCACCAAACACCCCTTCGCCTGGTCTGAAGCCGCCGGTAAGGCATTCGCACGTTTGAAGTCCCTCTTCACCTCTGCCCCTATCCTCAAACACCCTGACACCTCACGCCAATTTGTGGTGGAAGTGGATGCATCAGACACTGGAGTAGGGGCTATTTTGTCCCAGCGGGATCCCACTACCCAAAAATTGCATCCATGTGCCTTTTTTTCCCGGCGGTTGAGCCCTGCCGAGAGAAATTATGATGTGGGCAACCGCGAATTGCTGGCGGTTGTTTTGGCCCTGCAGGAATGGCGTCACTGGCTCGAAGGTGCTAAAACCCCATTCTTGATTTGGACAGATCACAAGAACCTCTCCTACATCCGATCCGCGCAGCGTCTTAACCCCCGACAAGCCCGCTGGTCACTGTTTCTTGCGCGTTTCAATTTTACACTATCATACCGCCCAGGTTCACGCAATGGCAAAGCTGATGCGCTATCACGGTTACATTCTCCCGATCTGGACAAAGAAGACCCGGGGCCCATTCTTCCCTCGGCCTGTGTGGTCGGTGCGGCCAGATGGGAGATTACGTCAATGGTCAGGGAAGCTCAAAAAACTGATCCAGACCCGGGAAACGGCCCCCCGAATCGCCTATTTGTCCCATCCGTTGCACGCTCTCAAGTCCTGGAATGGAGCCACTCGTCCAAACTGACCTGCCACCCTGGTATTCATAGGACCCTCGGTTTCCTCCGCCGATCATTCTGGTGGCCTGGCATGGCCAAAGATGCCCGTGACTTTGTCAAAGCCTGCGCGATCTGTGCTCGAGGGAAGGCCTCCCATCAGCCACCCTCTGGTCTGTTATGCCCTCTCCCTGTTCCCAGTCGGCCATGGTCCCACATCGCAGTTGATTTTGTAACTGGTCTGCCTCCCTCTGAAGGTAATACAGTTATTCTTACCATTATCGATCGCTTTTCCAAGTCTGTTCACTATGTTCCCATTCCCAAACTACCCTCTGCTCTCGAAACCGCCAATCTATTGGTCAAGAATGTTTTCAGACTTCATGGCCTCCCTATAGACATTGTTTCGGACCGTGGGCCCCAGTTCTCCTCGGTGGTGTGGAAAGAGTTCTGTAAGGCGGTGGGGGCGACAGCCAGTCTCTCTTCTGGATACCATCCCCAGACTAACGGCCAGACGGAAAGGGCCAACCAGGACCTAGAAGCTGCTCTACGTTGTGTTACTGCCCACCATCCAGTCTCCTGGAGCGCTTTCCTTCCATGGGTGGAGTACGCCCATAATTCACTCATCTGCTCAGCCACAGGTATGTCCCCTTTCATGGCTTGTAATGGATTTGAGCCTCCGTTGTTCCCAGAGCAGGAAAGGGAAATAGCCGTTCCTGCTGTGAAGCACCACGTCGGCAGGATAAAGGAAATCTGGAAGACCGTAAGGGCTGCCCTCGCTCGCACCACCGAGAAAAACAGGAGACTGGCCGATCTTCATCGTTCACCAGCCCCCGAATACAAGGTGGGACAGGAGGTCTGGTTGTCCGCCCGGGACCTCCCCCTGCAGGTAGAGTCACGCAAACTTGCCCCCCGCTTCGTGGGCCCTTACAAAATAACCAAGATCATCAACCCATCTGCCGTTCGATTGGACCTCCCGGCATCCATGAATGTCCACCCCACTTTTCATGTTTCCCTTCTCAAGCCTGTTTCCTCCAGTGACCTATGCCCTCCGGCGGTTGATCCTCCCCCTCCCCTTCTCGTAGATGGCCACCCCGCATTTGCAGTCTCAAAGATTCTTGATGTCCGGCCTCGCGGCCGCGGTTTCCAGTTTCTGGTGGACTGGGTGGGCTATGGTCCGGAGGAGAGGTCGTGGATCTCCCGGAGTCTTATTTTGGACCCATCCCTCTTGCGGGACTTTTATGCTGCCAACCCTGGGAAGCCGGGCAGGACGCCCGGTGGCGTCCGTTGAGAGGGGGGTACTGTGGTGGTCCTAGCCCACACTCCCCTCTACTGGCTTTTATTGTTGTTACACTTTCTGTTATATGTGGCATGAGTTCAACCTTTGCAGGCTGGGTGTGGCAGACCTGGGAGTGCACCTGCAGCTCATCGCAATCAACACTGCTTTTAAGGAGCGGCCCGGGCAGCAAGCAGGTGCCAGATGATTCTGCCAATCACCAGTGGTACATCGGCCAACTACGCATGTAGTGTTTGACAATCGTTCATAGATCTCTTGACTAAAACTTGTTCTTTGCCACCAGGACAACCACCCATCAAGCCACCACAGCCACAGCCTGAACAACAGCCACAGCCTGAACCACAGCCACAGCCTGAACCACAGCCAAAGCCTGAACCACAGCCACAGCCTGAACAACAGCCATTGATCATTCAACCCACCAGATGCTCAACACTTTGTCCTTGTACAATAAATACCACTTCACGCTTCATCTGTTTCCGGCTCGCACTTTGGTCCAAGTCAACTTTGCCTGCCTTGCCCTAACATAGATCTCACTGTGAAAAGGCTTAAATGACTTTTTTTAATTAAGTTTGAAGATTGCGCTCAAATCAAATGTCCTAGAACTAAATTTCCAAATGTAACTACTAGATTGTGATAAAATACACTATTGGGTGAAGTTTGGTTGACTTCTGCGCAGCGGTTTGGGAGTTAACATCAAAATTACATTTCTCGGCCATATCGCATAGATCTCACTGTGAAAAGGCTAAAATGGCTTTTTTGACCTAAGTTTGAGGATTGCGCTCAAACAAAATGTCCTAGAACCAAATTTTCAAATGTAACTACTAGATTGTGATACAATACACTATTGGGTGAAGTTTGGTTGACTTCTGCGCAGCGGTTTGGGAGTTAACATCAAAATTACATTTCTCGGCCATATCGCATAGATCTCACTGTGAAAAGGCTTAAATGACTTTTTTAATTAAGTTTGATGATTGCGTTCAAACAAAATGTCCTAGAACAAAATTTTCAAATGTAACTACTACATTGTGATACAATACACTATTGGGTGAAGTTTGGTTGACTTCTGCGCAGCGGTTTGGGAGTTAACATCAAAATTACATTTCTCGGCCATATCGCATAGATCTCACTGTGAAAAGGCTTAAATGTCTTTTTTGACCTAAGTTTGAGGATTGCGCTCAAACCAAATGTCCTAGAACGAAATTTTCAAATGTAACTATTAGAATGTGATACAATACACTATTGGGTGAAGTTTGGTTGACTTCTGCGCAGCGGTTTGGGAGTTAACATCAAAATTACATTTCTCGGCCATATCGCATAGATCTCACTGTGAAAAGGCTTAAATGGCTTTTTTGACCTAAGTTTGAGGATTGCGCTCAAACAAAATGTCCTAGAACAAAATTTTCAAATGTAACTACTAGATTGTGATACAATACACTATTGGGTGAAGTTTGGTTGCCTTCTGCGCAGCGGTTTGGGAGTTAACATCAAAATTACATTTCTCGGCCATATCGCATAGATCTCACTGTGAAAAGGCTTAAATGACTTTTTTAATTAAGTTTGATGATTGCGTTCAAACAAAATGTCCTAGAACCAAATTTTCAAATGTAACTACTAGATTGTGATACAATACACTATTGGGTGAAGTTTGGTTGACTTCTGCGCAGCGGTTTGGGAGTTAACATCAAAATTACATTTCTCGGCCATATCGCATAGATCTCACTGTGAAAAGGCTTAAATGACTTTTTTTAATTAAGTTTGAAGATTGCGCTCAAATCAAATGTCCTAGAACTAAATTTCCATATGTAACTACTAGATTGTGATACAATACACTATTGGGTGAAGTTTGGTTGACTTCTGCGCAGCGGTTTGGGAGTTAACATCAAAATTACATTTCTCGGCCATATCGCATAGATCTCACTGTGAAAAGGCTTAAATGGCTTTTTTGACCTAAGTTTGAGGATTGCGCTCAAATCAAATGTCCTAGAACCAAATTTCTACATGTAACTACTAGATTGTGATACAATACACTAATGGGTGAAGTTTGGTTGACTTCTGCGCAGCGGTTTGGGAGTGAACATCAAAATTACATTTCTAGGCAATATCGCATAGATCTCACTGTGAAAAGGCTTAAATGACTTTTTTTAATTAAGTTTGAAGATTGCGCTCAAATCAAATGTCCTAGAACTAAATTTCCAAATGTAACTACTAGATTGTGATAAAATACACTATTGGGTGAAGTTTGGTTGACTTCTGCGCAGCGGTTTGGGAGTTAACATCAAAATTACATTTCTCGGCCATATCGCATAGATCTCACTGTGAAAAGGCTAAAATGGCTTTTTTGACCTAAGTTTGAGGATTGCGCTCAAACAAAATGTCCTAGAACAAAATTTTCAAATGTAATTACTAGATTGTGATACAATACACTATTGGGTGAAGTTTGGTTGACTTCTGCGCAGCGGTTTGGGAGTTAACATCAAAATTACATTTCTCGGCCATATCGCATAGATCTCACTGTGAAAAGGCTTAAATGGCTTTTTTGACCTAAGTTTGAGGATTGCGCTCAAATCAAATGTCCTAGAACCAAATTTCCACATGTAACTACTAGATTGTGATACAATACACTAATGGGTGAAGTTTGGTTTACTTCTGCGCAGCGGTTTGGGAGTTAACATCAAAATTACATTTCTCGGCCATATCGCATAGATCTCACTGTGAAAAGGCTTAAATGGCTTTTTTGACCTAAGTTTGAGGATTGCGCTCAAACCAAATGTCCTAGAACGAAATTTTCAAATGTAACTACTAGAATGTGATACAATACACTATTGGGTGAAGTTTGGTTGACTTCTGCGCAGCGGTTTGGGAGTTAACATCAAAATTAAATTTCTCGGCCATATCGCATAGATCTCACTGTGAAAAGGCTTAAATGACTTTTTTAATTAAGTTTGATGATTGCGCTCAAACAAAATTTCCTAGAACAAAATTTTCAAATGTAACTACTAGATTGTGATACAATACACTATTGGGTGAAGTTTGGTTGACTTCTGCGCAGCGGTTTGGGAGTTAACATCAAAATTACATTTCTCGGCCATATCGCATAGATCTCACTGTGAAAAGGCTTAAATGGCTTTTTTGACCTAAGTTTGAGGATTGCGCTCAAATCAAATGTCCTAGAACCAAATTTCCACATGTAACTACTAGATTGTGATACAATACACTAATGGGTGAAGTTTGGTTTACTTCTGCGCAGCGGTTTGGGAGTTAACATCAAAATTACATTTCTCGGCCATATCGCATAGATCTCACTGTGAAAAGGCTTAAATGGCTTTTTTGACCTAAGTTTGAGGATTGCGCTCAAACCAAATGTCCTAGAACGAAATTTTCAAATGTAACTATTAGAATGTGATACAATACACTATTGGGTGAAGTTTGGTTGACTTCTGCGCAGCGGTTTGGGAGTTAACATCAAAATTACATTTCTCGGCCATATCGCATAGACCTCACTGTGAAAAGGCTTAAATGGCTTTTTTGACCTAAGTTTGAGGATTGCGCTCAAACAAAATGTCCTAGAACAAAATTTTCAAATGTAACTACTAGATTGTGATACAATACACTATTGGGTGAAGTTTGGTTGACTTCTGCGCAGCGGTTTGGGAGTTAACATCAAAATTACATTTCTCGGCCATATCGCATAGATCTCACTGTGAAAAGGCTTAAATGACTTTTTTAATTAAGTTTGATGATTGCGTTCAAACAAAATGTCCTAGAACCAAATTTTCTAATGTAACTACTAGATTGTGATACAATACACTATTGGGTGAAGTTTCATTGACTTCTGCGCAGCGGTTTGGGAGTTAACATCAAAATTACATTTCTCGGCCATATCGCATAGATCTCACTGTGAAAAGGCTTAAATGACTTTTTTTAATTAAGTTTGAAGATTGCGCTCAAATCAAATGTCATAGAACTAAATTTCCATATGTAACTACTAGATTGTGATACAATACACTATTGGGTGAAGTTTGGTTGACTTCTGCGCAGCGGTTTGGGAGTTAACATCAAAATTACATTTCTCGGCCATATCGCATAGATCTCACTGTGAAAAGGCTTAAATGGCTTTTTTGACCTAAGTTTGAGGATTGCGCTCAAATCAAATGTCCTAGAACCAAATTTCCACATGTAACTACTAGATTGTGATACAATACACTAATGGGTGAAGTTTGGTTGACTTCTGCGCAGCGGTTTGGGAGTGAACATCAAAATTACATTTCTCGGCCATATCGCATAGATCTCACTGTGAAAAGGCTTAAATGACTTTTTTTAATTAAGTTTGAAGATTGCGCTCAAATCAAATGTCCTAGAACTAAATTTCCAAATGTAACTACTAGATTGTGATAAAATACACTATTGGGTGAAGTTTGGTTGACTTCTGCGCAGCGGTTTGGGAGTTAACATCAAAATTACATTTCTCGGCCATATCGCATAGATCTCACTGTGAAAAGGCTAAAATGGCTTTTTTGACCTAAGTTTGAGGATTGCGCTCAAACAAAATGTCCTAGAACCAAATTTTCAAATGTAACTACTAGATTGTGATACAATACACTATTGGGTGAAGTTTGGTTGACTTCTGCGCAGCGGTTTGGGAGTTAACATCAAAATTACATTTCTCGGCCATATCGCATAGATCTCACTGTGAAAAGGCTTAAATGACTTTTTTAATTAAGTTTGATGATTGCGTTCAAACAAAATGTCCTAGAACAAAATTTTCAAATGTAACTACTACATTGTGATACAATACACTATTGGGTGAAGTTTGGTTGACTTCTGCGCAGCGGTTTGGGAGTTAACATCAAAATTACATTTCTCGGCCATATCGCATAGATCTCACTGTGAAAAGGCTTAAATGTCTTTTTTGACCTAAGTTTGAGGATTGCGCTCAAACCAAATGTCCTAGAACGAAATTTTCAAATGTAACTATTAGAATGTGATACAATACACTATTGGGTGAAGTTTGGTTGACTTCTGCGCAGCGGTTTGGGAGTTAACATCAAAATTACATTTCTCGGCCATATCGCATAGATCTCACTGTGAAAAGGCTTAAATGGCTTTTTTGACCTAAGTTTGAGGATTGCGCTCAAACAAAATGTCCTAGAACAAAATTTTCAAATGTAACTACTAGATTGTGATACAATACACTATTGGGTGAAGTTTGGTTGCCTTCTGCGCAGCGGTTTGGGAGTTAACATCAAAATTACATTTCTCGGCCATATCGCATAGATCTCACTGTGAAAAGGCTTAAATGACTTTTTTAATTAAGTTTGATGATTGCGTTCAAACAAAATGTCCTAGAACCAAATTTTCAAATGTAACTACTAGATTGTGATACAATACACTATTGGGTGAAGTTTGGTTGACTTCTGCGCAGCGGTTTGGGAGTTAACATCAAAATTACATTTCTCGGCCATATCGCATAGATCTCACTGTGAAAAGGCTTAAATGACTTTTTTTAATTAAGTTTGAAGATTGCGCTCAAATCAAATGTCCTAGAACTAAATTTCCATATGTAACTACTAGATTGTGATACAATACACTATTGGGTGAAGTTTGGTTGACTTCTGCGCAGCGGTTTGGGAGTTAACATCAAAATTACATTTCTCGGCCATATCGCATAGATCTCACTGTGAAAAGGCTTAAATGGCTTTTTTGACCTAAGTTTGAGGATTGCGCTCAAATCAAATGTCCTAGAACCAAATTTCTACATGTAACTACTAGATTGTGATACAATACACTAATGGGTGAAGTTTGGTTGACTTCTGCGCAGCGGTTTGGGAGTGAACATCAAAATTACATTTCTAGGCAATATCGCATAGATCTCACTGTGAAAAGGCTTAAATGACTTTTTTTAATTAAGTTTGAAGATTGCGCTCAAATCAAATGTCCTAGAACTAAATTTCCAAATGTAACTACTAGATTGTGATAAAATACACTATTGGGTGAAGTTTGGTTGACTTCTGCGCAGCGGTTTGGGAGTTAACATCAAAATTACATTTCTCGGCCATATCGCATAGATCTCACTGTGAAAAGGCTAAAATGGCTTTTTTGACCTAAGTTTGAGGATTGCGCTCAAACAAAATGTCCTAGAACAAAATTTTCAAATGTAATTACTAGATTGTGATACAATACACTATTGGGTGAAGTTTGGTTGACTTCTGCGCAGCGGTTTGGGAGTTAACATCAAAATTACATTTCTCGGCCATATCGCATAGATCTCACTGTGAAAAGGCTTAAATGGCTTTTTTGACCTAAGTTTGAGGATTGCGCTCAAATCAAATGTCCTAGAACCAAATTTCCACATGTAACTACTAGATTGTGATACAATACACTAATGGGTGAAGTTTGGTTTACTTCTGCGCAGCGGTTTGGGAGTTAACATCAAAATTACATTTCTCGGCCATATCGCATAGATCTCACTGTGAAAAGGCTTAAATGGCTTTTTTGACCTAAGTTTGAGGATTGCGCTCAAACCAAATGTCCTAGAACGAAATTTTCAAATGTAACTACTAGAATGTGATACAATACACTATTGGGTGAAGTTTGGTTGACTTCTGCGCAGCGGTTTGGGAGTTAACATCAAAATTAAATTTCTCGGCCATATCGCATAGATCTCACTGTGAAAAGGCTTAAATGACTTTTTTAATTAAGTTTGATGATTGCGCTCAAACAAAATTTCCTAGAACAAAATTTTCAAATGTAACTACTAGATTGTGATACAATACACTATTGGGTGAAGTTTGGTTGACTTCTGCGCAGCGGTTTGGGAGTTAACATCAAAATTACATTTCTCGGCCATATCGCATAGATCTCACTGTGAAAAGGCTTAAATGGCTTTTTTGACCTAAGTTTGAGGATTGCGCTCAAATCAAATGTCCTAGAACCAAATTTCCACATGTAACTACTAGATTGTGATACAATACACTAATGGGTGAAGTTTGGTTTACTTCTGCGCAGCGGTTTGGGAGTTAACATCAAAATTACATTTCTCGGCCATATCGCATAGATCTCGCTGTGAAAAGGCTTAAATGGCTTTTTTGACCTAAGTTTGAGGATTGCGCTCAAACCAAATGTCCTAGAACGAAATTTTCAAATGTAACTATTAGAATGTGATACAATACACTATTGGGTGAAGTTTGGTTGACTTCTGCGCAGCGGTTTGGGAGTTAACATCAAAATTACATTTCTCGGCCATATCGCATAGACCTCACTGTGAAAAGGCTTAAATGGCTTTTTTGACCTAAGTTTGAGGATTGCGCTCAAACAAAATGTCCTAGAACAAAATTTTCAAATGTAACTACTAGATTGTGATACAATACACTATTGGGTGAAGTTTGGTTGACTTCTGCGCAGCGGTTTGGGAGTTAACATCAAAATTACATTTCTCGGCCATATCGCATAGATCTCACTGTGAAAAGGCTTAAATGACTTTTTTAATTAAGTTTGATGATTGCGTTCAAACAAAATGTCCTAGAACCAAATTTTCAAATGTAACTACTAGATTGTGATACAATACACTATTGGGTGAAGTTTCATTGACTTCTGCGCAGCGGTTTGGGAGTTAACATCAAAATTACATTTCTCGGCCATATCGCATAGATCTCACTGTGAAAAGGCTTAAATGACTTTTTTTAATTAAGTTTGAAGATTGCGCTCAAATCAAATGTCATAGAACTAAATTTCCATATGTAACTACTAGATTGTGATACAATACACTATTGGGTGAAGTTTGGTTGACTTCTGCGCAGCGGTTTGGGAGTTAACATCAAAATTACATTTCTCGGCCATATCGCATAGATCTCACTGTGAAAAGGCTTAAATGGCTTTTTTGATCTAAGTTTGAGGATTGCGCTCAAATCAAATGTCCTAGAACCAAATTTCCACATGTAACTACTAGATTGTGATACAATACACTAATGGGTGAAGTTTGGTTGACTTCTGCGCAGCGGTTTGGGAGTGAACATCAAAATTACATTTCTCGGCCATATCGCATAGATCTCACTGTGAAAAGGCTTAAATGACTTTTTTTAATTAAGTTTGAAGATTGCGCTCAAATCAAATGTCCTAGAACTAAATTTCCAAATGTAACTACTAGATTGTGATAAAATACACTATTGGGTGAAGTTTGGTTGACTTCTGCGCAGCGGTTTGGGAGTTAACATCAAAATTACATTTCTCGGCCATATCGCATAGATCTCACTGTGAAAAGGCTAAAATGGCTTTTTTGACCTAAGTTTGAGGATTGCGCTCAAACAAAATGTCCTAGAACAAAATTTTCAAATGTAACTAATATATTGTGATACAATACACTATTGGGTGAAGTTTGGTTGACTTCTGCGCAGCGGTTTGGGAGTTAACATCAAAATTACATTTCTCGGCCATATCGCATAGATCTCACTGTGAAAAGGCTTAAATGACTTTTTTAATTAAGTTTGATGATTGCGTTCAAACAAAATGTCCTAGAACAAAATTTTCAAATGTAACTACTACATTGTGATACAATACACTATTGGGTGAAGTTTGGTTGACTTCTGCGCAGCGGTTTGGGAGTTAACATCAAAATTACATTTCTCGGCCATATCGCATAGATCTCACTGTGAAAAGGCTTAAATGTCTTTTTTGACCTAAGTTTGAGGATTGCGCTCAAACCAAATGTCCTAGAACGAAATTTTCAAATGTAACTATTAGAATGTGATACAATACACTATTGGGTGAAGTTTGGTTGACTTCTGCGCAGCGGTTTGGGAGTTAACATCAAAATTACATTTCTCGGCCATATCGCATAGATCTCACTGTGAAAAGGCTTAAATGGCTTTTTTGACCTAAGTTTGAGGATTGCGCTCAAACAAAATGTCCTAGAACAAAATTTTCAAATGTAACTACTAGATTGTGATACAATACACTATTGGGTGAAGTTTGGTTGCCTTCTGCGCAGCGGTTTGGGAGTTAACATCAAAATTACATTTCTCGGCCATATCGCATAGATCTCACTGTGAAAAGGCTTAAATGACTTTTTTAATTAAGTTTGATGATTGCGTTCAAACAAAATGTCCTAGAACCAAATTTTCAAATGTAACTACTAGATTGTGATACAATACACTATTGGGTGAAGTTTCATTGACTTCTGCGCAGCGGTTTGGGAGTTAACATCAAAATTACATTTCTCGGCCATATCGCATAGATCTCACTGTGAAAAGGCTTAAATGACTTTTTTTAATTAAGTTTGAAGATTGCGCTCAAATCAAATGTCCTAGAACTAAATTTCCATATGTAACTACTAGATTGTGATACAATACACTATTGGGTGAAGTTTGGTTGACTTCTGCGCAGCGGTTTGGGAGTTAACATCAAAATTACATTTCTCGGCCATATCGCATAGATCTCACTGTGAAAAGGCTTAAATGGCTTTTTTGACCTAAGTTTGAGGATTGCGCTCAAATCAAATGTCCTAGAACCAAATTTCCACATGTAACTACTAGATTGTGATACAATACACTAATGGGTGAAGTTTGGTTGACTTCTGCGCAGCGGTTTGGGAGTGAACATCAAAATTACATTTCTAGGCAATATCGCATAGATCTCACTGTGAAAAGGCTTAAATGACTTTTTTTAATTAAGTTTGAAGATTGCGCTCAAATCAAATGTCCTAGAACTAAATTTCCAAATGTAACTACTAGATTGTGATAAAATACACTATTGGGTGAAGTTTGGTTGACTTCTGCGCAGCGGTTTGGGAGTTAACATCAAAATTACATTTCTCGGCCATATCGCATAGATCTCACTGTGAAAAGGCTAAAATGGCTTTTTTGACCTAAGTTTGAGGATTGCGCTCAAACAAAATGTCCTAGAACAAAATTTTCAAATGTAATTACTAGATTGTGATACAATACACTATTGGGTGAAGTTTGGTTGACTTCTGCGCAGCGGTTTGGGAGTTAACATCAAAATTACATTTCTCGGCCATATCGCATAGATCTCACTGTGAAAAGGCTTAAATGGCTTTTTTGACCTAAGTTTGAGGATTGCGCTCAAATCAAATGTCCTAGAACCAAATTTCCACATGTAACTACTAGATTGTGATACAATACACTAATGGGTGAAGTTTGGTTTACTTCTGCGCAGCGGTTTGGGAGTTAACATCAAAATTACATTTCTCGGCCATATCGCATAGATCTCACTGTGAAAAGGCTTAAATGGCTTTTTTGACCTAAGTTTGAGGATTGCGCTCAAACCAAATGTCCTAGAACGAAATTTTCAAATGTAACTATTAGAATGTGATACAATACACTATTGGGTGAAGTTTGGTTGACTTCTGCGCAGCGGTTTGGGAGTTAACATCAAAATTACATTTCTCGGCCATATCGCATAGACCTCACTGTGAAAAGGCTTAAATGGCTTTTTTGACCTAAGTTTGAGGATTGCGCTCAAACAAAATGTCCTAGAACAAAATTTTCAAATGTAACTACTAGATTGTGATACAATACACTATTGGGTGAAGTTTGGTTGACTTCTGCGCAGCGGTTTGGGAGTTAACATCAAAATTACATTTCTCGGCCATATCGCATAGATCTCACTGTGAAAAGGCTTAAATGACTTTTTTAATTAAGTTTGATGATTGCGTTCAAACAAAATGTCCTAGAACCAAATTTTCAAATGTAACTACTAGATTGTGATACAATACACTATTGGGTGAAGTTTGGTTGACTTCTGCGCAGCGGTTTGGGAGTTAACATCAAAATTACATTTCTCGGCCATATCGCATAGATCTCACTGTGAAAAGGCTTAAATGGCTTTTTTGACCTAAGTTTGAGGATTGCGCTCAAATCAAATGTCCTAGAACCAAATTTCCACATGTAACTACTAGATTGTGATACAATACACTAATGGGTGAAGTTTGGTTGACTTCTGCGCAGCGGTTTGGGAGTGAACATCAAAATTACATTTCTCGGCCATATCGCATAGATCTCACTGTGAAAAGGCTTAAATGACTTTTTTTAATTAAGTTTGAAGATTGCGCTCAAATCAAATGTCCTAGAACTAAATTTCCAAATGTAACTACTAGATTGTGATAAAATACACTATTGGGTGAAGTTTGGTTGACTTCTGCGCAGCGGTTTGGGAGTTAACATCAAAATTACATTTCTCGGCCATATCGCATAGATCTCACTGTGAAAAGGCTAAAATGGCTTTTTTGACCTAAGTTTGAGGATTGCGCTCAAACAAAATGTCCTAGAACCAAATTTTCAAATGTAACTACTAGATTGTGATACAATACACTATTGGGTGAAGTTTGGTTGACTTCTGCGCAGCGGTTTGGGAGTTAACATCAAAATTACATTTCTCGGCCATATCGCATAGATCTCACTGTGAAAAGGCTTAAATGACTTTTTTAATTAAGTTTGATGATTGCGTTCAAACAAAATGTCCTAGAACAAAATTTTCAAATGTAACTACTACATTGTGATACAATACACTATTGGGTGAAGTTTGGTTGACTTCTGCGCAGCGGTTTGGGAGTTAACATCAAAATTACATTTCTCGGCCATATCGCATAGATCTCACTGTGAAAAGGCTAAAATGGCTTTTTTGACCTAAGTTTGAGGATTGCGCTCAAACAAAATGTCCTAGAACAAAATTTTCAAATGTAACTAATATATTGTGATACAATACACTATTGGGTGAAGTTTGGTTGACTTCTGCGCAGCGGTTTGGGAGTTAACATCAAAATTACATTTCTCGGCCATATCGCATAGATCTCACTGTGAAAAGGCTTAAATGACTTTTTTAATTAAGTTTGATGATTGCGTTCAAACAAAATGTCCTAGAACAAAATTTTCAAATGTAACTACTACATTGTGATACAATACACTATTGGGTGAAGTTTGGTTGACTTCTGCGCAGCGGTTTGGGAGTTAACATCAAAATTACATTTCTCGGCCATATCGCATAGATCTCACTGTGAAAAGGCTTAAATGTCTTTTTTGACCTAAGTTTGAGGATTGCGCTCAAACCAAATGTCCTAGAACGAAATTTTCAAATGTAACTATTAGAATGTGATACAATACACTATTGGGTGAAGTTTGGTTGACTTCTGCGCAGCGGTTTGGGAGTTAACATCAAAATTACATTTCTCGGCCATATCGCATAGATCTCACTGTGAAAAGGCTTAAATGGCTTTTTTGACCTAAGTTTGAGGATTGCGCTCAAACAAAATGTCCTAGAACAAAATTTTCAAATGTAACTACTAGATTGTGATACAATACACTATTGGGTGAAGTTTGGTTGCCTTCTGCGCAGCGGTTTGGGAGTTAACATCAAAATTACATTTCTCGGCCATATCGCATAGATCTCACTGTGAAAAGGCTTAAATGACTTTTTTAATTAAGTTTGATGATTGCGTTCAAACAAAATGTCCTAGAACCAAATTTTCAAATGTAACTACTAGATTGTGATACAATACACTATTGGGTGAAGTTTCATTGACTTCTGCGCAGCGGTTTGGGAGTTAACATCAAAATTACATTTCTCGGCCATATCGCATAGATCTCACTGTGAAAAGGCTTAAATGACTTTTTTTAATTAAGTTTGAAGATTGCGCTCAAATCAAATGTCCTAGAACTAAATTTCCATATGTAACTACTAGATTGTGATACAATACACTATTGGGTGAAGTTTGGTTGACTTCTGCGCAGCGGTTTGGGAGTTAACATCAAAATTACATTTCTCGGCCATATCGCATAGATCTCACTGTGAAAAGGCTTAAATGGCTTTTTTGACCTAAGTTTGAGGATTGCGCTCAAATCAAATGTCCTAGAACCAAATTTCCACATGTAACTACTAGATTGTGATACAATACACTAATGGGTGAAGTTTGGTTGACTTCTGCGCAGCGGTTTGGGAGTGAACATCAAAATTACATTTCTAGGCAATATCGCATAGATCTCACTGTGAAAAGGCTTAAATGACTTTTTTTAATTAAGTTTGAAGATTGCGCTCAAATCAAATGTCCTAGAACTAAATTTCCAAATGTAACTACTAGATTGTGATAAAATACACTATTGGGTGAAGTTTGGTTGACTTCTGCGCAGCGGTTTGGGAGTTAACATCAAAATTACATTTCTCGGCCATATCGCATAGATCTCACTGTGAAAAGGCTAAAATGGCTTTTTTGACCTAAGTTTGAGGATTGCGCTCAAACAAAATGTCCTAGAACAAAATTTTCAAATGTAATTACTAGATTGTGATACAATACACTATTGGGTGAAGTTTGGTTGACTTCTGCGCAGCGGTTTGGGAGTTAACATCAAAATTACATTTCTCGGCCATATCGCATAGATCTCACTGTGAAAAGGCTTAAATGGCTTTTTTGACCTAAGTTTGAGGATTGCGCTCAAATCAAATGTCCTAGAACCAAATTTCCACATGTAACTACTAGATTGTGATACAATACACTAATGGGTGAAGTTTGGTTGACTTCTGCGCAGCGGTTTGGGAGTTAACATCAAAATTACATTTCTCGGCCATATCGCATAGATCTCACTGTGAAAAGGCTTAAATGGCTTTTTTGACCTAAGTTTGAGGATTGCGTTCAAACAAAATGTCCTAGAACGAAATTTTCAAATGTAACTATTAGAATGTGATACAATACACTATTGGGTGAAGTTTGGTTGACTTCTGCGCAGCGGTTTGGGAGTTAACATCAAAATTACATTTCTCGGCCATATCGCATAGATCTCACTGTGAAAAGGCTTAAATGACTTTTTTTAATTAAGTTTGAAGATTGCGCTCAAATCAAATGTCATAGAACTAAATTTCCATATGTAACTACTAGATTGTGATACAATACACTATTGGGTGAAGTTTGGTTGACTTCTGCGCAGCGGTTTGGGAGTTAACATCAAAATTACATTTCTCGGCCATATCGCATAGATCTCACTGTGAAAAGGCTTAAATGGCTTTTTTGACCTAAGTTTGAGGATTGCGCTCAAATCAAATGTCCTAGAACCAAATTTCCACATGTAACTACTAGATTGTGATACAATACACTAATGGGTGAAGTTTGGTTGACTTCTGCGCAGCGGTTTGGGAGTGAACATCAAAATTACATTTCTCGGCCATATCGCATAGATCTCACTGTGAAAAGGCTTAAATGACTTTTTTTAATTAAGTTTGAAGATTGCGCTCAAATCAAATGTCCTAGAACTAAATTTCCAAATGTAACTACTAGATTGTGATAAAATACACTATTGGGTGAAGTTTGGTTGACTTCTGCGCAGCGGTTTGGGAGTTAACATCAAAATTACATTTCTCGGCCATATCGCATAGATCTCACTGTGAAAAGGCTAAAATGGCTTTTTTGACCTAAGTTTGAGGATTGCGCTCAAACAAAATGTCCTAGAACCAAATTTTCAAATGTAACTACTAGATTGTGATACAATACACTATTGGGTGAAGTTTGGTTGACTTCTGCGCAGCGGTTTGGGAGTTAACATCAAAATTACATTTCTCGGCCATATCGCATAGAT
This sequence comes from Corythoichthys intestinalis, assembly GCF_030265065.1. Classification (NCBI taxonomy): domain Eukaryota; kingdom Metazoa; phylum Chordata; class Actinopteri; order Syngnathiformes; family Syngnathidae; genus Corythoichthys; species Corythoichthys intestinalis. The sequence continues at coordinate 2,694,449 of NW_026651594.1, read as the reverse complement.
CTCACTGTGAAAAGGCTTAAATGACTTTTTTAATTAAGTTTGATGATTGCGTTCAAACAAAATGTCCTAGAACAAAATTTTCAAATGTAACTACTACATTGTGATACAATACACTATTGGGTGAAGTTTGGTTGACTTCTGCGCAGCGGTTTGGGAGTTAACATCAAAATTACATTTCTCGGCCATATCGCATAGATCTCACTGTGAAAAGGCTTAAATGTCTTTTTTGACCTAAGTTTGAGGATTGCGCTCAAACCAAATGTCCTAGAACGAAATTTTCAAATGTAACTATTAGAATGTGATACAATACACTATTGGGTGAAGTTTGGTTGACTTCTGCGCAGCGGTTTGGGAGTTAACATCAAAATTACATTTCTCGGCCATATCGCATAGATCTCACTGTGAAAAGGCTTAAATGGCTTTTTTGACCTAAGTTTGAGGATTGCGCTCAAACAAAATGTCCTAGAACAAAATTTTCAAATGTAACTACTAGATTGTGATACAATACACTATTGGGTGAAGTTTGGTTGCCTTCTGCGCAGCGGTTTGGGAGTTAACATCAAAATTACATTTCTCGGCCATATCGCATAGATCTCACTGTGAAAAGGCTTAAATGACTTTTTTAATTAAGTTTGATGATTGCGTTCAAACAAAATGTCCTAGAACCAAATTTTCAAATGTAACTACTAGATTGTGATACAATACACTATTGGGTGAAGTTTCATTGACTTCTGCGCAGCGGTTTGGGAGTTAACATCAAAATTACATTTCTCGGCCATATCGCATAGATCTCACTGTGAAAAGGCTTAAATGACTTTTTTTAATTAAGTTTGAAGATTGCGCTCAAATCAAATGTCCTAGAACTAAATTTCCATATGTAACTACTAGATTGTGATACAATACACTATTGGGTGAAGTTTGGTTGACTTCTGCGCAGCGGTTTGGGAGTTAACATCAAAATTACATTTCTCGGCCATATCGCATAGATCTCACTGTGAAAAGGCTTAAATGGCTTTTTTGACCTAAGTTTGAGGATTGCGCTCAAATCAAATGTCCTAGAACCAAATTTCTACATGTAACTACTAGATTGTGATACAATACACTAATGGGTGAAGTTTGGTTGACTTCTGCGCAGCGGTTTGGGAGTGAACATCAAAATTACATTTCTAGGCAATATCGCATAGATCTCACTGTGAAAAGGCTTAAATGACTTTTTTTAATTAAGTTTGAAGATTGCGCTCAAATCAAATGTCCTAGAACTAAATTTCCAAATGTAACTACTACATTGTGATAAAATACACTATTGGGTGAAGTTTGGTTGACTTCTGCGCAGCGGTTTGGGAGTTAACATCAAAATTACATTTCTCGGCCATATCGCATAGATCTCACTGTGAAAAGGCTAAAATGGCTTTTTTGACCTAAGTTTGAGGATTGCGCTCAAACAAAATGTCCTAGAACAAAATTTTCAAATGTAATTACTAGATTGTGATACAATACACTATTGGGTGAAGTTTGGTTGACTTCTGCGCAGCGGTTTGGGAGTTAACATCAAAATTACATTTCTCGGCCATATCGCATAGATCTCACTGTGAAAAGGCTTAAATGGCTTTTTTGACCTAAGTTTGAGGATTGCGCTCAAATCAAATGTCCTAGAACCAAATTTCCACATGTAACTACTAGATTGTGATACAATACACTAATGGGTGAAGTTTGGTTGACTTCTGCGCAGCGGTTTGGGAGTTAACATCAAAATTACATTTCTCGGCCATATCGCATAGATCTCACTGTGAAAAGGCTTAAATGGCTTTTTTGACCTAAGTTTGAGGATTGCGCTCAAACCAAATGTCCTAGAACGAAATTTTCAAATGTAACTATTAGAATGTGATACAATACACTATTGGGTGAAGTTTGGTTGACTTCTGCGCAGCGGTTTGGGAGTTAACATCAAAATTACATTTCTCGGCCATATCGCATAGATCTCACTGTGAAAAGGCTTAAATGACTTTTTTTAATTAAGTTTGAAGATTGCGCTCAAATCAAATGTCCTAGAACTAAATTTCCAAATGTAACTACTAGATTGTGATAAAATACACTATTGGGTGAAGTTTGGTTGACTTCTGCGCAGCGGTTTGGGAGTTAACATCAAAATTACATTTCTCGGCCATATCGCATAGATCTCACTGTGAAAAGGCTAAAATGGCTTTTTTGACCTAAGTTTGAGGATTGCGCTCAAACAAAATGTCCTAGAACAAAATTTTCAAATGTAACTACTAGATTGTGATACAATACACTATTGGGTGAAGTTTGGTTGACTTCTGCGCAGCGGTTTGGGAGTTAACATCAAAATTACATTTCTCGGCCATATCGCATAGATCTCACTGTGAAAAGGCTTAAATGACTTTTTTAATTAAGTTTGATGATTGCGTTCAAACAAAATGTCCTAGAACCAAATTTTCAAATGTAACTACTAGATTGTGATACAATACACTATTGGGTGAAGTTTCATTGACTTCTGCGCAGCGGTTTGGGAGTTAACATCAAAATTACATTTCTCGGCCATATCGCATAGATCTCACTGTGAAAAGGCTTAAATGACTTTTTTTAATTAAGTTTGAAGATTGCGCTCAAATAAAATGTCATAGAACTAAATTTCCATATGTAACTACTAGATTGTGATACAATACACTATTGGGTGAAGTTTGGTTGACTTCTGCGCAGCGGTTTGGGAGTTAACATCAAAATTACATTTCTCGGCCATATCGCATAGATCTCACTGTGAAAAGGCTTAAATGGCTTTTTTGACCTAAGTTTGAGGATTGCGCTCAAATCAAATGTCCTAGAACCAAATTTCCACATGTAACTACTAGATTGTGATACAATACACTAATGGGTGAAGTTTGGTTGACTTCTGCGCAGCGGTTTGGGAGTGAACATCAAAATTACATTTCTCGGCCATATCGCATAGATCTCACTGTGAAAAGGCTTAAATGACTTTTTTTAATTAAGTTTGAAGATTGCGCTCAAATCAAATGTCCTAGAACTAAATTTCCAAATGTAACTACTAGATTGTGATAAAATACACTATTGGGTGAAGTTTGGTTGACTTCTGCGCAGCGGTTTGGGAGTTAACATCAAAATTACATTTCTCGGCCATATCGCATAGATCTCACTGTGAAAAGGCTAAAATGGCTTTTTTGACCTAAGTTTGAGGATTGCGCTCAAACAAAATGTCCTAGAACCAAATTTTCAAATGTAACTACTAGATTGTGATACAATACACTATTGGGTGAAGTTTGGTTGACTTCTGCGCAGCGGTTTGGGAGTTAACATCAAAATTACATTTCTCGGCCATATCGCATAGATCTCACTGTGAAAAGGCTTAAATGACTTTTTTAATTAAGTTTGATGATTGCGTTAAAACAAAATGTCCTAGAACAAAATTTTCAAATGTAACTACTACATTGTGATACAATACACTATTGGGTGAAGTTTGGTTGACTTCTGCGCAGCGGTTTGGGAGTTAACATCAAAATTACATTTCTCGGCCATATCGCATAGATCTCACTGTGAAAAGGCTTAAATGTCTTTTTTGACCTAAGTTTGAGGATTGCGCTCAAACCAAATGTCCTAGAACGAAATTTTCAAATGTAACTATTAGAATGTGATACAATACACTATTGGGTGAAGTTTGGTTGACTTCTGCGCAGCGGTTTGGGTGTTAACATCAAAATTACATTTCTCGGCCATATCGCATAGATCTCACTGTGAAAAGGCTTAAATGGCTTTTTTGACCTAAGTTTGAGGATTGCGCTCAAACAAAATGTCCTAGAACAAAATTTTCAAATGTAACTACTAGATTGTGATACAATACACTATTGGGTGAAGTTTGGTTGCCTTCTGCGCAGCGGTTTGGGAGTTAACATCAAAATTACATTTCTCGGCCATATCGCATAGATCTCACTGTGAAAAGGCTTAAATGACTTTTTTAATTAAGTTTGATGATTGCGTTCAAACAAAATGTCCTAGAACCAAATTTTCAAATGTAACTACTAGATTGTGATACAATACACTATTGGGTGAAGTTTCATTGACTTCTGCGCAGCGGTTTGGGAGTTAACATCAAAATTACATTTCTCGGCCATATCGCATAGATCTCACTGTGAAAAGGCTTAAATGACTTTTTTTAATTAAGTTTGAAGATTGCGCTCAAATCAAATGTCCTAGAACTAAATTTCCATATGTAACTACTAGATTGTGATACAATACACTATTGGGTGAAATTTGGTTGACTTCTGCGCAGCGGTTTGGGAGTTAACATCAAAATTACATTTCTCGGCCATATCGCATAGATCTCACTGTGAAAAGGCTTAAATGACTTTTTTAATTAAGTTTGATGATTGCGCTCAAACAAAATTTCCTAGAACAAAATTTTCAAATGTAACTACTAGATTGTGATACAATACACTATTGGGTGAAGTTTGGTTGACTTCTGCGCAGCGGTTTGGGAGTTAACATCAAAATTACATTTCTCGGCCATATCGCATAGATCTCACTGTGAAAAGGCTTAAATGGCTTTTTTGACCTAAGTTTAATGATTGCGCTCAAACCAAATGTCCAATAACCAAATTTCCACATGTAACTACTAGATTGTGATACAATACACTAATGGGTGAAGTTTGGTTGACTTCTGCGCAGCGGTTTGGGAGTTAACATCAAAATTACATTTCTCGGCCATATCGCATAGATCTCACTGTGAAAAGGCTTAAATGACTTTTTTAATTAAGTTTGATGATTGCGTTCAAACAAAATGTCATAGAACAAAATTTTCAAATGTAACTACTAGATTGTGATACAATACACTATTGGGTGAAGTTTGGTTGACTTCTGCGCAGCGGTTTGGGAGTTAACATCAAAATTACATTTCTCGGCCATATCGCATAGATCTCACTGTGAAAAGGCTTAAATGACTTTTTTAATTAAGTTTGATGATTGCGTTCAAACAAAATGTCCTAGAACAAAATTTTCAAATGTAACTACTAGATTGTGATACAATACACTATTGGGTGAAGTTTGGTTGACTTCTGCGCAGCGGTTTGGGAGTTAACATCAAAATTACATTTCTCGGCCATATCGCATAGATCTCACTGTGAAAAGGCTTAAATGGCTTTTTTGACCTAAGTTTAAAGATTGCGCTCAAACCAAATGTCCTAGAACGAAATTTTCAAATGTAACTACTAGAATGTGATACAATACACTATTGGGTGAAGTTTGGTTGACTTCTGCGCAGCGGTTTGGGAGTTAACATCAAAATTACATTTCTCGGCCATATCGCATAGATCTCACTGTGAAAAGGCTTAAATGGCTTTTTTGACCTAAGTTTGAGGATTGCGCTCAAATCAAATGTCCTAGAACCAAATTTCCACATGTAACTACTAGATTGTGATACAATACACTAATGGGTGAAGTTTGGTTGACTTCTGCGCAGAGGTTTGGGAGTTAACATCAAAATTACATTTCTCGGCCATATCGTATAGATCTCACTGTGAAAAGGCTTAAATGACTTTTTTAATTAAGTTTGATGATTGCGCTCAAACAAAATTTCCTAGAACAAAATTTTCAAATGTAACTACTAGATTGTGATACAATACACTATTGGGTGAAGTTTGGTTGACTTCTGCGCAGCGGTTTGGGAGTTAACATCAAAATTACATTTCTCGGCCATATCGCATAGATCTCACTGTGAAAAGGCTTAAATGGCTTTTTTGACCTAAGTTTGAGGATTGCGCTCAAACCAAATGTCCTAGAACGAAATTTTCAAATGTAACTATTAGAATGTGATACAATACACTATTGGGTGAAGTTTGGTTGACTTCTGCGCAGCGGTTTGGGAGTTAACATCAAAATTACATTTCTCGGCCATATCGCATAGACCTCACTGTGAAAAGGCTTAAATGGCTTTTTTGACCTAAGTTTGAGGATTGCGCTCAAACAAAATGTCCTAGAACAAAATTTTCAAATGTAACTACTAGATTGTGATACAATACACTATTGGGTGAAGTTTGGTTGACTTCTGCGCAGCGGTTTGGGAGTTAACATCAAAATTACATTTCTCGGCCATATCGCATAGATCTCACTGTGAAAAGGCTTAAATGACTTTTTTAATTAAGTTTGATGATTGCGTTCAAACAAAATGTCCTAGAACCAAATTTTCAAATGTAACTACTAGATTGTGATACAATACACTATTGGGTGAAGTTTCATTGACTTCTGCGCAGCGGTTTGGGAGTTAACATCAAAATTACATTTCTCGGCCATATCGCATAGATCTCACTGTGAAAAGGCTTAAATGACTTTTTTTAATTAAGTTTGAAGATTGCGCTCAAATCAAATGTCATAGAACTAAATTTCCATATGTAACTACTAGATTGTGATACAATACACTATTGGGTGAAGTTTGGTTGACTTCTGCGCAGCGGTTTGGGAGTTAACATCAAAATTACATTTCTCGGCCATATCGCATAGATCTCACTGTGAAAAGGCTTAAATGGCTTTTTTGACCTAAGTTTGAGGATTGCGCTCAAATCAAATGTCCTAGAACCAAATTTCCACATGTAACTACTAGATTGTGATACAATACACTAATGGGTGAAGTTTGGTTGACTTCTGCGCAGCGGTTTGGGAGTGAACATCAAAATTACATTTCTCGGCCATATCGCATAGATCTCACTGTGAAAAGGCTTAAATGACTTTTTTTAATTAAGTTTGAAGATTGCGCTCAAATCAAATGTCCTAGAACTAAATTTCCAAATGTAACTACTAGATTGTGATAAAATACACTATTGGGTGAAGTTTGGTTGACTTCTGCGCAGCGGTTTGGGAGTTAACATCAAAATTACATTTCTCGGCCATATCGCATAGATCTCACTGTGAAAAGGCTAAAATGGCTTTTTTGACCTAAGTTTGAGGATTGCGCTCAAACAAAATGTCCTAGAACCAAATTTTCAAATGTAACTACTAGATTGTGATACAATACACTATTGGGTGAAGTTTGGTTGACTTCTGCGCAGCGGTTTGGGAGTTAACATCAAAATTACATTTCTCGGCCATATCGCATAGATCTCACTGTGAAAAGGCTTAAATGACTTTTTTAATTAAGTTTGATGATTGCGTTCAAACAAAATGTCCTAGAACAAAATTTTCAAATGTAACTACTACATTGTGATACAATACACTATTGGGTGAAGTTTGGTTGACTTCTGCGCAGCGGTTTGGGAGTTAACATCAAAATTACATTTCTCGGCCATATCGCATAGATCTCACTGTGAAAAGGCTTAAATGTCTTTTTTGACCTAAGTTTGAGGATTGCGCTCAAACCAAATGTCCTAGAACGAAATTTTCAAATGTAACTATTAGAATGTGATACAATACACTATTGGGTGAAGTTTGGTTGACTTCTGCGCAGCGGTTTGGGAGTTAACATCAAAATTACATTTCTCGGCCATATCGCATAGATCTCACTGTGAAAAGGCTTAAATGGCTTTTTTGACCTAAGTTTGAGGATTGCGCTCAAACAAAATGTCCTAGAACAAAATTTTCAAATGTAACTACTAGATTGTGATACAATACACTATTGGGTGAAGTTTGGTTGCCTTCTGCGCAGCGGTTTGGGAGTTAACATCAAAATTACATTTCTCGGCCATATCGCATAGATCTCACTGTGAAAAGGCTTAAATGACTTTTTTAATTAAGTTTGATGATTGCGTTCAAACAAAATGTCCTAGAACCAAATTTTCAAATGTAACTACTAGATTGTGATACAATACACTATTGGGTGAAGTTTCATTGACTTCTGCGCAGCGGTTTGGGAGTTAACATCAAAATTACATTTCTCGGCCATATCGCATAGATCTCACTGTGAAAAGGCTTAAATGACTTTTTTTAATTAAGTTTGAAGATTGCGCTCAAATCAAATGTCCTAGAACTAAATTTCCATATGTAACTACTAGATTGTGATACAATACACTATTGGGTGAAGTTTGGTTGACTTCTGCGCAGCGGTTTGGGAGTTAACATCAAAATTACATTTCTCGGCCATATCGCATAGATCTCACTGTGAAAAGGCTTAAATGGCTTTTTTGACCTAAGTTTGAGGATTGCGCTCAAATCAAATGTCCTAGAACCAAATTTCTACATGTAACTACTAGATTGTGATACAATACACTAATGGGTGAAGTTTGGTTGACTTCTGCGCAGCGGTTTGGGAGTGAACATCAAAATTACATTTCTAGGCAATATCGCATAGATCTCACTGTGAAAAGGCTTAAATGACTTTTTTTAATTAAGTTTGAAGATTGCGCTCAAATCAAATGTCCTAGAACTAAATTTCCAAATGTAACTACTAGATTGTGATAAAATACACTATTGGGTGAAGTTTGGTTGACTTCTGCGCAGCGGTTTGGGAGTTAACATCAAAATTACATTTCTCGGCCATATCGCATAGATCTCACTGTGAAAAGGCTAAAATGGCTTTTTTGACCTAAGTCTGAGGATTGCGCTCAAACAAAATGTCCTAGAACAAAATTTTCAAATGTAATTACTAGATTGTGATACAATACACTATTGGGTGAAGTTTGGTTGACTTCTGCGCAGCGGTTTGGGAGTTAACATCAAAATTACATTTCTCGGCCATATCGCATAGATCTCACTGTGAAAAGGCTTAAATGGCTTTTTTGACCTAAGTTTGAGGATTGCGCTCAAATCAAATGTCCTAGAACCAAATTTCCACATGTAACTACTAGATTGTGATACAATACACTAATGGGTGAAGTTTGGTTTACTTCTGCGCAGCGGTTTGGGAGTTAACATCAAAATTACATTTCTCGGCCATATCGCATAGATCTCACTGTGAAAAGGCTTAAATGGCTTTTTTGACCTAAGTTTGAGGATTGCGCTCAAACCAAATGTCCTAGAACGAAATTTTCAAATGTAACTATTAGAATGTGATACAATACACTATTGGGTGAAGTTTGGTTGACTTCTGCGCAGCGGTTTGGGAGTTAACATCAAAATTACATTTCTCGGCCATATCGCATAGACCTCACTGTGAAAAGGCTTAAATGGCTTTTTTGACCTAAGTTTGAGGATTGCGCTCAAACAAAATGTCCTAGAACAAAATTTTCAAATGTAACTACTAGATTGTGATACAATACACTATTGGGTGAAGTTTGGTTGACTTCTGCGCAGCGGTTTGGGAGTTAACATCAAAATTACATTTCTCGGCCATATCGCATAGATCTCACTGTGAAAAGGCTTAAATGACTTTTTTAATTAAGTTTGATGATTGCGTTCAAACAAAATGTCCTAGAACCAAATTTTCAAATGTAACTACTAGATTGTGATACAATACACTATTGGGTGAAGTTTCATTGACTTCTGCGCAGCGGTTTAGGAGTTAACATCAAAATTACATTTCTCGGCCATATCGCATAGATCTCACTGTGAAAAGGCTTAAATGACTTTTTTTAATTAAGTTTGAAGATTGCGCTCAAACAAAATGTCCTAGAACAAAATTTTCAAATGTAACTACTAGATTGTGATACAATACACTATTGGGTGAAGTTTGGTTGCCTTCTGCGCAGCGGTTTGGGAGTTAACATCAAAATTACATTTCTCGGCCATATCGCATAGATCTCACTGTGAAAAGGCTTAAATGACTTTTTTAATTAAGTTTGATGATTGCGTTCAAACAAAATGTCCTAGAACCAAATTTTCAAATGTAACTACTAGATTGTGATACAATACACTATTGGGTGAAGTTTCATTGACTTCTGCGCAGCGGTTTGGGAGTTAACATCAAAATTACATTTCTCGGCCATATCGCATAGATCTCACTGTGAAAAGGCTTAAATGACTTTTTTTAATTAAGTTTGAAGATTGCGCTCAAATCAAATGTCCTAGAACTAAATTTCCATATGTAACTACTAGATTGTGATACAATACACTATTGGGTGAAGTTTGGTTGACTTCTGCGCAGCGGTTTGGGAGTTAACATCAAAATTACATTTCTCGGCCATATCGCATAGATCTCACTGTGAAAAGGCTTAAATGACTTTTTTAATTAAGTTTGATGATTGCGCTCAAACAAAATTTCCTAGAACAAAATTTTCAAATGTAACTACTAGATTGTGATACAATACACTATTGGGTGAAGTTTGGTTGACTTCTGCGCAGCGGTTTGGGAGTTAACATCAAAATTACATTTCTCGGCCATATCGCATAGATCTCACTGTGAAAAGGCTTAAATGGCTTTTTTGACCTAAGTTTAATGATTGCGCTCAAACCAAATGTCCAATAACCAAATTTCCACATGTAACTACTAGATTGTGATACAATACACTAATGGGTGAAGTTTGGTTGACTTCTGCGCAGCGGTTTGGGAGTTAACATCAAAATTACATTTCTCGGCCATATCGCATAGATCTCACTGTGAAAAGGCTTAAATGACTTTTTTAATTAAGTTTGATGATTGCGTTCAAACAAAATGTCATAGAACAAAATTTTCAAATGTAACTACTAGATTGTGATACAATACACTATTGGGTGAAGTTTGGTTGACTTCTGCGCAGCGGTTTGGGAGTTAACATCAAAATTACATTTCTCGGCCATATCGCATAGATCTCACTGTGAAAAGGCTTAAATGACTTTTTTAATTAAGTTTGATGATTGCGTTCAAACAAAATGTCCTAGAACAAAATTTTCAAATGTAACTACTAGATTGTGATACAATACACTATTGGGTGAAGTTTGGTTGACTTCTGCGCAGCGGTTTGGGAGTTAACATCAAAATTACATTTCTCGGCCATATCGCATAGATCTCACTGTGAAAAGGCTTAAATGGCTTTTTTGACCTAAGTTTAAAGATTGCGCTCAAACCAAATGTCCTAGAACGAAATTTTCAAATGTAACTACTAGAATGTGATACAATACACTATTGGGTGAAGTTTGGTTGACTTCTGCGCAGCGGTTTGGGAGTTAACATCAAAATTACATTTCTCGGCCATATCGCATAGATCTCACTGTGAAAAGGCTTAAATGGCTTTTTTGACCTAAGTTTGAGGATTGCGCTCAAATCAAATGTCCTAGAACCAAATTTCCACATGTAACTACTAGATTGTGATACAATACACTAATGGGTGAAGTTTGGTTGACTTCTGCGCAGAGGTTTGGGAGTTAACATCAAAATTACATTTCTCGGCCATATCGTATAGATCTCACTGTGAAAAGGCTTAAATGACTTTTTTAATTAAGTTTGATGATTGCGCTCAAACAAAATTTCCTAGAACAAAATTTTCAAATGTAACTACTAGATTGTGATACAATACACTATTGGGTGAAGTTTGGTTGACTTCTGCGCAGCGGTTTGGGAGTTAACATCAAAATTACATTTCTCGGCCATATCGCATAGATCTCACTGTGAAAAGGCTTAAATGGCTTTTTTGACCTAAGTTTAATGATTGCGCTCAAACCAAATGTCCTAGAACGAAATTTTCAAATGTAACTACTAGAATGTGATACAATACACTATTGGGTGAAGTTTGGTTGACTTCTGCGCAGCGGTTTGGGAGTTAACATCAAAATTACATTTCTCGGCCATATCGCATAGATCTCACTGTGAAAAGGCTTAAATGACTTTTTTGACCTAAGTTTAATGATTGCGCTCAAACCAAATGTCCAATAACCAAATTTCCACATGTAACTACTAGATTGTGATACAATACACTAATGGGTGAAGTTTGGTTGACTTCTGCGAGGCGGTTTGGGAGTTAACATCAAAATTACATTTCTCGGCCATATCGCATAGATCTCACTGTGAAAAGGCTTAAATGACTTTTTTAATTAAGTTTGATGATTGCGTTCAAACAAAATGTCATAGAACAAAATTTTCAAATGTAACTACTAGATTGTGATACAATACACTATTGGGTGAAGTTTGGTTGACTTCTGCGCAGCGGTTTGGGAGTTAACATCAAAATTACATTTCTCGGCCATATCGCATAGATCTCACTGTGAAAAGGCTTAAATGGCTTTTTTGACCTAAGTTTGAGGATTGCGCTCAAATCAAATGTCCTAGAACCAAATTTCCACATGTAATTACTAGATTGTGATACAATACACTAATGGGTGAAGTTTGGTTGACTTCTGCGCAGCGGTTTGGGAGTTAACATCAAAATTACATTTTTCGGCCATATCGCATAGATCTCACTGTGAAAAGGCTTAAATGACTTTTTTAATTAAGTTTAATGATTGCGCTCAAACCAAATGTCCTAGAACGAAATTTTCAAATGTAACTACTAGAATGTGATACAATACACTATTGGGTGAAGTTTAGTTGACTTCTGCGCAGCGGTTTGGGAGTTAACATCAAAATTACATTTCTCGGCCATATCGCATAGATCTCACTGTGAAAAGGCTTAAATGGCTTTTTTGACCTAAGTTTAATGATTGCGCTCAAACCAAATGTCCTAGAACGAAATTTTCAAATGTAACTACTAGAATGTGATACAATACACTATTGGGTGAAGTTTGGTTGACTTCTGCGCAGCGGTTTGGGAGTTAACATCAAAATTACATTCCTCGGCCATATCGCATAGATCTCACTGTGAAAAGGCTTAAATGACTTTTTTAATTAAGTTTGATGATTGCGTTCAAACAAAATGTCCTAGAACAAAATTTTCAAATGTAACTACTAGATTGTGATACAATACACTATTGGGTGAAGTTTGGTTGACTTCTGCGCAGCGGTTTGGGAGTTAACATCAAAATTACATTTCTCGGCCATATCGCATAGATCTCACTGTGAAAAGGCTTAAATGGCTTTTTTGACCTAAGTTTGAGGATTGCACTCAAATCAAATGTCCAAGAACAAAATTTCCAAATGTAACTACTAGATTGTGATACAATACCCTATTGGGTGAAGTTTGGTTGACTTCTGCGCAGCGGTTTGGGAGTTAACATCAAAATTACATTTCTCGGCCATATCGCATAGATCTCACTGTGAAAAGGCTTAAATGACTTTTTTAATTAAGTTTGATGATTGCGTTCAAACAAAATGTCCTAGAACAAAACTTTCAAATGTAACTACTAGATTGTGATACAATACACTATTGGGTGAAGTTTGGTTGACTTCTGCGCAGCGGTTTGGGAGTTAACATCAAAATTACATTTCTCGGCCATATCGCATAGATCTCACTGTGAAAAGGCTTAAATGGCTTTTTTGACCTAAGTTTAAAGATTGCTCTCAAATCAAATGTCCTAGAACCAAATTTCCACATGTAACTACTAGATTGTGATACAATACACTATTGGGTGAAGTTTGGTTGACTTCTGCGCAGAGGTTTGGGAGTTAACATCAAAATTACATTTCTCGGCCATATCGCATAGATCTCACTGTGAAAAGGCTTAAATGACTTTTTTAATTAAGTTTGATGATTGCGCTCAAACAAAATTTCCTAGAACAAAATTTTCAAATGTAACTACTAGATTGTGATACAATACACTATTGGGTGAAGTTTGGTTGACTTCTGCGCAGCGGTTTGGGAGTTAACATCAAAATTACATTTCTCGGCCATATCGCATAGATCTCACTGTGAAAAGGCTTAAATGGCTTTTTTGACCTAAGTTTAATGATTGCGCTCAAACCAAATGTCCAATAACCAAATTTCCACATGTAACTACTAGATTGTGATACAATACACTAATGGGTGAAGTTTGGTTGACTTCTGCGCAGCGGTTTGGGAGTTAACATCAAAATTACATTTCTCGGCCATATCGCATAGATCTCACTGTGAAAAGGCTTAAATGACTTTTTTAATTAAGTTTGATGATTGCGTTCAAACAAAATGTCATAGAACAAAATTTTCAAATGTAACTACTAGATTGTGATACAATACACTATTGGGTGAAGTTTGGTTGACTTCTGCGCAGCGGTTTGGGAGTTAACATCAAAATTACATTTCTCGGCCATATCGCATAGATCTCACTGTGAAAAGGCTTAAATGACTTTTTTAATTAAGTTTGATGATTGCGTTCAAACAAAATGTCCTAGAACAAAATTTTCAAATGTAACTACTAGATTGTGATACAATACACTATTGGGTGAAGTTTGGTTGACTTCTGCGCAGCGGTTTGGGAGTTAACATCAAAATTACATTTCTCGGCCATATCGCATAGATCTCACTGTGAAAAGGCTTAAATGGCTTTTTTGACCTAAGTTTAAAGATTGCGCTCAAACCAAATGTCCTAGAACGAAATTTTCAAATGTAACTACTAGAATGTGATACAATACACTATTGGGTGAAGTTTGGTTGACTTCTGCGCAGCGGTTTGGGAGTTAACATCAAAATTACATTTCTCGGCCATATCGCATAGATCTCACTGTGAAAAGGCTTAAATGGCTTTTTTGACCTAAGTTTGAGGATTGCGCTCAAATCAAATGTCCTAGAACCAAATTTCCACATGTAACTACTAGATTGTGATACAATACACTAATGGGTGAAGTTTGGTTGACTTCTGCGCAGAGGTTTGGGAGTTAACATCAAAATTACATTTCTCGGCCATATCGTATAGATCTCACTGTGAAAAGGCTTAAATGACTTTTTTAATTAAGTTTGATGATTGCGCTCAAACAAAATTTCCTAGAACAAAATTTTCAAATGTAACTACTAGATTGTGATACAATACACTATTGGGTGAAGTTTGGTTGACTTCTGCGCAGCGGTTTGGGAGTTAACATCAAAATTACATTTCTCGGCCATATCGCATAGACCTCACTGTGAAAAGGCTTAAATTGCTTTTTTGACCTAAGTTTGAGGATTGCGCTCAAACAAAATGTCCTAGAACAAAATTTTCAAATGTAACTACTAGATTGTGATACAATACACTATTGGGTGAAGTTTGGTTGACTTCTGCGCAGCGGTTTGGGAGTTAACATCAAAATTACATTTCTCGGCCATATCGCATAGATCTCACTGTGAAAAGGCTTAAATGACTTTTTTAATTAAGTTTGATGATTGCGTTCAAACAAAATGTCCTAGAACCAAATTTTCAAATGTAACTACTAGATTGTGATACAATACACTATTGGGTGAAGTTTCATTGACTTCTGCGCAGCGGTTTGGGAGTTAACATCAAAATTACATTTCTCGGCCATATCGCATAGATCTCACTGTGAAAAGGCTTAAATGACTTTTTTTAATTAAGTTTGAA
This sequence comes from Corythoichthys intestinalis, assembly GCF_030265065.1. Classification (NCBI taxonomy): domain Eukaryota; kingdom Metazoa; phylum Chordata; class Actinopteri; order Syngnathiformes; family Syngnathidae; genus Corythoichthys; species Corythoichthys intestinalis. The sequence continues at coordinate 2,679,185 of NW_026651594.1, read as the reverse complement.
GATTGCGCTCAAATCAAATGTCCTAGAACTAAATTTCCATATGTAACTACTAGATTGTGATACAATACACTATTGGGTGAAGTTTGGTTGACTTCTGCGCAGCGGTTTGGGAGTTAACATCAAAATTACATTTCTCGGCCATATCGCATAGATCTCACTGTGAAAAGGCTTAAATGGCTTTTTTGACCTAAGTTTGAGGATTGCGCTCAAATCAAATGTCCTAGAACCAAATTTCTACATGTAACTACTAGATTGTGATACAATACACTAATGGGTGAAGTTTGGTTGACTTCTGCGCAGCGGTTTGGGAGTGAACATCAAAATTACATTTCTAGGCAATATCGCATAGATCTCACTGTGAAAAGGCTTAAATGACTTTTTTTAATTAAGTTTGAAGATTGCGCTCAAATCAAATGTCCTAGAACTAAATTTCCAAATGTAACTACTAGATTGTGATAAAATACACTATTGGGTGAAGTTTGGTTGACTTCTGCGCAGCGGTTTGGGAGTTAACATCAAAATTACATTTCTCGGCCATATCGCATAGATCTCACTGTGAAAAGGCTAAAATGGCTTTTTTGACCTAAGTCTGAGGATTGCGCTCAAACAAAATGTCCTAGAACAAAATTTTCAAATGTAATTACTAGATTGTGATACAATACACTATTGGGTGAAGTTTGGTTGACTTCTGCGCAGCGGTTTGGGAGTTAACATCAAAATTACATTTCTCGGCCATATCGCATAGATCTCACTGTGAAAAGGCTTAAATGGCTTTTTTGACCTAAGTTTGAGGATTGCGCTCAAATCAAATGTCCTAGAACCAAATTTCCACATGTAACTACTAGATTGTGATACAATACACTAATGGGTGAAGTTTGGTTTACTTCTGCGCAGCGGTTTGGGAGTTAACATCAAAATTACATTTCTCGGCCATATCGCATAGATCTCACTGTGAAAAGGCTTAAATGGCTTTTTTGACCTAAGTTTGAGGATTGCGCTCAAACCAAATGTCCTAGAACGAAATTTTCAAATGTAACTATTAGAATGTGATACAATACACTATTGGGTGAAGTTTGGTTGACTTCTGCGCAGCGGTTTGGGAGTTAACATCAAAATTACATTTCTCGGCCATATCGCATAGACCTCACTGTGAAAAGGCTTAAATGGCTTTTTTGACCTAAGTTTGAGGATTGCGCTCAAACAAAATGTCCTAGAACAAAATTTTCAAATGTAACTACTAGATTGTGATACAATACACTATTGGGTGAAGTTTGGTTGACTTCTGCGCAGCGGTTTGGGAGTTAACATCAAAATTACATTTCTCGGCCATATCGCATAGATCTCACTGTGAAAAGGCTTAAATGACTTTTTTAATTAAGTTTGATGATTGCGTTCAAACAAAATGTCCTAGAACCAAATTTTCAAATGTAACTACTAGATTGTGATACAATACACTATTGGGTGAAGTTTCATTGACTTCTGCGCAGCGGTTTAGGAGTTAACATCAAAATTACATTTCTCGGCCATATCGCATAGATCTCACTGTGAAAAGGCTTAAATGACTTTTTTTAATTAAGTTTGAAGATTGCGCTCAAACAAAATGTCCTAGAACAAAATTTTCAAATGTAACTACTAGATTGTGATACAATACACTATTGGGTGAAGTTTGGTTGCCTTCTGCGCAGCGGTTTGGGAGTTAACATCAAAATTACATTTCTCGGCCATATCGCATAGATCTCACTGTGAAAAGGCTTAAATGACTTTTTTAATTAAGTTTGATGATTGCGTTCAAACAAAATGTCCTAGAACCAAATTTTCAAATGTAACTACTAGATTGTGATACAATACACTATTGGGTGAAGTTTCATTGACTTCTGCGCAGCGGTTTGGGAGTTAACATCAAAATTACATTTCTCGGCCATATCGCATAGATCTCACTGTGAAAAGGCTTAAATGACTTTTTTTAATTAAGTTTGAAGATTGCGCTCAAATCAAATGTCCTAGAACTAAATTTCCATATGTAACTACTAGATTGTGATACAATACACTATTGGGTGAAGTTTGGTTGACTTCTGCGCAGCGGTTTGGGAGTTAACATCAAAATTACATTTCTCGGCCATATCGCATAGATCTCACTGTGAAAAGGCTTAAATGACTTTTTTAATTAAGTTTGATGATTGCGCTCAAACAAAATTTCCTAGAACAAAATTTTCAAATGTAACTACTAGATTGTGATACAATACACTATTGGGTGAAGTTTGGTTGACTTCTGCGCAGCGGTTTGGGAGTTAACATCAAAATTACATTTCTCGGCCATATCGCATAGATCTCACTGTGAAAAGGCTTAAATGGCTTTTTTGACCTAAGTTTAATGATTGCGCTCAAACCAAATGTCCAATAACCAAATTTCCACATGTAACTACTAGATTGTGATACAATACACTAATGGGTGAAGTTTGGTTGACTTCTGCGCAGCGGTTTGGGAGTTAACATCAAAATTACATTTCTCGGCCATATCGCATAGATCTCACTGTGAAAAGGCTTAAATGACTTTTTTAATTAAGTTTGATGATTGCGTTCAAACAAAATGTCATAGAACAAAATTTTCAAATGTAACTACTAGATTGTGATACAATACACTATTGGGTGAAGTTTGGTTGACTTCTGCGCAGCGGTTTGGGAGTTAACATCAAAATTACATTTCTCGGCCATATCGCATAGATCTCACTGTGAAAAGGCTTAAATGACTTTTTTAATTAAGTTTGATGATTGCGTTCAAACAAAATGTCCTAGAACAAAATTTTCAAATGTAACTACTAGATTGTGATACAATACACTATTGGGTGAAGTTTGGTTGACTTCTGCGCAGCGGTTTGGGAGTTAACATCAAAATTACATTTCTCGGCCATATCGCATAGATCTCACTGTGAAAAGGCTTAAATGGCTTTTTTGACCTAAGTTTAAAGATTGCGCTCAAACCAAATGTCCTAGAACGAAATTTTCAAATGTAACTACTAGAATGTGATACAATACACTATTGGGTGAAGTTTGGTTGACTTCTGCGCAGCGGTTTGGGAGTTAACATCAAAATTACATTTCTCGGCCATATCGCATAGATCTCACTGTGAAAAGGCTTAAATGGCTTTTTTGACCTAAGTTTGAGGATTGCGCTCAAATCAAATGTCCTAGAACCAAATTTCCACATGTAACTACTAGATTGTGATACAATACACTAATGGGTGAAGTTTGGTTGACTTCTGCGCAGAGGTTTGGGAGTTAACATCAAAATTACATTTCTCGGCCATATCGTATAGATCTCACTGTGAAAAGGCTTAAATGACTTTTTTAATTAAGTTTGATGATTGCGCTCAAACAAAATTTCCTAGAACAAAATTTTCAAATGTAACTACTAGATTGTGATACAATACACTATTGGGTGAAGTTTGGTTGACTTCTGCGCAGCGGTTTGGGAGTTAACATCAAAATTACATTTCTCGGCCATATCGCATAGATCTCACTGTGAAAAGGCTTAAATGGCTTTTTTGACCTAAGTTTAATGATTGCGCTCAAACCAAATGTCCTAGAACGAAATTTTCAAATGTAACTACTAGAATGTGATACAATACACTATTGGGTGAAGTTTGGTTGACTTCTGCGCAGCGGTTTGGGAGTTAACATCAAAATTACATTTCTCGGCCATATCGCATAGATCTCACTGTGAAAAGGCTTAAATGACTTTTTTGACCTAAGTTTAATGATTGCGCTCAAACCAAATGTCCAATAACCAAATTTCCACATGTAACTACTAGATTGTGATACAATACACTAATGGGTGAAGTTTGGTTGACTTCTGCGAGGCGGTTTGGGAGTTAACATCAAAATTACATTTCTCGGCCATATCGCATAGATCTCACTGTGAAAAGGCTTAAATGACTTTTTTAATTAAGTTTGATGATTGCGTTCAAACAAAATGTCATAGAACAAAATTTTCAAATGTAACTACTAGATTGTGATACAATACACTATTGGGTGAAGTTTGGTTGACTTCTGCGCAGCGGTTTGGGAGTTAACATCAAAATTACATTTCTCGGCCATATCGCATAGATCTCACTGTGAAAAGGCTTAAATGGCTTTTTTGACCTAAGTTTGAGGATTGCGCTCAAATCAAATGTCCTAGAACCAAATTTCCACATGTAATTACTAGATTGTGATACAATACACTAATGGGTGAAGTTTGGTTGACTTCTGCGCAGCGGTTTGGGAGTTAACATCAAAATTACATTTTTCGGCCATATCGCATAGATCTCACTGTGAAAAGGCTTAAATGACTTTTTTAATTAAGTTTAATGATTGCGCTCAAACCAAATGTCCTAGAACGAAATTTTCAAATGTAACTACTAGAATGTGATACAATACACTATTGGGTGAAGTTTAGTTGACTTCTGCGCAGCGGTTTGGGAGTTAACATCAAAATTACATTTCTCGGCCATATCGCATAGATCTCACTGTGAAAAGGCTTAAATGGCTTTTTTGACCTAAGTTTAATGATTGCGCTCAAACCAAATGTCCTAGAACGAAATTTTCAAATGTAACTACTAGAATGTGATACAATACACTATTGGGTGAAGTTTGGTTGACTTCTGCGCAGCGGTTTGGGAGTTAACATCAAAATTACATTCCTCGGCCATATCGCATAGATCTCACTGTGAAAAGGCTTAAATGACTTTTTTAATTAAGTTTGATGATTGCGTTCAAACAAAATGTCCTAGAACAAAATTTTCAAATGTAACTACTAGATTGTGATACAATACACTATTGGGTGAAGTTTGGTTGACTTCTGCGCAGCGGTTTGGGAGTTAACATCAAAATTACATTTCTCGGCCATATCGCATAGATCTCACTGTGAAAAGGCTTAAATGGCTTTTTTGACCTAAGTTTGAGGATTGCACTCAAATCAAATGTCCAAGAACAAAATTTCCAAATGTAACTACTAGATTGTGATACAATACCCTATTGGGTGAAGTTTGGTTGACTTCTGCGCAGCGGTTTGGGAGTTAACATCAAAATTACATTTCTCGGCCATATCGCATAGATCTCACTGTGAAAAGGCTTAAATGACTTTTTTAATTAAGTTTGATGATTGCGTTCAAACAAAATGTCCTAGAACAAAACTTTCAAATGTAACTACTAGATTGTGATACAATACACTATTGGGTGAAGTTTGGTTGACTTCTGCGCAGCGGTTTGGGAGTTAACATCAAAATTACATTTCTCGGCCATATCGCATAGATCTCACTGTGAAAAGGCTTAAATGGCTTTTTTGACCTAAGTTTAAAGATTGCTCTCAAATCAAATGTCCTAGAACCAAATTTCCACATGTAACTACTAGATTGTGATACAATACACTATTGGGTGAAGTTTGGTTGACTTCTGCGCAGAGGTTTGGGAGTTAACATCAAAATTACATTTCTCGGCCATATCGCATAGATCTCACTGTGAAAAGGCTTAAATGACTTTTTTAATTAAGTTTGATGATTGCGCTCAAACAAAATTTCCTAGAACAAAATTTTCAAATGTAACTACTAGATTGTGATACAATACACTATTGGGTGAAGTTTGGTTGACTTCTGCGCAGCGGTTTGGGAGTTAACATCAAAATTACATTTCTCGGCCATATCGCATAGATCTCACTGTGAAAAGGCTTAAATGGCTTTTTTGACCTAAGTTTAATGATTGCGCTCAAACCAAATGTCCAATAACCAAATTTCCACATGTAACTACTAGATTGTGATACAATACACTAATGGGTGAAGTTTGGTTGACTTCTGCGCAGCGGTTTGGGAGTTAACATCAAAATTACATTTCTCGGCCATATCGCATAGATCTCACTGTGAAAAGGCTTAAATGACTTTTTTAATTAAGTTTGATGATTGCGTTCAAACAAAATGTCATAGAACAAAATTTTCAAATGTAACTACTAGATTGTGATACAATACACTATTGGGTGAAGTTTGGTTGACTTCTGCGCAGCGGTTTGGGAGTTAACATCAAAATTACATTTCTCGGCCATATCGCATAGATCTCACTGTGAAAAGGCTTAAATGACTTTTTTAATTAAGTTTGATGATTGCGTTCAAACAAAATGTCCTAGAACAAAATTTTCAAATGTAACTACTAGATTGTGATACAATACACTATTGGGTGAAGTTTGGTTGACTTCTGCGCAGCGGTTTGGGAGTTAACATCAAAATTACATTTCTCGGCCATATCGCATAGATCTCACTGTGAAAAGGCTTAAATGGCTTTTTTGACCTAAGTTTAAAGATTGCGCTCAAACCAAATGTCCTAGAACGAAATTTTCAAATGTAACTACTAGAATGTGATACAATACACTATTGGGTGAAGTTTGGTTGACTTCTGCGCAGCGGTTTGGGAGTTAACATCAAAATTACATTTCTCGGCCATATCGCATAGATCTCACTGTGAAAAGGCTTAAATGGCTTTTTTGACCTAAGTTTGAGGATTGCGCTCAAATCAAATGTCCTAGAACCAAATTTCCACATGTAACTACTAGATTGTGATACAATACACTAATGGGTGAAGTTTGGTTGACTTCTGCGCAGAGGTTTGGGAGTTAACATCAAAATTACATTTCTCGGCCATATCGTATAGATCTCACTGTGAAAAGGCTTAAATGACTTTTTTAATTAAGTTTGATGATTGCGCTCAAACAAAATTTCCTAGAACAAAATTTTCAAATGTAACTACTAGATTGTGATACAATACACTATTGGGTGAAGTTTGGTTGACTTCTGCGCAGCGGTTTGGGAGTTAACATCAAAATTACATTTCTCGGCCATATCGCATAGATCTCACTGTGAAAAGGCTTAAATGGCTTTTTTGACCTAAGTTTAATGATTGCGCTCAAACCAAATGTCCTAGAACGAAATTTTCAAATGTAACTACTAGAATGTGATACAATACACTATTGGGTGAAGTTTGGTTGACTTCTGCGCAGCGGTTTGGGAGTTAACATCAAAATTACATTTCTCGGCCATATCGCATAGATCTCACCGTGAAAAGGCTTAAATGACTTTTTTAATTAAGTTTGATGATTGCGTTCAAACAAAATGTCCTAGAACAAAATTTTCAAATGTAACTACTAGATTGTGATACAATACACTATTGGGTGAAGTTTGGTTGACTTCTGCGCAGCGGTTTGGGAGTTAACATCAAAATTACATTTCTCGGCCATATCGCATAGATCTCACTGTGAAAAGGCTTAAATGACTTTTTTAATTAAGTTTGATGATTGCGTTCAAACAAAATGTCCTAGAACAAAATTTTCAAATGTAACTACTAGATTGTGATACAATACACTATTGGGTGAAGTTTGGTTGACTTCTGCGCAGCGGTTTGGGAGTTAACATCAAAATTACATTTCTCGGCCATATCGCATAGATCTCACTGTGAAAAGGCTTAAATGGCTTTTTTGACCTAAGTTTGAGGATTGCACTCAAATCAAATGTCCAAGAACAAAATTTCCAAATGTAACTACTAGATTGTGATACAATACACTATTGGGTGAAGTTTGGTTGACTTCTGCGCAGCGGTTTGGGAGTTAACATCAAAATTACATTTCTCGGCCATATCGCATAGATCTCACTGTGAAAAGGCTTAAATGACTTTTTTAATTAAGTTTGATGATTGCGTTCAAACAAAATGTCCTAGAACAAAACTTTCAAATGTAACTACTAGATTGTGATACAATACACTATTGGGTGAAGTTTGGTTGACTTCTGCGCAGCGGTTTGGGAGTTAACATCAAAATTACATTTCTCGGCCATATCGCATAGATCTCACTGTGAAAAGGCTTAAATGGCTTTTTTGACCTAAGTTTAATGATTGCGCTCAAACCAAATGTCCAATAACCAAATTTCCACATGTAACTACTAGATTGTGATACAATACACTAATGGGTGAAGTTTGGTTGACTTCTGCGCAGCGGTTTGGGAGTTAACATCAAAATTACATTTCTCGGCCATATCGCATAGATCTCACTGTGAAAAGGCTTAAATGACTTTTTTAATTAAGTTTGATGATTGCGTTCAAACAAAATGTCATAGAACAAAATTTTGAAATGTAACTACTAGATTGTGATACAATACACTATTGGGTGAAGTTTGGTTGACTTCTGCGCAGCGGTTTGGGAGTTAACATCAAAATTACATTTCTCGGCCATATCGCATAGATCTCACTGTGAAAAGGCTTAAATGACTTTTTTAATTAAGTTTGATGATTGCGTTCAAACAAAATGTCCTAGAACAAAATTTTCAAATGTAACTACTAGATTGTGATACAATACACTATTGGGTGAAGTTTGGTTGACTTCTGCGCAGCGGTTTGGGAGTTAACATCAAAATTACATTTCTCGGCCATATCGCATAGATCTCACTGTGAAAAGGCTTAAATGGCTTTTTTGACCTAAGTTTAAAGATTGCACTCAAACCAAATGTCCTAGAACGAAATTTTCAAATGTAACTACTAGAATGTGATACAATACACTATTGGGTGAAGTTTGGTTGACTTCTGCGCAGCGGTTTGGGAGTTAACATCAAAATTACATTTCTCGGCCATATCGCATAGATCTCACTGTGAAAAGGCTTAAATGGCTTTTTTGACCTAAGTTTGAGGATTGCGCTCAAATCAAATGTCCTAGAACCAAATTTCCACATGTAACTACTAGATTGTGATACAATACACTAATGGGTGAAGTTTGGTTGACTTCTGCGCAGAGGTTTGGGAGTTAACATCAAAATTACATTTCTCGGCCATATCGTATAGATCTCACTGTGAAAAGGCTTAAATGACTTTTTTAATTAAGTTTGATGATTGCGCTCAAACAAAATTTCCTAGAACAAAATTTTCAAATGTAACTACTAGATTGTGATACAATACACTATTGGGTGAAGTTTGGTTGACTTCTGCGCAGCGGTTTGGGAGTTAACATCAAAATTACATTTCTCGGCCATATCGCATAGATCTCACTGTGAAAAGGCTTAAATGGCTTTTTTGACCTAAGTTTAATGATTGCGCTCAAACCAAATGTCCTAGAACGAAATTTTCAAATGTAACTACTAGAATGTGATACAATACACTATTGGGTGAAGTTTGGTTGACTTCTGCGCAGCGGTTTGGGAGTTAACATCAAAATTACATTTCTCGGCCATATCGCATAGATCTCACTGTGAAAAGGCTTAAATGACTTTTTTAATTAAGTTTAATGATTGCGCTCAAACCAAATGTCCTAGAACGAAATTTTCAAATGTAACTACTAGAATGTGATACAATACACTATTGGGTGAAGTTTAGTTGACTTCTGCGCAGCGGTTTGGGAGTTAACATCAAAATTACATTTCTCGGCCATATCGCATAGATCTCACTGTGAAAAGGCTTAAATGGCTTTTTTGACCTAAGTTTAATGATTGCGCTCAAACCAAATGTCCTAGAACGAAATTTTCAAATGTAACTACTAGAATGTGATACAATACACTATTGGGTGAAGTTTGGTTGACTTCTGCGCAGCGGTTTGGGAGTTAACATCAAAATTACATTCCTCGGCCATATCGCATAGATCTCACTGTGAAAAGGCTTAAATGACTTTTTTAATTAAGTTTGATGATTGCGTTCAAACAAAATGTCCTAGAACAAAATTTTCAAATGTAACTACTAGATTGTGATACAATACACTATTGGGTGAAGTTTGGTTGACTTCTGCGCAGCGGTTTGGGAGTTAACATCAAAATTACATTTCTCGGCCATATCGCATAGATCTCACTGTGAAAAGGCTTAAATGGCTTTTTTGACCTAAGTTTGAGGATTGCACTCAAATCAAATGTCCAAGAACAAAATTTCCAAATGTAACTACTAGATTGTGATACAATACCCTATTGGGTGAAGTTTGGTTGACTTCTGCGCAGCGGTTTGGGAGTTAACATCAAAATTACATTTCTCGGCCATATCGCATAGATCTCACTGTGAAAAGGCTTAAATGACTTTTTTAATTAAGTTTGATGATTGCGTTCAAACAAAATGTCCTAGAACAAAACTTTCAAATGTAACTACTAGATTGTGATACAATACACTATTGGGTGAAGTTTGGTTGACTTCTGCGCAGCGGTTTGGGAGTTAACATCAAAATTACATTTCTCGGCCATATCGCATAGATCTCACTGTGAAAAGGCTTAAATGGCTTTTTTGACCTAAGTTTAAAGATTGCTCTCAAATCAAATGTCCTAGAACCAAATTTCCACATGTAACTACTAGATTGTGATACAATACACTATTGGGTGAAGTTTGGTTGACTTCTGCGCAGAGGTTTGGGAGTTAACATCAAAATTACATTTCTCGGCCATATCGCATAGATCTCACTGTGAAAAGGCTTAAATGACTTTTTTAATTAAGTTTGATGATTGCGCTCAAACAAAATTTCCTAGAACAAAATTTTCAAATGTAACTACTAGATTGTGATACAATACACTATTGGGTGAAGTTTGGTTGACTTCTGCGCAGCGGTTTGGGAGTTAACATCAAAATTACATTTCTCGGCCATATCGCATAGATCTCACTGTGAAAAGGCTTAAATGGCTTTTTTGACCTAAGTTTAATGATTGCGCTCAAACCAAATGTCCAATAACCAAATTTCCACATGTAACTACTAGATTGTGATACAATACACTAATGGGTGAAGTTTGGTTGACTTCTGCGCAGCGGTTTGGGAGTTAACATCAAAATTACATTTCTCGGCCATATCGCATAGATCTCACTGTGAAAAGGCTTAAATGACTTTTTTAATTAAGTTTGATGATTGCGTTCAAACAAAATGTCATAGAACAAAATTTTCAAATGTAACTACTAGATTGTGATACAATACACTATTGGGTGAAGTTTGGTTGACTTCTGCGCAGCGGTTTGAGAGTTAACATCAAAATTACATTTCTCGGCCATATCGCATAGATCTCACTGTGAAAAGGCTTAAATGACTTTTTTAATTAAGTTTGATGATTGCGTTCAAACAAAATGTCCTAGAACAAAATTTTCAAATGTAACTACTAGATTGTGATACAATACACTATTGGGTGAAGTTTGGTTGACTTCTGCGCAGCGGTTTGGGAGTTAACATCAAAATTACATTTCTCGGCCATATCGCATAGATCTCACTGTGAAAAGGCTTAAATGGCTTTTTTGACCTAAGTTTAAAGATTGCGCTCAAACCAAATGTCCTAGAACGAAATTTTCAAATGTAACTACTAGAATGTGATACAATACACTATTGGGTGAAGTTTGGTTGACTTCTGCGCAGCGGTTTGGGAGTTAACATCAAAATTACATTTCTCGGCCATATCGCATAGATCTCACTGTGAAAAGGCTTAAATGGCTTTTTTGACCTAAGTTTGAGGATTGCGCTCAAATCAAATGTCCTAGAACCAAATTTCCACATGTAACTACTAGATTGTGATACAATACACTAATGGGTGAAGTTTGGTTGACTTCTGCGCAGAGGTTTGGGAGTTAACATCAAAATTACATTTCTCGGCCATATCGTATAGATCTCACTGTGAAAAGGCTTAAATGACTTTTTTAATTAAGTTTGATGATTGCGCTCAAACAAAATTTCCTAGAACAAAATTTTCAAATGTAACTACTAGATTGTGATACAATACACTATTGGGTGAAGTTTGGTTGACTTCTGCGCAGCGGTTTGGGAGTTAACATCAAAATTACATTTCTCGGCCATATCGCATAGATCTCACTGTGAAAAGGCTTAAATGGCTTTTTTGACCTAAGTTTAATGATTGCGCTCAAACCAAATGTCCTAGAACGAAATTTTCAAATGTAACTACTAGAATGTGATACAATACACTATTGGGTGAAGTTTGGTTGACTTCTGCGCAGCGGTTTGGGAGTTAACATCAAAATTACATTTCTCGGCCATATCGCATAGATCTCACCGTGAAAAGGCTTAAATGACTTTTTTAATTAAGTTTGATGATTGCGTTCAAACAAAATGTCCTAGAACAAAATTTTCAAATGTAACTACTAGATTGTGATACAATACACTATTGGGTGAAGTTTGGTTGACTTCTGCGCAGCGGTTTGGGAGTTAACATCAAAATTACATTTCTCGGCCATATCGCATAGATCTCACTGTGAAAAGGCTTAAATGACTTTTTTAATTAAGTTTGATGATTGCGTTCAAACAAAATGTCCTAGAACAAAATTTTCAAATGTAACTACTAGATTGTGATACAATACACTATTGGGTGAAGTTTGGTTGACTTCTGCGCAGCGGTTTGGGAGTTAACATCAAAATTACATTTCTCGGCCATATCGCATAGATCTCACTGTGAAAAGGCTTAAATGGCTTTTTTGACCTAAGTTTGAGGATTGCACTCAAATCAAATGTCCAAGAACAAAATTTCCAAATGTAACTACTAGATTGTGATACAATACACTATTGGGTGAAGTTTGGTTGACTTCTGCGCAGCGGTTTGGGAGTTAACATCAAAATTACATTTCTCGGCCATATCGCATAGATCTCACTGTGAAAAGGCTTAAATGGCTTTTTTGACCTAAGTTTAAAGATTGCTCTCAAATCAAATGTCCTAGAACCAAATTTCCACATGTAACTACTAGATTGTGATACAATACACTATTGGGTGAAGTTTGGTTGACTTCTGCGCAGAGGTTTGGGAGTTAACATCAAAATTACATTTCTCGGCCATATCGCATAGATCTCACTGTGAAAAGGCTTAAATGACTTTTTTAATTAAGTTTGATGATTGCGCTCAAACCAAATTTCCTAGAACAAAATTTTCAAATGTAACTACTAGATTGTGATACAATACACTATTGGGTGAAGTTTGGTTGACTTCTGCGCAGCGGTTTGGGAGTTAACATCAAAATTACATTTCTCGGCCATATCGCATAGATCTCACTGTGAAAAGGCTTAAATGGCTTTTTTGACCTAAGTTTAATGATTGCGCTCAAACCAAATGTCCAATAACCAAATTTCCACATGTAACTACTAGATTGTGATACAATACACTAATGGGTGAAGTTTGGTTGACTTCTGCGCAGCGGTTTGGGAGTTAACATCAAAATTACATTTCTCGGCCATATCGCATAGATCTCACTGTGAAAAGGCTTAAATGACTTTTTTAATTAAGTTTGATGATTGCGTTCAAACAAAATGTCATAGAACAAAATTTTCAAATGTAACTACTAGATTGTGATACAATACACTATTGGGTGAAGTTTGGTTGACTTCTGCGCAGCGGTTTGGGAGTTAACATCAAAATTACATTTCTCGGCCATATCGCATAGATCTCACCGTGAAAAGGCTTAAATGACTTTTTTAATTAAGTTTGATGATTGCGTTCAAACAAAATGTCCTAGAACAAAATTTTCAAATGTAACTACTAGATTGTGATACAATACACTATTGGGTGAAGTTTGGTTGACTTCTGCGCAGCGGTTTGGGAGTTAACATCAAAATTACATTTCTCGGCCATATCGCATAGATCTCACTGTGAAAAGGCTTAAATGACTTTTTTAATTAAGTTTGATGATTGCGTTCAAACAAAATGTCCTAGAACAAAATTTTCAAATGTAACTACTAGATTGTGATACAATACACTATTGGGTGAAGTTTGGTTGACTTCTGCGCAGCGGTTTGGGAGTTAACATCAAAATTACATTTCTCGGCCATATCGCATAGATCTCACTGTGAAAAGGCTTAAATGGCTTTTTTGACCTAAGTTTGAGGATTGCACTCAAATCAAATGTCCAAGAACCAAATTTCCAAATGTAACTACTAGATTGTGATACAATACACTATTGGGTGAAGTTTGGTTGACTTCTGCGCAGCGGTTTGGGAGTTAACATCAAAATTACATTTCTCGGCCATATCGCATAGATCTCACTGTGAAAAGGCTTAAATGACTTTTTTAATTAAGTTTGATGATTGCGTTCAAACAAAATGTCCTAGAACAAAACTTTCAAATGTAACTACTAGATTGTGATACAATACACTATTGGGTGAAGTTTGGTTGACTTCTGCGCAGCGGTTTGGGAGTTAACATCAAAATTACATTTCTCGGCCATATCGCATAGATCTCACTGTGAAAAGGCTTAAATGGCTTTTTTGACCTAAGTTTAAAGATTGCTCTCAAATCAAATGTCCTAGAACCAAATTTCCACATGTAACTACTAGATTGTGATACAATACACTATTGGGTGAAGTTTGGTTGACTTCTGCGCAGAGGTTTGGGAGTTAACATCAAAATTACATTTCTCGGCCATATCGCATAGATCTCACTGTGAAAAGGCTTAAATGACTTTTTTAATTAAGTTTGATGATTGCGCTCAAACAAAATTTCCTAGAACAAAATTTTCAAATGTAACTACTAGATTGTGATACAATACACTATTGGGTGAAGTTTGGTTGACTTCTGCGCAGCGGTTTGGGAGTTAACATCAAAATTACATTTCTCGGCCATATCGCATAGATCTCACTGTGAAAAGGCTTAAATGGCTTTTTTGACCTAAGTTTAATGATTGCGCTCAAACCAAATGTCCAATAACCAAATTTCCACATGTAACTACTAGATTGTGATACAATACACTAATGGGTGAAGTTTGGTTGACTTCTGCGCAGCGGTTTGGGAGTTAACATCAAAATTACATTTCTCGGCCATATCGCATAGATCTCACTGTGAAAAGGCTTAAATGACTTTTTTAATTAAGTTTGATGATTGCGTTCAAACAAAATGTCATAGAACAAAATTTTCAAATGTAACTACTAGATTGTGATACAATACACTATTGGGTGAAGTTTGGTTGACTTCTGCGCAGCGGTTTGGGAGTTAACATCAAAATTACATTTCTCGGCCATATCGCATAGATCTCACTGTGAAAAGGCTTAAATGACTTTTTTAATTAAGTTTGATGATTGCGCTCAAACAAAATTTCCTAGAACAAAATTTTCAAATGTAACTACTAGATTGTGATACAATACACTATTGGGTGAAGTTTGGTTGACTTCTGCGCAGCGGTTTGGGAGTTAACATCAAAATTACATTTCTCGGCCATATCGCATAGATCTCACTGTGAAAAGGCTTAAATGGCTTTTTTGACCTAAGTTTAATGATTGCGCTCAAACCAAATGTCCTAGAACGAAATTTTCAAATGTAACTACTAGAATGTGATACAATACACTATTGGGTGAAGTTTGGTTGACTTCTGCGCAGCGGTTTGGGAGTTAACATCAAAATTACATTTCTCGGCCATATCGCATAGATCTCACCGTGAAAAGGCTTAAATGACTTTTTTAATTAAGTTTGATGATTGCGTTCAAACAAAATGTCCTAGAACAAAATTTTCAAATGTAACTACTAGATTGTGATACAATACACTATTGGGTGAAGTTTGGTTGACTTCTGCGCAGCGGTTTGGGAGTTAACATCAAAATTACATTTCTCGGCCATATCGCATAGATCTCACTGTGAAAAGGCTTAAATGACTTTTTTAATTAAGTTTGATGATTGCGTTCAAACAAAATGTCCTAGAACAAAATTTTCAAATGTAACTACTAGATTGTGATACAATACACTATTGGGTGAAGTTTGGTTGACTTCTGCGCAGCGGTTTGGGAGTTAACATCAAAATTACATTTCTCGGCCATATCGCATAGATCTCACTGTGAAAAGGCTTAAAAGGCTTTTTTGACATAAGTTTAAAGATTGCGCTCAAACCAAATGTCCTAGAACGAAATTTTCAAATGTAACTACTAGAATGTGATACAATACACTATTGGGTGAAGTTTGGTTGACTTCTGCGCAGCGGTTTGGGAGTTAACATCAAAATTACATTTCTCGGCCATATCGCATAGATCTCACTGTGAAAAGGCTTAAATGGCTTTTTTGACCTAAGTTTGAGGATTGCGCTCAAATCAAATGTCCTAGAACCAAATTTCCACATGTAACTACTAGATTGTGATACAATACACTAATGGGTGAAGTTTGGTTGACTTCTGCGCAGAGGTTTGGGAGTTAACATCAAAATTACATTTCTCGGCCATATCGCATAGATCTCACTGTGAAAAGGCTTAAATGACTTTTTTAATTAAGTTTGATGATTGCGCTCAAACAAAATTTCCTAGAACAAAATTTTCAAATGTAACTATTAGATTGTGATACAATACACTATTGGGTGAAGTTTGGTTGACTTCTGCGCAGCGGTTTGGGAGTTAACATCAAAATTACATTTCTCGGCCATATCGCATAGATCTCACTGTGAAAAGGCTTAAATGGCTTTTTTGACCTAAGTTTAATGATTGCGCTCAAACCAAATGTCCAAAAACCAAATTTCCACATGTAACTACTAGATTGTGATACAATACACTAATGGGTGAAGTTTGGTTGACTTCTGCGCAGCGGTTTGGGAGTTAACATCAAAATTACATTTCTCGGCCATATCGCATAGATCTCACTGTGAAAAGGCTTAAATGACTTTTTTAATTAAGTTTGATGATTGCGTTCAAACAAAATGTCATAGAACAAAATTTTCAAATGTAACTACTAGATTGTGATACAATACACTATTGGGTGAAGTTTGGTTGACTTCTGCGCAGCGGTTTGGGAGTTAACATCAAAATTACATTTCTCGGCCATATCGCATAGATCTCACTGTGAAAAGGCTTAAATGACTTTTTTAATTAAGTTTGATGATTGCGTTCAAACAAAATGTCCTAGAACAAAATTTTCAAATGTAACTACTAGATTGTGATACAATACACTATTGGGTGAAGTTTGGTTGACTTCTGCGCAGCGGTTTGGGAGTTAACATCAAAATTACATTTCTCGGCCATATCGCATAGATCTCACTGTGAAAAGGCTTAAATGGCTTTTTTGACCTAAGTTTAAAGATTGCGCTCAAACCAAATGTCCTAGAACGAAATTTTCAAATGTAACTACTAGAATGTGATACAATACACTATTGGGTGAAGTTTGGTTGACTTCTGCGCAGCGGTTTGGGAGTTAACATCAAAATTACATTTCTCGGCCATATCGCATAGATCTCACTGTGAAAAGGCTTAAATGGCTTTTTTGACCTAAGTTTGAGGATTGCGCTCAAATCAAATGTCCTAGAACCAAATTTCCACATGTAACTACTAGATTGTGATACAATACACTAATGGGTGAAGTTTGGTTGACTTCTGCGCAGAGGTTTGGGAGTTAACATCAAAATTACATTTCTCGGCCATATCGCATAGATCTCACTGTGAAAAGGCTTAAATGACTTTTTTAATTAAGTTTGATGATTGCGCTCAAACAAAATTTCCTAGAACAAAATTTTCAAATGTAACTACTAGATTGTGATACAATACACTATTGGGTGAAGTTTGGTTGACTTCTGCGCAGCGGTTTGGGAGTTAACATCAAAATTACATTTCTCGGCCATATCGCATAGATCTCACTGTGAAAAGGCTTAAATGGCTTTTTTGACCTAAGTTTAATGATTGCGCTCAAACCAAATGTCCAAAAACCAAATTTCCACATGTAACTACTAGATTGTGATACAATACACTAATGGGTGAAGTTTGGTTGACTTCTGCGCAGCGGTTTGGGAGTTAACATCAAAATTACATTTCTCGGCCATATCGCATAGATCTCACTGTGAAAAGGCTTAAATGGCTTTTTTGACCTAAGTTTGATGATTGCGCTCAAATCAAATGTCCTAGAACCAAATTTCCACATGTAATTACTAGATTGTGATACAATACACTAATGGGTGAAGTTTGGTTGACTTCTGCACAGCGGTTTGGGAGTTAACATCAAAATTACATTTCTCGGCCATATCGCATAGATCTCACTGTGAAAAGGCTTAAATGACTTTTTTAATTAAGTTTAATGATTGCGCTCAAACAAAATTTCCTAGAACAAAATTTTCAAATGTAACTACTAGATTGTGATACAATACACTATTGGGTGAAGTTTGGTTGACTTCTGCGCAGCGGTTTGGGAGTTAACATCAAAATTACATTTCTCGGCCATATCGCATAGATCTCACTGTGAAAAGGCTTAAATGGCTTTTTTGACCTAAGTTTGAGGACTGCGCTCAAATCAAATGTCCTAGAACCAAATTTCCACATGTAACTACTAGATTGTGATACAATACACTATTGGGTGAAGTTTGGTTGACTTCTGCGCAGCGGTTTGGGAGTTAACATCAAAATTACATTCCTCGGCCATATCGCATAGATCTCACTGTGAAAAGGCTTAAATGACTTTTTTAATTAAGTTTGATGATTGCGTTCAAACAAAATGTCCTAGAACAAAATTTTCAAATGTAACTACTAGATTGTGATACAATACACTATTGGGTGACGTTTGGTTGACTTCTGCGCAGCGGTTTGGGAGTTAACATCAAAATTACATTTCTCGGCCATAACGCATAGATCTCACTGTGAAAAGGCTTAAATGGCTTTTTTGACCTAAGTTTGAGGATTGCACTCAAATCAAATGTCCAAGAACAAAATTTCCAAATGTAACTACTAGATTGTGATACAATACACTATTGGGTGAAGTTTGGTTGACTTCTGCGCAGCGGTTTGGGAGTTAACATCAAAATTACATTTCTCGGCCATATCGCATAGATCTCACTGTGAAAAGGCTTAAATGACTTTTTTAATTAAGTTTGATGATTGCGTTCAAACAAAATGTCCTAGAACAAAACTTTCAAATGTAACTACTAGATTGTGATACAATACACTATTGGGTGAAGTTTGGTTGACTTCTGCGCAGCGGTTTGGGAGTTAACATCAAAATTACATTTCTCGGCCATATCGCATAGATCTCACTGTGAAAAGGCTTAAATGGCTTTTTTGACCTAAGTTTAAAGATTGCTCTCAAATCAAATGTCCTAGAACCAAATTTCCACATGTAACTACTAGATTGTGATACAATACACTATTGGGTGAAGTTTGGTTGACTTCTGCGCAGAGGTTTGGGAGTTAACATCAAAATTACATTTCTCGGCCATATCGCATAGATCTCACTGTGAAAAGGCTTAAATGACTTTTTTAATTAAGTTTGATGATTGCGCTCAAACAAAATTTCCTAGAACAAAATTTTCAAATGTAACTACTAGATTGTGATACAATACACTATTGGGTGAAGTTTGGTTGACTTCTGCGCAGCGGTTTGGGAGTTAACATCAAAATTACATTTCTCGGCCATATCGCATAGATCTCACTGTGAAAAGGCTTAAATGGCTTTTTTGACCTAAGTTTAATGATTGCGCTCAAACCAAATGTCCAATAACCAAATTTCCACATGTAACTACTAGATTGTGATACAATACACTAATGGGTGAAGTTTGGTTGACTTCTGCGCAGCGGTTTGGGAGTTAACATCAAAATTACATTTCTCGGCCATATCGCATAGATCTCACTGTGAAAAGGCTTAAATGACTTTTTTAATTAAGTTTGATGATTGCGTTCAAACAAAATGTCATAGAACAAAATTTTCAAATGTAACTACTAGATTGTGATACAATACACTATTGGGTGAAGTTTGGTTGACTTCTGCGCAGCGGTTTGGGAGTTAACATCAAAATTACATTTCTCGGCCATATCGCATAGATCTCACTGTGAAAAGGCTTAAATGACTTTTTTAATTAAGTTTGATGATTGCGCTCAAACAAAATTTCCTAGAACAAAATTTTCAAATGTAACTACTAGATTGTGATACAATACACTATTGGGTGAAGTTTGGTTGACTTCTGCGCAGCGGTTTGGGAGTTAACATCAAAATTACATTTCTCGGCCATATCGCATAGATCTCACTGTGAAAAGGCTTAAATGGCTTTTTTGACCTAAGTTTAATGATTGCGCTCAAACCAAATGTCCTAGAACGAAATTTTCAAATGTAACTACTAGAATGTGATACAATACACTATTGGGTGAAGTTTGGTTGACTTCTGCGCAGCGGTTTGGGAGTGAACATCAAAATTACATTTCTCGGCCATATCGCATAGATCTCACCGTGAAAAGGCTTAAATGACTTTTTTAATTAAGTTTGATGATTGCGTTCAAACAAAATGTCCTAGAACAAAATTTTCAAATGTAACTACTAGATTGTGATACAATACACTATTGGGTGAAGTTTGGTTGACTTCTGCGCAGCGGTTTGGGAGTTAACATCAAAATTACATTTCTCGGCCATATCGCATAGATCTCACTGTGAAAAGGCTTAAATGACTTTTTTAATTAAGTTTGATGATTGCGTTCAAACAAAATGTCCTAGAACAAAATTTTCAAATGTAACTACTAGATTGTGATACAATACACTATTGGGTGAAGTTTGGTTGACTTCTGCGCAGCGGTTTGGGAGTTAACATCAAAATTACATTTCTCGGCCATATCGCATAGATCTCACTGTGAAAAGGCTTAAATGGCTTTTTTGACCTAAGTTTGAGGATTGCACTCAAATCAAATGTCCAAGAACCAAATTTCCAAATGTAACTACTAGATTGTGATACAATACACTATTGGGTGAAGTTTGGTTGACTTCTGCGCAGCGGTTTGGGAGTTAACATCAAAATTACATTTCTCGGCCATATCGCATAGATCTCACTGTGAAAAGGCTTAAATGGCTTTTTTGACCTAAGTTTGATGATTGCGCTCAAACCAAATGTCCTAGAACAAAACTTTCAAATGTAACTACTAGATTGTGATACAATACACTATTGGGTGAAGTTTGGTTGACTTCTGCGCAGCGGTTTGGGAGTTAACATCAAAATTACATTTCTCGGCCATATCGCATAGATCTCACTGTGAAAAGGCTTAAATGGCTTTTTTGACCTAAGTTTGAGGATTGCGCTCAAATCAAATGTCCTAGAACCAAATTTCCACATGTAACTACTAGATTGTGATACAATACACTAATGGGTGAAGTTTGGTTGACTTCTGCGCAGAGGTTTGGGAGTTAACATCAAAATTACATTTCTCGGCCATATCGCATAGATCTCACTGTGAAAAGGCTTAAATGACTTTTTTAATTAAGTTTGATGATTGCGCTCAAACAAAATTTCCTAGAACAAAATTTTCAAATGTAACTACTAGATTGTGATACAATACACTATTGGGTGAAGTTTGGTTGACTTCTGCGCAGCGGTTTGGGAGTTAACATCAAAATTACATTTCTCGGCCATATCGCATAGATCTCACTGTGAAAAGGCTTAAATGGCTTTTTTGACCTAAGTTTAATGATTGCGCTCAAACCAAATGTCCAAAAACCAAATTTCCACATGTAACTACTAGATTGTGATACAATACACTAATGGGTGAAGTTTGGTTGACTTCTGCGCAGCGGTTTGGGAGTTAACATCAAAATTACATTTCTCGGCCATATCGCATAGATCTCACTGTGAAAAGGCTTAAATGGCTTTTTTGACCTAAGTTTGATGATTGCGCTCAAATCAAATGTCCTAGAACCAAATTTCCACATGTAATTACTAGATTGTGATACAATACACTAATGGTTGAAGTTTGGTTGACTTCTGCGCAGCGGTTTGGGAGTTAACATCAAAATTACATTTCTCGGCCATATCGCATAGATC
The DNA here is from genome assembly GCF_030265065.1 of Corythoichthys intestinalis. Classification (NCBI taxonomy): domain Eukaryota; kingdom Metazoa; phylum Chordata; class Actinopteri; order Syngnathiformes; family Syngnathidae; genus Corythoichthys; species Corythoichthys intestinalis. Next base: position 2,657,501 of record NW_026651594.1, on the reverse strand, counting down.
TCACTGTGAAAAGGCTTAAATGACTTTTTTAATTAAGTTTGATGATTGCGTTCAAACAAAATGTCCTAGAACAAAATTTTCAAATGTAACTACTAGATTGTGATACAATACACTATTGGGTGAAGTTTGGTTGACTTCTGCGCAGCGGTTTGGGAGTTAACATCAAAATTACATTTCTCGGCCATATCGCATAGATCTCACCGTGAAAAGGCTTAAATGACTTTTTTAATTAAGTTTGATGATTGCGTTCAAACAAAATGTCCTAGAACAAAATTTTCAAATGTAACTACTAGATTGTGATACAATACACTATTGGGTGAAGTTTGGTTGACTTCTGCGCAGCGGTTTGGGAGTTAACATCAAAATTACATTTCTCGGCCATATCGCATAGATCTCACTGTGAAAAGGCTTAAATGACTTTTTTAATTAAGTTTGATGATTGCGTTCAAACAAAATGTCCTAGAACAAAATTTTCAAATGTAACTACTAGATTGTGATACAATACACTATTGGGTGAAGTTTGGTTGACTTCTGCGCAGCGGTTTGGGAGTTAACATCAAAATTACATTTCTCGGCCATATCGCATAGATCTCACTGTGAAAAGGCTTAAATGGCTTTTTTGACCTAAGTTTAAAGATTGCGCTCAAACCAAATGTCCTAGAACGAAATTTTCAAATGTAACTACTAGAATGTGATACAATACACTATTGGGTGAAGTTTGGTTGACTTCTGCGCAGCGGTTTGGGAGTTAACATCAAAATTACATTTCTCGGCCATATCGCATAGATCTCACTGTGAAAAGGCTTAAATGGCTTTTTTGACCTAAGTTTGAGGATTGCGCTCAAATCAAATGTCCTAGAACCAAATTTCCACATGTAACTACTAGATTGTGATACAATACACTAATGGGTGAAGTTTGGTTGACTTCTGCGCAGAGGTTTGGGAGTTAACATCAAAATTACATTTCTCGGCCATATCGCATAGATCTCACTGTGAAAAGGCTTAAATGACTTTTTTAATTAAGTTTGATGATTGCGCTCAAACAAAATTTCCTAGAACAAAATTTTCAAATGTAACTATTAGATTGTGATACAATACACTATTGGGTGAAGTTTGGTTGACTTCTGCGCAGCGGTTTGGGAGTTAACATCAAAATTACATTTCTCGGCCATATCGCATAGATCTCACTGTGAAAAGGCTTAAATGGCTTTTTTGACCTAAGTTTAATGATTGCGCTCAAACCAAATGTCCAAAAACCAAATTTCCACATGTAACTACTAGATTGTGATACAATACACTAATGGGTGAAGTTTGGTTGACTTCTGCGCAGCGGTTTGGGAGTTAACATCAAAATTACATTTCTCGGCCATATCGCATAGATCTCACTGTGAAAAGGCTTAAATGGCTTTTTTGACCTAAGTTTGAGGATTGCGCTCAAACCAAATGTCCTAGAACGAAATTTTCAAATGTAACTACTAGAATGTGATACAATACACTATTGGGTGAAGTTTGGTTGACTTCTGCGCAGCGGTTTGGGAGTTAACATCAAAATTACATTTCTCGGCCATATCGCATAGATCTCACTGTGAAAAGGCTTAAATGGCTTTTTTGACCTAAGTTTGAGGATTGCGCTCAAATCAAATGTCCTAGAACCAAATTTTCACATGTAACTACTAGATTGTGATACAATACACTAATGGGTGAAGTTTGGTTGACTTCTGCGCAGCGGTTTGGGAGTTAACATCAAAATTACATTTCTCGGCCATATCGCATAGATCTCACTGTGAAAAGGCTTAAATGACTTTTTTAATTAAGTTTGATGATTGCGCTCAAACAAAATTTCCTAGAACAAAATTTTCAAATGTAACTACTAGATTGTGATACAATACACTATTGGGTGAAGTTTGGTTGACTTCTGCGCAGCGGTTTGGGAGTTAACATCAAAATTACATTTCTCGGCCATATCGCATAGATCTCACTGTGAAAAGGCTTAAATGGCTTTTTTGACCTAAGTTTAATGATTGCGCTCAAACCAAATGTCCTAGAACGAAATTTTCAAATGTAACTACTAGAATGTGATACAATACACTATTGGGTGAAGTTTGGTTGACTTCTGCGCAGCGGTTTGGGAGTTAACATCAAAATTACATTTCTCGGCCATATCGCATAGATCTCACTGTGAAAAGGCTTAAATGACTTTTTTAATTAAGTTTGATGATTGCGTTCAAACAAAATGTCCTAGAACAAAATTTTCAAATGTAACTACTAGATTGTGATACAATACACTATTGGGTGAAGTTTGGTTGACTTCTGCGCAGCGGTTTGGGAGTTAACATCAAAATTACATTTCTCGACCATATCGCATAGATCTCACTGTGAAAAGGCTTAAATGGCTTTTTTGACCTAAGTTTGAGGATTGCGCTCAAATCAAATGTCCAAGAACCAAATTTCCAAATGTAACTACTAGATTGTGATACAATACACTATTGGGTGAAGTTTGGTTGACTTCTGCGCAGCGGTTTGGGAGTTAACATCAAAATTACATTTCTCGGCCATATCGCATAGATCTCACTGTGAAAAGGCTTAAATGACTTTTTTAATTAAGTTTGATGATTGCGTTCAAACAAAATGTCCTAGAACAAAATTTTCAAATGTAACTACTAGATTGTGATACAATACACTATTGGGAGAAGTTTGGTTGACTTCTGCGCAGCGGTTTGGGAGTTAACATCAAAATTACATTTCTCGGCCATATCGCATAGATCTCACTGTGAAAAGGCTTAAATGGCTTTTTTGACCTAAGTTTGAGGATTGCGCTCAAATCAAATGTCCAAGAACCAAATTTCCAAATGTAACTACTAGATTGTGATACAATACACTATTGGGTGAAGTTTGGTTGACTTCTGCGCAGCGGTTTGGGAGTTAACATCAAAATTACATTTCTCGGCCATATCGCATAGATCTCACTGTGAAAAGGCTTAAATGACTTTTTTAATTAAGTTTGATGATTGCGTTCAAACAAAATGTCCTAGAACAAAATTTTCAAATGTAACTACTAGATTGTGATACAATACACTATTGGGTGAAGTTTGGTTGACTTCTGCGCAGCGGTTTGGGAGTTAACATCAAAATTACATTTCTCGGCCATATCGCATAGATCTCACTGTGAAAAGGCTTAAATGGCTTTTTTGACCTAAGTTTAAAGATTGCGCTCAAACCAAATGTCCTAGAACGAAATTTTCAAATGTAACTACTAGAATGTGATACAATACACTATTGGGTGAAGTTTGGTTGACTTCTGCGCAGCGGTTTGGGAGTTAACATCAAAATTACATTTCTCGGCCATATCGCATAGATCTCACTGTGAAAAGGCTTAAATGGCTTTTTTGACCTAAGTTTGAGGATTGCGCTCAAATCAAATGTCCTAGAACCAAATTTCCACATGTAACTACTAGATTGTGATACAATACACTAATGGGTGAAGTTTGGTTGACTTCTGCGCAGAGGTTTGGGAGTTAACATCAAAATTACATTTCTCGGCCATATCGCATAGATCTCACTGTGAAAAGGCTTAAATGACTTTTTTAATTAAGTTTGATGATTGCGCTCAAACAAAATTTCCTAGAACAAAATTTTCAAATGTAACTATTAGATTGTGATACAATACACTATTGGGTGAAGTTTGGTTGACTTCTGCGCAGCGGTTTGGGAGTTAACATCAAAATTACATTTCTCGGCCATATCGCATAGATCTCACTGTGAAAAGGCTTAAATGGCTTTTTTGACCTAAGTTTAATGATTGCGCTCAAACCAAATGTCCAAAAACCAAATTTCCACATGTAACTACTAGATTGTGATACAATACACTAATGGGTGAAGTTTGGTTGACTTCTGCGCAGCGGTTTGGGAGTTAACATCAAAATTACATTTCTCGGCCATATCGCATAGATCTCACTGTGAAAAGGCTTAAATGGCTTTTTTGACCTAAGTTTGAGGATTGCGCTCAAACCAAATGTCCTAGAACGAAATTTTCAAATGTAACTACTAGAATGTGATACAATACACTATTGGGTGAAGTTTGGTTGACTTCTGCGCAGCGGTTTGGGAGTTAACATCAAAATTACATTTCTCGGCCATATCGCATAGATCTCACTGTGAAAAGGCTTAAATGGCTTTTTTGACCTAAGTTTGAGGATTGCGCTCAAATCAAATGTCCTAGAACCAAATTTTCACATGTAACTACTAGATTGTGATACAATACACTAATGGGTGAAGTTTGGTTGACTTCTGCGCAGCGGTTTGGGAGTTAACATCAAAATTACATTTCTCGGCCATATCGCATAGATCTCACTGTGAAAAGGCTTAAATGACTTTTTTAATTAAGTTTGATGATTGCGCTCAAACAAAATTTCCTAGAACAAAATTTTCAAATGTAACTACTAGATTGTGATACAATACACTATTGGGTGAAGTTTGGTTGACTTCTGCGCAGCGGTTTGGGAGTTAACATCAAAATTACATTTCTCGGCCATATCGCATAGATCTCACTGTGAAAAGGCTTAAATGGCTTTTTTGACCTAAGTTTAATGATTGCGCTCAAACCAAATGTCCTAGAACGAAATTTTCAAATGTAACTACTAGAATGTGATACAATACACTATTGGGTGAAGTTTGGTTGACTTCTGCGCAGCGGTTTGGGAGTTAACATCAAAATTACATTTCTCGGCCATATCGCATAGATCTCACTGTGAAAAGGCTTAAATGACTTTTTTAATTAAGTTTGATGATTGCGTTCAAACAAAATGTCCTAGAACAAAATTTTCAAATGTAACTACTAGATTGTGATACAATACACTATTGGGTGAAGTTTGGTTGACTTCTGCGCAGCGGTTTGGGAGTTAACATCAAAATTACATTTCTCGACCATATCGCATAGATCTCACTGTGAAAAGGCTTAAATGGCTTTTTTGACCTAAGTTTGAGGATTGCGCTCAAATCAAATGTCCAAGAACCAAATTTCCAAATGTAACTACTAGATTGTGATACAATACACTATTGGGTGAAGTTTGGTTGACTTCTGCGCAGCGGTTTGGGAGTTAACATCAAAATTACATTTCTCGGCCATATCGCATAGATCTCACTGTGAAAAGGCTTAAATGACTTTTTTAATTAAGTTTGATGATTGCGTTCAAACAAAATGTCCTAGAACAAAATTTTCAAATGTAACTACTAGATTGTGATACAATACACTATTGGGAGAAGTTTGGTTGACTTCTGCGCAGCGGTTTGGGAGTTAACATCAAAATTACATTTCTCGGCCATATCGCATAGATCTCACTGTGAAAAGGCTTAAATGGCTTTTTTGACCTAAGTTTGAGGATTGCGCTCAAATCAAATGTCCAAGAACCAAATTTCCAAATGTAACTACTAGATTGTGATACAATACACTATTGGGTGAAGTTTGGTTGACTTCTGCGCAGCGGTTTGGGAGTTAACATCATTTTACATTTCTCGGCCATATCGCATAGATCTCACTGTGAAAAGGCTTAAACGGCTTTTTTGACCTAAGTTTGAGGATTGCGCTCAAATCAAATGTCCTAGAACCAAATTTCCACATGTAACTACTAGATTGTGATACAATACACTAATGGGTGAAGTTTGGTTGACTTCTGCGCAGAGGTTTGGGAGTTAACATCAAAATTACATTTCTCGGCCATATCGCATAGATCTCACTGTGAAAAGGCTTAAATGACTTTTTTAATTAAGTTTGATGATTGCGTTCAAACAAAATGTCCTAGAACAAAATTTTCAAATGTAACTACTAGATTGTGATACAATACACTATTGGGTGAAGTTTGGTTGACTTCTGCGCAGCGGTTTGGGAGTTAACATCAAAATTACATTTCTCGGCCATATCGCATAGATCTCACTGTGAAAAGGCTTAAATGGCTTTTTTGACCTAAGTTTAAAGATTGCGCTCAAACCAAATGTCCTAGAACGAAATTTTCAAATGTAACTACTAGAATGTGATACAATACACTATTGGGTGAAGTTTGGTTGACTTCTGCGCAGCGGTTTGGGAGTTAACATCAAAATTACATTTCTCGGCCATATCGCATAGATCTCACTGTGAAAAGGCTTAAATGGCTTTTTTGACCTAAGTTTGAGGATTGCGCTCAAATCAAATGTCCTAGAACCAAATTTCCACATGTAACTACTAGATTGTGATACAATACACTAATGGGTGAAGTTTGGTTGACTTCTGCGCAGAGGTTTGGGAGTTAACATCAAAATTACATTTCTCGGCCATATCGCATAGATCTCACTGTGAAAAGGCTTAAATGACTTTTTTAATTAAGTTTGATGATTGCGCTCAAACAAAATTTCCTAGAACAAAATTTTCAAATGTAACTACTAGATTGTGATACAATACACTATTGGGTGAAGTTTGGTTGACTTCTGCGCAGCGGTTTGGGAGTTAACATCAAAATTACATTTCTCGGCCATATCGCATAGATCTCACTGTGAAAAGGCTTAAATGGCTTTTTTGACCTAAGTTTAATGATTGCGCTCAAACCAAATGTCCAAAAACCAAATTTCCACATGTAACTACTAGATTGTGATACAATACACTAATGGGTGAAGTTTGGTTGACTTCTGCGCAGCGGTTTGGGAGTTAACATCAAAATTACATTTCTCGGCCATATCGCATAGATCTCACTGTGAAAAGGCTTAAATGGCTTTTTTGACCTAAGTTTGATGATTGCGCTCAAATCAAATGTCCTAGAACCAAATTTCCACATGTAATTACTAGATTGTGATACAATACACTAATGGGTGAAGTTTGGTTGACTTCTGCGCAGCGGTTTGGGAGTTAACATCAAAATTACATTTCTCGGCCATATCGCATAGATCTCACTGTGAAAAGGCTTAAATGACTTTTTTAATTAAGTTTAATGATTGCGCTCAAACAAAATTTCCTAGAACAAAATTTTCAAATGTAACTACTAGATTGTGATACAATACACTATTGGGTGAAGTTTGGTTGACTTCTGCGCAGCGGTTTGGGAGTTAACATCAAAATTACATTTCTCGGCCATATCGCATAGATCTCACTGTGAAAAGGCTTAAATGGCTTTTTTGACCTAAGTTTGAGGACTGCGCTCAAATCAAATGTCCTAGAACCAAATTTCCACATGTAACTACTAGATTGTGATACAATACACTAATGGTTGAAGTTTGGTTGACTTCTGCGCAGCGGTTTGGGAGTTAACATCAAAATTACATTTCTCGGCCATATCGCATAGATCTCACTGTGAAAAGGCTTAAATGACTTTTTTAATTAAGTTTGATGATTGCGTTCAAACAAAATGTCCTAGAACAAAATTTTCAAATGTAACTACTAGATTGTGATACAATACACTATTGGGTGAAGTTTGGTTGACTTCTGCGCAGCGGTTTGGGAGTTAACATCAAAATTACATTTCTCGGCCATATCGCATAGATCTCACCGTGAAAAGGCTTAAATGACTTTTTTAATTAAGTTTGATGATTGCGTTCAAACAAAATGTCCTAGAACAAAATTTTCAAATGTAACTACTAGATTGTGATACAATACACTATTGGGTGAAGTTTGGTTGACTTCTGCGCAGCGGTTTGGGAGTTAACATCAAAATTACATTTCTCGGCCATATCGCATAGATCTCACTGTGAAAAGGCTTAAATGACTTTTTTAATTAAGTTTGATGATTGCGTTCAAACAAAATGTCCTAGAACAAAATTTTCAAATGTAACTACTAGATTGTGATACAATACACTATTGGGTGAAGTTTGGTTGACTTCTGCGCAGCGGTTTGGGAGTTAACATCAAAATTACATTTCTCGGCCATATCGCATAGATCTCACTGTGAAAAGGCTTAAATGGCTTTTTTGACCTAAGTTTAAAGATTGCGCTCAAACCAAATGTCCTAGAACGAAATTTTCAAATGTAACTACTAGAATGTGATACAATACACTATTGGGTGAAGTTTGGTTGACTTCTGCGCAGCGGTTTGGGAGTTAACATCAAAATTACATTTCTCGGCCATATCGCATAGATCTCACTGTGAAAAGGCTTAAATGACTTTTTTAATTAAGTTTGATGATTGCGCTCAAACAAAATTTCCTAGAACAAAATTTTCAAATGTAACTACTAGATTGTGATACAATACACTATTGGGTGAAGTTTGGTTGACTTCTGCGCAGCGGTTTGGGAGTTAACATCAAAATTACATTTCTCGGCCATATCGCATAGATCTCACTGTGAAAAGGCTTAAATGGCTTTTTTGACCTAAGTTTAATGATTGCGCTCAAACCAAATGTCCAAAAACCAAATTTCCACATGTAACTACTAGATTGTGATACAATACACTAATGGGTGAAGTTTGGTTGACTTCTGCGCAGCGGTTTGGGAGTTAACATCAAAATTACATTTCTCGGCCATATCGCATAGATCTCACTGTGAAAAGGCTTAAATGGCTTTTTTGACCTAAGTTTGATGATTGCGCTCAAATCAAATGTCCTAGAACCAAATTTCCACATGTAATTACTAGATTGTGATACAATACACTAATGGGTGAAGTTTGGTTGACTTCTGCGCAGCGGTTTGGGAGTTAACATCAAAATTACATTTCTCGGCCATATCGCATAGATCTCACTGTGAAAAGGCTTAAATGACTTTTTTAATTAAGTTTAATGATTGCGCTCAAACAAAATTTCCTAGAACAAAATTTTCAAATGTAACTACTAGATTGTGATACAATACACTATTGGGTGAAGTTTGGTTGACTTCTGCGCAGCGGTTTGGGAGTTAACATCAAAATTACATTTCTCGGCCATATCGCATAGATCTCACTGTGAAAAGGCTTAAATGGCTTTTTTGACCTAAGTTTGAGGACTGCGCTCAAATCAAATGTCCTAGAACCAAATTTCCACATGTAACTACTAGATTGTGATACAATACACTAATGGTTGAAGTTTGGTTGACTTCTGCGCAGCGGTTTGGGAGTTAACATCAAAATTACATTTCTCGGCCATATCGCATAGATCTCACTGTGAAAAGGCTTAAATGACTTTTTTAATTAAGTTTGATGATTGCGTTCAAACAAAATGTCCTAGAACAAAATTTTCAAATGTAACTACTAGATTGTGATACAATACACTATTGGGTGAAGTTTGGTTGACTTCTGCGCAGCGGTTTGGGAGTTAACATCAAAATTACATTTCTCGGCCATATCGCATAGATCTCACCGTGAAAAGGCTTAAATGACTTTTTTAATTAAGTTTGATGATTGCGTTCAAACAAAATGTCCTAGAACAAAATTTTCAAATGTAACTACTAGATTGTGATACAATACACTATTGGGTGAAGTTTGGTTGACTTCTGCGCAGCGGTTTGGGAGTTAACATCAAAATTACATTTCTCGGCCATATCGCATAGATCTCACTGTGAAAAGGCTTAAATGACTTTTTTAATTAAGTTTGATGATTGCGTTCAAACAAAATGTCCTAGAACAAAATTTTCAAATGTAACTACTAGATTGTGATACAATACACTATTGGGTGAAGTTTGGTTGACTTCTGCGCAGCGGTTTGGGAGTTAACATCAAAATTACATTTCTCGGCCATATCGCATAGATCTCACTGTGAAAAGGCTTAAATGGCTTTTTTGACCTAAGTTTAAAGATTGCGCTCAAACCAAATGTCCTAGAACGAAATTTTCAAATGTAACTACTAGAATGTGATACAATACACTATTGGGTGAAGTTTGGTTGACTTCTGCGCAGCGGTTTGGGAGTTAACATCAAAATTACATTTCTCGGCCATATCGCATAGATCTCACTGTGAAAAGGCTTAAATGGCTTTTTTGACCTAAGTTTGAGGATTGCGCTCAAATCAAATGTCCTAGAACCAAATTTCCACATGTAACTACTAGATTGTGATACAATACACTAATGGGTGAAGTTTGGTTGACTTCTGCGCAGAGGTTTGGGAGTTAACATCAAAATTACATTTCTCGGCCATATCGCATAGATCTCACTGTGAAAAGGCTTAAATGACTTTTTTAATTAAGTTTGATGATTGCGCTCAAACAAAATTTCCTAGAACAAAATTTTCAAATGTAACTATTAGATTGTGATACAATACACTATTGGGTGAAGTTTGGTTGACTTCTGCGCAGCGGTTTGGGAGTTAACATCAAAATTACATTTCTCGGCCATATCGCATAGATCTCACTGTGAAAAGGCTTAAATGGCTTTTTTGACCTAAGTTTAATGATTGCGCTCAAACCAAATGTCCAAAAACCAAATTTCCACATGTAACTACTAGATTGTGATACAATACACTAATGGGTGAAGTTTGGTTGACTTCTGCGCAGCGGTTTGGGAGTTAACATCAAAATTACATTTCTCGGCCATATCGCATAGAACTCACTGTGAAAAGGCTTAAATGGCTTTTTTGACCTAAGTTTGAGGATTGCGCTCAAACCAAATGTCCTAGAACGAAATTTTCAAATGTAACTACTAGAATGTGATACAATACACTATTGGGTGAAGTTTGGTTGACTTCTGCGCAGCGGTTTGGGAGTTAACATCAAAATTACATTTCTCGGCCATATCGCATAGATCTCACTGTGAAAAGGCTTAAATGGCTTTTTTGACCTAAGTTTGAGGATTGCGCTCAAATCAAATGTCCTAGAACCAAATTTTCACATGTAACTACTAGATTGTGATACAATACACTAATGGGTGAAGTTTGGTTGACTTCTGCGCAGCGGTTTGGGAGTTAACATCAAAATTACATTTCTCGGCCATATCGCATAGATCTCACTGTGAAAAGGCTTAAATGACTTTTTTAATTAAGTTTGATGATTGCGCTCAAACAAAATTTCCTAGAACAAAATTTTCAAATGTAACTACTAGATTGTGATACAATACACTATTGGGTGAAGTTTGGTTGACTTCTGCGCAGCGGTTTGGGAGTTAACATCAAAATTACATTTCTCGGCCATATCGCATAGATCTCACTGTGAAAAGGCTTAAATGGCTTTTTTGACCTAAGTTTAATGATTGCGCTCAAACCAAATGTCCTAGAACGAAATTTTCAAATGTAACTACTAGAATGTGATACAATACACTATTGGGTGAAGTTTGGTTGACTTCTGCGCAGCGGTTTGGGAGTTAACATCAAAATTACATTTCTCGGCCATATCGCATAGATCTCACTGTGAAAAGGCTTAAATGACTTTTTTAATTAAGTTTGATGATTGCGTTCAAACAAAATGTCCTAGAACAAAATTTTCAAATGTAACTACTAGATTGTGATACAATACACTATTGGGTGAAGTTTGGTTGACTTCTGCGCAGCGGTTTGGGAGTTAACATCAAAATTACATTTCTCGACCATATCGCATAGATCTCACTGTGAAAAGGCTTAAATGGCTTTTTTGACCTAAGTTTGAGGATTGCGCTCAAATCAAATGTCCAAGAACCAAATTTCCAAATGTAACTACTAGATTGTGATACAATACACTATTGGGTGAAGTTTGGTTGACTTCTGCGCAGCGGTTTGGGAGTTAACATCAAAATTACATTTCTCGGCCATATCGCATAGATCTCACTGTGAAAAGGCTTAAATGACTTTTTTAATTAAGTTTGATGATTGCGTTCAAACAAAATGTCCTAGAACAAAATTTTCAAATGTAACTACTAGATTGTGATACAATACACTATTGGGAGAAGTTTGGTTGACTTCTGCGCAGCGGTTTGGGAGTTAACATCAAAATTACATTTCTCGGCCATATCGCATAGATCTCACTGTGAAAAGGCTTAAATGGCTTTTTTGACCTAAGTTTGAGGATTGCGCTCAAATCAAATGTCCAAGAACCAAATTTCCAAATGTAACTACTAGATTGTGATACAATACACTATTGGGTGAAGTTTGGTTGACTTCTGCGCAGCGGTTTGGGAGTTAACATCAAAATTACATTTCTCGGCCATATCGCATAGATCTCACTGTGAAAAGGCTTAAATGACTTTTTTAATTAAGTTTGATGATTGCGTTCAAACAAAATGTCCTAGAACAAAATTTTCAAATGTAACTACTAGATTGTGATACAATACACTATTGGGTGAAGTTTGGTTGACTTCTGCGCAGCGGTTTGGGAGTTAACATCAAAATTACATTTCTCGGCCATATCGCATAGATCTCACTGTGAAAAGGCTTAAATGGCTTTTTTGACCTAAGTTTAAAGATTGCGCTCAAACCAAATGTCCTAGAACGAAATTTTCAAATGTAACTACTAGAATGTGATACAATACACTATTGGGTGAAGTTTGGTTGACTTCTGCGCAGCGGTTTGGGAGTTAACATCAAAATTACATTTCTCGGCCATATCGCATAGATCTCACTGTGAAAAGGCTTAAATGGCTTTTTTGACCTAAGTTTGAGGATTGCGCTCAAATCAAATGTCCTAGAACCAAATTTCCACATGTAACTACTAGATTGTGATACAATACACTAATGGGTGAAGTTTGGTTGACTTCTGCGCAGAGGTTTGGGAGTTAACATCAAAATTACATTTCTCGGCCATATCGTATAGATCTCACTGTGAAAAGGCTTAAATGACTTTTTTAATTAAGTTTGATGATTGCGCTCAAACAAAATTTCCTAGAACAAAATTTTCAAATGTAACTACTAGATTGTGATACAATACACTATTGGGTGAAGTTTGGTTGACTTCTGCGCAGCGGTTTGGGAGTTAACATCAAAATTACATTTCTCGGCCATATCGCATAGATCTCACTGTGAAAAGGCTTAAATGGCTTTTTTGACCTAAGTTTAATGATTGCGCTCAAACCAAATGTCCAATAACCAAATTTCCACATGTAACTACTAGATTGTGATACAATACACTAATGGGTGAAGTTTGGTTGACTTCTGCGCAGCGGTTTGGGAGTTAACATCAAAATTACATTTCTCGGCCATATCGCATAGATCTCACTGTGAAAAGGCTTAAATGACTTTTTTAATTAAGTTTGATGATTGCGTTCAAACAAAATGTCATAGAACAAAATTTTCAAATGGAACTACTAGATTGTGATACAATACACTATTGGGTGAAGTTTGGTTGACTTCTGCGCAGCGGTTTGGGAGTTAACATCAAAATTACATTTCTCGGCCATATCGCATAGATCTCACTGTGAAAAGGCTTAAATGGCTTTTTTGACCTAAGTTTGAGGATTGCGCTCAAATCAAATGTCCTAGAACCAAATTTCCACATGTAATTACTAGATTGTGATACAATACACTAATGGGTGAAGTTTGGTTGACTTCTGCGCAGCGGTTTGGGAGTTAACATCAAAATTACATTTCTCGGCCATATCGCATAGATCTCACTGTGAAAAGGCTTAAATGACTTTTTTAATTAAGTTTAATGATTGCGCTCAAACCAAATGTCCTAGAACGAAATTTTCAAATGTAACTACTAGAATGTGATACAATACACTATTGGGTGAAGTTTAGTTGACTTCTGCATAGCGGTTTGGGAGTTAACATTAAAATTACATTTCTCGGCCATATCGCATAGATCTCACTGTGAAAAGGCTTAAATGGCTTTTTTGACCTAAGTTTAATGATTGCGCTCAAACCAAATGTCCTAGAACGAAATTTTCAAATGTAACTACTAGAATGTGATACAATACACTATTGGGTGAAGTTTGGTTGACTTCTGCGCAGCGGTTTGGGAGTTAACATCAAAATTACATTTCTCGGCCATATCGCATAGATCTCACTGTGAAAAGGCTTAAATGGCTTTTTTGACCTAAGTTTGAGGATTGCGCTCAAATCAAATGTCCTAGAACCAAATTTCCACATGTAACTACTAGATTGTGATACAATACACTAATGGGTGAAGTTTGGTTGACTTCTGCGCAGAGGTTTGGGAGTTAACATCAAAATTACATTTCTCGGCCATATCGTATAGATCTCACTGTGAAAAGGCTTAAATGACTTTTTTAATTAAGTTTGATGATTGCGCTCAAACAAAATTTCCTAGAACAAAATTTTCAAATGTAACTACTAGATTGTGATACAATACACTATTGGGTGAAGTTTGGTTGACTTTTGCGCAGCGGTTTGGGAGTTAACATCAAAATTACATTTCTCGGCCATATCGCATAGATCTCACTGTGAAAAGGCTTAAATGGCTTTTTTGACCTAAGTTTAATGATTGCGCTCAAACCAAATGTCCAATAACCAAATTTCCACATGTAACTACTAGATTGTGATACAATACACTAATGGGTGAAGTTTGGTTGACTTCTGCGCAGCGGTTTGGGAGTTAACATCAAAATTACATTTCTCGGCCATATCGCATAGATCTCACTGTGAAAAGGCTTAAATGACTTTTTTAATTAAGTTTGATGATTGCGTTCAAACAAAATGTCATAGAACAAAATTTTCAAATGTAACTACTAGATTGTGATACAATACACTATTGGGTGAAGTTTGGTTGACTTCTGCGCAGCGGTTTGGGAGTTAACATCAAAATTACATTTCTCGGCCATATCGCATAGATCTCACCGTGAAAAGGCTTAAATGACTTTTTTAATTAAGTTTGATGATTGCGTTCAAACAAAATGTCCTAGAACAAAATTTTCAAATGTAACTACTAGATTGTGATACAATACACTATTGGGTGAAGTTTGGTTGACTTCTGCGCAGCGGTTTGGGAGTTAACATCAAAATTACATTTCTCGGCCATATCGCATAGATCTCACTGTGAAAAGGCTTAAATGACTTTTTTAATTAAGTTTGATGATTGCGTTCAAACAAAATGTCCTAGAACAAAATTTTCAAATGTAACTACTAGATTGTGATACAATACACTATTGGGTGAAGTTTGGTTGACTTCTGCGCAGCGGTTTGGGAGTTAACATCAAAATTACATTTCTCGGCCATATCGCATAGATCTCACTGTGAAAAGGCTTAAATGGCTTTTTTGACCTAAGTTTAAAGATTGCGCTCAAACCAAATGTCCTAGAACGAAATTTTCAAATGTAACTACTAGAATGTGATACAATACACTATTGGGTGAAGTTTGGTTGACTTCTGCGCAGCGGTTTGGGAGTTAACATCAAAATTACATTTCTCGGCCATATCGCATAGATCTCACTGTGAAAAGGCTTAAATGGCTTTTTTGACCTAAGTTTGAGGATTGCGCTCAAATCAAATGTCCTAGAACCAAATTTCCACATGTAACTACTAGATTGTGATACAATACACTAATGGGTGAAGTTTGGTTGACTTCTGCGCAGAGGTTTGGGAGTTAACATCAAAATTACATTTCTCGGCCATATCGCATAGATCTCACTGTGAAAAGGCTTAAATGACTTTTTTAATTAAGTTTGATGATTGCGCTCAAACAAAATTTCCTAGAACAAAATTTTCAAATGTAACTATTAGATTGTGATACAATACACTATTGGGTGAAGTTTGGTTGACTTCTGCGCAGCGGTTTGGGAGTTAACATCAAAATTACATTTCTCGGCCATATCGCATAGATCTCACTGTGAAAAGGCTTAAATGGCTTTTTTGACCTAAGTTTAATGATTGCGCTCAAACCAAATGTCCAAAAACCAAATTTCCACATGTAACTACTAGATTGTGATACAATACACTAATGGGTGAAGTTTGGTTGACTTCTGCGCAGCGGTTTGGGAGTTAACATCAAAATTACATTTCTCGGCCATATCGCATAGAACTCACTGTGAAAAGGCTTAAATGGCTTTTTTGACCTAAGTTTGAGGATTGCGCTCAAACCAAATGTCCTAGAACGAAATTTTCAAATGTAACTACTAGAATGTGATACAATACACTATTGGGTGAAGTTTGGTTGACTTCTGCGCAGCGGTTTGGGAGTTAACATCAAAATTACATTTCTCGGCCATATCGCATAGATCTCACTGTGAAAAGGCTTAAATGGCTTTTTTGACCTAAGTTTGAGGATTGCGCTCAAATCAAATGTCCTAGAACCAAATTTTCACATGTAACTACTAGATTGTGATACAATACACTAATGGGTGAAGTTTGGTTGACTTCTGCGCAGCGGTTTGGGAGTTAACATCAAAATTACATTTCTCGGCCATATCGCATAGATCTCACTGTGAAAAGGCTTAAATGACTTTTTTAATTAAGTTTGATGATTGCGCTCAAACAAAATTTCCTAGAACAAAATTTTCAAATGTAACTACTAGATTGTGATACAATACACTATTGGGTGAAGTTTGGTTGACTTCTGCGCAGCGGTTTGGGAGTTAACATCAAAATTACATTTCTCGGCCATATCGCATAGATCTCACTGTGAAAAGGCTTAAATGGCTTTTTTGACCTAAGTTTAATGATTGCGCTCAAACCAAATGTCCTAGAACGAAATTTTCAAATGTAACTACTAGAATGTGATACAATACACTATTGGGTGAAGTTTGGTTGACTTCTGCGCAGCGGTTTGGGAGTTAACATCAAAATTACATTTCTCGGCCATATCGCATAGATCTCACTGTGAAAAGGCTTAAATGACTTTTTTAATTAAGTTTGATGATTGCGTTCAAACAAAATGTCCTAGAACAAAATTTTCAAATGTAACTACTAGATTGTGATACAATACACTATTGGGTGAAGTTTGGTTGACTTCTGCGCAGCGGTTTGGGAGTTAACATCAAAATTACATTTCTCGACCATATCGCATAGATCTCACTGTGAAAAGGCTTAAATGGCTTTTTTGACCTAAGTTTGAGGATTGCGCTCAAATCAAATGTCCAAGAACCAAATTTCCAAATGTAACTACTAGATTGTGATACAATACACTATTGGGTGAAGTTTGGTTGACTTCTGCGCAGCGGTTTGGGAGTTAACATCAAAATTACATTTCTCGGCCATATCGCATAGATCTCACTGTGAAAAGGCTTAAATGACTTTTTTAATTAAGTTTGATGATTGCGTTCAAACAAAATGTCCTAGAACAAAATTTTCAAATGTAACTACTAGATTGTGATACAATACACTATTGGGAGAAGTTTGGTTGACTTCTGCGCAGCGGTTTGGGAGTTAACATCAAAATTACATTTCTCGGCCATATCGCATAGATCTCACTGTGAAAAGGCTTAAATGGCTTTTTTGACCTAAGTTTGAGGATTGCGCTCAAATCAAATGTCCAAGAACCAAATTTCCAAATGTAACTACTAGATTGTGATACAATACACTATTGGGTGAAGTTTGGTTGACTTCTGCGCAGCGGTTTGGGAGTTAACATCAAAATTACATTTCTCGGCCATATCGCATAGATCTCACTGTGAAAAGGCTTAAATGACTTTTTTAATTAAGTTTGATGATTGCGTTCAAACAAAATGTCCTAGAACAAAATTTTCAAATGTAACTACTAGATTGTGATACAATACACTATTGGGTGAAGTTTGGTTGACTTCTGCGCAGCGGTTTGGGAGTTAACATCAAAATTACATTTCTCGGCCATATCGCATAGATCTCACTGTGAAAAGGCTTAAATGGCTTTTTTGACCTAAGTTTAAAGATTGCGCTCAAACCAAATGTCCTAGAACGAAATTTTCAAATGTAACTACTAGAATGTGATACAATACACTATTGGGTGAAGTTTGGTTGACTTCTGCGCAGCGGTTTGGGAGTTAACATCAAAATTACATTTCTCGGCCATATCGCATAGATCTCACTGTGAAAAGGCTTAAATGGCTTTTTTGACCTAAGTTTGAGGATTGCGCTCAAATCAAATGTCCTAGAACCAAATTTCCACATGTAACTACTAGATTGTGATACAATACACTAATGGGTGAAGTTTGGTTGACTTCTGCGCAGAGGTTTGGGAGTTAACATCAAAATTACATTTCTCGGCCATATCGTATAGATCTCACTGTGAAAAGGCTTAAATGACTTTTTTAATTAAGTTTGATGATTGCGCTCAAACAAAATTTCCTAGAACAAAATTTTCAAATGTAACTACTAGATTGTGATACAATACACTATTGGGTGAAGTTTGGTTGACTTCTGCGCAGCGGTTTGGGAGTTAACATCAAAATTACATTTCTCGGCCATATCGCATAGATCTCACTGTGAAAAGGCTTAAATGGCTTTTTTGACCTAAGTTTAATGATTGCGCTCAAACCAAATGTCCAATAACCAAATTTCCACATGTAACTACTAGATTGTGATACAATACACTAATGGGTGAAGTTTGGTTGACTTCTGCGCAGAGGTTTGGGAGTTAACATCAAAATTACATTTCTCGGCCATATCGTATAGATCTCACTGTGAAAAGGCTTAAATGACTTTTTTAATTAAGTTTGATGATTGCGCTCAAACAAAATTTCCTAGAACAAAATTTTCAAATGTAACTACTAGATTGTGATACAATACACTATTGGGTGAAGTTTGGTTGACTTCTGCGCAGCGGTTTGGGAGTTAACATCAAAATTACATTTCTCGGCCATATCGCATAGATCTCACTGTGAAAAGGCTTAAATGGCTTTTTTGACCTAAGTTTAATGATTGCGCTCAAACCAAATGTCCAATAACCAAATTTCCACATGTAACTACTAGATTGTGATACAATACACTAATGGGTGAAGTTTGGTTGACTTCTGCGCAGCGGTTTGGGAGTTAACATCAAAATTACATTTCTCGGCCATATCGCATAGATCTCACTGTGAAAAGGCTTAAATGACTTTTTTAATTAAGTTTGATGATTGCGTTCAAACAAAATGTCATAGAACAAAATTTTCAAATGGAACTACTAGATTGTGATACAATACACTATTGGGTGAAGTTTGGTTGACTTCTGCGCAGCGGTTTGGGAGTTAACATCAAAATTACATTTCTCGGCCATATCGCATAGATCTCACTGTGAAAAGGCTTAAATGGCTTTTTTGACCTAAGTTTGAGGATTGCGCTCAAATCAAATGTCCTAGAACCAAATTTCCACATGTAATTACTAGATTGTGATACAATACACTAATGGGTGAAGTTTGGTTGACTTCTGCGCAGCGGTTTGGGAGTTAACATCAAAATTACATTTCTCGGCCATATCGCATAGATCTCACTGTGAAAAGGCTTAAATGACTTTTTTAATTAAGTTTAATGATTGCGCTCAAACCAAATGTCCTAGAACGAAATTTTCAAATGTAACTACTAGAATGTGATACAATACACTATTGGGTGAAGTTTAGTTGACTTCTGCATAGCGGTTTGGGAGTTAACATTAAAATTACATTTCTCGGCCATATCGCATAGATCTCACTGTGAAAAGGCTTAAATGGCTTTTTTGACCTAAGTTTAATGATTGCGCTCAAACCAAATGTCCTAGAACGAAATTTTCAAATGTAACTACTAGAATGTGATACAATACACTATTGGGTGAAGTTTGGTTGACTTCTGCGCAGCGGTTTGGGAGTTAACATCAAAATTACATTTCTCGGCCATATCGCATAGATCTCACTGTGAAAAGGCTTAAATGGCTTTTTTGACCTAAGTTTGAGGATTGCGCTCAAATCAAATGTCCTAGAACCAAATTTCCACATGTAACTACTAGATTGTGATACAATACACTAATGGGTGAAGTTTGGTTGACTTCTGCGCAGAGGTTTGGGAGTTAACATCAAAATTACATTTCTCGGCCATATCGTATAGATCTCACTGTGAAAAGGCTTAAATGACTTTTTTAATTAAGTTTGATGATTGCGCTCAAACAAAATTTCCTAGAACAAAATTTTCAAATGTAACTACTAGATTGTGATACAATACACTATTGGGTGAAGTTTGGTTGACTTTTGCGCAGCGGTTTGGGAGTTAACATCAAAATTACATTTCTCGGCCATATCGCATAGATCTCACTGTGAAAAGGCTTAAATGGCTTTTTTGACCTAAGTTTAATGATTGCGCTCAAACCAAATGTCCAATAACCAAATTTCCACATGTAACTACTAGATTGTGATACAATACACTAATGGGTGAAGTTTGGTTGACTTCTGCGCAGCGGTTTGGGAGTTAACATCAAAATTACATTTCTCGGCCATATCGCATAGATCTCACTGTGAAAAGGCTTAAATGACTTTTTTAATTAAGTTTGATGATTGCGTTCAAACAAAATGTCATAGAACAAAATTTTCAAATGTAACTACTAGATTGTGATACAATACACTATTGGGTGAAGTTTGGTTGACTTCTGCGCAGCGGTTTGGGAGTTAACATCAAAATTACATTTCTCGGCCATATCGCATAGATCTCACCGTGAAAAGGCTTAAATGACTTTTTTAATTAAGTTTGATGATTGCGTTCAAACAAAATGTCCTAGAACAAAATTTTCAAATGTAACTACTAGATTGTGATACAATACACTATTGGGTGAAGTTTGGTTGACTTCTGCGCAGCGGTTTGGGAGTTAACATCAAAATTACATTTCTCGGCCATATCGCATAGATCTCACTGTGAAAAGGCTTAAATGACTTTTTTAATTAAGTTTGATGATTGCGTTCAAACAAAATGTCCTAGAACAAAATTTTCAAATGTAACTACTAGATTGTGATACAATACACTATTGGGTGAAGTTTGGTTGACTTCTGCGCAGCGGTTTGGGAGTTAACATCAAAATTACATTTCTCGGCCATATCGCATAGATCTCACTGTGAAAAGGCTTAAATGGCTTTTTTGACCTAAGTTTAAAGATTGCGCTCAAACCAAATGTCCTAGAACGAAATTTTCAAATGTAACTACTAGAATGTGATACAATACACTATTGGGTGAAGTTTGGTTGACTTCTGCGCAGCGGTTTGGGAGTTAACATCAAAATTACATTTCTCGGCCATATCGCATAGATCTCACTGTGAAAAGGCTTAAATGGCTTTTTTGACCTAAGTTTGAGGATTGCGCTCAAATCAAATGTCCTAGAACCAAATTTCCACATGTAACTACTAGATTGTGATACAATACACTAATGGGTGAAGTTTGGTTGACTTCTGCGCAGAGGTTTGGGAGTTAACATCAAAATTACATTTCTCGGCCATATCGCATAGATCTCACTGTGAAAAGGCTTAAATGACTTTTTTAATTAAGTTTGATGATTGCGCTCAAACAAAATTTCCTAGAACAAAATTTTCAAATGTAACTATTAGATTGTGATACAATACACTATTGGGTGAAGTTTGGTTGACTTCTGCGCAGCGGTTTGGGAGTTAACATCAAAATTACATTTCTCGGCCATATCGCATAGATCTCACTGTGAAAAGGCTTAAATGGCTTTTTTGACCTAAGTTTAATGATTGCGCTCAAACCAAATGTCCAAAAACCAAATTTCCACATGTAACTACTAGATTGTGATACAATACACTAATGGGTGAAGTTTGGTTGACTTCTGCGCAGCGGTTTGGGAGTTAACATCAAAATTACATTTCTCGGCCATATCGCATAGAACTCACTGTGAAAAGGCTTAAATGGCTTTTTTGACCTAAGTTTGAGGATTGCGCTCAAACCAAATGTCCTAGAACGAAATTTTCAAATGTAACTACTAGAATGTGATACAATACACTATTGGGTGAAGTTTGGTTGACTTCTGCGCAGCGGTTTGGGAGTTAACATCAAAATTACATTTCTCGGCCATATCGCATAGATCTCACTGTGAAAAGGCTTAAATGGCTTTTTTGACCTAAGTTTGAGGATTGCGCTCAAATCAAATGTCCTAGAACCAAATTTTCACATGTAACTACTAGATTGTGATACAATACACTAATGGGTGAAGTTTGGTTGACTTCTGCGCAGCGGTTTGGGAGTTAACATCAAAATTACATTTCTCGGCCATATCGCATAGATCTCACTGTGAAAAGGCTTAAATGACTTTTTTAATTAAGTTTGATGATTGCGCTCAAACAAAATTTCCTAGAACAAAATTTTCAAATGTAACTACTAGATTGTGATACAATACACTATTGGGTGAAGTTTGGTTGACTTCTGCGCAGCGGTTTGGGAGTTAACATCAAAATTACATTTCTCGGCCATATCGCATAGATCTCACTGTGAAAAGGCTTAAATGGCTTTTTTGACCTAAGTTTAATGATTGCGCTCAAACCAAATGTCCTAGAACGAAATTTTCAAATGTAACTACTAGAATGTGATACAATACACTATTGGGTGAAGTTTGGTTGACTTCTGCGCAGCGGTTTGGGAGTTAACATCAAAATTACATTTCTCGGCCATATCGCATAGATCTCACTGTGAAAAGGCTTAAATGACTTTTTTAATTAAGTTTGATGATTGCGTTCAAACAAAATGTCCTAGAACAAAATTTTCAAATGTAACTACTAGATTGTGATACAATACACTATTGGGTGAAGTTTGGTTGACTTCTGCGCAGCGGTTTGGGAGTTAACATCAAAATTACATTTCTCGACCATATCGCATAGATCTCACTGTGAAAAGGCTTAAATGGCTTTTTTGACCTAAGTTTGAGGATTGCGCTCAAATCAAATGTCCAAGAACCAAATTTCCAAATGTAACTACTAGATTGTGATACAATACACTATTGGGTGAAGTTTGGTTGACTTCTGCGCAGCGGTTTGGGAGTTAACATCAAAATTACATTTCTCGGCCATATCGCATAGATCTCACTGTGAAAAGGCTTAAATGACTTTTTTAATTAAGTTTGATGATTGCGTTCAAACAAAATGTCCTAGAACAAAATTTTCAAATGTAACTACTAGATTGTGATACAATACACTATTGGGAGAAGTTTGGTTGACTTCTGCGCAGCGGTTTGGGAGTTAACATCAAAATTACATTTCTCGGCCATATCGCATAGATCTCACTGTGAAAAGGCTTAAATGGCTTTTTTGACCTAAGTTTGAGGATTGCGCTCAAATCAAATGTCCAAGAACCAAATTTCCAAATGTAACTACTAGATTGTGATACAATACACTATTGGGTGAAGTTTGGTTGACTTCTGCGCAGCGGTTTGGGAGTTAACATCAAAATTACATTTCTCGGCCATATCGCATAGATCTCACTGTGAAAAGGCTTAAATGACTTTTTTAATTAAGTTTGATGATTGCGTTCAAACAAAATGTCCTAGAACAAAATTTTCAAATGTAACTACTAGATTGTGATACAATACACTATTGGGTGAAGTTTGGTTGACTTCTGCGCAGCGGTTTGGGAGTTAACATCAAAATTACATTTCTCGGCCATATCGCATAGATCTCACTGTGAAAAGGCTTAAATGGCTTTTTTGACCTAAGTTTAAAGATTGCGCTCAAACCAAATGTCCTAGAACGAAATTTTCAAATGTAACTACTAGAATGTGATACAATACACTATTGGGTGAAGTTTGGTTGACTTCTGCGCAGCGGTTTGGGAGTTAACATCAAAATTACATTTCTCGGCCATATCGCATAGATCTCACTGTGAAAAGGCTTAAATGGCTTTTTTGACCTAAGTTTGAGGATTGCGCTCAAATCAAATGTCCTAGAACCAAATTTCCACATGTAACTACTAGATTGTGATACAATACACTAATGGGTGAAGTTTGGTTGACTTCTGCGCAGAGGTTTGGGAGTTAACATCAAAATTACATTTCTCGGCCATATCGTATAGATCTCACTGTGAAAAGGCTTAAATGACTTTTTTAATTAAGTTTGATGATTGCGCTCAAACAAAATTTCCTAGAACAAAATTTTCAAATGTAACTACTAGATTGTGATACAATACACTATTGGGTGAAGTTTGGTTGACTTCTGCGCAGCGGTTTGGGAGTTAACATCAAAATTACATTTCTCGGCCATATCGCATAGATCTCACTGTGAAAAGGCTTAAATGGCTTTTTTGACCTAAGTTTAATGATTGCGCTCAAACCAAATGTCCAATAACCAAATTTCCACATGTAACTACTAGATTGTGATACAATACACTAATGGGTGAAGTTTGGTTGACTTCTGCGCAGCGGTTTGGGAGTTAACATCAAAATTACATTTCTCGGCCATATCGCATAGATCTCACTGTGAAAAGGCTTAAATGACTTTTTTAATTAAGTTTGATGATTGCGTTCAAACAAAATGTCATAGAACAAAATTTTCAAATGGAACTACTAGATTGTGATACAATACACTATTGGGTGAAGTTTGGTTGACTTCTGCGCAGCGGTTTGGGAGTTAACATCAAAATTACATTTCTCGGCCATATCGCATAGATCTCACTGTGAAAAGGCTTAAATGGCTTTTTTGACCTAAGTTTGAGGATTGCGCTCAAATCAAATGTCCTAGAACCAAATTTCCACATGTAATTACTAGATTGTGATACAATACACTAATGGGTGAAGTTTGGTTGACTTCTGCGCAGCGGTTTGGGAGTTAACATCAAAATTACATTTCTCGGCCATATCGCATAGATCTCACTGTGAAAAGGCTTAAATGACTTTTTTAATTAAGTTTAATGATTGCGCTCAAACCAAATGTCCTAGAACGAAATTTTCAAATGTAACTACTAGAATGTGATACAATACACTATTGGGTGAAGTTTAGTTGACTTCTGCATAGCGGTTTGGGAGTTAACATTAAAATTACATTTCTCGGCCATATCGCATAGATCTCACTGTGAAAAGGCTTAAATGGCTTTTTTGACCTAAGTTTAATGATTGCGCTCAAACCAAATGTCCTAGAACGAAATTTTCAAATGTAACTACTAGAATGTGATACAATACACTATTGGGTGAAGTTTGGTTGACTTCTGCGCAGCGGTTTGGGAGTTAACATCAAAATTACATTTCTCGGCCATATCGCATAGATCTCACTGTGAAAAGGCTTAAATGGCTTTTTTGACCTAAGTTTGAGGATTGCGCTCAAATCAAATGTCCTAGAACCAAATTTCCACATGTAACTACTAGATTGTGATACAATACACTAATGGGTGAAGTTTGGTTGACTTCTGCGCAGAGGTTTGGGAGTTAACATCAAAATTACATTTCTCGGCCATATCGTATAGATCTCACTGTGAAAAGGCTTAAATGACTTTTTTAATTAAGTTTGATGATTGCGCTCAAACAAAATTTCCTAGAACAAAATTTTCAAATGTAACTACTAGATTGTGATACAATACACTATTGGGTGAAGTTTGGTTGACTTTTGCGCAGCGGTTTGGGAGTTAACATCAAAATTACATTTCTCGGCCATATCGCATAGATCTCACTGTGAAAAGGCTTAAATGGCTTTTTTGACCTAAGTTTAATGATTGCGCTCAAACCAAATGTCCAATAACCAAATTTCCACATGTAACTACTAGATTGTGATACAATACACTAATGGGTGAAGTTTGGTTGACTTCTGCGCAGCGGTTTGGGAGTTAACATCAAAATTACATTTCTCGGCCATATCGCATAGATCTCACTGTGAAAAGGCTTAAATGACTTTTTTAATTAAGTTTGATGATTGCGTTCAAACAAAATGTCATAGAACAAAATTTTCAAATGTAACTACTAGATTGTGATACAATACACTATTGGGTGAAGTTTGGTTGACTTCTGCGCAGCGGTTTGGGAGTTAACATCAAAATTACATTTCTCGGCCATATCGCATAGATCTCACTGTGAAAAGGCTTAAATGGCTTTTTTGACCTAAGTTTGAGGATTGCGCTCAAATCAAATGTCCTAGAACCAAATTTCCACATGTAATTACTAGATTGTGATACAATACACTAATGGGTGAAGTTTGGTTGACTTCTGCGCAGCGGTTTGGGAGTTAACATCAAAATTACATTTCTCGGCCATATCGCATAGATCTCACTGTGAAAAGGCTTAAATGACTTTTTTAATTAAGTTTAATGATTGCGCTCAAACCAAATGTCCTAGAACGAAATTTTCAAATGTAACTACTAGAATGTGATACAATACACTATTGGGTGAAGTTTAGTTGACTTCTGCGCAGCGGTTTGGGAGTTAACATTAAAATTACATTTCTCGGCCATATCGCATAGATCTCACTGTGAAAAGGCTTAAATGGCTTTTTTGACCTAAGTTTAATGATTGCGCTCAAACCAAATGTCCTAGAACGAAATTTTCAAATGTAACTACTAGAATGTGATACAATACACTATTGGGTGAAGTTTGGTTGACTTCTGCGCAGCGGTTTGGGAGTTAACATCAAAATTACATTTCTCGGCCATATCGCATAGATCTCACCGTGAAAAGGCTTAAATGACTTTTTTAATTAAGTTTGATGATTGCGTTCAAACAAAATGTCCTAGAACAAAATTTTCAAATGTAACTACTAGATTGTGATACAATACACTATTGGGTGAAGTTTGGTTGACTTCTGCGCAGCGGTTTGGGAGTTAACATCAAAATTACATTTCTCGGCCATATCGCATAGATCTCACTGTGAAAAGGCTTAAATGACTTTTTTAATTAAGTTTGATGATTGCGTTCAAACAAAATGTCCTAGAACAAAATTTTCAAATGTAACTACTAGATTGTGATACAATACACTATTGGGTGAAGTTTGGTTGACTTCTGCGCAGCGGTTTGGGAGTTAACATCAAAATTACATTTCTCGGCCATATCGCATAGATCTCACTGTGAAAAGGCTTAAATGGCTTTTTTGACCTAAGTTTAAAGATTGCGCTCAAACCAAATGTCCTAGAACGAAATTTTTAAATGTAACTACTAGAATGTGAGACAATACACTATTGGGTGAAGTTTGGTTGACTTCTGCGCAGCGGTTTGGGAGTTAACATCAAAATTACATTTCTCGGCCATATCGCATAGATCTCACTGTGAAAAGGCTTAAATGGCTTTTTTGACCTAAGTTTGAGGATTGCGCTCAAATCAAATGTCCTAGAACCAAATTTCCACATGTAACTACTAGATTGTGATACAATACACTAATGGGTGAAGTTTGGTTGACTTCTGCGCAGAGGTTTGGGAGTTAACATCAAAATTACATTTCTCGGCCATATCGCATAGATCTCACTGTGAAAAGGCTTAAATGGCTTTTTTGACCTAAGTTTAAAGATTGCGCTCAAACCAAATGTCCTAGAACGAAATTTTCAAATGTAACTACTAGATTGTGATACAATACACTATTGGGTGAAGTTTGGTTGACTTCTGCGCAGCGGTTTGGGAGTTAACATCAAAATTACATTTCTCGGCCATATCGCATAGATCTCACTGTGAAAAGGCTTAAATGGCTTTTTTGACCTAAGTTTGAGGATTGCGCTCAAACCAAATGTCCTAGAACGAAATTTTCAAATGTAACTACTAGAATGTGATACAATACACTATTGGGTGAAGTTTGGTTGACTTCTGCGCAGAGGTTTGGGAGTTAACATCAAAATTACATTTCTCGGCCATATCGTATAGATCTCACTGTGAAAAGGCTTAAATGACTTTTTTAATTAAGTTTGATGATTGCGCTCAAACAAAATTTCCTAGAACAAAATTTTCAAATGTAACTACTAGATTGTGATACAATACACTATTGGGTGAAGTTTGGTTGACTTCTGCGCAGCGGTTTGGGAGTTAACATCAAAATTACATTTCTCGGCCATATCGCATAGATCTCACTGTGAAAAGGCTTAAATGGCTTTTTTGACCTAAGTTTAATGATTGCGCTCAAACCAAATGTCCAATAACCAAATTTCCACATGTAACTACTAGATTGTGATACAATACACTAATGGGTGAAGTTTGGTTGACTTCTGCGCAGCGGTTTGGGAGTTAACATCAAAATTACATTTCTCGGCCATATCGCATAGATCTCACTGTGAAAAGGCTTAAATGACTTTTTTAATTAAGTTTGATGATTGCGTTCAAACAAAATGTCATAGAACAAAATTTTCAAATGTAACTACTAGATTGTGATACAATACACTATTGGGTGAAGTTTGGTTGACTTCTGCGCAGCGGTTTGGGAGTTAACATCAAAATTACATTTCTCGGCCATATCGCATAGATCTCACTGTGAAAAGGCTTAAATGGCTTTTTTGACCTAAGTTTGAGGATTGCGCTCAAATCAAATGTCCTAGAACCAAATTTCCACATGTAATTACTAGATTGTGATACAATACACTAATGGGTGAAGTTTGGTTGACTTCTGCGCAGCGGTTTGGGAGTTAACATCAAAATTACATTTCTCGGCCATATCGCATAGATCTCACTGTGAAAAGGCTTAAATGACTTTTTTAATTAAGTTTAATGATTGCGCTCAAACCAAATGTCCTAGAACGAAATTTTCAAATGTAACTACTAGAATGTGATACAATACACTATTGGGTGAAGTTTAGTTGACTTCTGCGCAGCGGTTTGGGAGTTAACATTAAAATTACATTTCTCGGCCATATCGCATAGATCTCACTGTGAAAAGGCTTAAATGGCTTTTTTGACCTAAGTTTAATGATTGCGCTCAAACCAAATGTCCTAGAACGAAATTTTCAAATGTAACTACTAGAATGTGATACAATACACTATTGGGTGAAGTTTGGTTGACTTCTGCGCAGCGGTTTGGGAGTTAACATCAAAATTACATTTCTCGGCCATATCGCATAGATCTCACTGTGAAAAGGCTTAAATGGCTTTTTTGACCTAAGTTTAAAGATTGCGCTCAAACCAAATGTCCTAGAACGAAATTTTTAAATGTAACTACTAGAATGTGAGACAATACACTATTGGGTGAAGTTTGGTTGACTTCTGCGCAGCGGTTTGGGAGTTAACATCAAAATTACATTTCTCGGCCATATTGCATAGATCTCACCGTGAAAAGGCTTAAATGACTTTTTTAATTAAGTTTGATGATTGCGTTCAAACAAAATGTCCTAGAACAAAATTTTCAAATGTAACTACTAGATTGTGATACAATACACTATTGGGTGAAGTTTGGTTGACTTCTGCGCAGCGGTTTGGGAGTTAACATCAAAATTACATTTCTCGGCCATATCGCATAGATCTCACTGTGAAAAGGCTTAAATGACTTTTTTAATTAAGTTTGATGATTGCGTTCAAACAAAATGTCCTAGAACAAAATTTTCAAATGTAACTACTAGATTGTGATACAATACACTATTGGGTGAAGTTTGGTTGACTTCTGCGCAGCGGTTTGGGAGTTAACATCAAAATTACATTTCTCGGCCATATCGCATAGATCTCACTGTGAAAAGGCTTAAATGGCTTTTTTGACCTAAGTTTAAAGATTGCGCTCAAACCAAATGTCCTAGAACGAAATTTTTAAATGTAACTACTAGAATGTGAGACAATACACTATTGGGTGAAGTTTGGTTGACTTCTGCGCAGCGGTTTGGGAGTTAACATCAAAATTACATTTCTCGGCCATATCGCATAGATCTCACTGTGAAAAGGCTTAAATGGCTTTTTTGACCTAAGTTTGAGGATTGCGCTCAAATCAAATGTCCTAGAACCAAATTTCCACATGTAACTACTAGATTGTGATACAATACACTAATGGGTGAAGTTTGGTTGACTTCTGCGCAGAGGTTTGGGAGTTAACATCAAAATTACATTTCTCGGCCATATCGCATAGATCTCACTGTGAAAAGGCTTAAATGACTTTTTTAATTAAGTTTGATGATTGCGCTCAAACAAAATTTCCTAGAACAAAATTTTCAAATGTAACTACTAGATTGTGATACAATACACTATTGGGTGAAGTTTGGTTGACTTCTGCGCAGCGGTTTGGGAGTTAACATCAAAATTACATTTCTCGGCCATATCGCATAGATCTCACTGTGAAAAGGCTTAAATGGCTTTTTTGACCTAAGTTTAATGATTGCGCTCAAACCAAATGTCCAATAACCAAATTTCCACATGTAACTACTAGATTGTGATACAATACACTAATGGGTGAAGTTTGGTTGACTTCTGCGCAGCGGTTTGGGAGTTAACATCAAAATTACATTTCTCGGCCATATCGCATAGATCTCACTGTGAAAAGGCTTAAATGACTTTTTTAATTAAGTTTGATGATTGCGTTCAAACAAAATGTCATAGAACAAAATTTTCAAATGGAACTACTAGATTGTGATACAATACACTATTGGGTGAAGTTTGGTTGACTTCTGCGCAGCGGTTTGGGAGTTAACATCAAAATTACATTTCTCGGCCATATCGCATAGATCTCACTGTGAAAAGGCTTAAATGGCTTTTTTGACCTAAGTTTGAGGATTGCGCTCAAATCAAATGTCCTAGAACCAAATTTCCACATGTAATTACTAGATTGTGATACAATACACTAATGGGTGAAGTTTGGTTGACTTCTGCGCAGCGGTTTGGGAGTTAACATCAAAATTACATTTCTCGGCCATATCGCATAGATCTCACTGTGAAAAGGCTTAAATGACTTTTTTAATTAAGTTTAATGATTGCGCTCAAACCAAATGTCCTAGAACGAAATTTTCAAATGTAACTACTAGATTGTGATACAATACACTATTGGGTGAAGTTTGGTTGACTTCTGCGCAGCGGTTTGGGAGTTAACATCAAAATTACATTTCTCGGCCATATCGCATAGATCTCACTGTGAAAAGGCTTAAATGACTTTTTTAATTAAGTTTGATGATTGCGTTCAAACAAAATGTCCTAGAACAAAATTTTCAAATGTAACTACTAGATTGTGATACAATACACTAATGGGTGAAGTTTGGTTGACTTCTGCGCAGCGGTTTGGGAGTTAACATCAAAATTACATTTCTCGGCCATATCGCATAGATCTCACTGTGAAAAGGCTTAAATGACTTTTTTAATTAAGTTTAATGATTGCGCTCAAACCAAATGTCCTAGAACGAAATTTTCAAATGTAACTACTAGAATGTGATACAATACACTATTGGGTGAAGTTTAGTTGACTTCTGCGCAGCGGTTTGGGAGTTAACATTAAAATTACATTTCTCGGCCATATCGCATAGATCTCACTGTGAAAAGGCTTAAATGGCTTTTTTGACCTAAGTTTAATGATTGCGCTCAAACCAAATGTCCTAGAACGAAATTTTCAAATGTAACTACTAGAATGTGATACAATACACTATTGGGTGAAGTTTGGTTGACTTCTGCGCAGCGGTTTGGGAGTTAACATCAAAATTACATTTCTCGGCCATATCGCATAGATCTCACCGTGAAAAGGCTTAAATGACTTTTTTAATTAAGTTTGATGATTGCGTTCAAACAAAATGTCCTAGAACAAAATTTTCAAATGTAACTACTAGATTGTGATACAATACACTATTGGGTGAAGTTTGGTTGACTTCTGCGCAGCGGTTTGGGAGTTAACATCAAAATTACATTTCTCGGCCATATCGCATAGATCTCACTGTGAAAAGGCTTAAATGACTTTTTTAATTAAGTTTGATGATTGCGTTCAAACAAAATGTCCTAGAACAAAATTTTCAAATGTAACTACTAGATTGTGATACAATACACTATTGGGTGAAGTTTGGTTGACTTCTGCGCAGCGGTTTGGGAGTTAACATCAAAATTACATTTCTCGGCCATATCGCATAGATCTCACTGTGAAAAGGCTTAAATGGCTTTTTTGACCTAAGTTTAAAGATTGCGCTCAAACCAAATGTCCTAGAACGAAATTTTTAAATGTAACTACTAGAATGTGAGACAATACACTATTGGGTGAAGTTTGGTTGACTTCTGCGCAGCGGTTTGGGAGTTAACATCAAAATTACATTTCTCGGCCATATCGCATAGATCTCACTGTGAAAAGGCTTAAATGGCTTTTTTGACCTAAGTTTGAGGATTGCGCTCAAATCAAATGTCCTAGAACCAAATTTCCACATGTAACTACTAGATTGTGATACAATACACTAATGGGTGAAGTTTGGTTGACTTCTGCGCAGAGGTTTGGGAGTTAACATCAAAATTACATTTCTCGGCCATATCGCATAGATCTCACTGTGAAAAGGCTTAAATGGCTTTTTTGACCTAAGTTTAAAGATTGCGCTCAAACCAAATGTCCTAGAACGAAATTTTCAAATGTAACTACTAGATTGTGATACAATACACTATTGGGTGAAGTTTGGTTGACTTCTGCGCAGCGGTTTGGGAGTTAACATCAAAATTACATTTCTCGGCCATATCGCATAGATCTCACTGTGAAAAGGCTTAAATGGCTTTTTTGACCTAAGTTTAATGATTGCGCTCAAACCAAATGTCCTAGAACGAAATTTTCAAATGTAACTACTAGAATGTGATACAATACACTATTGGGTGAAGTTTGGTTGACTTCTGCGCAGAGGTTTGGGAGTTAACATCAAAATTACATTTCTCGGCCATATCGCATAGATCTCACTGTGAAAAGGCTTTAATGACTTTTTTAATTAAGTTTGATGATTGCGTTCAAACAAAATGTCATAGAACAAAATTTTCAAATGTAACTACTAGATTGTGATACAATACACTATTGGGTGAAGTTTGGTTGACTTCTGCGCAGCGGTTTGGGAGTTAACATCAAAATTACATTTCTCGGCCATATCGCATAGATCTCACTGTGAAAAGGCTTAAATGGCTTTTTTGACCTAAGTTTGAGGATTGCGCTCAAATCAAATGTCCTAGAACCAAATTTCCACATGTAATTACTAGATTGTGATACAATACACTAATGGGTGAAGTTTGGTTGACTTCTGCGCAGCGGTTTGGGAGTTAACATCAAAATTACATTTCTCGGCCATATCGCATAGATCTCACTGTGAAAAGGCTTAAATGACTTTTTTAATTAAGTTTAATGATTGCGCTCAAACCAAATGTCCTAGAACGAAATTTTCAAATGTAACTACTAGAATGTGATACAATACACTATTGGGTGAAGTTTAGTTGACTTCTGCGCAGCGGTTTGGGAGTTAACATTAAAATTACATTTCTCGGCCATATCGCATAGATCTCACTGTGAAAAGGCTTAAATGGCTTTTTTGACCTAAGTTTAATGATTGCGCTCAAACCAAATGTCCTAGAACGAAATTTTCAAATGTAACTACTAGAATGTGATACAATACACTATTGGGTGAAGTTTGGTTGACTTCTGCGCAGCGGTTTGGGAGTTAACATCAAAATTACATTTCTCGGCCATATCGCATAGATCTCACTGTGAAAAGGCTTAAATGGCTTTTTTGACCTAAGTTTAAAGATTGCGCTCAAACCAAATGTCCTAGAACGAAATTTTTAAATGTAACTACTAGAATGTGAGACAATACACTATTGGGTGAAGTTTGGTTGACTTCTGCGCAGCGGTTTGGGAGTTAACATCAAAATTACATTTCTCGGCCATATTGCATAGATCTCACCGTGAAAAGGCTTAAATGACTTTTTTAATTAAGTTTGATGATTGCGTTCAAACAAAATGTCCTAGAACAAAATTTTCAAATGTAACTACTAGATTGTGATACAATACACTATTGGGTGAAGTTTGGTTGACTTCTGCGCAGCGGTTTGGGAGTTAACATCAAAATTACATTTCTCGGCCATATCGCATAGATCTCACTGTGAAAAGGCTTAAATGACTTTTTTAATTAAGTTTGATGATTGCGTTCAAACAAAATGTCCTAGAACAAAATTTTCAAATGTAACTACTAGATTGTGATACAATACACTATTGGGTGAAGTTTGGTTGACTTCTGCGCAGCGGTTTGGGAGTTAACATCAAAATTACATTTCTCGGCCATATCGCATAGATCTCACTGTGAAAAGGCTTAAATGGCTTTTTTGACCTAAGTTTAAAGATTGCGCTCAAACCAAATGTCCTAGAACGAAATTTTTAAATGTAACTACTAGAATGTGAGACAATACACTATTGGGTGAAGTTTGGTTGACTTCTGCGCAGCGGTTTGGGAGTTAACATCAAAATTACATTTCTCGGCCATATCGCATAGATCTCACTGTGAAAAGGCTTAAATGGCTTTTTTGACCTAAGTTTGAGGATTGCGCTCAAATCAAATGTCCTAGAACCAAATTTCCACATGTAACTACTAGATTGTGATACAATACACTAATGGGTGAAGTTTGGTTGACTTCTGCGCAGAGGTTTGGGAGTTAACATCAAAATTACATTTCTCGGCCATATCGCATAGATCTCACTGTGAAAAGGCTTAAATGGCTTTTTTGACCTAAGTTTAAAGATTGCGCTCAAACCAAATGTCCTAGAACGAAATTTTCAAATGTAACTACTAGATTGTGATACAATACACTATTGGGTGAAGTTTGGTTGACTTCTGCGCAGCGGTTTGGGAGTTAACATCAAAATTACATTTCTCGGCCATATCGCATAGATCTCACTGTGAAAAGGCTTAAATGGCTTTTTTGACCTAAGTTTAATGATTGCGCTCAAACCAAATGTCCTAGAACGAAATTTTCAAATGTAACTACTAGAATGTGATACAATACACTATTGGGTGAAGTTTGGTTGACTTCTGCGCAGCGGTTTGGGAGTTAACATCAAAATTACATTTCTCGGCCATATCGCATAGATCTCACCGTGAAAAGGCTTAAATGACTTTTTTAATTAAGTTTGATGATTGCGTTCAAACAAAATGTCCTAGAACAAAATTTTCAAATGTAACTACTAGATTGTGATACAATACACTATTGGGTGAAGTTTGGTTGACTTCTGCGCAGCGGTTTGGGAGTTAACATCAAAATTACATTTCTCGGCCATATCGCATAGATCTCACCGTGAAAAGGCTTAAATGACTTTTTTAATTAAGTTTGATGATTGCGTTCAAACAAAATGTCCTAGAACAAAATTTTCAAATGTAACTACTAGATTGTGATACAATACACTATTGGGTGAAGTTTGGTTGACTTCTGCGCAGCGGTTTGGGAGTTAACATCAAAATTACATTTCTCGGCCATATCGCATAGATCTCACTGTGAAAAGGCTTAAATGACTTTTTTAATTAAGTTTGATGATTGCTTTCAAACAAAATGTCCTAGAACAAAATTTTCAAATGTAACTACTAGATTGTGATACAATACACTATTGGGTGAAGTTTGGTTGACTTCTGCGCAGCGGTTTGGGAGTTAACATCAAAATTACATTTCTCGGCCATATCGCATAGATCTCACTGTGAAAAGGCTTAAATGGCTTTTTTGACCTAAGTTTAAAGATTGCGCTCAAACCAAATGTCCTAGAACGAAATTTTTAAATGTAACTACTAGAATGTGAGACAATACACTATTGGGTGAAGTTTGGTTGACTTCTGCGCAGCGGTTTGGGAGTTAACATCAAAATTACATTTCTCGGCCATATCGCAT
The DNA here is from genome assembly GCF_030265065.1 of Corythoichthys intestinalis. NCBI lineage: Eukaryota > Metazoa > Chordata > Actinopteri > Syngnathiformes > Syngnathidae > Corythoichthys > Corythoichthys intestinalis. Next base: position 2,622,145 of record NW_026651594.1, on the reverse strand, counting down.
AGATCTCACTGTGAAAAGGCTTAAATGGCTTTTTTGACCTAAGTTTGAGGATTGCGCTCAAATCAAATGTCCTAGAACCAAATTTCCACATGTAACTACTAGATTGTGATACAATACACTAATGGGTGAAGTTTGGTTGACTTCTGCGCAGAGGTTTGGGAGTTAACATCAAAATTACATTTCTCGGCCATATCGCATAGATCTCACTGTGAAAAGGCTTAAATGGCTTTTTTGACCTAAGTTTAAAGATTGCGCTCAAACCAAATGTCCTAGAACGAAATTTTCAAATGTAACTACTAGATTGTGATACAATACACTATTGGGTGAAGTTTGGTTGACTTCTGCGCAGCGGTTTGGGAGTTAACATCAAAATTACATTTCTCGGCCATATCGCATAGATCTCACTGTGAAAAGGCTTAAATGGCTTTTTTGACCTAAGTTTAATGATTGCGCTCAAACCAAATGTCCTAGAACGAAATTTTCAAATGTAACTACTAGAATGTGATACAATACACTATTGGGTGAAGTTTGGTTGACTTCTGCGCAGAGGTTTGGGAGTTAACATCAAAATTACATTTCTCGGCCATATCGTATAGATCTCACTGTGAAAAGGCTTAAATGACTTTTTTAATTAAGTTTGATGATTGCGCTCAAACAAAATTTCCTAGAACAAAATTTTCAAATGTAACTACTAGATTGTGATACAATACACTATTGGGTGAAGTTTGGTTGACTTCTGCGCAGCGGTTTGGGAGTTAACATCAAAATTACATTTCTCGGCCATATCGCATAGATCTCACTGTGAAAAGGCTTAAATGGCTTTTTTGACCTAAGTTTAATGATTGCGCTCAAACCAAATGTCCAATAACCAAATTTCCACATGTAACTACTAGATTGTGATACAATACACTAATGGGTGAAGTTTGGTTGACTTCTGCGCAGCGGTTTGGGAGTTAACATCAAAATTACATTTCTCGGCCATATCGCATAGATCTCACTGTGAAAAGGCTTAAATGACTTTTTTAATTAAGTTTGATGATTGCGTTCAAACAAAATGTCATAGAACAAAATTTTCAAATGTAACTACTAGATTGTGATACAATACACTATTGGGTGAAGTTTGGTTGACTTCTGCGCAGCGGTTTGGGAGTTAACATCAAAATTACATTTCTCGGCCATATCGCATAGATCTCACTGTGAAAAGGCTTAAATGGCTTTTTTGACCTAAGTTTGAGGATTGCGCTCAAATCAAATGTCCTAGAACCAAATTTCCACATGTAATTACTAGATTGTGATACAATACACTAATGGGTGAAGTTTGGTTGACTTCTGCGCAGCGGTTTGGGAGTTAACATCAAAATTACATTTCTCGGCCATATCGCATAGATCTCACTGTGAAAAGGCTTAAATGACTTTTTTAATTAAGTTTAATGATTGCGCTCAAACCAAATGTCCTAGAACGAAATTTTCAAATGTAACTACTAGAATGTGATACAATACACTATTGGGTGAAGTTTAGTTGACTTCTGCGCAGCGGTTTGGGAGTTAACATTAAAATTACATTTCTCGGCCATATCGCATAGATCTCACTGTGAAAAGGCTTAAATGGCTTTTTTGACCTAAGTTTAATGATTGCGCTCAAACCAAATGTCCTAGAACGAAATTTTCAAATGTAACTACTAGAATGTGATACAATACACTATTGGGTGAAGTTTGGTTGACTTCTGCGCAGCGGTTTGGGAGTTAACATCAAAATTACATTTCTCGGCCATATCGCATAGATCTCACTGTGAAAAGGCTTAAATGGCTTTTTTGACCTAAGTTTGAGGATTGCGCTCAAATCAAAAGTCCTAGAACCAAATTTCCACATGTAACTACTAGATTGTGATACAATACACTAATGGGTGAAGTTTGGTTGACTTCTGCGCAGAGGTTTGGGAGTTAACATCAAAATTACATTTCTCGGCCATATCGCATAGATCTCACTGTGAAAAGGCTTAAATGGCTTTTTTGACCTAAGTTTAAAGATTGCGCTCAAACCAAATGTCCTAGAACGAAATTTTCAAATGTAACTACTAGATTGTGATACAATACACTATTGGGTGAAGTTTGGTTGACTTCTGCGCAGCGGTTTGGGAGTTAACATCAAAATTACATTTCTCGGCCATATCGCATAGATCTCACTGTGAAAAGGCTTAAATGGCTTTTTTGACCTAAGTTTAATGATTGCGCTCAAACCAAATGTCCTAGAACGAAATTTTCAAATGTAACTACTAGAATGTGATACAATACACTATTGGGTGAAGTTTGGTTGACTTCTGCGCAGCGGTTTGGGAGTTAACATCAAAATTACATTTCTCGGCCATATCGCATAGATCTCACCGTGAAAAGGCTTAAATGACTTTTTTAATTAAGTTTGATGATTGCGTTCAAACAAAATGTCCTAGAACAAAATTTTCAAATGTAACTACTAGATTGTGATACAATACACTATTGGGTGAAGTTTGGTTGACTTCTGCGCAGCGGTTTGGGAGTTAACATCAAAATTACATTTCTCGGCCATATCGCATAGATCTCACCGTGAAAAGGCTTAAATGACTTTTTTAATTAAGTTTGATGATTGCGTTCAAACAAAATGTCCTAGAACAAAATTTTCAAATGTAACTACTAGATTGTGATACAATACACTATTGGGTGAAGTTTGGTTGACTTCTGCGCAGCGGTTTGGGAGTTAACATCAAAATTACATTTCTCGGCCATATCGCATAGATCTCACTGTGAAAAGGCTTAAATGACTTTTTTAATTAAGTTTGATGATTGCGTTCAAACAAAATGTCCTAGAACAAAATTTTCAAATGTAACTACTAGATTGTGATACAATACACTATTGGGTGAAGTTTGGTTGACTTCTGCGCAGCGGTTTGGGAGTTAACATCAAAATTACATTTCTCGGCCATATCGCATAGATCTCATTGTGAAAAGGCTTAAATGGCTTTTTTGACCTAAGTTTAAAGATTGCGCTCAAACCAAATGTCCTAGAACGAAATTTTCAAATGTAACTACTAGATTGTGATACAATACACTATTGGGTGAAGTTTGGTTGACTTCTGCGCAGCGGTTTGGGAGTTAACATCAAAATTACATTTCTCGGCCATATCGCATAGATCTCACTGTGAAAAGGCTTAAATGGCTTTTTTGACCTAAGTTTAAAGATTGCGCTCAAACCAAATGTCCTAGAACGAAATTTTTAAATGTAACTACTAGAATGTGAGACAATACACTATTGGGTGAAGTTTGGTTGACTTCTGCGCAGCGGTTTGGGAGTTAACATCAAAATTACATTTCTCGGCCATATCGCATAGATCTCACTGTGAAAAGGCTTAAATGGCTTTTTTGACCTAAGTTTGAGGATTGCGCTCAAATCAAATGTCCTAGAACCAAATTTCCACATGTAACTACTAGATTGTGATACAATACACTAATGGGTGAAGTTTGGTTGACTTCTGCGCAGAGGTTTGGGAGTTAACATCAAAATTACATTTCTCGGCCATATCGCATAGATCTCACTGTGAAAAGGCTTAAATGGCTTTTTTGACCTAAGTTTAAAGATTGCGCTCAAACCAAATGTCCTAGAACGAAATTTTCAAATGTAACTACTAGATTGTGATACAATACACTATTGGGTGAAGTTTGGTTGACTTCTGCGCAGCGGTTTGGGAGTTAACATCAAAATTACATTTCTCGGCCATATCGCATAGATCTCACTGTGAAAAGGCTTAAATGGCTTTTTTGACCTAAGTTTAATGATTGCGCTCAAACCAAATGTCCTAGAACGAAATTTTCAAATGTAACTACTAGAATGTGATACAATACACTATTGGGTGAAGTTTGGTTGACTTCTGCGCAGCGGTTTGGGAGTTAACATCAAAATTACATTTCTCGGCCATATCGCATAGATCTCACCGTGAAAAGGCTTAAATGACTTTTTTAATTAAGTTTGATGATTGCGTTCAAACAAAATGTCCTAGAACAAAATTTTCAAATGTAACTACTAGATTGTGATACAATACACTATTGGGTGAAGTTTGGTTGACTTCTGCGCAGCGGTTTGGGAGTTAACATCAAAATTACATTTCTCGGCCATATCGCATAGATCTCACCGTGAAAAGGCTTAAATGACTTTTTTAATTAAGTTTGATGATTGCGTTCAAACAAAATGTCCTAGAACAAAATTTTCAAATGTAACTACTAGATTGTGATACAATACACTATTGGGTGAAGTTTGGTTGACTTCTGCGCAGCGGTTTGGGAGTTAACATCAAAATTACATTTCTCGGCCATATCGCATAGATCTCACTGTGAAAAGGCTTAAATGACTTTTTTAATTAAGTTTGATGATTGCGTTCAAACAAAATGTCCTAGAACAAAATTTTCAAATGTAACTACTAGATTGTGATACAATACACTATTGGGTGAAGTTTGGTTGACTTCTGCGCAGCGGTTTGGGAGTTAACATCAAAATTACATTTCTCGGCCATATCGCATAGATCTCACTGTGAAAAGGCTTAAATGGCTTTTTTGACCTAAGTTTAAAGATTGCGCTCAAACCAAATGTCCTAGAACGAAATTTTCAAATGTAACTACTAGAATGTGATACAATACACTATTGGGTGAAGTTTGGTTGACTTCTGCGCAGCGGTTTGGGAGTTAACATCAAAATTACATTTCTCGGCCATATCGCATAGATCTCACTGTGAAAAGGCTTAAATGGCTTTTTTGACCTAAGTTTGAGGATTGCGCTCAAATCAAATGTCCTAGAACCAAATTTCCACATGTAACTACTAGATTGTGATACAATACACTAATGGGTGAAGTTTGGTTGACTTCTGCGCAGAGGTTTGGGAGTTAACATCAAAATTACATTTCTCGGCCATATCGCATAGATCTCACTGTGAAAAGGCTTAAATGACTTTTTTAATTAAGTTTAATGATTGCGCTCAAACCAAATGTCCTAGAACGAAATTTTCAAATGTAACTACTAGAATGTGATACAATACACTATTGGGTGAAGTTTAGTTGACTACTAGATTGTGATACAATACACTAATGGGTGAAGTTTGGTTGACTTCTGCGAGGCGGTTTGGGAGTTAACATCAAAATTACATTTCTCGGCCATATCGCATAGATCTCACTGTGAAAAGGCTTAAATGACTTTTTTAATTAAGTTTGATGATTGCGTTCAAACAAAATGTCATAGAACAAAATTTTCAAATGTAACTACTAGATTGTGATACAATACACTATTGGGTGAAGTTTGGTTGACTTCTGCGCAGCGGTTTGGGAGTTAACATCAAAATTACATTTCTCGGCCATATCGCATAGATCTCACTGTGAAAAGGCTTAAATGGCTTTTTTGACCTAAGTTTGAGGATTGCGCTCAAATCAAATGTCCTAGAACCAAATTTCCACATGTAATTACTAGATTGTGATACAATACACTAATGGGTGAAGTTTGGTTGACTTCTGCGCAGCGGTTTGGGAGTTAACATCAAAATTACATTTCTCGGCCATATCGCATAGATCTCACTGTGAAAAGGCTTAAATGACTTTTTTTATTAAGTTTAATGATTGCGCTCAAACCAAATGTCCTAGAACGAAATTTTCAAATGTAACTACTAGAATGTGATACAATACACTATTGGGTGAAGTTTAGTTGACATCTGCGCAGCGGTTTGGGAGTTAACATCAAAATTACATTTCTCGGCCATATCGCATAGATCTCACTGTGAAAAGGCTTAAATGGCTTTTTTGACCTAAGTTTAATGATTGCGCTCAAACCAAATGTCCTAGAACGAAATTTTCAAATGTAACTACTAGAATGTGATACAATACACTATTGGGTGAAGTTTGGTTGACTTCTGCGCAGCGGTTTGGGAGTTAACATCAAAATTACATTTCTCGGCCATATCGCATAGATCTCACTGTGAAAAGGCTTAAATGACTTTTTTAATTAAGTTTGATGATTGCGTTCAAACAAAATGTCCTAGAACAAAATTTTCAAATGTAACTACTAGATTGTGATACAATACACTATTGGGTGAAGTTTGGTTGACTTCTGCGCAGCGGTTTGGGAGTTAACATCAAAATTACATTTCTCGGCCATATCGCATAGATCTCACTGTGAAAAGGCTTAAATGGCTTTTTTGACCTAAGTTTGAGGATTGCACTCAAATCAAATGTCCAAGAACAAAATTTCCAAATGTAACTACTAGATTGTGATACAATACACTATTGGGTGAAGTTTGGTTGACTTCTGCGCAGCGGTTTGGGAGTTAACATCAAAATTACATTTCTCGGCCATATCGCATAGATCTCACTGTGAAAAGGCTTAAATGACTTTTTTAATTAAGTTTGATGATTGCGTTCAAACAAAATGTCCTAGAACAAAACTTTCAAATGTAACTACTAGATTGTGATACAATACACTATTGGGTGAAGTTTGGTTGACTTCTGCGCAGCGGTTTGGGAGTTAACATCAAAATTACATTTCTCGGCCATATCGCATAGATCTCACTGTGAAAAGGCTTAAATGGCTTTTTTGACCTAAGTTTAAAGATTTCTCTCAAATCAAATGTCCTAGAACCAAATTTCCACATGTAACTACTAGATTGTGATACAATACACTATTGGGTGAAGTTTGGTTGACTTCTGCGCAGAGGTTTGGGAGTTAACATCAAAATTACATTTCTCGGCCATATCGCATAGATCTCACTGTGAAAAGGCTTAAATGGCTTTTTTGACCTAAGTTTAATGATTGCGCTCAAACCAAATGTCCAATAACCAAATTTCCACATGTAACTACTAGATTGTGATACAATACACTAATGGGTGAAGTTTGGTTGACTTCTGCGCAGCGGTTTGGGAGTTAACATCAAAATTACATTTCTCGGCCATATCGCATAGATCTCACTGTGAAAAGGCTTAAATGACTTTTTTAATTAAGTTTGATGATTGCGTTCAAACAAAATGTCATAGAACAAAATTTTCAAATGTAACTACTAGATTGTGATACAATACACTATTGGGTGAAGTTTGGTTGACTTCTGCGCAGCGGTTTGGGAGTTAACATCAAAATTACATTTCTCGGCCATATCGCATAGATCTCACTGTGAAAAGGCTTAAATGACTTTTTTAATTAAGTTTGATGATTGCGTTCAAACAAAATGTCCTAGAACAAAATTTTCAAATGTAACTACTAGATTGTGATACAATACACTATTGGGTGAAGTTTGGTTGACTTCTGCGCAGCGGTTTGGGAGTTAACATCAAAATTACATTTCTCGGCCATATCGCATAGATCTCACTGTGAAAAGGCTTAAATGGCTTTTTTGACCTAAGTTTAAAGATTGCGCTCAAACCAAATGTCCTAGAACGAAATTTTCAAATGTAACTACTAGAATGTGATACAATACACTATTGGGTGAAGTTTGGTTGACTTCTGCGCAGCGGTTTGGGAGTTAACATCAAAATTACATTTCTCGGCCATATCGCATAGATCTCACTGTGAAAAGGCTTAAATGGCTTTTTTGACCTAAGTTTGAGGATTGCGCTCAAATCAAATGTCCTAGAACCAAATTTCCACATGTAACTACTAGATTGTGATACAATACACTAATGGGTGAAGTTTGGTTGACTTCTGCGCAGAGGTTTGGGAGTTAACATCAAAATTACATTTCTCGGCCATATCGTATAGATCTCACTGTGAAAAGGCTTAAATGACTTTTTTAATTAAGTTTGATGATTGCGCTCAAACAAAATTTCCTAGAACAAAATTTTCAAATGTAACTACTAGATTGTGATACAATACACTATTGGGTGAAGTTTGGTTGACTTCTGCGCAGCGGTTTGGGAGTTAACATCAAAATTACATTTCTCGGCCATATCGCATAGATCTCACTGTGAAAAGGCTTAAATGGCTTTTTTGACCTAAGTTTAATGATTGCGCTCAAACCAAATGTCCTAGAACGAAATTTTAAAATGTAACTACTAGAATGTGATACAATACACTATTGGGTGAAGTTTGGTTGACTTCTGCGCAGCGGTTTGGGAGTTAACATCAAAATTACATTTCTCGGCCATATCGCATAGATCTCACCGTGAAAAGGCTTAAATGACTTTTTTAATTAAGTTTGATGATTGCGTTCAAACAAAATGTCCTAGAACAAAATTTTCAAATGTAACTACTAGATTGTGATACAATACACTATTGGGTGAAGTTTGGTTGACTTCTGCGCAGCGGTTTGGGAGTTAACATCAAAATTACATTTCTCGGCCATATCGCATAGATCTCACTGTGAAAAGGCTTAAATGACTTTTTTAATTAAGTTTGATGATTGCGTTCAAACAAAATGTCCTAGAACAAAATTTTCAAATGTAACTACTAGATTGTGATACAATACACTATTGGGTGAAGTTTGGTTGACTTCTGCGCAGCGGTTTGGGAGTTAACATCAAAATTACATTTCTCGGCCATATCGCATAGATCTCACTGTGAAAAGGCTTAAATGGCTTTTTTGACCTAAGTTTAAAGATTGCGCTCAAACCAAATGTCCTAGAACGAAATTTTCCAATGTAACTACTAGAATGTGATACAATACACTATTGGGTGAAGTTTGGTTGACTTCTGCGCAGCGGTTTGGGAGTTAACATCAAAATTACATTTCTCGGCCATATCGCATAGATCTCACTGTGAAAAGGCTTAAATGGCTTTTTTGACCTAAGTTTGAGGATTGCGCTCAAATCAAATGTCCTAGAACCAAATTTCCACATGTAACTACTAGATTGTGATACAATACACTAATGGGTGAAGTTTGGTTGACTTCTGCGCAGAGGTTTGGGAGTTAACATCAAAATTACATTTCTCGGCCATATCGCATAGATCTCACTGTGAAAAGGCTTAAATGACTTTTTTAATTAAGTTTGATGATTGCGTTCAAACAAAATGTCCTAGAACAAAATTTTCAAATGTAACTACTAGATTGTGATACAATACACTATTGGGTGAAGTTTGGTTGACTTCTGCGCAGCGGTTTGGGAGTTAACATCAAAATTACATTTCTCGGCCATATCGCATAGATCTCACTGTGAAAAGGCTTAAATGACTTTTTTAATTAAGTTTGATGATTGCGTTCAAACAAAATGTCCTAGAACAAAATTTTCAAATGTAACTACTAGATTGTGATACAATACACTATTGGGTGAAGTTTGGTTGACTTCTGCGCAGCGGTTTGGGAGTTAACATCAAAATTACATTTCTCGGCCATATCGCATAGATCTCACTGTGAAAAGGCTTAAATGGCTTTTTTGACCTAAGTTTAAAGATTGCGCTCAAACCAAATGTCCTAGAACGAAATTTTCAAATGTAACTACTAGAATGTGATACAATACACTATTGGGTGAAGTTTGGTTGACTTCTGCGCAGCGGTTTGGGAGTTAACATCAAAATTACATTTCTCGGCCATATCGCATAGATCTCACTGTGAAAAGGCTTAAATGGCTTTTTTGACCTAAGTTTGAGGATTGCGCTCAAATCAAATGTCCTAGAACCAAATTTCCACATGTAACTACTAGATTGTGATACAATACACTAATGGGTGAAGTTTGGTTGACTTCTGCGCAGAGGTTTGGGAGTTAACATCAAAATTACATTTCTCGGCCATATCGCATAGATCTCACTGTGAAAAGGCTTAAATGACTTTTTTAATTAAGTTTGATGATTGCGCTCAAACAAAATTTCCTAGAACAAAATTTTCAAATGTAACTATTAGATTGTGATACAATACACTATTGGGTGAAGTTTGGTTGACTTCTGCGCAGCGGTTTGGGAGTTAACATCAAAATTACATTTCTCGGCCATATCGCATAGATCTCACTGTGAAAAGGCTTAAATGGCTTTTTTGACCTAAGTTTAATGATTGCGCTCAAACCAAATGTCCAAAAACCAAATTTCCACATGTAACTACTAGATTGTGATACAATACACTAATGGGTGAAGTTTGGTTGACTTCTGCGCAGCGGTTTGGGAGTTAACATCAAAATTACATTTCTCGGCCATATCGCATAGATCTCACTGTGAAAAGGCTTAAATGGCTTTTTTGACCTAAGTTTGAGGATTGCGCTCAAACCAAATGTCCTAGAACGAAATTTTCAAATGTAACTACTAGAATGTGATACAATACACTATTGGGTGAAGTTTGGTTGACTTCTGCGCAGCGGTTTGGGAGTTAACATCAAAATTAAATTTCTCGGCCATATCGCATAGATCTCACTGTGAAAAGGCTTAAATGGCTTTTTTGACCTAAGTTTGAGGATTGCGCTCAAATCAAATGTCCTAGAACCAAATTTTCACATGTAACTACTAGATTGTGATACAATACACTAATGGGTGAAGTTTGGTTGACTTCTGCGCAGCGGTTTGGGAGTTAACATCAAAATTACATTTCTCGGCCATATCGCATAGATCTCACTGTGAAAAGGCTTAAATGACTTTTTTAATTAAGTTTGATGATTGCGCTCAAACAAAATTTCCTAGAACAAAATTTTCAAATGTAACTACTAGATTGTGATACAATACACTATTGGGTGAAGTTTGGTTGACTTCTGCGCAGCGGTTTGGGAGTTAACATCAAAATTACATTTCTCGGCCATATCGCATAGATCTCACTGTGAAAAGGCTTAAATGGCTTTTTTGACCTAAGTTTAATGATTGCGCTCAAACCAAATGTCCTAGAACGAAATTTTCAAATGTAACTACTAGAATGTGATACAATACACTATTGGGTGAAGTTTGGTTGACTTCTGCGCAGCGGTTTGGGAGTTAACATCAAAATTACATTTCTCGGCCATATCGCATAGATCTCACTGTGAAAAGGCTTAAATGACTTTTTTAATTAAGTTTGATGATTGCGTTCAAACAAAATGTCCTAGAACAAAATTTTCAAATGTAACTACTAGATTGTGATACAATACACTATTGGGTGAAGTTTGGTTGACTTCTGCCCAGCGGTTTGGGAGTTAACATCAAAATTACATTTCTCGGCCATATCGCATATATCTCACTGTGAAAAGGCTTAAATGGCTTTTTTGACCTAAGTTTGAGGATTGCGCTCAAATCAAATGTCCAAGAACCAAATTTCCAAATGTAACTACTAGATTGTGATACAATACACTATTGGGTGAAGTTTGGTTGACTTCTGCGCAGCGGTTTGGGAGTTAACATCAAAATTACATTTCTCGGCCATATCGCATAGATCTCACTGTGAAAAGGCTTAAATGACTTTTTTAATTAAGTTTGATGATTGCGTTCAAACAAAATGTCCTAGAACAAAATTTTCAAATGTAACTACTAGATTGTGATACAATACACTATTGGGTGAAGTTTGGTTGACTTCTGCGCAGCGGTTTGGGAGTTAACATCAAAATTACATTTCTCGGCCATATCGCATAGATCTCACTGTGAAAAGGCTTAAATGGCTTTTTTGACCTAAGTTTAAAGATTGCGCTCAAACCAAATGTCCTAGAACGAAATTTTCAAATGTAACTACTAGAATGTGATACAATACACTATTGGGTGAAGTTTGGTTGACTTCTGCGCAGCGGTTTGGGAGTTAACATCAAAATTACATTTCTCGGCCATATCGCATAGATCTCACTGTGAAAAGGCTTAAATGGCTTTTTTGACCTAAGTTTGAGGATTGCGCTCAAATCAAATGTCCTAGAACCAAATTTCCACATGTAACTACTAGATTGTGATACAATACACTAATGGGTGAAGTTTGGTTGACTTCTGCGCAGAGGTTTGGGAGTTAACATCAAAATTACATTTCTCGGCCATATCGTATAGATCTCACTGTGAAAAGGCTTAAATGACTTTTTTAATTAAGTTTGATGATTGCGCTCAAACAAAATTTCCTAGAACAAAATTTTCAAATGTAACTACTAGATTGTGATACAATACACTATTGGGTGAAGTTTGGTTGACTTCTGCGCAGCGGTTTGGGAGTTAACATCAAAATTACATTTCTCGGCCATATCGCATAGATCTCACTGTGAAAAGGCTTAAATGGCTTTTTTGACCTAAGTTTAATGATTGCGCTCAAACCAAATGTCCAATAACCAAATTTCCACATGTAACTACTAGATTGTGATACAATACACTAATGGGTGAAGTTTGGTTGACTTCTGCGCAGCGGTTTGGGAGTTAACATCAAAATTACATTTCTCGGCCATATCGCATAGATCTCACTGTGAAAAGGCTTAAATGACTTTTTTAATTAAGTTTGATGATTGCGTTCAAACAAAATGTCATAGAACAAAATTTTCAAATGTAACTACTAGATTGTGATACAATACACTATTGGGTGAAGTTTGGTTGACTTCCGCGCAGCGGTTTGGGAGTTAACATCAAAATTACATTTCTCGGCCATATCGCATAGATCTCACTGTGAAAAGGCTTAAATGGCTTTTTTGACCTAAGTTTGAGGATTGCGCTCAAATCAAATGTCCTAGAACCAAATTTCCACATGTAATTACTAGATTGTGATACAATACAATAATGGGTGAAGTTTGGTTGACTTCTGCGCAGCGGTTTGGGAGTTAACATCAAAATTACATTTCTCGGCCATATCGCATAGATCTCACTGTGAAAAGGCTTAAATGACTTTTTTAATTAAGTTTAATGATTGCGCTCAAACCAAATGTCCTAGAACGAAATTTTCAAATGTAACTACTAGAATGTGATACAATACACTATTGGGTGAAGTTTAGTTGACTTCTGCGCAGCGGTTTGGGAGTTAACATCAAAATTACATTTCTCGGCCATATCGCATAGATCTCACTGTGAAAAGGCTTAAATGGCTTTTTTGACCTAAGTTTAATGATTGCGCTCAAACCAAATGTCCTAGAACGAAATTTTCAAATGTAACTACTAGAATGTGATACAATACACTATTGGGTGAAGTTTGGTTGACTTCTGCGCAGCGGTTTGGGAGTTAACATCAAAATTACATTTCTCGGCCATATCGCATAGATCTCACCGTGAAAAGGCTTAAATGACTTTTTTAATTAAGTTTGATGATTGCGTTCAAACAAAATGTCCTAGAACAAAATTTTAAAATGTAACTACTAGATTGTGATACAATACACTATTGGGTGAAGTTTGGTTGACTTCTGCGCAGCGGTTTGGGAGTTAACATCAAAATTACATTTCTCGGCCATATCGCATAGATCTCACTGTGAAAAGGCTTAAATGACTTTTTTAATTAAGTTTGATGATTGCGTTCAAACAAAATGTCCTAGAACAAAATTTTCAAATGTAACTACTAGATTGTGATACAATACACTATTGGGTGAAGTTTGGTTGACTTCTGCGCAGCGGTTTGGGAGTTAACATCAAAATTACATTTCTCGGCCATATCGCATAGATCTCACTGTGAAAAGGCTTAAATGGCTTTTTTGACCTAAGTTTAAAGATTGCGCTCAAACCAAATGTCCTAGAACGAAATTTTCAAATGTAACTACTAGAATGTGATACAATACACTATTGGGTGAAGTTTGGTTGACTTCTGCGCAGCGGTTTGGGAGTTAACATCAAAATTACATTTCTCGGCCATATCGCATAGATCTCACTGTGAAAAGGCTTAAATGGCTTTTTTGACCTAAGTTTGAGGATTGCGCTCAAATCAAATGTCCTAGAACCAAATTTCCACATGTAACTACTAGATTGTGATACAATACACTAATGGGTGAAGTTTGGTTGACTTCTGCGCAGAGGTTTGGGAGTTAACATCAAAATTACATTTCTCGGCCATATCGCATAGATCTCACTGTGAAAAGGCTCAAATGACTTTTTTAATTAAGTTTGATGATTGCGCTCAAACAAAATTTCCTAGAACAAAATTTTCAAATGTAACTACTAGATTGTGATACAATACACTATTGGGTGAAGTTTGGTTGACTTCTGCGCAGCGGTTTTGGAGTTAACATCAAAATTACATTTCTCGGCCATATCGCATAGATCTCACTGTGAAAAGGCTTAAATGGCTTTTTTGACCTAAGTTTAATGATTGCGCTCAAACCAAATGTCCAATAACCAAATTTCCACATGTAACTACTAGATTGCGATACAATACACTAATGGGTGAAGTTTGGTTGACTTCTGCGAGGCGGTTTGGGAGTTAACATCAAAATTACATTTCTTGGCCATATCGCATAGATCTCACTGTGAAAAGGCTTAAATGACTTTTTTAATTAAGTTTGATGATTGCGTTCAAACAAAATGTCATAGAACAAAATTTTCAAATGTAACTACTAGATTGTGATACAATACACTATTGGGTGAAGTTTGGTTGACTTCTGCGCAGCGGTTTGGGAGTTAACATCAAAATTACATTTCTCGGCCATATCGCATAGATCTCACTGTGAAAAGGCTTAAATGGCTTTTTTGACCTAAGTTTGAGGATTGCGCTCAAATCAAATGTCCTAGAACCAAATTTCCACATGTAATTACTAGATTGTGATACAATACACTAATGGGTGAAGTTTGGTTGACTTCTGCGCAGCGGTTTGGGAGTTAACATCAAAATTACATTTCTCGGCCATATCGCATAGATCTCACTGTGAAAAGGCTTAAATGAATTTTTTTAATTAAGTTTAATGATTGCGCTCAAACCAAATGTCCTAGAACGAAATTTTCAAATGTAACTACTAGAATGTGATACAATACACTATTGGGTGAAGTTTAGTTGACTTCTGCGCAGCGGTTTGGGAGTTAACATCAAAATTACATTTCTCGGCCATATCGCATAGATCTCACTGTGAAAAGGCTTAAATGGCTTTTTTGACCTAAATTTAATGATTGCGCTCAAACCAAATGTCCTAGAACGAAATTTTCAAATGTAACTACTAGAATGTGATACAATACACTATTGGGTGAAGTTTGGTTGACTTCTGCGCAGCGGTTTGGGAGTTAACATCAAAATTACATTTCTCGGCCATATCGCATAGATCTCACTGTGAAAAGGCTTAAATGACTTTTTTGACCTAAGTTTAATGATTGCGCTCAAACCAAATGTCCAATAACCAAATTTCCACATGTAACTACTAGATTGTGATACAATACACTAATGGGTGAAGTTTGGTTGACTTCTGCGAGGCGGTTTGGGAGTTAACATCAAAATTACATTTCTCGGCCATATCGCATAGATCTCACTGTGAAAAGGCTTAAATGACTTTTTTAATTAAGTTTGATGATTGCGTTCAAACAAAATGTCATAGAACAAAATTTTCAAATGTAACTACTAGATTGTGATACAATACACTATTGGGTGAAGTTTGGTTGACTTCTGCGCAGCGGTTTGGGAGTTAACATCAAAATGACATTTCTCGGCCATATCGCATAGATCTCACTGTGAAAAGGCTTAAATGGCTTTTTTGACCTAAGTTTGAGGATTGCGCTCAAATCAAATGTCCTAGAACCAAATTTCCACATGTAATTACTAGATTGTGATACAATACACTAATGGGTGAAGTTTGGTTGACTTCTGCGCAGCGGTTTGGGAGTTAACATCAAAATTACATTTCTCGGCCATATCGCATAGATCTCACTGTGAAAAGGCTTAAATGACTTTTTTAATTAAGTTTGATGATTGCGTTCAAACAAAATGTCCTAGAACAAAATTTTCAAATGTAACTACTAGATTGTGATACAATACACTATTGGGTGAAGTTTGGTTGACTTCTGCGCAGCGGTTTGGGAGTTAACATCAAAATTACATTTCTCGGCCATATCGCATAGATCTCACTGTGAAAAGGCTTAAATGACTTTTTTAATTAAGTTTGATGATTGCGTTCAAACAAAATGTCCTAGAACAAAATTTTCAAATGTAACTACTAGATTGTGATACAATACACTATTGGGTGAAGTTTGGTTGACTTCTGCGCAGCGGTTTTGGAGTTAACATCAAAATTACATTTCTCGGCCATATCGCATAGATCTCACTGTGAAAAGGCTTAAATGACTTTTTTAATTAAGTTTAATGATTGCGCTCAAACCAAATGTCCTAGAACGAAATTTTCAAATGTAACTACTAGAATGTGATACAATACACTATTGGGTGAAGTTTAGTTGACTTCTGCGCAGCGGTTTGGGAGTTAACATCAAAATTACATTTCTCGGCCATATCGCATAGATCTCACTGTGAAAAGGCTTAAATGGCTTTTTTGACCTAAGTTTAATGATTGCGCTCAAACCAAATGTCCTAGAACGAAATTTTCAAATGTAACTACTAGAATGTGATACAATACACTATTGGGTGAAGTTTGGTTGACTTCTGCGCAGCGGTTTGGGAGTTAACATCAAAATTACATTTCTCGGCCATATCGCATAGATCTCACTGTGAAAAGGCTTAAATGGCTTTTTTGACCTAAGTTTGAGGATTGCGCTCAAATCAAATGTCCTAGAACCAAATTTTCACATGTAACTACTAGATTGTGATACAATACACTAATGGGTGAAGTTTGGTTGACTTCTGCGCAGCGGTTTGGGAGTTAACATCAAAATTACATTTCTCGGCCATATCGCATAGATCTCACTGTGAAAAGGCTTAAATGACTTTTTTAATTAAGTTTGATGATTGCGCTCAAACAAAATTTCCTAGAACAAAATTTTCAAATGTAACTACTAGATTGTGATACAATACACTATTGGGTGAAGTTTGGTTGACTTCTGCGCAGCGGTTTGGGAGTTAACATCAAAATTACATTTCTCGGCCATATCGCATAGATCTCACTGTGAAAAGGCTTAAATGGCTTTTTTGACCTAAGTTTAATGATTGCGCTCAAACCAAATGTCCTAGAACGAAATTTTCAAATGTAACTACTAGAATGTGATACAATACACTATTGGGTGAAGTTTGGTTGACTTCTGCGCAGCGGTTTGGGAGTTAACATCAAAATTACATTTCTCGGCCATATCGCATAGATCTCACTGTGAAAAGGCTTAAATGACTTTTTTAATTAAGTTTGATGATTGCGTTCAAACAAAATGTCCTAGAACAAAATTTTCAAATGTAACTACTAGATTGTGATACAATACACTATTGGGTGAAGTTTGGTTGACTTCTGCGCAGCGGTTTGGGAGTTAACATCAAAATTACATTTCTCGGCCATATCGCATAGATCTCACTGTGAAAAGGCTTAAATGGCTTTTTTGACCTAAGTTTGAGGATTGCGCTCAAATCAAATGTCCTAGAACCAAATTTCCACATGTAACTACTAGATTGTGATACAATACACTAATGGGTGAAGTTTGGTTGACTTCTGCGCAGAGGTTTGGGAGTTAACATCAAAATTACATTTCTCGGCCATATCGCATAGATCTCACTGTGAAAAGGCTCAAATGACTTTTTTAATTAAGTTTGATGATTGCGCTCAAACAAAATTTCCTAGAACAAAATTTTCAAATGTAACTACTAGATTGTGATACAATACACTATTGGGTGAAGTTTGGTTGACTTCTGCGCAGCGGTTTTGGAGTTAACATCAAAATTACTTTTCTCGGCCATATCGCATAGATCTCACTGTGAAAAGGCTTAAATGGCTTTTTTGACCTAAGTTTAATGATTGCGCTCAAACCAAATGTCCAATAACCAAATTTCCACATGTAACTACTAGATTGCGATACAATACACTAATGGGTGAAGTTTGGTTGACTTCTGCGAGGCGGTTTGGGAGTTAACATCAAAATTACATTTCTTGGCCATATCGCATAGATCTCACTGTGAAAAGGCTTAAATGACTTTTTTAATTAAGTTTGATGATTGCGTTCAAACAAAATGTCATAGAACAAAATTTTCAAATGTAACTACTAGATTGTGATACAATACACTATTGGGTGAAGTTTGGTTGACTTCTGCGCAGCGGTTTGGGAGTTAACATCAAAATTACATTTCTCGGCCATATCGCCATAGATCTCACTGTGAAAAGGCTTAAATGGCTTTTTTGACCTAAGTTTGAGGATTGCGCTCAAATCAAATGTCCTAGAACCAAATTTCCACATGTAATAACTAGATTGTGATACAATACACTAATGGGTGAAGTTTGGTTGACTTCTGCGCAGCGGTTTGGGAGTTAACATCAAAATTACATTTCTCGGCCATATCGCATAGATCTCACTGTGAAAAGGCTTAAATGACTTTTTTAATTAAGTTTAATGATTGCGCTCAAACCAAATGTCCTAGAACGAAATTTTTAAATGTAACTACTAGAATGTGATACAATACACTATTGGGTGAAGTTTAGTTGACTTCTGCGCAGCGGTTTGGGAGTTAACATCAAAATTACATTTCTCGGCCATATCGCATAGATCTCACTGTGAAAAGGCTTAAATGGCTTTTTTGACCTAAATTTAATGATTGCGCTCAAACCAAATGTCCTAGAACGAAATTTTCAAATGTAACTACTAGAATGTGATACAATACACTATTGGGTGAAGTTTGGTTGACTTCTGCGCAGCGGTTTGGGAGTTAACATCAAAATTACATTTCTCGGCCATATCGCATAGATCTCACTGTGAAAAGGCTTAAATGACTTTTTTGACCTAAGTTTAATGATTGCGCTCAAACCAAATGTCCAATAACCAAATTTCCACATGTAACTACTAGATTGTGATACAATACACTAATGGGTGAAGTTTGGTTGACTTCTGCGAGGCGGTTTGGGAGTTAACATCAAAATTACATTTCTCGGCCATATCGCATAGATCTCACTGTGAAAAGGCTTAAATGACTTTTTTAATTAAGTTTGATGATTGCGTTCAAACAAAATGTCATAGAACAAAATTTTCAAATGTAACTACTAGATTGTGATACAATACACTATTGGGTGAAGTTTGGTTGACTTCTGCGCAGCGGTTTGGGAGTTAACATCAAAATTACATTTCTCGGCCATATCGCATAGATCTCACTGTGAAAAGGCTTAAATGGCTTTTTTGACCTAAGTTTGAGGATTGCGCTCAAATCAAATGTCCTAGAACCAAATTTCCACATGTAATTACTAGATTGTGATACAATACACTAATGGGTGAAGTTTGGTTGACTTCTGCGCAGCGGTTTGGGAGTTAACATCAAAATTACATTTCTCGGCCATATCGCATAGATCTCACTGTGAAAAGGCTTAAATGACTTTTTTAATTAAGTTTAATGATTGCGCTCAAACCAAATGTCCTAGAACGAAATTTTCAAATGTAACTACTAGAATGTGATACAATACACTATTGGGTGAAGTTTAGTTGACTTCTGCGCAGCGGTTTGGGAGTTAACATCAAAATTACATTTCTCGGCCATATCGCATAGATCTCACTGTGAAAAGGCTTAAATGGCTTTTTTGACCTAAGTTTAATGATTGCGCTCAAACCAAATGTCCTAGAACGAAATTTTCAAATGTAACTACTAGAATGTGATACAATACACTATTGGGTGAAGTTTGGTTGACTTCTGCGCAGCGGTTTGGGAGTTAACATCAAAATTACATTTCTCGGCCATATCGCATAGATCTCACTGTGAAAAGGCTTAAATGACTTTTTTAATTAAGTTTGATGATTGCGTTCAAACAAAATGTCCTAGAACAAAATTTTCAAATGTAACTACTAGATTGTGATACAATACACTATTGGGTGAAGTTTGGTTGACTTCTGCGCAGCGGTTTGGGAGTTAACATCAAAATTACATTTCTCGGCCATATCGCATAGATCTCACTGTGAAAAGGCTTAAATGGCTTTTTTGACCTAAGTTTGAGGATTGCACTCAAATCAAATGTCCAAGAACAAAATTTCCAAATGTAACTACTAGATTGTGATACAATACACTATTGGGTGAAGTTTGGTTGACTTCTGCGCAGCGGTTTGGGAGCTAACATCAAAATTACATTTCTCGGCCATATCGCATAGATCTCACTGTGAAAAGGCTTAAATGACTTTTTTAATTAAGTTTGATGATTGCGTTCAAACAAAATGTCCTAGAACAAAATTTTCAAATGTAACTACTAGATTGTGATACAATACACTATTGGGTGAAGTTTGGTTGACTTCTGCGCAGCGGTTTGGGAGTTAACATCAAAATTACATTTCTCGGCCATATCGCATAGATCTCACTGTGAAAAGGCTTAAATGGCTTTTTTGACCTAAGTTTAAAGATTGCTCTCAAATCAAATGTCCTAGAACCAAATTTCCACATGTAACTACTAGATTGTGATACAATACACTATTGGGTGAAGTTTGGTTGACTTCTGCGCAGAGGTTTGGGAGTTAACATCAAAATTACATTTCTCGGCCATATCGCATAGATCTCACTGTGAAAAGGCTTAAATGACTTTTTTAATTAAGTTTGATGATTGCGCTCAAACAAAATTTCCTAGAACAAAATTTTCAAATGTAACTACTAGATTGTGATACAATACACTATTGGGTGAAGTTTGGTTGACTTCTGCGCAGCGGTTTGGGAGTTAACATCAAAATTACATTTCTCGGCCATATCGCATAGATCTCACTGTGAAAAGGCTTAAATGGCTTTTTTGACCTACGTTTGATGATTGCGCTCAAACCAAATGTCCAATAACCAAATTTCCACATGTAACTACTAGATTGTGATACAATACACTAATGGGTGAAGTTTGGTTGACTTCTGCGCAGCGGTTTGGGAGTTAACATCAAAATTACATTTCTCGGCCATATCGCATAGATCTCACTGTGAAAAGGCTTAAATGACTTTTTTAATTAAGTTTGATGATTGCGTTCAAACAAAATGTCATAGAACAAAATTTTCAAATGTAACTACTAGATTGTGATACAATACACTATTGGGTGAAGTTTGGTTGACTTCTGCGCAGCGGTTTGGGAGTTAACATCAAAATTACATTTCTCGGCCATATCGCATAGATCTCACTGTGAAAAGGCTTAAATGACTTTTTTAATTAAGTTTGATGATTGCGTTCAAACAAAATGTCCTAGAACAAAATTTTCAAATGTAACTACTAGATTGTGATACAATACACTATTGGGTGAAGTTTGGTTGACTTCTGCGCAGCGGTTTTGGAGTTAACATCAAAATTACATTTCTCGGCCATATCGCATAGATCTCACTGTGAAAAGGCTTAAATGGCTTTTTTGACCTAAGTTTAATGATTGCGCTCAAACCAAATGTCCAATAACCAAATTTCCACATGTAACTACTAGATTGTGATACAATACACTAATGGGTGAAGTTTGGTTGACTTCTGCGAGGCGGTTTGGGAGTTAACATCAAAATTACATTTCTTGGCCATATCGCATAGATCTCACTGTGAAAAGGCTTAAATGACTTTTTTAATTAAGTTTGATGATTGCGTTCAAACAAAATGTCATAGAACAAAATTTTCAAATGTAACTACTAGATTGTGATACAATACACTATTGGGTGAAGTTTGGTTGACTTCTGCGCAGCGGTTTGGGAGTTAACATCAAAATTACATTTCTCGGCCATATCGCATAGATCTCACTGTGAAAAGGCTTAAATGGCTTTTTTGACCTAAGTTTGAGGATTGCGCTCAAATCAAATGTCCTAGAACCAAATTTCCACATGTAATTACTAGATTGTGATACAATACACTAATGGGTGAAGTTTGGTTGACTTCTGCGCAGCGGTTTGGGAGTTAACATCAAAATTACATTTCTCGGCCATATCGCATAGATCTCACTGTGAAAAGGCTTAAATGACTTTTTTAATTAAGTTTAATGATTGCGCTCAAACCAAATGTCCTAGAACGAAATTTTCAAATGTAACTACTAGAATGTGATACAATACACTATTGGGTGAAGTTTAGTTGACTTCTGCGCAGCGGTTTGGGAGTTAACATCAAAATTACATTTCTCGGCCATATCGCATAGATCTCACTGTGAAAAGGCTTAAATGGCTTTTTTAATTAAGTTTGATGATTGCGTTCAAACAAAATGTCCTAGAACAAAACTTTCAAATGTAACTACTAGATTGTGATACAATACACTATTGGGTGAAGTTTGGTTGACTTCTGCGCAGCGGTTTGGGAGTTAACATCAAAATTACATTTCTCGGCCATATCGCATAGATCTCACTGTGAAAAGGCTTAAATGGCTTTTTTGACCTAAGTTTAAAGATTGCTCTCAAATCAAATGTCCTAGAACCAAATTTCCACATGTAACTACTAGATTGTGATACAATACACTATTGGGTGAAGTTTGGTTGACTTCTGCGCAGAGGTTTGGGAGTTAACATCAAAATTACATTTCTCGGCCATATCGCATAGATCTCACTGTGAAAAGGCTTAAATGACTTTTTTAATTAAGTTTGATGATTGCGCTCAAACAAAATTTCCTAGAACAAAATTTTCAAATGTAACTACTAGATTGTGATACAATACACTATTGGGTGAAGTTTGGTTGACTTCTGCGCAGCGGTTTGGGAGTTAACATCAAAATTACATTTCTCGGCCATATCGCATAGATCTCACTGTGAAAAGGCTTAAATGGCTTTTTTGACCTAAGTTTAATGATTGCGCTCAAACCAAATGTCCAATAACCAAATTTCCACATGTAACTACTAGATTGTGATACAATACACTAATGGGTGAAGTTTGGTTGACTTCTGCGCAGCGGTTTGGGAGTTAACATCAAAATTACATTTCTCGGCCATATCGCATAGATCTCACTGTGAAAAGGCTTAAATGACTTTTTTAATTAAGTTTGATGATTGCGTTCAAACAAAATGTCATAGAACAAAATTTTCAAATGTAACTACTAGATTGTGATACAATACACTATTGGGTGAAGTTTGGTTGACTTCTGCGCAGCGGTTTGGGAGTTAACATCAAAATTACATTTCTCGGCCATATCGCATAGATCTCACTGTGAAAAGGCTTAAATGACTTTTTTAATTAAGTTTGATGATTGCGTTCAAACAAAATGTCCTAGAACAAAATTTTCAAATGTAACTACTAGATTGTGATACAATACACTATTGGGTGAAGTTTGGTTGACTTCTGCGCAGCGGTTTGGGAGTTAACATCAAAATTACATTTCTCGGCCATATCGCATAGATCTCACTGTGAAAAGGCTTAAATGGCTTTTTTGACCTAAGTTTAAAGATTGCGCTCAAACCAAATGTCCTAGAACGAAATTTTCAAATGTAACTACTAGAATGTGATACAATACACTATTGGGTGAAGTTTGGTTGACTTCTGCGCAGCGGTTTGGGAGTTAACATCAAAATTACATTTCTCGGCCATATCGCATAGATCTCACTGTGAAAAGGCTTAAATGACTTTTTTAATTAAGTTTAATGATTGCGCTCAAACCAAATGTCATAGAACAAAATTTTCAAATGTAACTACTAGATTGTGATACAATACACTATTGGGTGAAGTTTGGTTGACTTCTGCGCAGCGGTTTGGGAGTTAACATCAAAATTACATTTCTCGGCCATATCGCATAGATCTCACTGTGAAAAGGCTTAAATGGCTTTTTTGACCTAAGTTTAATGATTGCGCTCAAACCAAATGTCCTAGAACGAAATTTTCAAATGTAACTACTAGAATGTGATACAATACACTATTGGGTGAAGTTTGGTTGACTTCTGCGCAGCGGTTTGGGAGTTAACATCAAAATTACATTCCTCGGCCATATCGCATAGATCTCACTGTGAAAAGGCTTAAATGACTTTTTTAATTAAGTTTGATGATTGCGTTCAAACAAAATGTCCAATAACCAAATTTCCACATGTAACTACTAGATTGTGATACAATACACTAATGGGTGAAGTTTGGTTGACTTCTGCGAGGCGGTTTGGGAGTTAACATCAAAATTACATTTCTTGGCCATATCGCATAGATCTCACTGTGAAAAGGCTTAAATGACTTTTTTAATTAAGTTTGATGATTGCGTTCAAACAAAATGTCATAGAACAAAATTTTCAAATGTAACTACTAGATTGTGATACAATACACTATTGGGTGAAGTTTGGTTGACTTCTGCGCAGCGGTTTGGGAGTTAACATCAAAATTACATTTCTCGGCCATATCGCATAGATCTCACTGTGAAAAGGCTTAAATGGCTTTTTTGACCTAAGTTTGAGGATTGCGCTCAAATCAAATGTCCTAGAACCAAATTTCCACATGTAATTACTAGATTGTGATACAATACACTAATGGGTGAAGTTTGGTTGACTTCTGCGCAGCGGTTTGGGAGTTAACATCAAAATTACATTTCTCGGCCATATCGCATAGATCTCACTGTGAAAAGGCTTAAATGACTTTTTTAATTAAGTTTAATGATTGCGCTCAAACCAAATGTCCTAGAACGAAATTTTCAAATGTAACTACTAGAATGTGATACAATACACTATTGGGTGAAGTTTAGTTGACTTCTGCGCAGCGGTTTGGGAGTTAACATCAAAATTACATTTCTCGGCCATATCGCATAGATCTCACTGTGAAAAGGCTTAAATGGCTTTTTTGACCTAAATTTAATGATTGCGCTCAAACCAAATGTCCTAGAACGAAATTTTCAAATGTAACTACTAGAATGTGATACAATACACTATTGGGTGAAGTTTGGTTGACTTCTGCGCTGCGGTTTGGGAGTTAACATCAAAATTACATTTCTCGGCCATATCGCATAGATCTCACTGTGAAAAGGCTTAAATGACTTTTTTGACCTAAGTTTAATGATTGCGCTCAAACCAAATGTCCAATAACCAAATTTCCACATGTAACTACTAGATTGTGATACAATACACTAATGGGTGAAGTTTGGTTGACTTCTGCGAGGCGGTTTGGGAGTTAACATCAAAATTACATTTCTCGGCCATATCGCATAGATCTCACTGTGAAAAGGCTTAAATGACTTTTTTAATTAAGTTTGATGATTGCGTTCAAACAAAATGTCATAGAACAAAATTTTCAAATGTAACTACTAGATTGTGATACAATACACTATTGGGTGAAGTTTGGTTGACTTCTGCGCAGCGGTTTGGGAGTTAACATCAAAATTACATTTCTCGGCCATATCGCATAGATCTCACTGTGAAAAGGCTTAAATGGCTTTTTTGACCTAAGTTTGAGGATTGCGCTCAAATCAAATGTCCTAGAACCAAATTTCCACATGTAATTACTAGATTGTGATACAATACACTAATGGGTGAAGTTTGGTTGACTTCTGCGCAGCGGTTTGGGAGTTAACATCAAAATTACATTTCTCGGCCATATCGCATAGATCTCACTGTGAAAAGGCTTAAATGACTTTTTTAATTAAGTTTAATGATTGCGCTCAAACCAAATGTCCTAGAACGAAATTTTCAAATGTAACTACTAGAATGTGATACAATACACTATTGGGTGAAGTTTAGTTGACTTCTGCGCAGCGGTTTGGGAGTTAACATCAAAATTACATTTCTCGGCCATATCGCATAGATCTCACTGTGAAAAGGCTTAAATGGCTTTTTTGACCTAAGTTTAATGATTGCGCTCAAACCAAATGTCCTAGAACGAAATTTTCAAATGTAACTACTAGAATGTGATACAATACACTATTGGGTGAAGTTTGGTTGACTTCTGCGCAGCGGTTTGGGAGTTAACATCAAAATTACATTTCTCGGCCATATCGCATAGATCTCACTGTGAAAAGGCTTAAATGGCTTTTTTGACCTAAGTTTGAGGATTGCGCTCAAATCAAATGTCCTAGAACCAAATTTCCACATGTAACTACTAGATTGTGATACAATACACTAATGGGTGAAGTTTGGTTGACTTCTGCGCAGAGGTTTGGGAGTTAACATCAAAATTACATTTCTCGGCCATATCGTATAGATCTCACTGTGAAAAGGCTTAAATGACTTTTTTAATTAAGTTTGATGATTGCGCTCAAACAAAATTTCCTAGAACAAAATTTTCAAATGTAACTACTAGATTGTGATACAATACACTATTGGGTGAAGTTTGGTTTACTTCTGCGCAGCGGTTTGGGAGTTAACATCAAAATTACATTTCTCGGCCATATCGCATAGATCTCACTGTGAAAAGGCTTAAATGACTTTTTTGACCTAAGTTTAATGATTGCGCTCAAACCAAATGTCCAATAACCAAATTTCCACATGTAACTACTAGATTGTGATACAATACACTAATGGGTGAAGTTTGGTTGACTTCTGCGAGGCGGTTTGGGAGTTAACATCAAAATTACATTTCTCGGCCATATCGCATAGATCTCACTGTGAAAAGGCTTAAATGACTTTTTTAATTAAGTTTGATGATTGCGTTCCAACAAAATGTCATAGAACAAAATTTTCAAATGTAACTACTAGATTGTGATACAATACACTATTGGGTGAAGTTTGGTTGACTTCTGCGCAGCGGTTTGGGAGTTAACATCAAAATTACATTTCTCGGCCATATCGCATAGATCTCACTGTGAAAAGGCTTAAATGGCTTTTTTGACCTAAGTTTGAGGATTGCGCTCAAATCAAATGTCCTAGAACCAAATTTCCACATGTAATTACTAGATTGTGATACAATACACTAATGGGTGAAGTTTGGTTGACTTCTGCGCAGCGGTTTGGGAGTTAACATCAAAATTACATTTCTCGGCCATATCGCATAGATCTCACTGTGAAAAGGCTTAAATGACTTTTTTAATTAAGTTTAATGATTGCGCTCAAACCAAATGTCCTAGAACGAAATTTTCAAATGTAACTACTAGAATGTGATACAATACACTATTGGGTGAAGTTTAGTTGACTTCTGCGCAGCGGTTTGGGAGTTAACATCAAAATTACATTTCTCGGCCATATCGCATAGATCTCACTGTGAAAAGGCTTAAATGGCTTTTTTGACCTAAGTTTAATGATTGCGCTCAAACCAAATGTCCTAGAACGAAATTTTCAAATGTAACTACTAGAATGTGATACAATACACTATTGGGTGAAGTTTGGTTGACTTCTGCGCAGCGGTTTGGGAGTTAACATCAAAATTACATTCCTCGGCCATATCGCATAGATCTCACTGTGAAAAGGCTTAAATGACTTTTTTAATTAAGTTTGATGATTGCGTTCAAACAAAATGTCCTAGAACAAAATTTTCAAATGTAACTACTAGATTGTGATACAATACACTATTGGGTGAAGTTTGGTTGACTTCTGCGCAGCGGTTTGGGAGTTAACATCAAAATTACATTTCTCGGCCATATCGCATAGATCTCACTGTGAAAAGGCTTAAATGGCTTTTTTGACCTAAGTTTGAGGATTGCACTCAAATCAAATGTCCAAGAACAAAATTTCCAAATGTAACTACTAGATTGTGATACAATACCCTATTGGGTGAAGTTTGGTTGACTTCTGCGCAGCGGTTTGGGAGTTAACATCAAAATTACATTTCTCGGCCATATCGCATAGATCTCACTGTGAAAAGGCTTAAATGACTTTTTTAATTAAGTTTGATGATTGCGTTCAAACAAAATGTCCTAGAACAAAACTTTCAAATGTAACTACTAGATTGTGATACAATACACTATTGGGTGAAGTTTGGTTGACTTCTGCGCAGCGGTTTGGGAGTTAACATCAAAATTACATTTCTCGGCCATATCGCATAGATCTCACTGTGAAAAGGCTTAAATGACTTTTTTAATTAAGTTTGATGATTGCGCTCAAACAAAATTTCCTAGAACAAAATTTTCAAATGTAACTACTAGATTGTGATACAATACACTATTGGGTGAAGTTTGGTTGACTTCTGCGCAGCGGTTTGGGAGTTAACATCAAAATTACATTTCTCGGCCATATCGCATAGATCTCACTGTGAAAAGGCTTAAATGGCTTTTTTGACCTAAGTTTAATGATTGCGCTCAAACCAAATGTCCAATAACCAAATTTCCACATGTTACTACTAGATTGTGATACAATACACTAATGGGTGAAGTTTGGTTGACTTCTGCGCAGCGGTTTGGGAGTTAACATCAAAATTACATTTCTCGGCCATATCGCATAGATCTCACTGTGAAAAGGCTTAAATGACTTTTTTAATTAAGTTTGATGATTGCGTTCAAACAAAATGTCATAGAACAAAATTTTCAAATGTAACTACTAGATTGTGATACAATACACTATTGGGTGAAGTTTGGTTGACTTCTGCGCAGCGGTTTGGGAGTTAACATCAAAATTACATTTCTCGGCCATATCGCATAGATCTCACTGTGAAAAGGCTTAAATGACTTTTTTAATTAAGTTTGATGATTGCGTTCAAACAAAATGTCCTAGAACAAAATTTTCAAATGTAACTACTAGATTGTGATACAATACACTATTGGGTGAAGTTTAGTTGACTTCTGCGCAGCGGTTTGGGAGTTAACATCAAAATTACATTTCTCGGCCATATCGCATAGATCTCACTGTGAAAAGGCTTAAATGGCTTTTTTGACCTAAGTTTAAAGATTGCGCTCAAACCAAATGTCCTAGAACGAAATTTTCAAATGTAACTACTAGAATGTGATACAATACACTATTGGGTGAAGTTTGGTTGACTTCTGCGCAGCGGTTTGGGAGTTAACATCAAAATTACATTTCTCGGCCATATCGCATAGATCTCACTGTGAAAAGGCTTAAATGGCTTTTTTGACCTAAGTTTGAGGATTGCGCTCAAATCAAATGTCCTAGAACCAAATTTCCACATGTAACTACTAGATTGTGATACAATACACTAATGGGTGAAGTTTGGTTGACTTCTGCGCAGAGGTTTGGGAGTTAACATCAAAATTACATTTCTCGGCCATATCGTATAGATCTCACTGTGAAAAGGCTTAAATGACTTTTTTAATTAAGTTTGATGATTGCGCTCAAACAAAATTTCCTAGAACAAAATTCTCAAATGTAACTACTAGATTGTGATACAATACACTATTGGGTGAAGTTTGGTTGACTTCTGCGCAGCGGTTTGGGAGTTAACATCAAAATTACATTTCTCGGCCATATCGCATAGATCTCACTGTGAAAAGGCTTAAATGACTTTTTTGACCTAAGTTTAATGATTGCGCTCAAACCAAATGTCCAATAACCAAATTTCCACATGTAACTACTAGATTGTGATACAATACACTAATGGGTGAAGTTTGGTTGACTTCTGCGAGGCGGTTTGGGAGTTAACATCAAAATTACATTTCTCGGCCATATCGCATAGATCTCACTGTGAAAAGGCTTAAATGACTTTTTTAATTAAGTTTGATGATTGCGTTCAAACAAAATGTCATAGAACAAAATTTTCAAATGTAACTACTAGATTGTGATACAATACACTATTGGGTGAAGTTTGGTTGACTTCTGCGCAGCGGTTTGGGAGTTAACATCAAAATTACATTTCTCGGCCATATCGCATAGATCTCACTGTGAAAAGGCTTAAATGGCTTTTTTGACCTAAGTTTGAGGATTGCGCTCAAATCAAATGTCCTAGAACCAAATTTCCACATGTAATTACTAGATTGTGATACAATACACTAATGGGTGAAGTTTGGTTGACTTCTGCGCAGCGGTTTGGGAGTTAACATCAAAATTACATTTCTCGGCCATATCGCATAGATCTCACTGTGAAAAGGCTTAAATGACTTTTTTAATTAAGTTTAATGATTGCGCTCAAACCAAATGTCCTAGAACGAAATTTTCAAATGTAACTACTAGAATGTGATACAATACACTATTGGGTGAAGTTTAGTTGACTTCTGCGCAGCGGTTTGGGAGTTAACATCAAAATTACATTTCTCGGCCATATCGCATAGATCTCACTGTGAAAAGGCTTAAATGGCTTTTTTGACCTAAGTTTAATGATTGCGCTCAAACCAAATGTCCTAGAACGAAATTTTCAAATGTAACTACTAGAATGTGATACAATACACTATTGGGTGAAGTTTGGTTGACTTCTGCGCAGCGGTTTGGGAGTTAACATCAAAATTACATTCCTCGGCCATATCGCATAGATCTCACTGTGAAAAGGCTTAAATGACTTTTTTAATTAAGTTTGATGATTGCGTTCAAACAAAATGTCCTAGAACAAAATTTTCAAATGTAACTACTAGATTGTGATACAATACACTATTGGGTGAAGTTTGGTTGACTTCTGCGCAGCGGTTTGGGAGTTAACATCAAAATTACATTTCTCGGCCATATCGCATAGATCTCACTGTGAAAAGGCTTAAATGGCTTTTTTGACCTAAGTTTGAGGATTGCACTCAAATCAAATGTCCAAGAACAAAATTTCCAAATGTAACTACTAGATCGTGATACAATACCCTATTGGGTGAAGTTTGGTTGACTTCTGCGCAGCGGTTTGGGAGTTAACATCAAAATTACATTTCTCGGCCATATCGCATAGATCTCACTGTGAAAAGGCTTAAATGACTTTTTTAATTAAGTTTGATGATTGCGTTCAAACAAAATGTCCTAGAACAAAACTTTCAAATGTAACTACTAGATTGTGATACAATACACTATTGGGTGAAGTTTGGTTGACTTCTGCGCAGCGGTTTGGGAGTTAACATCAAAATTACATTTCTCGGCCATATCGCATAGATCTCACTGTGAAAAGGCTTAAATGGCTTTTTTGACCTAAGTTTAAAGATTGCTCTCAAATCAAATGTCCTAGAACCAAATTTCCACATGTAACTACTAGATTGTGATACAATACACTATTGGGTGAAGTTTGGTTGACTTCTGCGCAGAGGTTTGGGAGTTAACATCAAAATTACATTTCTCGGCCATATCGCATAGATCTCACTGTGAAAAGGCTTAAATGACTTTTTTAATTAAGTTTGATGATTGCGCTCAAACAAAATTTCCTAGAACAAAATTTTCAAATGTAACTACTAGATTGTGATACAATACACTATTGGGTGAAGTTTGGTTGACTTCTGCGCAGCGGTTTGGGAGTTAAGATCAAAATTACATTTCTCGGCCATATCGCATAGATCTCACTGTGAAAAGGCTTAAATGGCTTTTTTGACCTAAGTTTAATGATTGCGCTCAAACCAAATGTCCAATAACCAAATTTCCACATGTAACTACTAGATTGTGATACAATACACTAATGGGTGAAGTTTGGTTGACTTCTGCGCAGCGGTTTGGGAGTTAACATCAAAATTACATTTCTCGGCCATATCGCATAGATCTCACTGTGAAAAGGCTTAAATGACTTTTTTAATTAAGTTTGATGATTGCGTTCAAACAAAATGTCATAGAACAAAATTTTCAAATGTAACTACTAGATTGTGATACAATACACTATTGGGTGAAGTTTGGTTGACTTCTGCGCAGCGGTTTGGGAGTTAACATCAAAATTACATTTCTCGGCCATATCGCATAGATCTCACTGTGAAAAGGCTTAAATGACTTTTTTAATTAAGTTTGATGATTGCGTTCAAACAAAATGTCCTAGAACAAAATTTTCAAATGTAACTACTAGATTGTGATACAATACACTATTGGGTGAAGTTTGGTTGACTTCTGCGCAGCGGTTTGGGAGTTAACATCAAAATTACATTTCTCGGCCATATCGCATAGATCTCACTGTGAAAAGGCTTAAATGGCTTTTTTGACCTAAGTTTAAAGATTGCGCTCAAACCAAATGTCCTAGAACGAAATTTTCAAATGTAACTACTAGAATGTGATACAATACACTATTGGGTGAAGTTTGGTTGACTTCTGCGCAGCGGTTTGGGAGTTAACATCAAAATTACATTTCTCGGCCATATCGCATAGATCTCACTGTGAAAAGGCTTAAATGGCTTTTTTGACCTAAGTTTGAGGATTGCGCTCAAATCAAATGTCCTAGAACCAAATTTCCACATGTAACTACTAGATTGTGATACAATACACTAATGGGTGAAGTTTGGTTGACTTCTGCGCAGAGGTTTGGGAGTTAACATCAAAATTACATTTCTCGGCCATATCGTATAGATCTCACTGTGAAAAGGCTTAAATGACTTTTTTAATTAAGTTTGATGATTGCGCTCAAACAAAATTTCCTAGAACAAAATTTTCAAATGTAACTACTAGATTGTGATACAATACACTATTGGGTGAAGTTTGGTTGACTTCTGCGCAGCGGTTTGGGAGTTAACATCAAAATTACATTTCTCGGCCATATCGCATAGATCTCACTGTGAAAAGGCTTAAATGGCTTTTTTGACCTAAGTTTAATGATTGCGCTCAAACCAAATGTCCAATAACCAAATTTCCACATGTTACTACTAGATTGTGATACAATACACTAATGGGTGAAGTTTGGTTGACTTCTGCGCAGCGGTTTGGGAGTTAACATCAAAATTACATTTCTCGGCCATATCGCATAGATCTCACTGTGAAAAGGCTTAAATGACTTTTTTAATTAAGTTTGATGATTGCGTTCAAACAAAATGTCATAGAACAAAATTTTCAAATGTAACTACTAGATTGTGATACAATACACTATTGGGTGAAGTTTGGTTGACTTCTGCGCAGCGGTTTGGGAGTTAACATCAAAATTACATTTCTCGGCCATATCGCATAGATCTCACTGTGAAAAGGCTTAAATGACTTTTTTAATTAAGTTTGATGATTGCGTTCAAACAAAATGTCCTAGAACAAAATTTTCAAATGTAACTACTAGATTGTGATACAATACACTATTGGGTGAAGTTTAGTTGACTTCTGCGCAGCGGTTTGGGAGTTAACATCAAAATTACATTTCTCGGCCATATCGCATAGATCTCACTGTGAAAAGGCTTAAATGGCTTTTTTGACCTAAGTTTAAAGATTGCGCTCAAACCAAATGTCCTAGAACGAAATTTTCAAATGTAACTACTAGAATGTGATACAATACACTATTGGGTGAAGTTTGGTTGACTTCTGCGCAGCGGTTTGGGAGTTAACATCAAAATTACATTTCTCGGCCATATCGCATAGATCTCACTGTGAAAAGGCTTAAATGGCTTTTTTGACCTAAGTTTGAGGATTGCGCTCAAATCAAATGTCCTAGAACCAAATTTCCACATGTAACTACTAGATTGTGATACAATACACTAATGGGTGAAGTTTGGTTGACTTCTGCGCAGAGGTTTGGGAGTTAACATCAAAATTACATTTCTCGGCCATATCGTATAGATCTCACTGTGAAAAGGCTTAAATGACTTTTTTAATTAAGTTTGATGATTGCGCTCAAACAAAATTTCCTAGAACAAAATTCTCAAATGTAACTACTAGATTGTGATACAATACACTATTGGGTGAAGTTTGGTTGACTTCTGCGCAGCGGTTTGGGAGTTAACATCAAAATTACATTTCTCGGCCATATCGCATAGATCTCACTGTGAAAAGGCTTAAATGACTTTTTTGACCTAAGTTTAATGATTGCGCTCAAACCAAATGTCCAATAACCAAATTTCCACATGTAACTACTAGATTGTGATACAATACACTAATGGGTGAAGTTTGGTTGACTTCTGCGAGGCGGTTTGGGAGTTAACATCAAAATTACATTTCTCGGCCATATCGCATAGATCTCACTGTGAAAAGGCTTAAATGACTTTTTTAATTAAGTTTGATGATTGCGTTCAAACAAAATGTCATAGAACAAAATTTTCAAATGTAACTACTAGATTGTGATACAATACACTATTGGGTGAAGTTTGGTTGACTTCTGCGCAGCGGTTTGGGAGTTAACATCAAAATTACATTTCTCGGCCATATCGCATAGATCTCACTGTGAAAAGGCTTAAATGGCTTTTTTGACCTAAGTTTGAGGATTGCGCTCAAATCAAATGTCCTAGAACCAAATTTCCACATGTAATTACTAGATTGTGATACAATACACTAATGGGTGAAGTTTGGTTGACTTCTGCGCAGCGGTTTGGGAGTTAACATCAAAATTACATTTCTCGGCCATATCGCATAGATCTCACTGTGAAAAGGCTTAAATGACTTTTTTAATTAAGTTTAATGATTGCGCTCAAACCAAATGTCCTAGAACGAAATTTTCAAATGTAACTACTAGAATGTGATACAATACACTATTGGGTGAAGTTTAGTTGACTTCTGCGCAGCGGTTTGGGAGTTAACATCAAAATTACATTTCTCGGCCATATCGCATAGATCTCACTGTGAAAAGGCTTAAATGGCTTTTTTGACCTAAGTTTAATGATTGCGCTCAAACCAAATGTCCTAGAACGAAATTTTCAAATGTAACTACTAGAATGTGATACAATACACTATTGGGTGAAGTTTGGTTGACTTCTGCGCAGCGGTTTGGGAGTTAACATCAAAATTACATTCCTCGGCCATATCGCATAGATCTCACTGTGAAAAGGCTTAAATGACTTTTTTAATTAAGTTTGATGATTGCGTTCAAACAAAATGTCCTAGAACAAAATTTTCAAATGTAACTACTAGATTGTGATACAATACACTATTGGGTGAAGTTTGGTTGACTTCTGCGCAGCGGTTTGGGAGTTAACATCAAAATTACATTTCTCGGCCATATCGCATAGATCTCACTGTGAAAAGGCTTAAATGGCTTTTTTGACCTAAGTTTGAGGATTGCACTCAAATCAAATGTCCAAGAACAAAATTTCCAAATGTAACTACTAGATTGTGATACAATACCCTATTGGGTGAAGTTTGGTTGACTTCTGCGCAGCGGTTTGGGAGTTAACATCAAAATTACATTTCTCGGCCATATCGCATAGATCTCACTGTGAAAAGGCTTAAATGACTTTTTTAATTAAGTTTGATGATTGCGTTCAAACAAAATGTCCTAGAACAAAACTTTCAAATGTAACTACTAGATTGTGATACAATACACTATTGGGTGAAGTTTGGTTGACTTCTGCGCAGCGGTTTGGGAGTTAACATCAAAATTACATTTCTCGGCCATATCGCATAGATCTCACTGTGAAAAGGCTTAAATGGCTTTTTTGACCTAAGTTTAAAGATTGCTCTCAAATCAAATGTCCTAGAACCAAATTTCCACATGTAACTACTAGATTGTGATACAATACACTATTGGGTGAAGTTTGGTTGACTTCTGCGCAGAGGTTTGGGAGTTAACATCAAAATTACATTTCTCGGCCATATCGCATAGATCTCACTGTGAAAAGGCTTAAATGACTTTTTTAATTAAGTTTGATGATTGCGCTCAAACAAAATTTCCTAGAACAAAATTTTCAAATGTAACTACTAGATTGTGATACAATACACTATTGGGTGAAGTTTGGTTGACTTCTGCGCAGCGGTTTGGGAGTTAACATCAAAATTACATTTCTCGGCCATATCGCATAGATCTCACTGTGAAAAGGCTTAAATGGCTTTTTTGACCTAAGTTTAATGATTGCGCTCAAACCAAATGTCCAATAACCAAATTTCCACATGTAACTACTAGATTGTGATACAATACACTAATGGGTGAAGTTTGGTTGACTTCTGCGCAGCGGTTTGGGAGTTAACATCAAAATTACATTTCTCGGCCATATCGCATAGATCTCACTGTGAAAAGGCTTAAATGACTTTTTTAATTAAGTTTGATGATTGCGTTCAAACAAAATGTCATAGAACAAAATTTTCAAATGTAACTACTAGATTGTGATACAATACACTATTGGGTGAAGTTTGGTTGACTTCTGCGCAGCGGTTTGGGAGTTAACATCAAAATTACATTTCTCGGCCATATCGCATAGATCTCACTGTGAAAAGGCTTAAATGACTTTTTTAATTAAGTTTGATGATTGCGTTCAAACAAAATGTCCTAGAACAAAATTTTCAAATGTAACTACTAGATTGTGATACAATACACTATTGGGTGAAGTTTGGTTGACTTCTGCGCAGCGGTTTGGGAGTTAACATCAAAATTACATTTCTCGGCCATATCGCATAGATCTCACTGTGAAAAGGCTTAAATGGCTTTTTTGACCTAAGTTTAAAGATTGCGCTCAAACCAAATGTCCTAGAACGAAATTTTCAAATGTAACTACTAGAATGTGATACAATACACTATTGGGTGAAGTTTGGTTGACTTCTGCGCAGCGGTTTGGGAGTTAACATCAAAATTACATTTCTCGGCCATATCGCATAGATCTCACTGTGAAAAGGCTTAAATGGCTTTTTTGACCTAAGTTTGAGGATTGCGCTCAAATCAAATGTCCTAGAACCAAATTTCCACATGTAACTACTAGATTGTGATACAATACACTAATGGGTGAAGTTTGGTTGACTTCTGCGCAGAGGTTTGGGAGTTAACATCAAAATTACATTTCTCGGCCATATCGTATAGATCTCACTGTGAAAAGGCTTA
Organism: Corythoichthys intestinalis; assembly: GCF_030265065.1. Taxonomy (NCBI): domain Eukaryota; kingdom Metazoa; phylum Chordata; class Actinopteri; order Syngnathiformes; family Syngnathidae; genus Corythoichthys; species Corythoichthys intestinalis. Next base: position 2,585,731 of record NW_026651594.1, on the reverse strand, counting down.
AATGACTTTTTTAATTAAGTTTGATGATTGCGCTCAAACAAAATTTCCTAGAACAAAATTTTCAAATGTAACTACTAGATTGTGATACAATACACTATTGGGTGAAGTTTGGTTGACTTCTGCGCAGCGGTTTGGGAGTTAACATCAAAATTACATTTCTCGGCCATATCGCATAGATCTCACTGTGAAAAGGCTTAAATGGCTTTTTTGACCTAAGTTTAATGATTGCGCTCAAACCAAATGTCCTAGAACGAAATTTTCAAATGTAACTACTAGAATGTGATACAATACACTATTGGGTGAAGTTTGGTTGACTTCTGCGCAGCGGTTTGGGAGTTAACATCAAAATTACATTTCTCGGCCATATCGCATAGATCTCACCGTGAAAAGGCTTAAATGACTTTTTTAATTAAGTTTGATGATTGCGTTCAAACAAAATGTCCTAGAACAAAATTTTCAAATGTAACTACTAGATTGTGATACAATACACTATTGGGTGAAGTTTGGTTGACTTCTGCGCAGCGGTTTGGGAGTTAACATCAAAATTACATTTCTCGGCCATATCGCATAGATCTCACTGTGAAAAGGCTTAAATGACTTTTTTAATTAAGTTTGATGATTGCGTTCAAACAAAATGTCCTAGAACAAAATTTTCAAATGTAACTACTAGATTGTGATACAATACACTATTGGGTGAAGTTTGGTTGACTTCTGCGCAGCGGTTTGGGAGTTAACATCAAAATTACATTTCTCGGCCATATCGCATAGATCTCACTGTGAAAAGGCTTAAATGGCTTTTTTGACCTAAGTTTGAGGATTGCACTCAAATCAAATGTCCAAGAACAAAATTTCCAAATGTAACTACTAGATTGTGATACAATACACTATTGGGTGAAGTTTGGTTGACTTCTGCGCAGCGGTTTGGGAGTTAACATCAAAATTACATTTCTCGGCCATATCGCATAGATCTCACTGTGAAAAGGCTTAAATGACTTTTTTAATTAAGTTTGATGATTGCGTTCAAACAAAATGTCCTAGAACAAAACTTTCAAATGTAACTACTAGATTGTGATACAATACACTATTGGGTGAAGTTTGGTTGACTTCTGCGCAGCGGTTTGGGAGTTAACATCAAAATTACATTTCTCGGCCATATCGCATAGATCTCACTGTGAAAAGGCTTAAATGGCTTTTTTGACATAAGTTTAAAGATTGCGCTCAAACCAAATGTCCTAGAACGAAATTTTCAAATGTAACTACTAGAATATGATACAATACACTATTGGGTGAAGTTTGGTTGACTTCTGCGCAGCGGTTTGGGAGTTAACATCAAAATTACATTTCTCGGCCATATCGCATAGATCTCACTGTGAAAAGGCTTAAATGGCTTTTTTGACCTAAGTTTGAGGATTGCGCTCAAATTAAATGTCCTAGAACCAAATTTCCACATGTAACTACTAGATTGTGATACAATACACTAATGGGTGAAGTTTGGTTGACTTCTGCGCAGAGGTTTGGGAGTTAACATCAAAATTACATTTCTCGGCCATATCGCATAGATCTCACTGTGAAAAGGCTTAAATGACTTTTTTAATTAAGTTTGATGATTGCGCTCAAACAAAATTTCCTAGAACAAAATTTTCAAATGTAACTATTAGATTGTGATACAATACACTATTGGGTGAAGTTTGGTTGACTTCTGCGCAGCGGTTTGGGAGTTAACATCAAAATTACATTTCTCGGCCATATCGCATAGATCTCACTGTGAAAAGGCTTAAATGGCTTTTTTGACCTAAGTTTAATGATTGCGCTCAAACCAAATGTCCAAAAACCAAATTTCCACATGTAACTACTAGATTGTGATACAATACACTAATGGGTGAAGTTTGGTTGACTTCTGCGCAGCGGTTTGGGAGTTAACATCAAAATTACATTTCTCGGCCATATCGCATAGATCTCACTGTGAAAAGGCTTAAATGGCTTTTTTGACCTAAGTTTGATGATTGCGCTCAAATCAAATGTCCTAGAACCAAATTTCCACATGTAATTACTAGATTGTGATACAATACACTAATGGGTGAAGTTTGGTTGACTTCTGCGCAGCGGTTTGGGAGTTAACATCAAAATTACATTTCTCGGCCATATCGCATAGATCTCACTGTGAAAAGGCTTAAATGACTTTTTTAATTAAGTTTAATGATTGCGCTCAAACAAAATTTCCTAGAACAAAATTTTCAAATGTAACTACTAGATTGTGATACAATACACTATTGGGTGAAGTTTGGTTGACTTCTGCGCAGCGGTTTGGGAGTTAACATCAAAATTACATTTCTCGGCCATATCGCATAGATCTCACTGTGAAAAGGCTTAAATGGCTTTTTTGACCTAAGTTTGAGGACTGCGCTCAAATCAAATGTCCTAGAACCAAATTTCCACATGTAACTACTAGATTGTGATACAATACACTAATGGTTGAAGTTTGGTTGACTTCTGCGCAGCGGTTTGGGAGTTAACATCAAAATTACATTTCTCGGCCATATCGCATAGATCTCACTGTGAAAAGGCTTAAATGACTTTTTTAATTAAGTTTGATGATTGCGTTCAAACAAAATGTCCTAGAACAAAATTTTCAAATGTAACTACTAGATTGTGATACAATACACTATTGGGTGAAGTTTGGTTGACTTCTGCGCAGCGGTTTGGGAGTTAACATCAAAATTACATTTCTCGGCCATATCGCATAGATCTCACCGTGAAAAGGCTTAAATGACTTTTTTAATTAAGTTTGATGATTGCGTTCAAACAAAATGTCCTAGAACAAAATTTTCAAATGTAACTACTAGATTGTGATACAATACACTATTGGGTGAAGTTTGGTTGACTTCTGCGCAGCGGTTTGGGAGTTAACATCAAAATTACATTTCTCGGCCATATCGCATAGATCTCACTGTGAAAAGGCTTAAATGACTTTTTTAATTAAGTTTGATGATTGCGTTCAAACAAAATGTCCTAGAACAAAATTTTCAAATGTAACTACTAGATTGTGATACAATACACTATTGGGTGAAGTTTGGTTGACTTCTGCGCAGCGGTTTGGGAGTTAACATCAAAATTACATTTCTCGGCCATATCGCATAGATCTCACTGTGAAAAGGCTTAAATGGCTTTTTTGACCTAAGTTTAAAGATTGCGCTCAAACCAAATGTCCTAGAACGAAATTTTCAAATGTAACTACTAGAATGTGATACAATACACTATTGGGTGAAGTTTGGTTGACTTCTGCGCAGCGGTTTGGGAGTTAACATCAAAATTACATTTCTCGGCCATATCGCATAGATCTCACTGTGAAAAGGCTTAAATGGCTTTTTTGACCTAAGTTTGAGGATTGCGCTCAAATCAAATGTCCTAGAACCAAATTTCCACATGTAACTACTAGATTGTGATACAATACACTAATGGGTGAAGTTTGGTTGACTTCTGCGCAGAGGTTTGGGAGTTAACATCAAAATTACATTTCTCGGCCATATCGCATAGATCTCACTGTGAAAAGGCTTAAATGACTTTTTTAATTAAGTTTGATGATTGCGCTCAAACAAAATTTCCTAGAACAAAATTTTCAAATGTAACTATTAGATTGTGATACAATACACTATTGGGTGAAGTTTGGTTGACTTCTGCGCAGCGGTTTGGGAGTTAACATCAAAATTACATTTCTCGGCCATATCGCATAGATCTCACTGTGAAAAGGCTTAAATGGCTTTTTTGACCTAAGTTTAATGATTGCGCTCAAACCAAATGTCCTAGAACCAAATTTTCACATGTAACTACTAGATTGTGATACAATACACTAATGGGTGAAGTTTGGTTGACTTCTGCGCAGCGGTTTGGGAGTTAACATCAAAATTACATTTCTCGGCCATATCGCATAGATCTCACTGTGAAAAGGCTTAAATGGCTTTTTTGACCTAAGTTTAAAGATTGCGCTCAAACCAAATGTCCTAGAACGAAATTTTCAAATGTAACTACTAGAATGTGATACAATACACTATTGGGTGAAGTTTGGTTGACTTCTGCGCAGCGGTTTGGGAGTTAACATCAAAATTACATTTCTCGGCCATATCGCATAGATCTCACTGTGAAAAGGCTTAAATGGCTTTTTTGACCTAAGTTTGAGGATTGCGCTCAAATCAAATGTCCTAGAACCAAATTTCCACATGTAACTACTAGATTGTGATACAATACACTAATGGGTGAAGTTTGGTTGACTTCTGCGCAGAGGTTTGGGAGTTAACATCAAAATTACATTTCTCGGCCATATCGTATAGATCTCACTGTGAAAAGGCTTAAATGACTTTTTTAATTAAGTTTGATGATTGCGCTCAAACAAAATTTCCTAGAACAAAATTTTCAAATGTAACTACTAGATTGTGATACAATACACTATTGGGTGAAGTTTGGTTGACTTCTGCGCAGCGGTTTGGGAGTTAACATCAAAATTACATTTCTCGGCCATATCGCATAGATCTCACTGTGAAAAGGCTTAAATGGCTTTTTTGACCTAAGTTTAATGATTGCGCTCAAACCAAATGTCCAATAACCAAATTTCCACATGTAACTACTAGATTGTGATACAATAAACTAATGGGTGAAGTTTGGTTGACTTCTGCGCAGCGGTTTGGGAGTTAACATCAAAATTACATTTCTCGGCCATATCGCATAGATCTCACTGTGAAAAGGCTTAAATGACTTTTTTAATTAAGTTTGATGATTGCGTTCAAACAAAATGTCATAGAACAAAATTTTCAAATGTAACTACTAGATTGTGATACAATACACTATTGGGTGAAGTTTGGTTGACTTCTGCGCAGCGGTTTGGGAGTTAACATCAAAATTACATTTCTCGGCCATATCGCATAGATCTCACTGTGAAAAGGCTTAAATGGCTTTTTTGACCTAAGTTTGAGGATTGCGCTCAAATCAAATGTCCTAGAACCAAATTTCCACATGTAATTACTAGATTGTGATACAATACACTAATGGGTGAAGTTTGGTTGACTTCTGCGCAGCGGTTTGGGAGTTAACATCAAAATTACATTTCTCGGCCATATCGCATAGATCTCACTGTGAAAAGGCTTAAATGACTTTTTTAATTAAGTTTAATGATTGCGCTCAAACCAAATGTCCTAGAACGAAATTTTCAAATGTAACTACTAGAATGTGATACAATACACTATTGGGTGAAGTTTAGTTGACTTCTGCGCAGCGGTTTGGGAGTTAACATCAAAATTACATTTCTCGGCCATATCGCATAGATCTCACTGTGAAAAGGCTTAAATGGCTTTTTTGACCTAAGTTTAATGATTGCGCTCAAACCAAATGTCCTAGAACGAAATTTTCAAATGTAACTACTAGAATGTGATACAATACACTATTGGGTGAAGTTTGGTTGACTTCTGCGCAGCGGTTTGGGAGTTAACATCAAAATTACATTTCTCGGCCATATCGCATAGATCTCACTGTGAAAAGGCTTAAATGGCTTTTTTGACCTAAGTTTAAAGATTGCGCTCAAATCAAATGTCCTAGAACCAAATTTCCACATGTAACTACTAGATTGTGATACAATACACTAATGGGTGAAGTTTGGTTGACTTCTGCGCAGAGGTTTGGGAGTTAACATCAAAATTACATTTCTGGGCCATATCGCATAGATCTCACTGTGAAAAGGCTTAAATGGCTTTTTTGACCTAAGTTTAAAGATTGCGCTCAAACCAAATGTCCTAGAACGAAATTTTCAAATGTAACTACTAGATTGTGATACAATACACTATTGGGTGAAGTTTGGTTGACTTCTGCGCAGCGGTTTGGGAGTTAACATTAAAATTACATTTCTCGGCCATATCGCATAGATCTCACTGTGAAAAGGCTTAAATGGCTTTTTTGACCTAAGTTTAATGATTGCGCTCAAACCAAATGTCCTAGAACGAAATTTTCAAATGTAACTACTAGAATGTGATACAATACACTATTGGGTGAAGTTTGGTTGACTTCTGCGCAGCGGTTTGGGAGTTAACATCAAAATTACATTTCTCGGCCATATCGCATAGATCTCACTGTGAAAAGGCTTAAATGACTTTTTTAATTAAGTTTGATGATTGCGTTCAAACAAAATGTCCTAGAACAAAATTTTCAAATGTAACTACTAGATTGTGATACAATACACTATTGGGTGAAGTTTGGTTGACTTCTGCGCAGCGGTTTGGGAGTTAACATCAAAATTACATTTCTCGGCCATATCGCATAGATCTCACCGTGAAAAGGCTTAAATGACTTTTTTAATTAAGTTTGATGATTGCGTTCAAACAAAATGTCCTAGAACAAAATTTTCAAATGTAACTACTAGATTGTGATACAATACACTATTGGGTGAAGTTTGGTTGACTTCTGCGCAGCGGTTTGGGAGTTAACATCAAAATTACATTTCTCGGCCATATCGCATAGATCTCACTGTGAAAAGGCTTAAATGACTTTTTTAATTAAGTTTGATGATTGCGTTCAAACAAAATGTCCTAGAACAAAATTTTCAAATGTAACTACTAGATTGTGATACAATACACTATTGGGTGAAGTTTGGTTGACTTCTGCGCAGCGGTTTGGGAGTTAACATCAAAATTACATTTCTCGGCCATATCGCATAGATCTCACTGTGAAAAGGCTTAAATGGCTTTTTTGACCTAAGTTTAAAGATTGCGCTCAAACCAAATGTCCTAGAACGAAATTTTCAAATGTAACTACTAGAATGTGATACAATACACTATTGGGTGAAGTTTGGTTGACTTCTGCGCAGCGGTTTGGGAGTTAACATCAAAATTACATTTCTCGGCCATATCGCATAGATCTCACTGTGAAAAGGCTTAAATGGCTTTTTTGACCTAAGTTTGAGGATTGCGCTCAAATCAAATGTCCTAGAACCAAATTTCCACATGTAACTACTAGATTGTGATACAATACACTAATGGGTGAAGTTTGGTTGACTTCTGCGCAGAGGTTTGGGAGTTAACATCAAAATTACATTTCTCGGCCATATCGCATAGATCTCACTGTGAAAAGGCTTAAATGACTTTTTTAATTAAGTTTGATGATTGCGCTCAAACAAAATTTCCTAGAACAAAATTTTCAAATGTAACTATTAGATTGTGATACAATACACTATTGGGTGAAGTTTGGTTGACTTCTGCGCAGCGGTTTGGGAGTTAACATCAAAATTACATTTCTCGGCCATATCGCATAGATCTCACTGTGAAAAGGCTTAAATGGCTTTTTTGACCTAAGTTTAATGATTGCGCTCAAACCAAATGTCCTAGAACCAAATTTTCACATGTAACTACTAGATTGTGATACAATACACTAATGGGTGAAGTTTGGTTGACTTCTGCGCAGCGGTTTGGGAGTTAACATCAAAATTACATTTCTCGGCCATATCGCATAGATCTCACTGTGAAAAGGCTTAAATGGCTTTTTTGACCTAAGTTTAAAGATTGCGCTCAAACCAAATGTCCTAGAACGAAATTTTCAAATGTAACTACTAGATTGTGATACAATAAACTAATGGGTGAAGTTTGGTTGACTTCTGCGCAGCGGTTTGGGAGTTAACATCAAAATTACATTTCTCGGCCATATCGCATAGATCTCACTGTGAAAAGGCTTAAATGACTTTTTTAATTAAGTTTGATGATTGCGTTCAAACAAAATGTCATAGAACAAAATTTTCAAATGTAACTACTAGATTGTGATACAATACACTATTGGGTGAAGTTTGGTTGACTTCTGCGCAGCGGTTTGGGAGTTAACATCAAAATTACATTTCTCGGCCATATCGCATAGATCTCACTGTGAAAAGGCTTAAATGGCTTTTTTGACCTAAGTTTGAGGATTGCGCTCAAATCAAATGTCCTAGAACCAAATTTCCACATGTAATTACTAGATTGTGATACAATACACTAATGGGTGAAGTTTGGTTGACTTCTGCGCAGCGGTTTGGGAGTTAACATCAAAATTACATTTCTCGGCCATATCGCATAGATCTCACTGTGAAAAGGCTTAAATGACTTTTTTAATTAAGTTTAATGATTGCGCTCAAACCAAATGTCCTAGAACGAAATTTTCAAATGTAACTACTAGAATGTGATACAATACACTATTGGGTGAAGTTTAGTTGACTTCTGCGCAGCGGTTTGGGAGTTAACATCAAAATTACATTTCTCGGCCATATCGCATAGATCTCACTGTGAAAAGGCTTAAATGGCTTTTTTGACCTAAGTTTAATGATTGCGCTCAAACCAAATGTCCTAGAACGAAATTTTCAAATGTAACTACTAGAATGTGATACAATACACTATTGGGTGAAGTTTGGTTGACTTCTGCGCAGCGGTTTGGGAGTTAACATCAAAATTACATTTCTCGGCCATATCGCATAGATCTCACTGTGAAAAGGCTTAAATGGCTTTTTTGACCTAAGTTTAAAGATTGCGCTCAAATCAAATGTCCTAGAACCAAATTTCCACATGTAACTACTAGATTGTGATACAATACACTAATGGGTGAAGTTTGGTTGACTTCTGCGCAGAGGTTTGGGAGTTAACATCAAAATTACATTTCTGGGCCATATCGCATAGATCTCACTGTGAAAAGGCTTAAATGGCTTTTTTGACCTAAGTTTAAAGATTGCGCTCAAACCAAATGTCCTAGAACGAAATTTTCAAATGTAACTACTAGATTGTGATACAATACACTATTGGGTGAAGTTTGGTTGACTTCTGCGCAGCGGTTTGGGAGTTAACATTAAAATTACATTTCTCGGCCATATCGCATAGATCTCACTGTGAAAAGGCTTAAATGGCTTTTTTGACCTAAGTTTAATGATTGCGCTCAAACCAAATGTCCTAGAACGAAATTTTCAAATGTAACTACTAGAATGTGATACAATACACTATTGGGTGAAGTTTGGTTGACTTCTGCGCAGCGGTTTGGGAGTTAACATCAAAATTACATTTCTCGGCCATATCGCATAGATCTCACTGTGAAAAGGCTTAAATGACTTTTTTAATTAAGTTTGATGATTGCGTTCAAACAAAATGTCCTAGAACAAAATTTTCAAATGTAACTACTAGATTGTGATACAATACACTATTGGGTGAAGTTTGGTTGACTTCTGCGCAGCGGTTTGGGAGTTAACATCAAAATTACATTTCTCGGCCATATCGCATAGATCTCACCGTGAAAAGGCTTAAATGACTTTTTTAATTAAGTTTGATGATTGCGTTCAAACAAAATGTCCTAGAACAAAATTTTCAAATGTAACTACTAGATTGTGATACAATACACTATTGGGTGAAGTTTGGTTGACTTCTGCGCAGCGGTTTGGGAGTTAACATCAAAATTACATTTCTCGGCCATATCGCATAGATCTCACTGTGAAAAGGCTTAAATGACTTTTTTAATTAAGTTTGATGATTGCGTTCAAACAAAATGTCCTAGAACAAAATTTTCAAATGTAACTACTAGATTGTGATACAATACACTATTGGGTGAAGTTTGGTTGACTTCTGCGCAGCGGTTTGGGAGTTAACATCAAAATTACATTTCTCGGCCATATCGCATAGATCTCACTGTGAAAAGGCTTAAATGGCTTTTTTGACCTAAGTTTAAAGATTGCGCTCAAACCAAATGTCCTAGAACGAAATTTTCAAATGTAACTACTAGAATGTGATACAATACACTATTGGGTGAAGTTTGGTTGACTTCTGCGCAGCGGTTTGGGAGTTAACATCAAAATTACATTTCTCGGCCATATCGCATAGATCTCACTGTGAAAAGGCTTAAATGGCTTTTTTGACCTAAGTTTGAGGATTGCGCTCAAATCAAATGTCCTAGAACCAAATTTCCACATGTAACTACTAGATTGTGATACAATACACTAATGGGTGAAGTTTGGTTGACTTCTGCGCAGAGGTTTGGGAGTTAACATCAAAATTACATTTCTCGGCCATATCGCATAGATCTCACTGTGAAAAGGCTTAAATGACTTTTTTAATTAAGTTTGATGATTGCGCTCAAACAAAATTTCCTAGAACAAAATTTTCAAATGTAACTATTAGATTGTGATACAATACACTATTGGGTGAAGTTTGGTTGACTTCTGCGCAGCGGTTTGGGAGTTAACATCAAAATTACATTTCTCGGCCATATCGCATAGATCTCACTGTGAAAAGGCTTAAATGGCTTTTTTGACCTAAGTTTAATGATTGCGCTCAAACCAAATGTCCTAGAACCAAATTTTCACATGTAACTACTAGATTGTGATACAATACACTAATGGGTGAAGTTTGGTTGACTTCTGCGCAGCGGTTTGGGAGTTAACATCAAAATTACATTTCTCGGCCATATCGCATAGATCTCACTGTGAAAAGGCTTAAATGGCTTTTTTGACCTAAGTTTAAAGATTGCGCTCAAACCAAATGTCCTAGAACGAAATTTTCAAATGTAACTACTAGAATGTGATACAATACACTATTGGGTGAAGTTTGGTTGACTTCTGCGCAGCGGTTTGGGAGTTAACATCAAAATTACATTTCTCGGCCATATCGCATAGATCTCACTGTGAAAAGGCTTAAATGGCTTTTTTGACCTAAGTTTGAGGATTGCGCTCAAATCAAATGTCCTAGAACCAAATTTCCACATGTAACTACTAGATTGTGATACAATACACTAATGGGTGAAGTTTGGTTGACTTCTGCGCAGAGGTTTGGGAGTTAACATCAAAATTACATTTCTCGGCCATATCGTATAGATCTCACTGTGAAAAGGCTTAAATGACTTTTTTAATTAAGTTTGATGATTGCGCTCAAACAAAATTTCCTAGAACAAAATTTTCAAATGTAACTACTAGATTGTGATACAATACACTATTGGGTGAAGTTTGGTTGACTTCTGCGCAGCGGTTTGGGAGTTAACATCAAAATTACATTTCTCGGCCATATCGCATAGATCTCACTGTGAAAAGGCTTAAATGGCTTTTTTGACCTAAGTTTAATGATTGCGCTCAAACCAAATGTCCAATAACCAAATTTCCACATGTAACTACTAGATTGTGATACAATACACTAATGGGTGAAGTTTGGTTGACTTCTGCGCAGCGGTTTGGGAGTTAACATCAAAATTACATTTCTCGGCCATATCGCATAGATCTCACTGTGAAAAGGCTTAAATGACTTTTTTAATTAAGTTTGATGATTGCGTTCAAACAAAATGTCATAGAACAAAATTTTCAAATGTAACTACTAGATTGTGATACAATACACTATTGGGTGAAGTTTGGTTGACTTCTGCGCAGCGGTTTGGGAGTTAACATCAAAATTACATTTCTCGGCCATATCGCATAGATCTCACTGTGAAAAGGCTTAAATGGCTTTTTTGACCTAAGTTTAAAGATTGCGCTCAAATCAAATGTCCTAGAACCAAATTTCCACATGTAACTACTAGATTGTGATACAATACACTAATGGGTGAAGTTTGGTTGACTTCTGCGCAGAGGTTTGGGAGTTAACATCAAAATTACATTTCTGGGCCATATCGCATAGATCTCACTGTGAAAAGGCTTAAATGGCTTTTTTGACCTAAGTTTAAAGATTGCGCTCAAACCAAATGTCCTAGAACGAAATTTTCAAATGTAACTACTAGATTGTGATACAATACACTATTGGGTGAAGTTTGGTTGACTTCTGCGCAGCGGTTTGGGAGTTAACATCAAAATTACATTTCTCGGCCATATCGCATAGATCTCACTGTGAAAAGGCTTAAATGGCTTTTTTGACCTAAGTTTAATGATTGCGCTCAAACCAAATGTCCTAGAACGAAATTTTCAAATGTAACTACTAGAATGTGATACAATACACTATTGGGTGAAGTTTGGTTGACTTCTGCGCAGCGGTTTGGGAGTTAACATCAAAATTACATTTCTCGGCCATATCGCATAGATCTCACCGTGAAAAGGCTTAAATGACTTTTTTAATTAAGTTTGATGATTGCGTTCAAACAAAATGTCCTAGAACAAAATTTTCAAATGTAACTACTAGATTGTGATACAATACACTATTGGGTGAAGTTTGGTTGACTTCTGCGCAGCGGTTTGGGAGTTAACATAAAAATTACATTTCTCGGCCATATCGCATAGATCTCACTGTGAAAAGGCTTAAATGACTTTTTTAATTAAGTTTGATGATTGCGTTCAAACAAAATGTCCTAGAACAAAATTTTCAAATGTAACTACTAGATTGTGATACAATACACTATTGGGTGAAGTTTGGTTGACTTCTGCGCAGCGGTTTGGGAGTTAACATCAAAATTACATTTCTCGGCCATATCGCATAGATCTCACTGTGAAAAGGCTTAAATGGCTTTTTTGACCTAAGTTTAAAGATTGCGCTCAAACCAAATGTCCTAGAACGAAATTTTTAAATGTAACTACTAGAATGTGATACAATACACTATTGGGTGAAGTTTGGTTGACTTCTGCGCAGCGGTTTGGGAGTTAACATCAAAATTACATTTCTCGGCCATATCGCATAGATCTCACTGTGAAAAGGCTTAAATGGCTTTTTTGACCTAAGTTTGAGGATTGCGCTCAAATCAAATGTCCTAGAACCAAATTTCCACATGTAACTACTAGATTGTGATACAATACACTAATGGGTGAAGTTTGGTTGACTTCTGCGCAGAGGTTTGGGAGTTAACATCAAAATTACATTTCTCGGCCATATCGCATAGATCTCACTGTGAAAAGGCTTAAATGGCTTTTTTGACCTAAGTTTAAAGATTGCGCTCAAACCAAATGTCCTAGAACGAAATTTTCAAATGTAACTACTAGATTGTGATACAATACACTATTGGGTGAAGTTTGGTTGACTTCTGCGCAGCGGTTTGGGAGTTAACATCAAAATTACATTTCTCGGCCATATCGCATAGATCTCACTGTGAAAAGGCTTAAATGACTTTTTTAATTAAGTTTGATGATTGCGTTCAAACAAAATGTCCTAGAACAAAATTTTCAAATGTAACTACTAGATTGTGATACAATACACTATTGGGTGAAGTTTGGTTGACTTCTGCGCAGCGGTTTGGGAGTTAACATCAAAATTACATTTCTCGGCCATATCGCATAGATCTCACTGTGAAAAGGCTTAAATGGCTTTTTTGACCTAAGTTTAAAGATTGCGCTCAAACCAAATGTCCTAGAACGAAATTTTCAAATGTAACTACTAGAATGTGATACAATACACTATTGGGTGAAGTTTGGTTGACTTCTGCGCAGCGGTTTGGGAGTGAACATCAAAATTACATTTCTCGGCCATATCGCATAGATCTCACTGTGAAAAGGCTTAAATGGCTTTTTTGACCTAAGTTTGAGGATTGCGCTCAAATCAAATGTCCTAGAACCAAATTTCCACATGTAACTACTAGATTGTGATACAATACACTAATGGGTGAAGTTTGGTTGACTTCTGCGCAGAGGTTTGGGAGTTAACATCAAAATTACATTTCTCGGCCATATCGCATAGATCTCACTGTGAAAAGGCTTAAATGACTTTTTTAATTAAGTTTGATGATTGCGCTCAAACAAAATTTCCTAGAACAAAATTTTCAAATGTAACTATTAGATTGTGATACAATACACTATTGGGTGAAGTTTGGTTGACTTCTGCGCAGCGGTTTGGGAGTTAACATCAAAATTACATTTCTCGGCCATATCGCATAGATCTCACTGTGAAAAGGCTTAAATGGCTTTTTTGACCTAAGTTTAATGATTGCGCTCAAACCAAATGTCCAAAAACCAAATTTCCACATGTAACTACTAGATTGTGATACAATACACTAATGGGTGAAGTTTGGTTGACTTCTGCGCAGCGGTTTGGGAGTTAACATCAAAATTACATTTCTCGGCCATATCGCATAGATCTCACTGTGAAAAGGCTTAAATGGCTTTTTTGACCTAAGTTTAAAGATTGCGCTCAAACCAAATGTCCTAGAACAAAATTTTCAAATGTAACTACTAGATTGTGATACAATACACTATTGGGTGAAGTTTGGTTGACTTCTGCGTAGCGGTTTGGGAGTTAACATCTAAATTACATTTCTCGGCCATATCGCATAGATCTCACTGTGAAAAGGCTTAAATGACTTTTTTAATTAAGTTTGATGATTGCGTTCAAACAAAATGTCCTAGAACAAAATTTTCAAATGTAACTACTAGATTGTGATACAATACACTATTGGGTGAAGTTTGGTTGACTTCTGCGCAGCGGTTTGGGAGTTAACATCAAAATTACATTTCTCGGCCATATCGCATAGATCTCACTATGAAAAGGCTTAAATGGCTTTTTTGACCTAAGTTTAAAGATTGCGCTCAAAGCAAATGTCCTAGAACGAAATTTTCAAATGTAACTACTAGAATGTGATACAATACACTATTGGGTGAAGTTTGGTTGACTTCTGCGCAGCGGTTTGGGAGTTAACATCAAAATTACATTTCTCGGCCATATCGCATAGATCTCACTGTGAAAAGGCTTAATTGGCTTTTTTGACCTAAGTTTGAGGATTGCGCTCAAATCAAATGTCCTAGAACCAAATTTCCACATGTAACTACTAGATTGTGATACAATACACTAATGGGTGAAGTTTGGTTGACTTCTGCGCAGAGGTTTGGGAGTTAACATCAAAATTACATTTCTCGGCCATATCGCATAGATCTCACTGTGAAAAGGCTTAAATGACTTTTTTAATTAAGTTTGATGATTGCGCTCAAACAAAATTTCCTAGAACAAAATTTTCAAATGTAACTATTAGATTGTGATACAATACACTATTGGGTGAAGTTTGGTTGACTTCTGCGCAGCGGTTTGGGAGTTAACATCAAAATTACATTTCTCGGCCATATCGCATAGATCTCACTGTGAAAAGGCTTAAATGACTTTTTTAATTAAGTTTGATGATTGCGTTCAAACAAAATGTCCTAGAACGAAATTTTCAAATGTAACTACTAGAATGTGATACAATACACTATTGGGTGAAGTTTGGTTGACTTCTGCGCAGCGGTTTGGGAGTTAACATCAAAATTACATTTCTCGGCCATATCGCATAGATCTCACTGTGAAAAGGCTTAAATGGCTTTTTTGACCTAAGTTTGAGGATTGCGCTCAAATCAAATGTCCTAGAACAAAATTTCCACATGTAACTACTAGATTGTGATACAATACACTAATGGGTGAAGTTTGGTTGACTTCTGCGCAGAGGTTTGGGAGTTAACATCAAAATTACATTTCTCGGCCATATCGCATAGATCTCACTGTGAAAAGGCTTAAATGACTTTTTTAATTAAGTTTGATGATTGCGCTCAAACAAAATTTCCTAGAACAAAATTTTCAAATGTAACTACTAGATTGTGATACAATACACTATTGGGTGAAGTTTGGTTGACTTCTGCGCAGCGGTTTGGGAGTTAACATCAAAATTACATTTCTCGGCCATATCGCATAGATCTCACTGTGAAAAGGCTTAAATGGCTTTTTTGACCTAAGTTTAATGATTGCGCTCAAACCAAATGTCCAATAACCAAATTTCCACATGTAACTACTAGATTGTGATACAATACACTAATGGGTGAAGTTTGGTTGACTTCTGCGCAGCGGTTTGGGAGTTAACATCAAAATTACATTTCTCGGCCATATCGCATAGATCTCACTGTGAAAAGGCTTAAATGACTTTTTTAATTAAGTTTGATGATTGCGTTCAAACAAAATGTCCTAGAACAAAATTTTCAAATGTAACTACTAGATTGTGATACAATACACTATTGGGTGAAGTTTGGTTGACTTCTGCGCAGCGGTTTGGGAGTTAACATCAAAATTACATTTCTCGGCCATATCGCATAGATCTCACTGTGAAAAGGCTTAAATGGCTTTTTTGACCTAAGTTTAATGATTGCGCTCAAACCAAATGTCCAAAAACCAAATTTCCACATGTAACTACTAGATTGTGATACAATACACTAATGGGTGAAGTTTGGTTGACTTCTGCGCAGCGGTTTGGGAGTTAACATCAAAATTACATTTCTCGGCCATATCGCATAGATCTCACTGTGAAAAGGCTTAAATGGCTTTTTTGACCTAAGTATGAGGATTGCGCTCAAACCAAATGTCCTAGAACGAAATTTTCAAATGTAACTACTAGAATGTGATACAATACACTATTGGGTGAAGTTTGGTTGACTTCTGCGCAGCGGTTTGGGAGTTAACATCAAAATTACATTTCTCGGCCATATCGCATAGATCTCACTGTGAAAAGGCTTAAATGGCTTTTTTGACCTAAGTTTGAGGATTGCGCTCAAATCAAATGTCCTAGAACCAAATTTTCACATGTAACTACTAGATTGTGATACAATACACTAATGGGTGAAGTTTGGTTGACTTCTGCGCAGCGGTTTGGGAGTTAACATCAAAATTACATTTCTCGGCCATATCGCATAGATCTCACTGTGAAAAGGCTTAAATGGCTTTTTTGACCTAAGTTTAATGATTGCGCTCAAACCAAATGTCCAAAAACCAAATTTCCACATGTAACTACTAGATTGTGATACAATACACTAATGGGTGAAGTTTGGTTGACTTCTGCGCAGCGGTTTGGGAGTTAACATCAAAATTACATTTCTCGGCCATATCGCATAGATCTCACTGTGAAAAGGCTTAAATGGCTTTTTTGACCTAAGTTTGAGGATTGCGCTCAAACCAAATGTCCTAGAACGAAGTTTTCAAATGTAACTACTAGAATGTGATACAATACACTATTGGGTGAAGTTTGGTTGACTTCTGCGCAGCGGTTTGGGAGTTAACATCAAAATTACATTTCTCGGCCATATCGCATAGATCTCACTGTGAAAAGGCTTAAATGGCTTTTTTGACCTAAGTTTAAAGATTGCGCTCAAACAAAATGTCCTAGAACAAAATTTTCAAATGTAACTACTAGATTGTGATACAATACACTATTGGGTGAAGTTTGGTTGACTTCTGCGCAGCGGTTTGGGAGTTAACATCAAAATTACATTTCTCGGCCATATCGCATAGATCTCACTGTGAAAAGGCTTAAATGGCTTTTTTGACCTAAGTTTGAGGACTGCGCTCAAATCAAATGTCCTAGAACCAAATTTCCACATGTAACTACTAGATTGTGATACAATACACTAATGGTTGAAGTTTGGTTAACTTCTGCGCAGCGGTTTGGGAGTTAACATCAAAATTACATTTCTCGGCCATATCGCATAGATCTCACTGTGAAAAGGCTTAAATGACTTTTTTAATTAAGTTTGATGATTGCGTTCAAACAAAATGTCCTAGAACAAAATTTTCAAATGTAACTACTAGATTGTGATACAATACACTATTGGGTGAAGTTTGGTTGACTTCTGCGCAGCGGTTTGGGAGTTAACATCAAAATTACATTTCTCGGCCATATCGCATAGATCTCACTGTGAAAAGGCTTAAATGACTTTTTTAATTAAGTTTGATGATTGCGTTCAAACAAAATGTCCTAGAACAAAATTTTCAAATGTAACTACTAGAATGTGATACAATACACTATTGGGTGAAGTTTGGTTGACTTCTGCGCAGCGGTTTGGGAGTTAACATCAAAATTACATTTCTCGGCCATATCGCATAGATCTCACTGTGAAAAGGCTTAAAATGGCTTTTTTGACCTAAGTTTGAGGATTGCGCTCAAATCAAATGTCCTAGAACCAAATTTCCACATGTAACTACTAGATTGTGATACAATACACTAATGGGTGAAGTTTGGTTGACTTCTGCGCAGAGGTTTGGGAGTTAACATCAAAATTACATTTCTCGGCCATATCGCATAGATCTCACTGTGAAAAGGCTTAAATGGCTTTTTTGACCTAAGTTTAAAGATTGCGCTCAAACCAAATGTCCTAGAACGAAATTTTCAAATGTAACTACTAGATTGTGATACAATACACTATTGGGTGAAGTTTGGTTGACTTCTGCGCAGCGGTTTGGGAGTTAACATCAAAATTACATTTCTCGGCCATATCGCATAGATCTCACTGTGAAAAGGCTTAAATGACTTTTTTAATTAAGTTTGATGATTGCGTTCAAACAAAATGTCCTAGAACAAAATTTTCAAATGTAACTACTAGATTGTGATACAATACACTATTGGGTGAAGTTTGGTTGACTTCTGCGCAGCGGTTTGGGAGTTAACATCAAAATTACATTTCTCGGCCATATCGCATAGATCTCACTGTGAAAAGGCTTAAATGGCTTTTTTGACCTAAGTTTAAAGATTGCGCTCAAACCAAATGTCCTAGAACGAAATTTTCAAATGTAACTACTAGAATGTGATACAATACACTATTGGGTGAAGTTTGGTTGACTTCTGCGCAGCGGTTTGGGAGTTAACATCAAAATTACATTTCTCGGCCATATCGCATAGATCTCACTGTGAAAAGGCTTAAATGGCTTTTTTGACCTAAGTTTGAGGATTGCGCTCAAATCAAATGTCCTAGAACCAAATTTCCACATGTAACTACTAGATTGTGATACAATACACTAATGGGTGAAGTTTGGTTGACTTCTGCGCAGAGGTTTGGGAGTTAACATCAAAATTACATTTCTCGGCCATATCGCATAGATCTCACTGTGAAAAGGCTTAAATGACTTTTTTAATTAAGTTTGATGATTGCGCTCAAACAAAATTTCCTAGAACAAAATTTTCAAATGTAACTATTAGATTGTGATACAATACACTATTGGGTGAAGTTTGGTTGACTTCTGCGCAGCGGTTTGGGAGTTAACATCAAAATTACATTTCTCGGCCATATCGCATAGATCTCACTGTGAAAAGGCTTAAATGGCTTTTTTGACCTAAGTTTAATGATTGCGCTCAAACCAAATGTCCAAAAACCAAATTTCCACATGTAACTACTAGATTGTGATACAATACACTAATGGGTGAAGTTTGGTTGACTTCTGCGCAGCGGTTTGGGAGTTAACATCAAAATTACATTTCTCGGCCATATCGCATAGATCTCACTGTGAAAAGGCTTAAATGGCTTTTTTGACCTAAGTATGAGGATTGCGCTCAAACCAAATGTCCTAGAACGAAATTTTCAAATGTAACTACTAGAATGTGATACAATACACTATTGGGTGAAGTTTGGTTGACTTCTGCGCAGCGGTTTGGGAGTTAACATCAAAATTACATTTCTCGGCCATATCGCATAGATCTCACTGTGAAAAGGCTTAAATGGCTTTTTTGACCTAAGTTTGAGGATTGCGCTCAAATCAAATGTCCTAGAACCAAATTTTCACATGTAACTACTAGATTGTGATACAATACACTATTGGGTGAAGTTTGGTTGACTTCTGCGCAGCGGTTTGGGAGTTAACATCAAAATTACATTTCTCGGCCATATCGCATAGATCTCACTGTGAAAAGGCTTAAATGGCTTTTTTGACCTAAGTTTAATGATTGCGCTCAAACCAAATGTCCAAAAACCAAATTTCCACATGTAACTACTAGATTGTGATACAATACACTAATGGGTGAAGTTTGGTTGACTTCTGCGCAGCGGTTTGGGAGTTAACATCAAAATTACATTTCTCGGCCATATCGCATAGATCTCACTGTGAAAAGGCTTAAATGGCTTTTTTGACCTAAGTTTGAGGATTGCGCTCAAACCAAATGTCCTAGAACGAAGTTTTCAAATGTAACTACTAGAATGTGATACAATACACTATTGGGTGAAGTTTGGTTGACTTCTGCGCAGCGGTTTGGGAGTTAACATCAAAATTACATTTCTCGGCCATATCGCATAGATCTCACTGTGAAAAGGCTTAAATGGCTTTTTTGACCTAAGTTTAAAGATTGCGCTCAAACAAAATGTCCTAGAACAAAATTTTCAAATGTAACTACTAGATTGTGATACAATACACTATTGGGTGAAGTTTGGTTGACTTCTGCGCAGCGGTTTGGGAGTTAACATCAAAATTACATTTCTCGGCCATATCGCATAGATCTCACTGTGAAAAGGCTTAAATGGCTTTTTTGACCTAAGTTTGAGGACT
Organism: Corythoichthys intestinalis; assembly: GCF_030265065.1. Lineage (NCBI taxonomy): Eukaryota > Metazoa > Chordata > Actinopteri > Syngnathiformes > Syngnathidae > Corythoichthys > Corythoichthys intestinalis. The sequence goes on along the minus strand of NW_026651594.1, from coordinate 2,565,542 downwards.
GCGCTCAAATCAAATGTCCTAGAACCAAATTTCCACATGTAACTACTAGATTGTGATACAATACACTAATGGTTGAAGTTTGGTTAACTTCTGCGCAGCGGTTTGGGAGTTAACATCAAAATTACATTTCTCGGCCATATCGCATAGATCTCACTGTGAAAAGGCTTAAATGACTTTTTTAATTAAGTTTGATGATTGCGTTCAAACAAAATGTCCTAGAACAAAATTTTCAAATGTAACTACTAGATTGTGATACAATACACTATTGGGTGAAGTTTGGTTGACTTCTGCGCAGCGGTTTGGGAGTTAACATCAAAATTACATTTCTCGGCCATATCGCATAGATCTCACTGTGAAAAGGCTTAAATGACTTTTTTAATTAAGTTTGATGATTGCGTTCAAACAAAATGTCCTAGAACAAAATTTTCAAATGTAACTACTAGATTGTGATACAATACACTATTGGGTGAAGTTTGGTTGACTTCTGCGCAGCGGTTTGGGAGTTAACATCAAAATTACATTTCTCGGCCATATCGCATAGATCTCACTGTGAAATGGCTTAAATGGCTTTTTTGACCTAAGTTTAAAGATTGCGCTCAAACCAAATGTCCTAGAACGAAATTTTCAAATGTAACTACTAGAATGTGATACAATACACTATTGGGTGAAGTTTGGTTGACTTCTGCGCAGCGGTTTGGGAGTTAACATCAAAATTACATTTCTCGGCCATATCGCATAGATCTCACTGTGAAAAGGCTTAAATGGCTTTTTTGACCTAAGTTTGAGGATTGCGCTCAAATCAAATGTCCTAGAACCAAATTTCCACATGTAACTACTAGATTGTGATACAATACACTAATGGGTGAAGTTTGGTTGACTTCTGCGCAGAGGTTTGGGAGTTAACATCAAAATTACATTTCTCGGCCATATCGCATAGATCTCACTGTGAAAAGGCTTAAATGACTTTTTTAATTAAGTTTGATGATTGCGCTCAAACAAAATTTCCTAGAACAAAATTTTCAAATGTAACTATTAGATTGTGATACAATACACTATTGGGTGAAGTTTGGTTGACTTCTGCGCAGCGGTTTGGGAGTTAACATCAAAATTACATTTCTCGGCCATATCGCATAGATCTCACTGTGAAAAGGCTTAAATGGCTTTTTTGACCTAAGTTTAATGATTGCGCTCAAACCAAATGTCCAAAAACCAAATTTCCACATGTAACTACTAGATTGTGATACAATACACTAATGGGTGAAGTTTGGTTGACTTCTGCGCAGCGGTTTGGGAGTTAACATCAAAATTACATTTCTCGGCCATATCGCATAGATCTCACTGTGAAAAGGCTTAAATGGCTTTTTTGACCTAAGTTTGAGGATTGCGCTCAAACCAAATGTCCTAGAACGAAATTTTCAAATGTAACTACTAGAATGTGATACAATACACTATTGGGTGAAGTTTGGTTGACTTCTGCGCAGCGGTTTGGGAGTTAACATCAAAATTACATTTCTCGGCCATATCGCATAGATCTCACTGTGAAAAGGCTTAAATGGCTTTTTTGACCTAAGTTTGAGGATTGCGCTCAAATCAAATGTCCTAGAACCAAATTTTCACATGTAACTACTAGATTGTGATACAATACACTAATGGGTGAAGTTTGGTTGACTTCTGCGCAGCGGTTTGGGAGTTAACATCAAAATTACATTTCTCGGCCATATCGCATAGATCTCACTGTGAAAAGGCTTAAATGACTTTTTTAATTAAGTTTGATGATTGCGCTCAAACAAAATTTTCTAGAACAAAATTTTCAAATGTAACTACTAGATTGTGATACAATACACTATTGGGTGAAGTTTGGTTGACTTCTGCGCAGCGGTTTGGGAGTTAACATCAAAATTACATTTCTCGGCCATATCGCATAGATCTCACTGTGAAAAGGCTTAAATGGCTTTTTTGACCTAAGTTTAATGATTGCGCTCAAACCAAATGTCCTAGAACGAAATTTTCAAATGTAACTACTAGAATGTGATACAATACACTATTGGGTGAAGTTTGGTTGACTTCTGCGCAGCGGTTTGGGAGTTAACATCAAAATTACATTTCTCGGCCATATCGCATAGATCTCACTGTGAAAAGGCTTAAATGACTTTTTTAATTAAGTTTGATGATTGCGTTCAAACAAAATGTCCTAGAACAAAATTTTCAAATGTAACTACTAGATTGTGATACAATACACTATTGGGTGAAGTTTGGTTGACTTCTGCGCAGCGGTTTGGGAGTTAACATCAAAATTACATTTCTCGGCCATATCGCATAGATCTCACTGTGAAAAGGCTTAAATGGCTTTTTTGACCTAAGTTTGAGGATTGCGCTCAAATCAAATGTCCAAGAACCAAATTTCCAAATGTAACTACTAGATTGTGATACAATACACTATTGGGTGAAGTTTGGTTGACTTCTGCGCAGCGGTTTGGGAGTTAACATCAAAATTACATTTCTCGGCCATATCGCATAGATCTCACTGTGAAAAGGCTTAAATGACTTTTTTAATTAAGTTTGATGATTGCGTTCAAACAAAATGTCATAGAACAAAATTTTCAAATGTAACTACTAGATTGTGATACAATACACTATTGGGTGAAGTTTGGTTGACTTCTGCGCAGCGGTTTGGGAGTTAACATCAAAATTACATTTCTCGGCCATATCGCATAGATCTCACTGTGAAAAGGCTTAAATGACTTTTTTAATTAAGTTTGATGATTGCGTTCAAACAAAATGTCCTAGAACAAAATTTTCAAATGTAACTACTAGATTGTGATACAATACACTATTGGGTGAAGTTTGGTTGACTTCTGCGCAGCGGTTTGGGAGTTAACATCAAAATTACATTTCTCGGCCATATCGCATAGATCTCACTGTGAAAAGGCTTAAATGACTTTTTTAATTAAGTTTAATGATTGCGCTCAAACCAAATGTCCTAGAACGAAATTTTCAAATGTAACTACTAGAATGTGATACAATACACTATTGGGTGAAGTTTAGTTGACTTCTGCGCAGCGGTTTGGGAGTTAACATCAAAATTACATTTCTCGGCCATATCGCATAGATCTCACTGTGAAAAGGCTTAAATGGCTTTTTTGACCTAAGTTTAATGATTGCGCTCAAACCAAATGTCCTAGAACGAAATTTTCAAATGTAACTACTAGAATGTGATACAATACACTATTGGGTGAAGTTTGGTTGACTTCTGCGCAGCGGTTTGGGAGTTAACATCAAAATTACATTTCTCGGCCATATCGCATAGATCTCACTGTGAAAAGGCTTAAATGGCTTTTTTGACCTAAGTTTGAGGATTGCGCTCAAATCAAATGTCCTAGAACCAAATTTTCACATGTAACTACTAGATTGTGATACAATACACTAATGGGTGAAGTTTGGTTGACTTCTGCGCAGCGGTTTGGGAGTTAACATCAAAATTACATTTCTCGGCCATATCGCATAGATCTCACTGTGAAAAGGCTTAAATGACTTTTTTAATTAAGTTTGATGATTGCGCTCAAACAAAATTTCCTAGAACAAAATTTTCAAATGTAACTACTAGATTGTGATACAATACACTATTGGGTGAAGTTTGGTTGACTTCTGCGCAGCGGTTTGGGAGTTAACATCAAAATTACATTTCTCGGCCATATCGCATAGATCTCACTGTGAAAAGGCTTAAATGGCTTTTTTGACCTAAGTTTAATGATTGCGCTCAAACCAAATGTCCTAGAACGAAATTTTCAAATGTAACTACTAGAATGTGATACAATACACTATTGGGTGAAGTTTGGTTGACTTCTGCGCAGCGGTTTGGGAGTTAACATCAAAATTACATTTCTCGGCCATATCGCATAGATCTCACTGTGAAAAGGCTTAAATGACTTTTTTAATTAAGTTTGATGATTGCGTTCAAACAAAATGTCCTAGAACAAAATTTTCAAATGTAACTACTAGATTGTGATACAATACACTATTGGGTGAAGTTTGGTTGACTTCTGCGCAGCGGTTTGGGAGTTAACATCAAAATTACATTTCTCGGCCATATCGCATAGATCTCACTGTGAAAAGGCTTAAATGGCTTTTTTGACCTAAGTTTAATGATTGCGCTCAAACCAAATGTCCTAGAACGAAATTTTCAAATGTAACTACTAGAATGTGATACAATACACTATTGGGTGAAGTTTGGTTGACTTCTGCGCAGCGGTTTGGGAGTTAACATCAAAATTACATTTCTCGGCCATATCGCATAGATCTCACTGTGAAAAGGCTTAAATGGCTTTTTTGACCTAAGTTTGAGGATTGCGCTCAAATCAAATGTCCTAGAACCAAATTTTCACATGTAACTACTAGATTGTGATACAATACACTAATGGGTGAAGTTTGGTTGACTTCTGCGCAGCGGTTTGGGAGTTAACATCAAAATTACATTTCTCGGCCATATCGCATAGATCTCACTGTGAAAAGGCTTAAATGACTTTTTTAATTAAGTTTGATGATTGCGCTCAAACAAAATTTCCTAGAACAAAATTTTCAAATGTAACTACTAGATTGTGATACAATACACTATTGGGTGAAGTTTGGTTGACTTCTGCGCAGCGGTTTGGGAGTTAACATCAAAATTACATTTCTCGGCCATATCGCATAGATCTCACTGTGAAAAGGCTTAAATGGCTTTTTTGACCTAAGTTTAATGATTGCGCTCAAACCAAATGTCCTAGAACGAAATTTTCAAATGTAACTACTAGAATGTGATACAATACACTATTGGGTGAAGTTTGGTTGACTTCTGCGCAGCGGTTTGGGAGTTAACATCAAAATTACATTTCTCGGCCATATCGCATAGATCTCACTGTGAAAAGGCTTAAATGACTTTTTTAATTAAGTTTGATGATTGCGTTCAAACAAAATGTCCTAGAACAAAATTTTCAAATGTAACTACTAGATTGTGATACAATACACTATTGGGTGAAGTTTGGTTGACTTCTGCGCAGCGGTTTGGGAGTTAACATCAAAATTACATTTCTCGGCCATATCGCATAGATCTCACTGTGAAAAGGCTTAAATGGCTTTTTTGACCTAAGTTTGAGGATTGCGCTCAAATCAAATGTCCAAGAACCAAATTTCCAAATGTAACTACTAGATTGTGATACAATACACTATTGGGTGAAGTTTGGTTGACTTCTGCGCAGCGGTTTGGGAGTTAACATCAAAATTACATTTCTCGGCCATATGCATAGATCTCACTGTGAAAAGGCTTAAATGACTTTTTTAATTAAGTTTGATGATTGCGTTCAAACAAAATGTCCTAGAACAAAATTTTCAAATGTAACTACTAGATTGTGATACAATACACTATTGGGTGAAGTTTGGTTGACTTCTGCGCAGCGGTTTGGGAGTTAACATCAAAATTACATTTCTCGGCCATATCGCATAGATCTCACTGTGAAAAGGCTTAAATGGCTTTTTTGACCTAAGTTTAAAGATTGCGCTCAAACCAAATGTCCTAGAACGAAATTTTCAAATGTAACTACTAGAATGTGATACAATACACTATTGGGTGAAGTTTGGTTGACTTCTGCGCAGCGGTTTGGGAGTTAACATCAAAATTACATTTCTCGGCCATATCGCATAGATCTCACTGTGAAAAGGCTTAAATGGCTTTTTTGACCTAAGTTTGAGGATTGCGCTCAAATCAAATGTCCTAGAACCAAATTTCCACATGTAACTACTAGATTGTGATACAATACACTAATGGGTGAAGTTTGGTTGACTTCTGCGCAGAGGTTTGGGAGTTAACATCAAAATTACATTTCTCGGCCATATCGTATAGATCTCACTGTGAAAAGGCTTAAATGACTTTTTTAATTAAGTTTGATGATTGCGCTCAAACAAAATTTCCTAGAACAAAATTTTCAAATGTAACTACTAGATTGTGATACAATACACTATTGGGTGAAGTTTGGTTGACTTCTGCGCAGCGGTTTGGGAGTTAACATCAAAATTACATTTCTCGGCCATATCGCATAGATCTCACTGTGAAAAGGCTTAAATGGCTTTTTTGACCTAAGTTTAATGATTGCGCTCAAACCAAATGTCCAATAACCAAATTTCCAAATGTAACTACTAGATTGTGATACAATACACTATTGGGTGAAGTTTGGTTGACTTCTGCGCAGCGGTTTGGGAGTTAACATCAAAATTACATTTCTCGGCCATATGCATAGATCTCACTGTGAAAAGGCTTAAATGACTTTTTTAATTAAGTTTGATGATTGCGTTCAAACAAAATGTCCTAGAACAAAATTTTCAAATGTAACTACTAGATTGTGATACAATACACTATTGGGTGAAGTTTGGTTGACTTCTGCGCAGCGGTTTGGGAGTTAACATCAAAATTACATTTCTCGGCCATATCGCATAGATCTCACTGTGAAAAGGCTTAAATGGCTTTTTTGACCTAAGTTTAAAGATTGCGCTCAAACCAAATGTCCTAGAACGAAATTTTCAAATGTAACTACTAGAATGTGATACAATACACTATTGGGTGAAGTTTGGTTGACTTCTGCGCAGCGGTTTGGGAGTTAACATCAAAATTACATTTCTCGGCCATATCGCATAGATCTCACTGTGAAAAGGCTTAAATGGCTTTTTTGACCTAAGTTTGAGGATTGCGCTCAAATCAAATGTCCTAGAACCAAATTTCCACATGTAACTACTAGATTGTGATACAATACACTAATGGGTGAAGTTTGGTTGACTTCTGCGCAGAGGTTTGGGAGTTAACATCAAAATTACATTTCTCGGCCATATCGTATAGATCTCACTGTGAAAAGGCTTAAATGACTTTTTTAATTAAGTTTGATGATTGCGCTCAAACAAAATTTCCTAGAACAAAATTTTCAAATGTAACTACTAGATTGTGATACAATACACTATTGGGTGAAGTTTGGTTGACTTCTGCGCAGCGGTTTGGGAGTTAACATCAAAATTACATTTCTCGGCCATATCGCATAGATCTCACTGTGAAAAGGCTTAAATGGCTTTTTTGACCTAAGTTTAATGATTGCGCTCAAACCAAATGTCCAATAACCAAATTTCCACATGTAACTACTAGATTGTGATACAATACACTAATGGGTGAAGTTTGGTTGACTTCTGCGCAGCGGTTTGGGAGTTAACATCAAAATTACATTTCTCGGCCATATCGCATAGATCTCACTGTGAAAAGGCTTAAATGACTTTTTTAATTAAGTTTGATGATTGCGTTCAAACAAAATGTCATAGAACAAAATTTTCAAATGTAACTACTAGATTGTGATACAATACACTATTGGGTGAAGTTTGGTTGACTTCTGCGCAGCGGTTTGGGAGTTAACATCAAAATTACATTTCTCGGCCATATCGCATAGATCTCACTGTGAAAAGGCTTAAATGGCTTTTTTGACCTAAGTTTGAGGATTGCGCTCAAATCAAATGTCCTAGAACCAAATTTCCACATGTAATTACTAGATTGTGATACAATACACTAATGGGTGAAGTTTGGTTGACTTCTGCGCAGCGGTTTGGGAGTTAACATCAAAATTACATTTCTCGGCCATATCGCATAGATCTCACTGTGAAAAGGCTTAAATGACTTTTTTAATTAAGTTTAATGATTGCGCTCAAACCAAATGTCCTAGAACGAAATTTTCAAATGTAACTACTAGAATGTGATACAATACACTATTGGGTGAAGTTTAGTTGACTTCTGCGCAGCGGTTTGGGAGTTAACATCAAAATTACATTTCTCGGCCATATCGCATAGATCTCACTGTGAAAAGGCTTAAATGGCTTTTTTGACCTAAGTTTAATGATTGCGCTCAAACCAAATGTCCTAGAACGAAATTTTCAAATGTAACTACTAGAATGTGATACAATACACTATTGGGTGAAGTTTGGTTGACTTCTGCGCAGCGGTTTGGGAGTTAACATCAAAATTACATTTCTCGGCCATATCGCATAGATCTCACCGTGAAAAGGCTTAAATGACTTTTTAATTAAGTTTGATGATTGCGTTCAAACAAAATGTCCTAGAACAAAATTTTCAAATGTAACTACTAGATTGTGATACAATACACTATTGGGTGAAGTTTGGTTGACTTCTGCGCAGCGGTTTGGGAGTTAACATCAAAATTACATTTCTCGGCCATATCGCATAGATCTCACTGTGAAAAGGCTTAAATGACTTTTTTAATTAAGTTTGATGATTGCGTTCAAACAAAATGTCCTAGAACAAAATTTTCAAATGTAACTACTAGATTGTGATACAATACACTATTGGGTGAAGTTTGGTTGACTTCTGCGCAGCGGTTTGGGAGTTAACATCAAAATTACATTTCTCGGCCATATCGCATAGATCTCACTGTGAAAAGGCTTAAATGGCTTTTTTGACCTAAGTTTAAAGATTGCGCTCAAACCAAATGTCCTAGAACGAAATTTTCAAATGTAACTACTAGAATGTGATACAATACACTATTGGGTGAAGTTTGGTTGACTTCTGCGCAGCGGTTTGGGAGTTAACATCAAAATTACATTTCTCGGCCATATCGCATAGATCTCACTGTGAAAAGGCTTAAATGGCTTTTTTGACCTAAGTTTGAGGATTGCGCTCAAATCAAATGTCCTAGAACCAAATTTCCACATGTAACTACTAGATTGTGATACAATACACTAATGGGTGAAGTTTGGTTGACTTCTGCGCAGAGGTTTGGGAGTTAACATCAAAATTACATTTCTCGGCCATATCGCATAGATCTCACTGTGAAAAGGCTTAAATGACTTTTTTAATTAAGTTTGATGATTGCGCTCAAACAAAATTTCCTAGAACAAAATTTTCAAATGTAACTACTAGATTGTGATACAATACACTATTGGGTGAAGTTTGGTTGACTTCTGCGCAGCGGTTTTGGAGTTAACATCAAAATTACATTTCTCGGCCATATCGCATAGATCTCACTGTGAAAAGGCTTAAATGGCTTTTTTGACCTAAGTTTAATGATTGCGCTCAAACCAAATGTCCAATAACCAAATTTCCACATGTAACTACTAAATTGCGATACAATACACTAATGGGTGAAGTTTGGTTGACTTCTGCGAGGCGGTTTGGGAGTTAACATCAAAATTACATTTCTTGGCCATATCGCATGGATCTCACTGTGAAAAGGCTTAAATGACTTTTTTAATTAAGTTTGATGATTGCGTTCAAACAAAATGTCATAGAACAAAATTTTCAAATGTAACTACTAGATTGTGATACAATACACTATTGGGTGAAGTTTGGTTGACTTCTGCGCAGCGGTTTGGGAGTTAACATCAAAATTACATTTCTCGGCCATATCGCATAGATCTCACTGTGAAAAGGCTTAAATGGCTTTTTTGACCTAAGTTTGAGGATTGCGCTCAAATCAAATGTCCTAGAACCAAATTTCCACATGTAATTACTAGATTGTGATACAATACACTAATGGGTGAAGTTTGGTTGACTTCTGCGCAGCGGTTTGGGAGTTAACATCAAAATTACATTTCTCGGCCATATCGCATAGATCTCACTGTGAAAAGGCTTAAATGACTTTTTTAATTAAGTTTAATGATTGCGCTCAAACCAAATGTCCTAGAACGAAATTTTCAAATGTAACTACTAGAATGTGATACAATACACTATTGGGTGAAGTTTAGTTGACTTCTGCGCAGCGGTTTGGGAGTTAACATCAAAATTACATTTCTCGGCCATATCGCATAGATCTCACTGTGAAAAGGCTTAAATGACTTTTTTAATTAAGTTTGATGATTGCGTTCAAACAAAATGTCCTAGAACAAAATTTTCAAATGTAACTACTAGATTGTGATACAATACACTATTGGGTGAAGTTTGGTTGACTTCTGCGCAGCGGTTTGGGAGTTAACATCAAAATTACATTTCTCGGCCATATCGCATAGATCTCACTGTGAAAAGGCTTAAATGGCTTTTTTGACCTAAGTTTAAAGATTGCGCTCAAACCAAATGTCCTAGAACGAAATTTTCAAATGTAACTACTAGAATGTGATACAATACACTATTGGGTGAAGTTTGGTTGACTTCTGCGCAGCGGTTTGGGAGTGAACATCAAAATTACATTTCTCGGCCATATCGCATAGATCTCACTGTGAAAAGGCTTAAATGGCTTTTTTGACCTAAGTTTGAGGATTGCGCTCAAATCAAATGTCCTAGAACCAAATTTCCACATGTAACTACTAGATTGTGATACAATACACTAATGGGTGAAGTTTGGTTGACTTCTGCGCAGAGGTTTGGGAGTTAACATCAAAATTACATTTCTCGGCCATATCGTATAGATCTCACTGTGAAAAGGCTTAAATGACTTTTTTAATTAAGTTTGATGATTGCGCTCAAACAAAATTTCCTAGAACAAAATTTTCAAATGTAACTACTAGATTGTGATACAATACACTATTGGGTGAAGTTTGGTTGACTTCTGCGCAGCGGTTTGGGAGTTAACATCAAAATTACATTTCTCGGCCATATCGCATAGATCTCACTGTGAAAAGGCTTAAATGGCTTTTTTGACCTAAGTTTAATGATTGCGCTCAAACCAAATGTCCAATAACCAAATTTCCACATGTAACTACTAGATTGTGATACAATACACTAATGGGTGAAGTTTGGTTGACTTCTGCGCAGCGGTTTGGGAGTTAACATCAAAATTACATTTCTCGGCCATATCGCATAGATCTCACTGTGAAAAGGCTTAAATGACTTTTTTAATTAAGTTTGATGATTGCGTTCAAACAAAATGTCATAGAACAAAATTTTCAAATGTAACTACTAGATTGTGATACAATACACTATTGGGTGAAGTTTGGTTGACTTCTGCGCAGCGGTTTGGGAGTTAACATCAAAATTACATTTCTCGGCCATATCGCATAGATCTCACTGTGAAAAGGCTTAAATGGCTTTTTTGACCTAAGTTTGAGGATTGCGCTCAAATCAAATGTCCTAGAACCAAATTTCCACATGTAATTACTAGATTGTGATACAATACACTAATGGGTGAAGTTTGGTTGACTTCTGCGCAGCGGTTTGGGAGTTAACATCAAAATTACATTTCTCGGCCATATCGCATAGATCTCACTGTGAAAAGGCTTAAATGACTTTTTTAATTAAGTTTAATGATTGCGCTCAAACCAAATGTCCTAGAACGAAATTTTCAAATGTAACTACTAGAATGTGATACAATACACTATTGGGTGAAGTTTAGTTGACTTCTGCGCAGCGGTTTGGGAGTTAACATCAAAATTACATTTCTCGGCCATATCGCATAGATCTCACTGTGAAAAGGCTTAAATGGCTTTTTTGACCTAAGTTTAATGATTGCGCTCAAACCAAATGTCCTAGAACGAAATTTTCAAATGTAACTACTAGAATGTGATACAATACACTATTGGGTGAAGTTTGGTTGACTTCTGCGCAGCGGTTTGGGAGTTAACATCAAAATTACATTTCTCGGCCATATCGCATAGATCTCACCGTGAAAAGGCTTAAATGACTTTTTAATTAAGTTTGATGATTGCGTTCAAACAAAATGTCCTAGAACAAAATTTTCAAATGTAACTACTAGATTGTGATACAATACACTATTGGGTGAAGTTTGGTTGACTTCTGCGCAGCGGTTTGGGAGTTAACATCAAAATTACATTTCTCGGCCATATCGCATAGATCTCACTGTGAAAAGGCTTAAATGACTTTTTTAATTAAGTTTGATGATTGCGTTCAAACAAAATGTCCTAGAACAAAATTTTCAAATGTAACTACTAGATTGTGATACAATACACTATTGGGTGAAGTTTGGTTGACTTCTGCGCAGCGGTTTGGGAGTTAACATCAAAATTACATTTCTCGGCCATATCGCATAGATCTCACTGTGAAAAGGCTTAAATGGCTTTTTTGACCTAAGTTTAAAGATTGCGCTCAAACCAAATGTCCTAGAACGAAATTTTCAAATGTAACTACTAGAATGTGATACAATACACTATTGGGTGAAGTTTGGTTGACTTCTGCGCAGCGGTTTGGGAGTTAACATCAAAATTACATTTCTCGGCCATATCGCATAGATCTCACTGTGAAAAGGCTTAAATGGCTTTTTTGACCTAAGTTTGAGGATTGCGCTCAAATCAAATGTCCTAGAACCAAATTTCCACATGTAACTACTAGATTGTGATACAATACACTAATGGGTGAAGTTTGGTTGACTTCTGCGCAGAGGTTTGGGAGTTAACATCAAAATTACATTTCTCGGCCATATCGCATAGATCTCACTGTGAAAAGGCTTAAATGACTTTTTTAATTAAGTTTGATGATTGCGCTCAAACAAAATTTCCTAGAACAAAATTTTCAAATGTAACTACTAGATTGTGATACAATACACTATTGGGTGAAGTTTGGTTGACTTCTGCGCAGCGGTTTTGGAGTTAACATCAAAATTACATTTCTCGGCCATATCGCATAGATCTCACTGTGAAAAGGCTTAAATGGCTTTTTTGACCTAAGTTTAATGATTGCGCTCAAACCAAATGTCCAATAACCAAATTTCCACATGTAACTACTAAATTGCGATACAATACACTAATGGGTGAAGTTTGGTTGACTTCTGCGAGGCGGTTTGGGAGTTAACATCAAAATTACATTTCTTGGCCATATCGCATGGATCTCACTGTGAAAAGGCTTAAATGACTTTTTTAATTAAGTTTGATGATTGCGTTCAAACAAAATGTCATAGAACAAAATTTTCAAATGTAACTACTAGATTGTGATACAATACACTATTGGGTGAAGTTTGGTTGACTTCTGCGCAGCGGTTTGGGAGTTAACATCAAAATTACATTTCTCGGCCATATCGCATAGATCTCACTGTGAAAAGGCTTAAATGGCTTTTTTGACCTAAGTTTGAGGATTGCGCTCAAATCAAATGTCCTAGAACCAAATTTCCACATGTAATTACTAGATTGTGATACAATACACTAATGGGTGAAGTTTGTTTGACTTCTGCGCAGCGGTTTGGGAGTTAACATCAAAATTACATTTCTCGGCCATATCGCATAGATCTCACTGTGAAAAGGCTTAAATGACTTTTTTAATTAAGTTTAATGATTGCGCTCAAACCAAATGTCCTAGAACGAAATTTTCAAATGTAACTACTAGAATGTGATACAATACACTATTGGGTGAAGTTTAGTTGACTTCTGCGCAGCGGTTTGGGAGTTAACATCAAAATTACATTTCTCGGCCATATCGCATAGATCTCACTGTGAAAAGGCTTAAATGACTTTTTTAATTAAGTTTGATGATTGCGTTCAAACAAAATGTCCTAGAACAAAATTTTCAAATGTAACTACTAGATTGTGATACAATACACTATTGGGTGAAGTTTGGTTGACTTCTGCGCAGCGGTTTGGGAGTTAACATCAAAATTACATTTCTCGGCCATATCGCATAGATCTCACTGTGAAAAGGCTTAAATGGCTTTTTTGACCTAAGTTTGAGGATTGCGCTCAAATCAAATGTCCAAGAACCAAATTTCCAAATGTAACTACTAGATTGTGATACAATACACTATTGGGTGAAGTTTGGTTGACTTCTGCGCAGCGGTTTGGGAGTTAACATCAAAATTACATTTCTCGGCCATATGCATAGATCTCACTGTGAAAAGGCTTAAATGACTTTTTTAATTAAGTTTGAGGATTGCGTTCAAACAAAATGTCCTAGAACAAAATTTTCAAATGTAACTACTAGATTGTGATACAATACACTATTGGGTGAAGTTTGGTTGACTTCTGCGCAGCGGTTTGGGAGTTAACATCAAAATTACATTTCTCGGCCATATCGCATAGATCTCACTGTGAAAAGGCTTAAATGGCTTTTTTGACCTAAGTTTGAGGATTGCGCTCAAATCAAATGTCCTAGAACCAAATTTCCACATGTAACTACTAGATTGTGATACAATACACTAATGGGTGAAGTTTGGTTGACTTCTGCGCAGAGGTTTGGGAGTTAACATCAAAATTACATTTCTCGGCCATATCGCATAGATCTCACTGTGAAAAGGCTTAAATGACTTTTTTAATTAAGTTTGATGATTGCGCTCAAACAAAATTTCCTAGAACAAAATTTTCAAATGTAACTACTAGATTGTGATACAATACACTATTGGGTGAAGTTTGGTTGACTTCTGCGCAGCGGTTTTGGAGTTAACATCAAAATTACATTTCTCGGCCATATCGCATAGATCTCACTGTGAAAAGGCTTAAATGGCTTTTTTGACCTAAGTTTAATGATTGCGCTCAAACCAAATGTCCAATAACCAAATTTCCACATGTAACTACTAAATTGCGATACAATACACTAATGGGTGAAGTTTGGTTGACTTCTGCGAGGCGGTTTGGGAGTTAACATCAAAATTACATTTCTTGGCCATATCGCATGGATCTCACTGTGAAAAGGCTTAAATGACTTTTTTAATTAAGTTTGATGATTGCGTTCAAACAAAATGTCATAGAACAAAATTTTCAAATGTAACTACTAGATTGTGATACAATACACTATTGGGTGAAGTTTGGTTGACTTCTGCGCAGCGGTTTGGGAGTTAACATCAAAATTACATTTCTCGGCCATATCGCATAGATCTCACTGTGAAAAGGCTTAAATGGCTTTTTTGACCTAAGTTTGAGGATTGCGCTCAAATCAAATGTCCTAGAACCAAATTTCCACATGTAATTACTAGATTGTGATACAATACACTAATGGGTGAAGTTTGGTTGACTTCTGCGCAGCGGTTTGGGAGTTAACATCAAAATTACATTTCTCGGCCATATCGCATAGATCTCACTGTGAAAAGGCTTAAATGACTTTTTTAATTAAGTTTAATGATTGCGCTCAAACCAAATGTCCTAGAACGAAATTTTCAAATGTAACTACTAGAATGTGATACAATACACTATTGGGTGAAGTTTAGTTGACTTCTGCGCAGCGGTTTGGGAGTTAACATCAAAATTACATTTCTCGGCCATATCGCATAGATCTCACTGTGAAAAGGCTTAAATGACTTTTTTAATTAAGTTTGATGATTGCGTTCAAACAAAATGTCCTAGAACAAAATTTTCAAATGTAACTACTAGATTGTGATACAATACACTATTGGGTGAAGTTTGGTTGACTTCTGCGCAGCGGTTTGGGAGTTAACATCAAAATTACATTTCTCGGCCATATCGCATAGATCTCACTGTGAAAAGGCTTAAATGGCTTTTTTGACCTAAGTTTGAGGATTGCGCTCAAATCAAATGTCCAAGAACCAAATTTCCAAATGTAACTACTAGATTGTGATACAATACACTATTGGGTGAAGTTTGGTTGACTTCTGCGCAGCGGTTTGGGAGTTAACATCAAAATTACATTTCTCGGCCATATGCATAGATCTCACTGTGAAAAGGCTTAAATGACTTTTTTAATTAAGTTTGATGATTGCGTTCAAACAAAATGTCCTAGAACAAAATTTTCAAATGTAACTACTAGATTGTGATACAATACACTATTGGGTGAAGTTTGGTTGACTTCTGCGCAGCGGTTTGGGAGTTAACATCAAAATTACATTTCTCGGCCATATCGCATAGATCTCACTGTGAAAAGGCTTAAATGGCTTTTTTGACCTAAGTTTAAAGATTGCGCTCAAACCAAATGTCCTAGAACGAAATTTTCAAATGTAACTACTAGAATGTGATACAATACACTATTGGGTGAAGTTTGGTTGACTTCTGCGCAGCGGTTTGGGAGTTAACATCAAAATTACATTTCTCGGCCATATCGCATAGATCTCACTGTGAAAAGGCTTAAATGGCTTTTTTGACCTAAGTTTGAGGATTGCGCTCAAATCAAATGTCCTAGAACCAAATTTCCACATGTAACTACTAGATTGTGATACAATACACTAATGGGTGAAGTTTGGTTGACTTCTGCGCAGAGGTTTGGGAGTTAACATCAAAATTACATTTCTCGGCCATATCGTATAGATCTCACTGTGAAAAGGCTTAAATGACTTTTTTAATTAAGTTTGATGATTGCGCTCAAACAAAATTTCCTAGAACAAAATTTTCAAATGTAACTACTAGATTGTGATACAATACACTATTGGGTGAAGTTTGGTTGACTTCTGCGCAGCGGTTTGGGAGTTAACATCAAAATTACATTTCTCGGCCATATCGCATAGATCTCACTGTGAAAAGGCTTAAATGGCTTTTTTGACCTAAGTTTAATGATTGCGCTCAAACCAAATGTCCAATAACCAAATTTCCACATGTAACTACTAGATTGTGATACAATACACTAATGGGTGAAGTTTGGTTGACTTCTGCGCAGCGGTTTGGGAGTTAACATCAAAATTACATTTCTCGGCCATATCGCATAGATCTCACTGTGAAAAGGCTTAAATGACTTTTTTAATTAAGTTTGATGATTGCGTTCAAACAAAATGTCATAGAACAAAATTTTCAAATGTAACTACTAGATTGTGATACAATACACTATTGGGTGAAGTTTGGTTGACTTCTGCGCAGCGGTTTGGGAGTTAACATCAAAATTACATTTCTCGGCCATATCGCATAGATCTCACTGTGAAAAGGCTTAAATGGCTTTTTTGACCTAAGTTTGAGGATTGCGCTCAAATCAAATGTCCTAGAACCAAATTTCCACATGTAATTACTAGATTGTGATACAATACACTAATGGGTGAAGTTTGGTTGACTTCTGCGCAGCGGTTTGGGAGTTAACATCAAAATTACATTTCTCGGCCATATCGCATAGATCTCACTGTGAAAAGGCTTAAATGACTTTTTTAATTAAGTTTAATGATTGCGCTCAAACCAAATGTCCTAGAACGAAATTTTCAAATGTAACTACTAGAATGTGATACAATACACTATTGGGTGAAGTTTAGTTGACTTCTGCGCAGCGGTTTGGGAGTTAACATCAAAATTACATTTCTCGGCCATATCGCATAGATCTCACTGTTAAAAGGCTTAAATGGCTTTTTTGACCTAAGTTTAATGATTGCGCTCAAACCAAATGTCCTAGAACGAAATTTTCAAATGTAACTACTAGAATGTGATACAATACACTATTGGGTGAAGTTTGGTTGACTTCTGCGCAGCGGTTTGGGAGTTAACATCAAAATTACATTTCTCGGCCATATCGCATAGATCTCACCGTGAAAAGGCTTAAATGACTTTTTTAATTAAGTTTGATGATTGCGTTCAAACAAAATGTCCTAGAACAAAATTTTCAAATGTAACTACTAGATTGTGATACAATACACTATTGGGTGAAGTTTGGTTGACTTCTGCGCAGCGGTTTGGGAGTTAACATCAAAATTACATTTCTCGGCCATATCGCATAGATCTCACTGTGAAAAGGCTTAAATGACTTTTTTAATTAAGTTTGATGATTGCGTTCAAACAAAATGTCCTAGAACAAAATTTTCAAATGTAACTACTAGATTGTGATACAATACACTATTGGGTGAAGTTTGGTTGACTTCTGCGCAGCGGTTTGGGAGTTAACATCAAAATTACATTTCTCGGCCATATCGCATAGATCTCACTGTGAAAAGGCTTAAATGGCTTTTTTGACCTAAGTTTAAAGATTGCGCTCAAACCAAATGTCCTAGAACGAAATTTTCAAATGTAACTACTAGAATGTGATACAATACACTATTGGGTGAAGTTTGGTTGACTTCTGCGCAGCGGTTTGGGAGTTAACATCAAAATTACATTTCTCGGCCATATCGCATAGATCTCACTGTGAAAAGGCTTAAATGGCTTTTTTGACCTAAGTTTGAGGATTGCGCTCAAATCAAATGTCCTAGAACCAAATTTCCACATGTAACTACTAGATTGTGATACAATACACTAATGGGTGAAGTTTGGTTGACTTCTGCGCAGAGGTTTGGGAGTTAACATCAAAATTACATTTCTCGGCCATATCGCATAGATCTCACTGTGAAAAGGCTTAAATGACTTTTTTAATTAAGTTTGATGATTGCGCTCAAACAAAATTTCCTAGAACAAAATTTTCAAATGTAACTACTAGATTGTGATACAATACACTATTGGGTGAAGTTTGGTTGACTTCTGCGCAGCGGTTTTGGAGTTAACATCAAAATTACATTTCTCGGCCATATCGCATAGATCTCACTGTGAAAAGGCTTAAATGGCTTTTTTGACCTAAGTTTAATGATTGCGCTCAAACCAAATGTCCAATAACCAAATTTCCACATGTAACTACTAGATTGCGATACAATACACTAATGGGTGAAGTTTGGTTGACTTCTGCGAGGCGGTTTGGGAGTTAACATCAAAATTACATTTCTTGGCCATATCGCATGGATCTCACTGTGAAAAGGCTTAAATGACTTTTTTAATTAAGTTTGATGATTGCGTTCAAACAAAATGTCATAGAACAAAATTTTCAAATGTAACTACTAGATTGTGATACAATACACTATTGGGTGAAGTTTGGTTGACTTCTGCGCAGCGGTTTGGGAGTTAACATCAAAATTACATTTCTCGGCCATATCGCATAGATCTCACTGTGAAAAGGCTTAAATGGCTTTTTTGACCTAAGTTTGAGGATTGCGCTCAAATCAAATGTCCTAGAACCAAATTTCCACATGTAATTACTAGATTGTGATACAATACACTAATGGGTGAAGTTTGGTTGACTTCTGCGCAGCGGTTTGGGAGTTAACATCAAAATTACATTTCTCGGCCATATCGCATAGATCTCACTGTGAAAAGGCTTAAATGACTTTTTTAATTAAGTTTAATGATTGCGCTCAAACCAAATGTCCTAGAACGAAATTTTCAAATGTAACTACTAGAATGTGATACAATACACTATTGGGTGAAGTTTAGTTGACTTCTGCGCAGCGGTTTGGGAGTTAACATCAAAATTACATTTCTCGGCCATATCGCATAGATCTCACTGTGAAAAGGCTTAAATGGCTTTTTTGACCTAAATTTAATGATTGCGCTCAAACCAAATGTCCTAGAACGAAATTTTCAAATGTAACTACTAGAATGTGATACAATACACTATTGGGTGAAGTTTGGTTGACTTCTGCGCAGCGGTTTGGGAGTTAACATCAAAATTACATTTCTCGGCCATATCGCATAGATCTCACTGTGAAAAGGCTTAAATGACTTTTTTGACCTAAGTTTAATGATTGCGCTCAAACCAAATGTCCAATAACCAAATTTCCACATGTAACTACTAGATTGTGATACAATACACTAATGGGTGAAGTTTGGTTGACTTCTGCGAGGCGGTTTGGGAGTTAACATCAAAATTACATTTCTCGGCCATATCGCATAGATCTCACTGTGAAAAGGCTTAAATGACTTTTTTAATTAAGTTTGATGATTGCGTTCAAACAAAATGTCATAGAACAAAATTTTCAAATGTAACTACTAGATTGTGATACAATACACTATTGGGTGAAGTTTGGTTGACTTCTGCGCAGCGGTTTGGGAGTTAACATCAAAATTACATTTCTCGGCCATATCGCATAGATCTCACTGTGAAAAGGCTTAAATGGCTTTTTTGACCTAAGTTTAATGATTGCGCTCAAACCAAATGTCCAAAAACCAAATTTCCACATGTAACTACTAGATTGTGATACAATACACTAATGGGTGAAGTTTGGTTGACTTCTGCGCAGCGGTTTGGGAGTTAACATCAAAATTACATTTCTCGGCCATATTGCATAGATCTCACTGTGAAAAGGCTTAAATGGCTTTTTTGACCTAAGTTTGAGGATTGCGCTCAAACCAAATGTCCTAGAACGAAATTTTCAAATGTAACTACTAGAATGTGATACAATACACTATTGGGTGAAGTTTGGTTGACTTCTGCGCAGCGGTTTGGGAGTTAACATCAAAATTACATTTCTCGGCCATATCGCATAGATCTCACTGTGAAAAGGCTTAAATGGCTTTTTTGACCTAAGTTTGAGGATTGCGCTCAAATCAAATGTCCTAGAACCAAATTTCCACATGTAATTACTAGATTGTGATACAATACACTAATGGGTGAAGTTTGGTTGACTTCTGCGCAGCGGTTTGGGAGTTAACATCAAAATTACATTTCTCGGCCATATCGCATAGATCTCACTGTGAAAAGGCTTAAATGACTTTTTTAATTAAGTTTAATGATTGCGCTCAAACCAAATGTCCTAGAACGAAATTTTCAAAAGTAACTACTAGAATGTGATACAATACACTATTGGGTGAAGTTTAGTTGACTTCTGCGCAGCGGTTTGGGAGTTAACATCAAAATTACATTTCTCGGCCATATCGCATAGATCTCACTGTTAAAAGGCTTAAATGGCTTTTTTGACCTAAGTTTAATGATTGCGCTCAAACCAAATGTCCTAGAACGAAATTTTCAAATGTAACTACTAGAATGTGATACAATACACTATTGGGTGAAGTTTGGTTGACTTCTGCGCAGCGGTTTGGGAGTTAACATCAAAATTACATTTCTCGGCCATATCGCATAGATCTCACCGTGAAAAGGCTTAAATGACTTTTTTAATTAAGTTTGATGATTGCGTTCAAACAAAATGTCCTAGAACAAAATTTTCAAATGTAACTACTAGATTGTGATACAATACACTATTGGGTGAAGTTTGGTTGACTTCTGCGCAGCGGTTTGGGAGTTAACATCAAAATTACATTTCTCGGCCATATCGCATAGATCTCACTGTGAAAAGGCTTAAATGACTTTTTTAATTAAGTTTGATGATTGCGTTCAAACAAAATGTCCTAGAACAAAATTTTCAAATGTAACTACTAGATTGTGATACAATACACTATTGGGTGAAGTTTGGTTGACTTCTGCGCAGCGGTTTGGGAGTTAACATCAAAATTACATTTCTCGGCCATATCGCATAGATCTCACTGTGAAAAGGCTTAAATGGCTTTTTTGACCTAAGTTTAAAGATTGCGCTCAAACCAAATGTCCTAGAACGAAATTTTCAAATGTAACTACTAGAATGTGATACAATACACTATTGGGTGAAGTTTGGTTGACTTCTGCGCAGCGGTTTGGGAGTTAACATCAAAATTACATTTCTCGGCCATATCGCATAGATCTCACTGTGAAAAGGCTTAAATGGCTTTTTTGACCTAAGTTTGAGGATTGCGCTCAAATCAAATGTCCTAGAACCAAATTTCCACATGTAACTACTAGATTGTGATACAATACACTAATGGGTGAAGTTTGGTTGACTTCTGCGCAGAGGTTTGGGAGTTAACATCAAAATTACATTTCTCGGCCATATCGCATAGATCTCACTGTGAAAAGGCTTAAATGACTTTTTTAATTAAGTTTGATGATTGCGCTCAAACAAAATTTCCTAGAACAAAATTTTCAAATGTAACTACTAGATTGTGATACAATACACTATTGGGTGAAGTTTGGTTGACTTCTGCGCAGCGGTTTTGGAGTTAACATCAAAATTACATTTCTCGGCCATATCGCATAGATCTCACTGTGAAAAGGCTTAAATGGCTTTTTTGACCTAAGTTTAATGATTGCGCTCAAACCAAATGTCCAATAACCAAATTTCCACATGTAACTACTAGATTGCGATACAATACACTAATGGGTGAAGTTTGGTTGACTTCTGCGAGGCGGTTTGGGAGTTAACATCAAAATTACATTTCTTGGCCATATCGCATGGATCTCACTGTGAAAAGGCTTAAATGACTTTTTTAATTAAGTTTGATGATTGCGTTCAAACAAAATGTCATAGAACAAAATTTTCAAATGTAACTACTAGATTGTGATACAATACACTATTGGGTGAAGTTTGGTTGACTTCTGCGCAGCGGTTTGGGAGTTAACATCAAAATTACATTTCTCGGCCATATCGCATAGATCTCACTGTGAAAAGGCTTAAATGGCTTTTTTGACCTAAGTTTGAGGATTGCGCTCAAATCAAATGTCCTAGAACCAAATTTCCACATGTAATTACTAGATTGTGATACAATACACTAATGGGTGAAGTTTGGTTGACTTCTGCGCAGCGGTTTGGGAGTTAACATCAAAATTACATTTCTCGGCCATATCGCATAGATCTCACTGTGAAAAGGCTTAAATGACTTTTTTAATTAAGTTTAATGATTGCGCTCAAACCAAATGTCCTAGAACGAAATTTTCAAATGTAACTACTAGAATGTGATACAATACACTATTGGGTGAAGTTTAGTTGACTTCTGCGCAGCGGTTTGGGAGTTAACATCAAAATTACATTTCTCGGCCATATCGCATAGATCTCACTGTGAAAAGGCTTAAATGGCTTTTTTGACCTAAATTTAATGATTGCGCTCAAACCAAATGTCCTAGAACGAAATTTTCAAATGTAACTACTAGAATGTGATACAATACACTATTGGGTGAAGTTTGGTTGACTTCTGCGCAGCGGTTTGGGAGTTAACATCAAAATTACATTTCTCGGCCATATCGCATAGATCTCACTGTGAAAAGGCTTAAATGACTTTTTTGACCTAAGTTTAATGATTGCGCTCAAACCAAATGTCCAATAACCAAATTTCCACATGTAACTACTAGATTGTGATACAATACACTAATGGGTGAAGTTTGGTTGACTTCTGCGAGGCGGTTTGGGAGTTAACATCAAAATTACATTTCTCGGCCATATCGCATAGATCTCACTGTGAAAAGGCTTAAATGACTTTTTTAATTAAGTTTGATGATTGCGTTCAAACAAAATGTCATAGAACAAAATTTTCAAATGTAACTACTAGATTGTGATACAATACACTATTGGGTGAAGTTTGGTTGACTTCTGCGCAGCGGTTTGGGAGTTAACATCAAAATTACATTTCTCGGCCATATCGCATAGATCTCACTGTGAAAAGGCTTAAATGGCTTTTTTGACCTAAGTTTAATGATTGCGCTCAAACCAAATGTCCAAAAACCAAATTTCCACATGTAACTACTAGATTGTGATACAATACACTAATGGGTGAAGTTTGGTTGACTTCTGCGCAGCGGTTTGGGAGTTAACATCAAAATTACATTTCTCGGCCATATTGCATAGATCTCACTGTGAAAAGGCTTAAATGGCTTTTTTGACCTAAGTTTGAGGATTGCGCTCAAACCAAATGTCCTAGAACGAAATTTTCAAATGTAACTACTAGAATGTGATACAATACACTATTGGGTGAAGTTTGGTTGACTTCTGCGCAGCGGTTTGGGAGTTAACATCAAAATTACATTTCTCGGCCATATCGCATAGATCTCACTGTGAAAAGGCTTAAATGGCTTTTTTGACCTAAGTTTGAGGATTGCGCTCAAATCAAATGTCCTAGAACGAAATTTTCACATGTAACTACTAGATTGTGATACAATACACTAATGGGTGAAGTTTGGTTGACTTCTGCGCAGCGGTTTGGGAGTTAACATCAAAATTACATTTCTCGGCCATATCGCATAGATCTCACTGTGAAAAGGCTTAAATGACTTTTTTAATTAAGTTTGATGATTGCGCTCAAACAAAATTTCCTAGAACAAAATTTTCAAATGTAACTACTAGATTGTGATACAATACACTATTGGGTGAAGTTTGGTTGACTTCTGCGCAGCGGTTTGGGAGTTAACATCAAAATTACATTTCTCGGCCATATCGCATAGATCTCACTGTGAAAAGGCTTAAATGGCTTTTTTGACCTAAATTTAATGATTGCGCTCAAACCAAATGTCCTAGAACGAAATTTTCAAATGTAACTACTAGATTGTGATACAATACACTATTGGGTGAAGTTTGGTTGACTTCTGCGCAGCGGTTTGGGAGTTAACATCAAAATTACATTTCTCGGCCATATCGCATAGATCTCACTGTGAAAAGGCTTAAATGGCTTTTTTGACCTAAGTTTAATGATTGCGCTCAAACCAAATGTCCAAAAACCAAATTTCCACATGTAACTACTAGATTGTGATACAATACACTAATGGGTGAAGTTTGGTTGACTTCTGCGCAGCGGTTTGGGAGTTAACATCAAAATTACATTTCTCGGCCATATCGCATAGATCTCACTGTGAAAAGGCTTAAATGGCTTTTTTGACCTAAGTTTGAGGATTGCGCTCAAACCAAATGTCCTAGAACGAAATTTTCAAATGTAACTACTAGAATGTGATACAATACACTATTGGGTGAAGTTTGGTTGACTTCTGCGCAGCGGTTTGGGAGTTAACATCAAAATTACATTTCTCGGCCATATCGCATAGATCTCACTGTGAAAAGGCTTAAATGGCTTTTTTGACCTAAGTTTGAGGATTGCGCTCAAATCAAATGTCCTAGAACCAAATTTTCACATGTAACTACTAGATTGTGATACAATACACTAATGGGTGAAGTTTGGTTGACTTCTGCGCAGCGGTTTGGGAGTTAACATCAAAATTACATTTCTCGGCCATATCGCATAGATCTCACTGTGAAAAGGCTTAAATGACTTTTTTAATTAAGTTTGATGATTGCGCTCAAACAAAATTTCCTAGAACAAAATTTTCAAATGTAACTACTAGATTGTGATACAATACACTATTGGGTGAAGTTTGGTTGACTTCTGCGCAGCGGTTTGGGAGTTAACATCAAAATTACATTTCTCGGCCATATCGCATAGATCTCACTGTGAAAAGGCTTAAATGGCTTTTTTGACCTAAGTTTAATGATTGCGCTCAAACCAAATGTCCTAGAACGAAATTTTCAAATGTAACTACTAGAATGTGATACAATACACTATTGGGTGAAGTTTGGTTGACTTCTGCGCAGCGGTTTGGGAGTTAACATCAAAATTACATTTCTCGGCCATATCGCATAGATCTCACTGTGAAAAGGCTTAAATGACTTTTTTAATTAAGTTTGATGATTGCGTTCAAACAAAATGTCATAGAACAAAATTTTCAAATGTAACTACTAGATTGTGATACAATACACTATTGGGTGAAGTTTGGTTGACTTCTGCGCAGCGGTTTGGGAGTTAACATCAAAATTACATTTCTCGGCCATATCGCATAGATCTCACTGTGAAAAGGCTTAAATGGCTTTTTTGACCTAAGTTTGAGGATTGCGCTCAAATCAAATGTCCTAGAACCAAATTTCCACATGTAATTACTAGATTGTGATACAATACACTAATGGGTGAAGTTTGGTTGACTTCTGCGCAGCGGTTTGGGAGTTAACATCAAAATTACATTTCTCGGCCATATCGCATAGATCTCACTGTGAAAAGGCTTAAATGACTTTTTTAATTAAGTTTAATGATTGCGCTCAAACCAAATGTCCTAGAACGAAATTTTCAAATGTAACTACTAGAATGTGATACAATACACTATTGGGTGAAGTTTAGTTGACTTCTGCGCAGCGGTTTGGGAGTTAACATCAAAATTACATTTCTCGGCCATATCGCATAGATCTCACTGTGAAAAGGCTTAAATGGCTTTTTTGAGCTAAGTTTAATGATTGCGCTCAAACCAAATGTCCTAGAACGAAATTTTCAAATGTAACTACTAGAATGTGATACAATACACTATTGGGTGAAGTTTGGTTGACTTCTGCGCAGCGGTTTGGGAGTTAACATCAAAATTACATTTCTCGGCCATATCGCATAGATCTCACCGTGAAAAGGCTTAAATGACTTTTTTAATTAAGTTTGATGATTGCGTTCAAACAAAATGTCCTAGAACAAAATTTTCAAATGTAACTACTAGATTGTGATACAATACACTATTGGGTGAAGTTTGGTTGACTTCTGCGCAGCGGTTTGGGAGTTAACATCAAAATTACATTTCTCGGCCATATCGCATAGATCTCACTGTGAAAAGGCTTAAATGACTTTTTTAATTAAGTTTGATGATTGCGTTCAAACAAAATGTCCTAGAACAAAATTTTCAAATGTAACTACTAGATTGTGATACAATACACTATTGGGTGAAGTTTGGTTGACTTCTGCGCAGCGGTTTGGGAGTTAACATCAAAATTACATTTCTCGGCCATATCGCATAGATCTCACTGTGAAAAGGCTTAAATGACTTTTTTAATTAAGTTTGATGATTGCGTTCAAACAAAATGTCCTAGAACAAAATTTTCAAATGTAACTACTAGATTGTGATACAATACACTATTGGTTGAAGTTTGGTTGACTTCTGCGCAGCGGTTTGGGAGTTAACATCAAAATTACATTTCTCGGCCATATCGCATAGATCTCACTGTGAAAAGGCTTAAATGACTTTTTTAATTAAGTTTAATGATTGCGCTCAAACCAAATGTCCTAGAACGAAATTTTCAAATGTAACTACTAGAATGTGATACAATACACTATTGGGTGAAGTTTAGTTGACTTCTGCGCAGCGGTTTGGGAGTTAACATCAAAATTACATTTCTCGGCCATATCGCATAGATCTCACTGTGAAAAGGCTTAAATGGCTTTTTTGACCTAAGTTTAATGATTGCGCTCAAACCAAATGTCCTAGAACGAAATTTTCAAATGTAACTACTAGAATGTGATACAATACACTATTGGGTGAAGTTTGGTTGACTTCTGCGCAGCGGTTTGGGAGTTAACATCAAAATTACATTTCTCGGCCATATCGCATAGATCTCACTGTGAAAAGGCTTAAATGGCTTTTTTGACCTAAGTTTGAGGATTGCGATCAAATCAAATGTCCTAGAACCAAATTTTCACATGTAACTACTAGATTGTGATACAATACACTAATGGGTGAAGTTTGGTTGACTTCTGCGCAGCGGTTTGGGAGTTAACATCAAAATTACATTTCTCGGCCATATCGCATAGATCTCACTGTGAAAAGGCTTAAATGACTTTTTTAATTAAGTTTGATGATTGCGCTCAAACAAAATTTCCTAGAACAAAATTTTCAAATGTAACTACTAGATTGTGATACAATACACTATTGGGTGAAGTTTGGTTGACTTCTGCGCAGCGGTTTGGGAGTTAACATCAAAATTACATTTCTCGGCCATATCGCATAGATCTCACTGTGAAAAGGCTTAAATGACTTTTTTAATTAAGTTTGATGATTGCGTTCAAACAAAATGTCCTAGAACAAAATTTTCAAATGTAACTACTAGATTGTGATACAATACACTATTGGGTGAAGTTTGGTTGACTTCTGCGCAGCGGTTTGGGAGTTAACATCAAAATTACATTTCTCGGCCATATCGCATAGATCTCACTGTGAAAAGGCTTAAATGGCTTTTTTGACCTAAGTTTGAGGATTGCGCTCAAATCAAATGTCCAAGAACCAAATTTCCAAATGTAACTACTAGATTGTGATACAATACACTATTGGGTGAAGTTTGGTTGACTTCTGCGCAGCGGTTTGGGAGTTAACATCAAAATTACATTTCTCGGCCATATGCATAGATCTCACTGTGAAAAGGCTTAAATGACTTTTTTAATTAAGTTTGATGATTGCGTTCAAACAAAATGTCCTAGAACAAAATTTTCAAATGTAACTACTAGATTGTGATACAATACACTATTGGGTGAAGTTTGGTTGACTTCTGCGCAGCGGTTTGGGAGTTAACATCAAAATTACATTTCTCGGCCATATCGCATAGATCTCACTGTGAAAAGGCTTAAATGGCTTTTTTGACCTAAGTTTAAAGATTGCGCTCAAACCAAATGTCCTAGAACGAAATTTTCAAATGTAACTACTAGAATGTGATACAATACACTATTGGGTGAAGTTTGGTTGACTTCTGCGCAGCGGTTTGGGAGTTAACATCAAAATTACATTTCTCGGCCATATCGCATAGATCTCACTGTGAAAAGGCTTAAATGGCTTTTTTGACCTAAGTTTGAGGATTGCGCTCAAATCAAATGTCCTAGAACCAAATTTCCACATGTAACTACTAGATTGTGATACAATACACTAATGGGTGAAGTTTGGTTGACTTCTGCGCAGAGGTTTGGGAGTTAACATCAAAATTACATTTCTCGGCCATATCGTATAGATCTCACTGTGAAAAGGCTTAAATGACTTTTTTAATTAAGTTTGATGATTGCGCTCAAACAAAATTTCCTAGAACAAAATTTTCAAATGTAACTACTAGATTGTGATACAATACACTATTGGGTGAAGTTTGGTTGACTTCTGCGCAGCGGTTTGGGAGTTAACATCAAAATTACATTTCTCGGCCATATCGCATAGATCTCACTGTGAAAAGGCTTAAATGGCTTTTTTGACCTAAGTTTAATGATTGCGCTCAAACCAAATGTCCAATAACCAAATTTCCACATGTAACTACTAGATTGTGATACAATACACTAATGGGTGAAGTTTGGTTGACTTCTGCGCAGCGGTTTGGGAGTTAACATCAAAATTACATTTCTCGGCCATATCGCATAGATCTCACTGTGAAAAGGCTTAAATGACTTTTTTAATTAAGTTTGATGATTGCGTTCAAACAAAATGTCATAGAACAAAATTTTCAAATGTAACTACTAGATTGTGATACAATACACTATTGGGTGAAGTTTGGTTGACTTCTGCGCAGCGGTTTGGGAGTTAACATCAAAATTACATTTCTCGGCCATATCGCATAGATCTCACTGTGAAAAGGCTTAAATGGCTTTTTTGACCTAAGTTTGAGGATTGCGCTCAAATCAAATGTCCTAGAACCAAATTTCCACATGTAATTACTAGATTGTGATACAATACACTAATGGGTGAAGTTTGGTTGACTTCTGCGCAGCGGTTTGGGAGTTAACATCAAAATTACATTTCTCGGCCATATCGCATAGATCTCACTGTGAAAAGGCTTAAATGACTTTTTTAATTAAGTTTAATGATTGCGCTCAAACCAAATGTCCTAGAACGAAATTTTCAAATGTAACTACTAGAATGTGATACAATACACTATTGGGTGAAGTTTAGTTGACTTCTGCGCAGCGGTTTGGGAGTTAACATCAAAATTACATTTCTCGGCCATATCGCATAGATCTCACTGTGAAAAGGCTTAAATGGCTTTTTTGAGCTAAGTTTAATGATTGCGCTCAAACCAAATGTCCTAGAACGAAATTTTCAAATGTAACTACTAGAATGTGATACAATACACTATTGGGTGAAGTTTGGTTGACTTCTGCGCAGCGGTTTGGGAGTTAACATCAAAATTACATTTCTCGGCCATATCGCATAGATCTCACCGTGAAAAGGCTTAAATGACTTTTTTAATTAAGTTTGATGATTGCGTTCAAACAAAATGTCCTAGAACAAAATTTTCAAATGTAACTACTAGATTGTGATACAATACACTATTGGGTGAAGTTTGGTTGACTTCTGCGCAGCGGTTTGGGAGTTAACATCAAAATTACATTTCTCGGCCATATCGCATAGATCTCACTGTGAAAAGGCTTAAATGACTTTTTTAATTAAGTTTGATGATTGCGTTCAAACAAAATGTCCTAGAACAAAATTTTCAAATGTAACTACTAGATTGTGATACAATACACTATTGGGTGAAGTTTGGTTGACTTCTGCGCAGCGGTTTGGGAGTTAACATCAAAATTACATTTCTCGGCCATATCGCATAGATCTCACTGTGAAAAGGCTTAAATGGCTTTTTTGACCTAAGTTTAAAGATTGCGCTCAAACCAAATGTCCTAGAACGAAATTTTCAAATGTAACTACTAGAATGTGATACAATACACTATTGGGTGAAGTTTGGTTGACTTCTGCGCAGCGGTTTGGGAGTTAACATCAAAATTACATTTCTCGGCCATATCGCATAGATCTCACTGTGAAAAGGCTTAAATGGCTTTTTTGACCTAAGTTTGAGGATTGCGCTCAAATCAAATGTCCTAGAACCAAATTTCCACATGTAACTACTAGATTGTGATACAATACACTAATGGGTGAAGTTTGGTTGACTTCTGCGCAGAGGTTTGGGAGTTAACATCAAAATTACATTTCTCGGCCATATCGCATAGATCTCACTGTGAAAAGGCTTAAATGACTTTTTTAATTAAGTTTGATGATTGCGCTCAAACAAAATTTCCTAGAACAAAATTTTCAAATGTAACTACTAGATTGTGATACAATACACTATTGGGTGAAGTTTGGTTGACTTCTGCGCAGCGGTTTTGGAGTTAACATCAAAATTACATTTCTCGGCCATATCGCATAGATCTCACTGTGAAAAGGCTTAAATGGCTTTTTTGACCTAAGTTTAATGATTGCGCTCAAACCAAATGTCCAATAACCAAATTTCCACATGTAACTACTAGATTGCGATACAATACACTAATGGGTGAAGTTTGGTTGACTTCTGCGAGGCGGTTTGGGAGTTAACATCAAAATTACATTTCTTGGCCATATCGCATGGATCTCACTGTGAAAAGGCTTAAATGACTTTTTTAATTAAGTTTGATGATTGCGTTCAAACAAAATGTCATAGAACAAAATTTTCAAATGTAACTACTAGATTGTGATACAATACACTATTGGGTGAAGTTTGGTTGACTTCTGCGCAGCGGTTTGGGAGTTAACATCAAAATTACATTTCTCGGCCATATCGCATAGATCTCACTGTGAAAAGGCTTAAATGGCTTTTTTGACCTAAGTTTGAGGATTGCGCTCAAATCAAATGTCCTAGAACCAAATTTCCACATGTAATTACTAGATTGTGATACAATACACTAATGGGTGAAGTTTGGTTGACTTCTGCGCAGCGGTTTGGGAGTTAACATCAAAATTACATTTCTCGGCCATATCGCATAGATCTCACTGTGAAAAGGCTTAAATGACTTTTTTAATTAAGTTTAATGATTGCGCTCAAACCAAATGTCCTAGAACGAAATTTTCAAATGTAACTACTAGAATGTGATACAATACACTATTGGGTGAAGTTTAGTTGACTTCTGCGCAGCGGTTTGGGAGTTAACATCAAAATTACATTTCTCGGCCATATCGCATAGATCTCACTGTGAAAAGGCTTAAATGGCTTTTTTGACCTAAATTTAATGATTGCGCTCAAACCAAATGTCCTAGAACGAAATTTTCAAATGTAACTACTAGAATGTGATACAATACACTATTGGGTGAAGTTTGGTTGACTTCTGCGCAGCGGTTTGGGAGTTAACATCAAAATTACATTTCTCGGCCATATCGCATAGATCTCACTGTGAAAAGGCTTAAATGACTTTTTTGACCTAAGTTTAATGATTGCGCTCAAACCAAATGTCCAATAACCAAATTTCCACATGTAACTACTAGATTGTGATACAATACACTAATGGGTGAAGTTTGGTTGACTTCTGCGAGGCGGTTTGGGAGTTAACATCAAAATTACATTTCTCGGCCATATCGCATAGATCTCACTGTGAAAAGGCTTAAATGACTTTTTTAATTAAGTTTGATGATTGCGTTCAAACAAAATGTCATAGAACAAAATTTTCAAATGTAACTACTAGATTGTGATACAATACACTATTGGGTGAAGTTTGGTTGACTTCTGCGCAGCGGTTTGGGAGTTAACATCAAAATTACATTTCTCGGCCATATCGCATAGATCTCACTGTGAAAAGGCTTAAATGGCTTTTTTGACCTAAGTTTGAGGATTGCGCTCAAATCAAATGTCCTAGAACCAAATTTCCACATGTAATTACTAGATTGTGATACAATACACTAATGGGTGAAGTTTGGTTGACTTCTGCGCAGCGGTTTGGGAGTTAACATCAAAATTACATTTCTCGGCCATATCGCATAGATCTCACTGTGAAAAGGCTTAAATGACTTTTTTAATTAAGTTTAATGATTGCGCTCAAACCAAATGTCCTAGAACGAAATTTTCAAATGTAACTACTAGAATGTGATACAATACACTATTGGGTGAAGTTTAGTTGACTTCTGCGCAGCGGTTTGGGAGTTAACATCAAAATTACATTTCTCGGCCATATCGCATAGATCTCACTGTGAAAAGGCTTAAATGGCTTTTTTGACCTAAGTTTAATGATTGCGCTCAAACCAAATGTCCTAGAACGAAATTTTCAAATGTAACTACTAGAATGTGATACAATACACTATTGGGTGAAGTTTGGTTGACTTCTGCGCAGCGGTTTGGGAGTTAACATCAAAATTACATTTCTTGGCCATATCGCATAGATCTTACTGTGAAAAGGCTTAAATGACTTTTTTAATTAAGTTTGATGATTGCGTTCAAACAAAATGTCCTAGAACAAAATTTTCAAATGTAACTACTAGATTGTGATACAATACACTATTGGGTGAAGTTTGGTTGACTTCTGCGCAGCGGTTTGGGAGTTAACATCAAAATTACATTTCTCGGCCATATCGCATAGATCTCACTGTGAAAAGGCTTAAATGGCTTTTTTGACCTAAGTTTGAGGATTGCACTCAAATCAAATGTCCAAGAACAAAATTTCCAAATGTAACTACTAGATTGTGATACAATACACTATTGGGTGAAGTTTGGTTGACTTCTGCGCAGCGGTTTGGGAGTTAACATCAAAATTACATTTCTCGGCCATATCGCATAGATCTCACTGTGAAAAGGCTTAAATGACTTTTTTAATTAAGTTTGATGATTGCGTTCAAACAAAATGTCCTAGAACAAAATTTTCAAATGTAACTACTAGATTGTGATACAATACACTATTGGGTGAAGTTTGGTTGACTTCTGCGCAGCGGTTTGGGAGTTAACATCAAAATTACATTTCTCGGCCATATCGCATAGATCTCACTGTGAAAAGGCTTAAATGGCTTTTTTGACCTAAGTTTAAAGATTGCTCTCAAATCAAATGTCCTAGAACCAAATTTCCACATGTAACTACTAGATTGTGATACAATACACTATTGGGTGAAGTTTGGTTGACTTCTGCGCAGAGGTTTGGGAGTTAACATCAAAATTACATTTCTCGGCCATATCGCATAGATCTCACTGTGAAAAGGCTTAAATGACTTTTTTAATTAAGTTTGATGATTACGCTCAAACAAAATTTCCTAGAACAAAATTTTCAAATGTAACTACTAGATTGTGATACAATACACTATTGGGTGAAGTTTGGTTGACTTCTGCGCAGCGGTTTGGGAGTTAACATCAAAATTACATTTCTCGGCCATATCGCATAGATCTCACTGTGAAAAGGCTTAAATGGCTTTTTTGACCTAAGTTTGATGATTGCGCTCAAACCAAATGTCCAATAACCAAATTTCCACATGTAACTACTAGATTGTGATACAATACACTAATGGGTGAAGTTTGGTTGACTTCTGCGCAGCGGTTTGGGAGTTAACATCAAAATTACATTTCTCGGCCATATCGCATAGATCTCACTGTGAAAAGGCTTAAATGACTTTTTTAATTAAGTTTGATGATTGCGTTCAAACAAAATGTCATAGAACAAAATTTTCAAATGTAACTACTAGATTGTGATACAATACACTATTGGGTGAAGTTTGGTTGACTTCTGCGCAGCGGTTTGGGAGTTAACATCAAAATTACATTTCTCGGCCATATCGCATAGATCTCACTGTGAAAAGGCTTAAATGGCTTTTTTGACCTAAGTTTGAGGATTGCGCTCAAATCAAATGTCCTAGAACCAAATTTCCACATGTAATTACTAGATTGTGATACAATACACTAATGGGTGAAGTTTGGTTGACTTCTGCGCAGCGGTTTGGGAGTTAACATCAAAATTACATTTCTCGGCCATATCGCATAGATCTCACTGTGAAAAGGCTTAAATGACTTTTTTAATTAAGTTTAATGATTGCGCTCAAACCAAATGTCCTAGAACGAAATTTTCAAATGTAACTACTAGAATGTGATACAATACACTATTGGGTGAAGTTTAGTTGACTTCTGCGCAGCGGTTTGGGAGTTAACATCAAAATTACATTTCTCGGCCATATCGCATAGATCTCACTGTGAAAAGGCTTAAATGGCTTTTTTGACCTAAGTTTAATGATTGCGCTCAAACCAAATGTCCTAGAACCAAATTTCCACATGTAACTACTAGATTGTGATACAATACACTATTGGGTGAAGTTTGGTTGACTTCTGCGCAGCGGTTTGGGAGTTAACATCAAAATTACATTTCTCGGCCATATCGCATAGATCTCACTGTGAAAAGGCTTAAATGACTTTTTTAATTAAGTTTGATGATTGCGCTCAAACAAAATTTCCTAGAACAAAATTTTCAAATGTAACTACTAGATTGTGATACAATACACTATTGGGTGAAGTTTGGTTGACTTCTGCGCAGCGGTTTGGGAGTTAACATCAAAATTACATTTCTCGGCCATATCGCATAGATCTCACTGTGAAAAGGCTTAAATGGCTTTTTTGACCTAAGTTTGATGATTGCGCTCAAACCAAATGTCCAATAACCAAATTTCCACATGTAACTATTAGAATGTGATACAATACACTATTGGGTGAAGTTTGGTTGACTTCTGCGCAGCGGTTTGGGAGTTAACATCAAAATTACATTTCTCGGCCATATCGCATAGATCTCACTGTGAAAAGGCTTAAATGACTTTTTTAATTAAGTTTGATGATTGCGTTCAAACAAAATGTCATAGAACAAAATTTTCAAATGTAACTACTAGATTGTGATACAATACACTATTGGGTGAAGTTTGGTTGACTTCTGCGCAGCGGTTTGGGAGTTAACATCAAAATTACATTTCTCGGCCATATCGCATAGATTTCACTGTGAAAAGGCTTAAATGACTTTTTTAATTAAGTTTGATGATTGCGTTCAAACAAAATGTCCTAGAACAAAATTTTCAAATGTAACTACTAGATTGTGATACAATACACTATTGGGTGAAGTTTGGTTGACTTCTGCGCAGCGGTTTGGGAGTTAACATCAAAATTACATTTCTCGGCCATATCGCATAGATCTCACTGTGAAAAGGCTTAAATGGCTTTTTTGACCTAAGTTTAAAGATTGCGCTCAAACCAAATGTCCTAGAACGAAATTTTCAAATGTAACTACTAGAATGTGATACAATACACTATTGGGTGAAGTTTGGTTGACTTCTGCGCAGCGGTTTGGGAGTTAACATCAAAATTACATTTCTCGGCCATATCGCATAGATCTCACTGTGAAAAGGCTTAAATGGCTTTTTTGACCTAAGTTTGAGGATTGCGCTCAAATCAAATGTCCTAGAACCAAATTTCCACATGTAACTACTAGATTGTGATACAATACACTAATGGGTGAAGTTTGGTTGACTTCTGCGCAGAGGTTTGGGAGTTAACATCAAAATTACATTTCTCGGCCATATCGCATAGATCTCACTGTGAAAAGGCTTAAATGGCTTTTTTGACCTAAGTTTAATGATTGCGCTCAAACCAAATGTCCTAGAACGAAATTTTCAAATGTAACTACTAGAATGTGATACAATACACTATTGGGTGAAGTTTGGTTGACTTCTGCGCAGCGGTTTGGGAGTTAACATCAAAATTACATTTCTCGGCCATATCGCATAGATCTCACTGTGAAAAGGCTTAAATGACTTTTTTAATTAAGTTTGATGATTGCGTTCAAACAAAATGTCCTAGAACAAAATTTTCAAATGTAACTACTAGATTGTGATACAATACACTATTGGATGAAGTTTGGTTGACTTCTGCGCAGCGGTTTGGGAGTTAACATCAAAATTACATTTCTCGGCCATATCGCATAGATCTCACTGTGAAAAGGCTTAAATGGCTTTTTTGACCTAAGTTTGAGGATTGCGCTCAAATCAAATGTCCAAGAACCAAATTTCCAAATGTAACTACTAGATTGTGATACAATACACTATTGGGTGAAGTTTGGTTGACTTCTGCGCAGCGGTTTGGGAGTTAACATCAAAATTACATTTCTCGGCCATATCGCATAGATCTCACTGTGAAAAGGCTTAAATGACTTTTTTTAATTAAGTTTGAAGATTGCGCTCAAACCAAATGTCCTAGAACTAAATTTACAAATGTAACTACTAGATTATGATAAAATACACTATTGGGTGAAGTTTGGTTGACTTCTGCGCAGCGGTTTGGGAGTTAACATCAAAATTACATTTCTCGGCCATATCGCATAGATCTCACTGTGAAAAGGCTTAAATGGCTTTTTTGACCTAAGTTTGAGGATTGCGCTCAAATCAAATGTCCTAGAACCAAATTTCCACATGTAATTACTAGATTGTGATACAATACACTAATGGGTGAAGTTTGGTTGACTTCTGCGCAGCGGTTTGGGAGTTAACATCAAAATTACATTTCTCGGCCATATCGCATAGATCTCACTGTGAAAAGGCTTAAATGACTTTTTTAATTAAGTTTAATGATTGCGCTCAAACCAAATGTCCTAGAACGAAATTTTCAAATGTAACTACTAGAATGTGATACAATACACTATTGGGTGAAGTTTAGTTGACTACTGCGCAGCGGTTTGGGAGTTAACATCAAAATTACATTTCTCGGCCATATCGCATTGATCTCACTGTGAAAAGGCTTAAATGGCTTTTTTGACCTAAGTTTAATGATTGCGCTCAAACCAAATGTCCTAGAACGAAATTTTCAAATGTAACTACTAGAATGTGATACAATACACTATTGGGTGAAGTTTGGTTGACTTCTGCGCAGCGGTTTGGGAGTTAACATCAAAATTACATTTCTCGGCCATATCGCATAGATCTCACTGTGAAAAGGCTTAAATGGCTTTTTTGACCTAAGTTTGAGGATTGCGCTCAAATCAAATGTCCTAGAACCAAATTTTCACATGTAACTACTAGATTGTGATACAATACACTAATGGGTGAAGTTTGGTTGACTTCTGCGCAGCGGTTTGGGAGTTAACATCAAAATTACATTTCTCGGCCATATCGCATAGATCTCACTGTGAAAAGGCTTAAATGACTTTTTTAATTAAGTTTGATGATTGCGCTCAAACAAAATTTCCTAGAACAAAATTTTCAAATGTAACTACTAGATTGTGATACAATACACTATTGGATGAAGTTTGGTTGACTTCTGCGCAGCGGTTTGGGAGTTAACATCAAAATTACATTTCTCGGCCATATCGCATAGATCTCACTGTGAAAAGGCTTAAATGGCTTTTTTTACCTAAGTTTGAGGATTGCGCTCAAATCAAATGTCCAAGAACCAAATTTCCAAATGTAACTACTAGATTGTGATACAATACACTATTGGGTGAAGTTTGGTTGACTTCTGCGCAGCGGTTTGGGAGTTAACATCAAAATTACATTTCTCGGCCATATCGCATAGATCTCACTGTGAAAAGGCTTAAATGACTTTTTTAATTAAGTTTGATGATTGCGTTAAAAAAAAATGTCCTAGAACAAAATTTTCAAATGTAACTACTAGATTGTGATACAATACACTATTGGGTGAAGTTTGGTTGACTTCTGCGCAGCGGTTTGGGAGTTAACATCAAAATTACATTTCTCGGCCATATCGCATAGATCTCACTGTGAAAAGGATTAAATGGCTTTTTTGACCTAAGTTTGAGGATTGCGCTCAAATCAAATGTCCTAGAACCAAATTTCCACATGTAACTACTAGATTGTGATACAATACACTAATGGGTGAAGTTTGGTTGACTTCTGCGCAGCGGTTTGGGAGTTAACATCAAAATTACATTTCTCGGCCATATCGCATAGATCTCACTGTGAAAAGGCTTAAATGACTTTTTTAATTAGGTTTGATGATTGCGTTCAAACAAAATGTCATAGAACAAAATTTTCAAATGTAACTACTAGATTGTGATACAATACACTATTGGGTGAAGTTTGGTTGACTTCTGCGCAGCGGTTTGGGAGTTAACATCAAAATTACATTTCTCGGCCATATCGCATAGATCTCACTGTGAAAAGGCTTAAATGGCTTTTTTGACCTAAGTTTGAGGATTGCGCTCAAATCAAATGTCCTAGAACCAAATTTCCACATGTAATTACTAGATTGTGATACAATACACTAATGGGTGAAGTTTGGTTGACTTCTGCGCAGCGGTTTGGGAGTTAACATCAAAATTACATTTCTCGGCCATATCGCATAGATCTCACCGTGAAAAGGCTTAAATGACTTTTTTAATTAAGTTTGATGATTGCGTTCAAACAAAATGTCCTAGAACAAAATTTTCAAATGTAACTACTAGATTGTGATACAATACACTATTGGGTGAAGTTTGGTTGACTTCTGCGCAGCGGTTTGGGAGTTAACATCAAAATTACATTTCTCGGCCATATCGCATAGATCTCACTGTGAAAAGGCTTAAATGGCTTTTTTGACCTAAGTTTAATGATTGCGCTCAAACCAAATGTCCAATAACCAAATTTCCACATGTAACTACTAGATTGTGATACAATACACTAATGGGTGAAGTTTGGTTGACTTCTGCGAGGCGGTTTGGGAGTTAACATCAAAATTACATTTCTTGGCCATATCGCATAGATCTCACTGTGAAAAGGCTTAAATGACTTTTTTAATTAAGTTTGATGATTGCGTTCAAACAAAATGTCATAGAACAAAATTTTCAAATGTAACTACTAGATTGTGATACAATACACTATTGGGTGAAGTTTGGTTGACTTCTGCGCAGCGGTTTGGGAGTTAACATCAAAATTACATTTCTCGGCCATATCGCATAGATCTCACTGTGAAAAGGCTTAAATGGCTTTTTTGACCTAAGTTTGAGGATTGCGCTCAAATCAAATGTCCTAGAACCAAATTTCCACATGTAATTACTAGATTGTGATACAATACACTAATGGGTGAAGTTTGGTTGACTTCTGCGCAGCGGTTTGGGAGTTAACATCAAAATTACATTTCTCGGCCATATCGCATAGATCTCACTGTGAAAAGGCTTAAATGACTTTTTTAATTAAGTTTAATGATTGCGCTCAAACCAAATGTCCTAGAACGAAATTTTCAAATGTAACTACTAGAATGTGATACAATACACTATTGGGTGAAGTTTAGTTGACTTCTGCGCAGCGGTTTGGGAGTTAACATCAAAATTACATTTCTCGGCCATATCGCATAGATCTCACTGTGAAAAGGCTTAAATGGCTTTTTTGACCTAAATTTAATGATTGCGCTCAAACCAAATGTCCTAGAACGAAATTTTCAAATGTAACTACTAGAATGTGATACAATACACTATTGGGTGAAGTTTGGTTGACTTCTGCGCAGCGGTTTGGGAGTTAACATCAAAATTACATTTCTCGGCCATATCGCATAGATCTCACTGTGAAAAGGCTTAAATGACTGTTTTGACCTAAGTTTAATGATTGCGCTCAAACCAAATGTCCAATAACCAAATTTCCACATGTAACTACTAGATTGTGATACAATACACAAATGGGTGAAGTTTGGTTGACTTCAGCGAGGCGGTTTGGGAGTTAACATCAAAATTACATTTCTCGGCCATATCGCATAGATCTCACTGTGAAAAGGCTTAAATGACTTTTTTAATTAAGTTTGATGATTGCGTTCAAACAAAATGTCATAGAACAAAATTTTCAAATGTAACTACTAGATTGTGATACAATACACTATTGGGTGAAGTTTGGTTGACTTCTGCGCAGCGGTTTGGGAGTTAACATCAAAATTACATTTCTCGGCCATATCGCATAGATCTCACTGTGAAAAGGCTTAAATGACTTTTTTAATTAAGTTTAATGATTGCGCTCAAACCAAATGTCCTAGAACGAAATTTTCAAATGTAACTACTAGAATGTGATACAATACACTATTGGGTGAAGTTTAGTTGACTTCTGCGCAGCGGTTTGGGAGTTAACATCAAAATTACATTTCTCGGCCATATCGCATAGATCTCACTGTGAAAAGGCTTAAATGGCTTTTTTGACCTAAATTTAATGATTGCGCTCAAACCAAATGTCCTAGAACGAAATTTTCAAATGTAACTACTAGAATGTGATACAATACACTATTGGGTGAAGTTTGGTTGACTTCTGCGCAGCGGTTTGGGAGTTAACATCAAAATTACATTTCTCGGCCATATCGCATAGATCTCACTGTGAAAAGGCTTAAATGACTGTTTTGACCTAAGTTTAATGATTGCGCTCAAACCAAATGTCCAATAACCAAATTTCCACATGTAACTACTAGATTGTGATACAATACACAAATGGGTGAAGTTTGGTTGACTTCAGCGAGGCGGTTTGGGAGTTAACATCAAAATTACATTTCTCGTCCATATCGCATAGATCTCACTGTGAAAAGGCTTAAATGACTTTTTTAATTAAGTTTGATGATTGCGTTCAAACAAAATGTCATAGAACAAAATTTTCAAATGTAACTACTAGATTGTGATACAATACACTATTGGGTGAAGTTTGGTTGACTTCTGCGCAGCGGTTTGGGAGTTAACATCAAAATTACATTTCTCGGCCATATCGCATAGATCTCACTGTGAAAAGGCTTAAATGGCTTTTTTGACCTAAGTTTGAGGATTGCGCTCAAATCAAATGTCCTAGAACCAAATTTCCACATGTAATTACTAGATTGTGATACAATACACTAATGGGTGAAGTTTGGTTGACTTCTGCGCAGCGGTTTGGGAGTTAACATCAAAATTACATTTCTCGGCCATATCGCATAGATCTCACTGTGAAAAGGCTTAAATGACTTTTTTAATTAGGTTTGATGATTGCGTTCAAACAAAATGTCATAGAACAAAATTTTCAAATGTAACTACTAGATTGTGATACAATACACTATTGGGTGAAGTTTGGTTGACTTCTGCGCAGCGGTTTGGGAGTTAACATCAAAATTACATTTCTCGGCCATATCGCATAGATCTCACTGTGAAAAGGCTTAAATGGCTTTTTTGACCTAAGTTTGAGGATTGCGCTCAAATCAAATGTCCTAGAACCAAATTTCCACATGTAATTACTAGATTGTGATACAATACACTAATGGGTGAAGTTTGGTTGACTTCTGCGCAGCGGTTTGGGAGTTAACATCAAAATTACATTTCTCGGCCATATCGCATAGATCTCACTGTGAAAAGGCTTAAATGACTTTTTTAATTAAGTTTAATGATTGCGCTCAAACCAAATGTCCTAGAACGAAATTTTCAAATGTAACTACTAGAATGTGATACAATACACTATTGGGTGAAGTTTAGTTGACTTCTGCGCAGCGGTTTGGGAGTTAACATCAAAATTACATTTCTCGGCCATATCGCATAGATCTCACTGTGAAAAGGCTTAAATGGCTTTTTTGACCTAAGTTTAATGATTGCGCTCAAACCAAATGTCCTAGAACGAAATTTTCAAATGTAACTACTAGAATGTGATACAATACACTATTGGGTGAAGTTTGGTTGACTTCTGCGCAGCGGTTTGGGAGTTAACATCAAAATTACATTTCTCGGCCATATCGCATAGATCTCACCGTGAAAAGGCTTAAATGACTTTTTTAATTAAGTTTGATGATTGCGTTCAAACAAAATGTCCTAGAACAAAATTTTCAAATGTAACTACTAGATTGTGATACAATACACTATTGGGTGAAGTTTGGTTGACTTCTGCGCAGCGGTTTGGGAGTTAACATCAAAATTACATTTCTCGGCCATATCGCATAGATCTCACTGTGAAAAGGCTTAAATGGCTTTTTTGACCTAAGTTTAATGATTGCGCTCAAACCAAATGTCCAATAACCAAATTTCCACATGTAACTACTAGATTGTGATACAATACACTAATGGGTGAAGTTTGGTTGACTTCTGCGAGGCGGTTTGGGAGTTAACATCAAAATTACATTTCTTGGCCATATCGCATAGATCTCACTGTGAAAAGGCTTAAATGACTTTTTTAATTAAGTTTGATGATTGCGTTCAAACAAAATGTCATAGAACAAAATTTTCAAATGTAACTACTAGATTGTGATACAATACACTATTGGGTGAAGTTTGGTTGACTTCTGCGCAGCGGTTTGGGAGTTAACATCAAAATTACATTTCTCGGCCATATCGCATAGATCTCACTGTGAAAAGGCTTAAATGGCTTTTTTGACCTAAGTTTGAGGATTGCGCTCAAATCAAATGTCCTAGAACCAAATTTCCACATGTAATTACTAGATTG
This sequence comes from Corythoichthys intestinalis, assembly GCF_030265065.1. Classification (NCBI taxonomy): domain Eukaryota; kingdom Metazoa; phylum Chordata; class Actinopteri; order Syngnathiformes; family Syngnathidae; genus Corythoichthys; species Corythoichthys intestinalis. The sequence goes on along the minus strand of NW_026651594.1, from coordinate 2,523,223 downwards.
TGATACAATACACTAATGGGTGAAGTTTGGTTGACTTCTGCGCAGCGGTTTGGGAGTTAACATCAAAATTACATTTCTCGGCCATATCGCATAGATCTCACTGTGAAAAGGCTTAAATGACTTTTTTAATTAAGTTTAATGATTGCGCTCAAACTAAATGTCCTAGAACGAAATTTTCAAATGTAACTACTAGAATGTGATACAATACACTATTGGGTGAAGTTTGGTTGACTTCTGCGCAGCGGTTTGGGAGTTAACATCAAAATTACATTTCTCGGCCATATCGCATATATCTCACCGTGAAAAGGCTTAAATGACTTTTTTAATTAAGTTTGATGATTGCGTTCAAACAAAATGTCCTAGAACAAAATTTTCAAATGTAACTACTAGATTGTGATACAATACACTATTGGGTGAAGTTTGGTTGACTTCTGCGCAGCGGTTTGGGAGTTAACATCAAAATTACATTTCTTGGCCATATCGCATAGATCTCACTGTGAAAAGGCTTAAATGGCTTTTTTAATTAAGTTTGATGATTGCGTTCAAACAAAATGTCATAGAACAAAATTTTCAAATGTAACTACTAGATTGTGATACAATACACTATTGGGTGAAGTTTGGTTGACTTCTGCGCAGCGGTTTGGGAGTTAACATCAAAATTACATTTCTCGGCCATATCGCATAGATCTCACTGTGAAAAGGCTTAAATGACTTTTTTAATTAAGTTTAATGATTGCGCTCAAACCAAATGTCCTAGAACGAAATTTTCAAATGTAACTACTAGAATGTGATACAATACACTATTGGGTGAAGTTTAGTTGACTTCTGCGCAGCGGTTTGGGAGTTAACATCAAAATTACATTTCTCGGCCATATCGCATAGATCTCACTGTGAAAAGGCTTAAATGGCTTTTTTGACCTAAGTTTAAAGATTGCGCTCAAACCAAATGTCCTAGAACGAAATTTTCAAATGTAACTACTAGAATGTGATACAATACACTATTGGGTGAAGTTTGGTTGACTTCTGCGCAGCGGTTTGGGAGTTAACATCAAAATTACATTTCTCGGCCATATCGCATAGATCTCACTGTGAAAAGGATTAAATGGCTTTTTTGACCTAAGTTTGAGGATTGCGCTCAAATCAAATGTCCTAGAACCAAATTTCCACATGTAACTACTAGATTGTGATACAATACACTAATGGGTGAAGTTTGGTTGACTTCTGCGCAGCGGTTTGGGAGTTAACATCAAAATTACATTTCTCGGCCATATCGCATAGATCTCACTGTGAAAAGGCTTAAATGACTTTTTTAATTAGGTTTGATGATTGCGTTCAAACAAAATGTCATAGAACAAAATTTTCAAATGTAACTACTAGATTGTGATACAATACACTATTGGGTGAAGTTTGGTTGACTTCTGCGCAGCGGTTTGGGAGTTAACATCAAAATTACATTTCTCGGCCATATCGCATAGATCTCACTGTGAAAAGGCTTAAATGGCTTTTTTGACCTAAGTTTGAGGATTGCGCTCAAATCAAATGTCCTAGAACCAAATTTCCACATGTAATTACTAGATTGTGATACAATACACTAATGGGTGAAGTTTGGTTGACTTCTGCGCAGCGGTTTGGGAGTTAACATCAAAATTACATTTCTCGGCCATATCGCATAGATCTCACTGTGAAAAGGCTTAAATGACTTTTTTAATTAAGTTTAATGATTGCGCTCAAACCAAATGTCCTAGAACGATATTTTCAAATGTAACTACTAGAATGTGATACAATACACTATTGGGTGAAGTTTAGTTGACTTCTGCGCAGCGGTTTGGGAGTTAACATCAAAATTACATTTCTCGGCCATATCGCATAGATCTCACTGTGAAAAGGCTTAAATGGCTTTTTTGACCTAAGTTTAATGATTGCGCTCAAACCAAATGTCCTAGAACGAAATTTTCAAATGTAACTACTAGAATGTGATACAATACACTATTGGGTGAAGTTTGGTTGACTTCTGCGCAGCGGTTTGGGAGTTAACATCAAAATTACATTTCTCGGCCATATCGCATAGATCTCACCGTGAAAAGGCTTAAATGACTTTTTTAATTAAGTTTGATGATTGCGTTCAAACAAAATGTCCTAGAACAAAATTTTCAAATGTAACTACTAGATTGTGATACAATACACTATTGGGTGAAGTTTGGTTGACTTCTGCGCAGCGGTTTGGGAGTTAACATCAAAATTACATTTCTCGGCCATATCGCATAGATCTCACTGTGAAAAGGCTTAAATGGCTTTTTTGACCTAAGTTTAATGATTGCGCTCAAACCAAATGTCCAATAACCAAATTTCCACATGTAACTACTAGATTGTGATACAATACACTAATGGGTGAAGTTTGGTTGACTTCTGCGAGGCGGTTTGGGAGTTAACATCAAAATTACATTTCTTGGCCATATCGCATAGATCTCACTGTGAAAAGGCTTAAATGACTTTTTTAATTAAGTTTGATGATTGCGTTCAAACAAAATGTCATAGAACAAAATTTTCAAATGTAACTACTAGATTGTGATACAATACACTATTGGGTGAAGTTTGGTTGACTTCTGCGCAGCGGTTTGGGAGTTAACATCAAAATTACATTTCTCGGCCATATCGCATAGATCTCACTGTGAAAAGGCTTAAATGGCTTTTTTGACCTAAGTTTGAGGATTGCGCTCAAATCAAATGTCCTAGAACCAAATTTCCACATGTAATTACTAGATTGTGATACAATACACTAATGGGTGAAGTTTGGTTGACTTCTGCGCAGCGGTTTGGGAGTTAACATCAAAATTACATTTCTCGGCCATATCGCATAGATCTCACTGTGAAAAGGCTTAAATGACTTTTTTAATTAAGTTTAATGATTGCGCTCAAACTAAATGTCCTAGAACGAAATTTTCAAATGTAACTACTAGAATGTGATACAATACACTATTGGGTGAAGTTTGGTTGACTTCTGCGCAGCGGTTTGGGAGTTAACATCAAAATTACATTTCTCGGCCATATCGCATATATCTCACCGTGAAAAGGCTTAAATGACTTTTTTAATTAAGTTTGATGATTGCGTTCAAACAAAATGTCCTAGAACAAAATTTTCAAATGTAACTACTAGATTGTGATACAATACACTATTGGGTGAAGTTTGGTTGACTTCTGCGCAGCGGTTTGGGAGTTAACATCAAAATTACATTTCTCGGCCATATCGCATAGATCTCACTGTGAAAAGGCTTAAATGGCTTTTTTAATTAAGTTTGATGATTGCGTTCAAACAAAATGTCATAGAACAAAATTTTCAAATGTAACTACTAGATTGTGATACAATACACTATTGGGTGAAGTTTGGTTGACTTCTGCGCAGCGGTTTGGGAGTTAACATCAAAATTACATTTCTCGGCCATATCGCATAGATCTCACTGTGAAAAGGCTTAAATGACTTTTTTAATTAAGTTTAATGATTGCGCTCAAACCAAATGTCCTAGAACGAAATTTTCAAATGTAACTACTAGAATGTGATACAATACACTATTGGGTGAAGTTTAGTTGACTTCTGCGCAGCGGTTTGGGAGTTAACATCAAAATTACATTTCTCGGCCATATCGCATAGATCTCACTGTGAAAAGGCTTAAATGGCTTTTTTGACCTAAGTTTAAAGATTGCGCTCAAACCAAATGTCCTAGAACGAAATTTTCAAATGTAACTACTAGAATGTGATACAATACACTATTGGGTGAAGTTTGGTTGACTTCTGCGCAGCGGTTTGGGAGTTAACATCAAAATTACATTTCTCGGCCATATCGCATAGATCTCACTGTGAAAAGGATTAAATGGCTTTTTTGACCTAAGTTTGAGGATTGCGCTCAAATCAAATGTCCTAGAACCAAATTTCCACATGTAACTACTAGATTGTGATACAATACACTAATGGGTGAAGTTTGGTTGACTTCTGCGCAGCGGTTTGGGAGTTAACATCAAAATTACATTTCTCGGCCATATCGCATAGATCTCACTGTGAAAAGGCTTAAATGACTTTTTTAATTAGGTTTGATGATTGCGTTCAAACAAAATGTCATAGAACAAAATTTTCAAATGTAACTACTAGATTGTGATACAATACACTATTGGGTGAAGTTTGGTTGACTTCTGCGCAGCGGTTTGGGAGTTAACATCAAAATTACATTTCTCGGCCATATCGCATAGATCTCACTGTGAAAAGGCTTAAATGGCTTTTTTGACCTAAGTTTGAGGATTGCGCTCAAATCAAATGTCCTAGAACCAAATTTCCACATGTAATTACTAGATTGTGATACAATACACTAATGGGTGAAGTTTGGTTGACTTCTGCGCAGCGGTTTGGGAGTTAACATCAAAATTACATTTCTCGGCCATATCGCATAGATCTCACTGTGAAAAGGCTTAAATGACTTTTTTAATTAAGTTTAATGATTGCGCTCAAACCAAATGTCCTAGAACGATATTTTCAAATGTAACTACTAGAATGTGATACAATACACTATTGGGTGAAGTTTAGTTGACTTCTGCGCAGCGGTTTGGGAGTTAACATCAAAATTACATTTCTCGGCCATATCGCATAGATCTCACTGTGAAAAGGCTTAAATGGCTTTTTTGACCTAAGTTTAATGATTGCGCTCAAACCAAATGTCCTAGAACGAAATTTTCAAATGTAACTACTAGAATGTGATACAATACACTATTGGGTGAAGTTTGGTTGACTTCTGCGCAGCGGTTTGGGAGTTAACATCAAAATTACATTTCTCGGCCATATCGCATAGATCTCACCGTGAAAAGGCTTAAATGACTTTTTTAATTAAGTTTGATGATTGCGTTCAAACAAAATGTCCTAGAACAAAATTTTCAAATGTAACTACTAGATTGTGATACAATACACTATTGGGTGAAGTTTGGTTGACTTCTGCGCAGCGGTTTGGGAGTTAACATCAAAATTACATTTCTCGGCCATATCGCATAGATCTCACTGTGAAAAGGCTTAAATGGCTTTTTTGACCTAAGTTTAATGATTGCGCTCAAACCAAATGTCCAATAACCAAATTTCCACATGTAACTACTAGATTGTGATACAATACACTAATGGGTGAAGTTTGGTTGACTTCTGCGAGGCGGTTTGGGAGTTAACATCAAAATTACATTTCTTGGCCATATCGCATAGATCTCACTGTGAAAAGGCTTAAATGACTTTTTTAATTAAGTTTGATGATTGCGTTCAAACAAAATGTCATAGAACAAAATTTTCAAATGTAACTACTAGATTGTGATACAATACACTATTGGGTGAAGTTTGGTTGACTTCTGCGCAGCGGTTTGGGAGTTAACATCAAAATTACATTTCTCGGCCATATCGCATAGATCTCACTGTGAAAAGGCTTAAATGGCTTTTTTGACCTAAGTTTGAGGATTGCGCTCAAATCAAATGTCCTAGAACCAAATTTCCACATGTAATTACTAGATTGTGATACAATACACTAATGGGTGAAGTTTGGTTGACTTCTGCGCAGCGGTTTGGGAGTTAACATCAAAATTACATTTCTCGGCCATATCGCATAGATCTCACTGTGAAAAGGCTTAAATGACTTTTTTAATTAAGTTTAATGATTGCGCTCAAACCAAATGTCCTAGAACGAAATTTTCAAATGTAACTACTAGAATGTGATACAATACACTATTGGGTGAAGTTTAGTTGACTTCTGCGCAGCGGTTTGGGAGTTAACATCAAAATTACATTTCTCAGCCATATCGCATAGATCTCACTGTGAAAAGGCTTAAATGGCTTTTTTGACCTAAATTTAATGATTGCGCTCAAACCAAATGTCCTAGAACGAAATTTTCAAATGTAACTACTAGAATGTGATACAATACACTATTGGGTGAAGTTTGGTTGACTTCTGCGCAGCGGTTTGGGAGTTAACATCAAAATTACATTTCTCGGCCATATCGCATAGATCTCACTGTGAAAAGGCTTAAATGACTGTTTTGACCTAAGTTTAATGATTGCGCTCAAACCAAATGTCCAATAACCAAATTTCCACATGTAACTACTAGATTGTGATACAATACACAAATGGGTGAAGTTTGGTTGACTTCAGCGAGGCGGTTTGGGAGTTAACATCAAAATTACATTTCTCGGCCATATCGCATAGATCTCACTGTGAAAAGGCTTAAATGACTTTTTTAATTAAGTTTGATGATTGCGTTCAAACAAAATGTCATAGAACAAAATTTTCAAATGTAACTACTAGATTGTGATACAATACACTATTGGGTGAAGTTTGGTTGACTTCTGCGCAGCGGTTTGGGAGTTAACATCAAAATTACATTTCTCGGCCATATCGCATAGATCTCACTGTGAAAAGGCTTAAATGGCTTTTTTGACCTAAGTTTGAGGATTGCGCTCAAATCAAATGTCCTAGAACCAAATTTCCACATGTAATTACTAGATTGTGATACAATACACTAATGGGTGAAGTTTGATTGACTTCTGCGCAGCGGTTTGGGAGTTAACATCAAAATTACATTTCTCGGCCATATCGCATAGATCTCACTGTGAAAAGGCTTAAATGACTTTTTTAATTAAGTTTAATGATTGCGCTCAAACCAAATGTCCTAGAACGAAATTTTCAAATGTAACTACTAGAATGTGATACAATACACTATTGGGTGAAGTTTAGTTGACTTCTGCGCAGCGGTTTGGGAGTTAACATCAAAATTACATTTCTCGGCCATATCGCATAGATCTCACTGTGAAAAGGCTTAAATGGCTTTTTTGACCTAAGTTTAATGATTGCGCTCAAACCAAATGTCCTAGAACGAAATTTTCAAATGTAACTACTAGAATGTGATACAATACACTATTGGGTGAAGTTTGGTTGACTTCTGCGCAGCGGTTTGGGAGTTAACATCAAAATTACATTTCTCGGCCATATCGCATAGATCTCACTGTGAAAAGGCTTAAATGACTTTTTTAATTAAGTTTGATGATTGCGTTCAAACAAAATGTCCTAGAACAAAATTTTCAAATGTAACTACTAGATTGTGATACAATACACTATTGGGTGAAGTTTGGTTGACTTCTGCGCAGCGGTTTGGGAGTTAACATCAAAATTACATTTCTCGGCCATATCGCATAGATCTCACTGTGAAAAGGCTTAAATGGCTTTTTTGACCTAAGTTTAATGATTGCGCTCAAACCAAATGTCCAATAACCAAATTTCCACATGTAACTACTAGATTGTGATACAATACACTAATGGGTGAAGTTTGGTTGACTTCTGCGAGGCGGTTTGGGAGTTAACATCAAAATTACATTTCTTGGCCATATCGCATAGATCTCACTGTGAAAAGGCTTAAATGACTTTTTTAATTAAGTTTGATGATTGCGTTCAAACAAAATGTCATAGAACAAAATTTTCAAATGTAACTACTAGATTGTGATACAATACACTATTGGGTGAAGTTTGGTTGACTTCTGCGCAGCGGTTTGGGAGTTAACATCAAAATTACATTTCTCGGCCATATCGCATAGATCTCACTGTGAAAAGGCTTAAATGACTTTTTTAATTAAGTTTAATGATTGCGCTCAAACCAAATGTCCTAGAACGAAATTTTCAAATGTAACTACTAGAATGTGATACAATACACTATTGGGTGAAGTTTAGTTGACTTCTGCGCAGCGGTTTGGGAGTTAACATCAAAATTACATTTCTCGGCCATATCGCATAGATCTCACTGTGAAAAGGCTTAAATGGCTTTTTTGACCTAAATTTAATGATTGCGCTCAAACCAAATGTCCTAGAACGAAATTTTCAAATGTAACTACTAGAATGTGATACAATACACTATTGGGTGAAGTTTGGTTGACTTCTGCGCAGCGGTTTGGGAGTTAACATCAAAATTACATTTCTCGGCCATATCGCATAGATCTCACTGTGAAAAGGCTTAAATGACTGTTTTGACCTAAGTTTAATGATTGCGCTCAAACCAAATGTCCAATAACCAAATTTCCACATGTAACTACTAGATTGTGATACAATACACAAATGGGTGAAGTTTGGTTGACTTCAGCGAGGCGGTTTGGGAGTTAACATCAAAATTACATTTCTCGGCCATATCGCATAGATCTCACTGTGAAAAGGCTTAAATGACTTTTTTAATTAAGTTTGATGATTGCGTTCAAACAAAATGTCATAGAACAAAATTTTCAAATGTAACTACTAGATTGTGATACAATACACTATTGGGTGAAGTTTGGTTGACTTCTGCGCAGCGGTTTGGGAGTTAACATCAAAATTACATTTCTCGGCCATATCGCATAGATCTCACTGTGAAAAGGCTTAAATGGCTTTTTTGACCTAAGTTTGAGGATTGCGCTCAAATCAAATGTCCTAGAACCAAATTTCCACATGTAATTACTAGATTGTGATACAATACACTAATGGGTGAAGTTTGGTTGACTTCTGCGCAGCGGTTTGGGAGTTAACATCAAAATTACATTTCTCGGCCATATCGCATAGATCTCACTGTGAAAAGGCTTAAATGACTTTTTTAATTAAGTTTAATGATTGCGCTCAAACCAAATGTCCTAGAACGAAATTTTCAAATGTAACTACTAGAATGTGATACAATACACTATTGGGTGAAGTTTAGTTGACTTCTGCGCAGCGGTTTGGGAGTTAACATCAAAATTACATTTCTCGGCCATATCGCATAGATCTCACTGTGAAAAGGCTTAAATGGCTTTTTTGACCTAAGTTTAATGATTGCGCTCAAACCAAATGTCCTAGAACGAAATTTTCAAATGTAACTACTAGAATGTGATACAATACACTATTGGGTGAAGTTTGGTTGACTTCTGCGCAGCGGTTTGGGAGTTAACATCAAAATTACATTTCTCGGCCATATCGCATAGATCTAACTGTGAAAAGGCTTAAATGACTTTTTTAATTAAGTTTGATGATTGCGTTCAAACAAAATGTCCAAGAACAAAATTTTCAAATGTAACTACTATATTGTGATACAATACACTATTGGGTGAAGTTTGGTTGACTTCTGCGCAGCGGTTTGGGAGTTAACATCAAAATTACATTTCTCGGCCATATCGCATAGATCTCACTGTGAAAAGGCTTAAATGGCTTTTTTGACCTAAGTTTGAGGATTGCACTCAAATCAAATGTCCAAGAACAAAATTTCCAAATGTAACTACTAGATTGTGATACAATACACTATTGGGTGAAGTTTGGTTGACTTCTGCGCAGCGGTTTGGGAGTTAACATCAAAATTACATTTCTCGGCCATATCGCATAGATCTCACTGTGAAAAGGCTTAAATGGCTTTTTTGACCTAAGTTTGAGGATTGCACTCAAATCAAATGTCCAAGAACAAAATTTCCAAATGTAACTACTAGATTGTGATACAATACACTATTGGGTGAAGTTTGGTTGACTTCTGCGCAGCGGTTTGGGAGTTAACATCAAAATTACATTTCTCGGCCATATCGCATAGATCTCACTGTGAAAAGGCTTAAATGACTTTTTTAATTAAGTTTGATGATTGCGTTCAAACAAAATGTCCTAGAACAAAATTTTCAAATGTAACTACTAGATTGTGATACAATACACTATTGGGTGAAGTTTGGTTGACTTCTGCGCAGCGGTTTGGGAGTTAACATCAAAATTACATTTCTCGGCCATATCGCATAGATCTCACTGTGAAAAGGCTTAAATGCTTTTTTGACCTAAGTTTAAAGATTGCTCTCAAATCAAATGTCCTAGAACCAAATTTCCACATGTAACTACTAGATTGTGATACAATACACTATTGGGTGAAGTTTGGTTGACTTCTGCGCAGAGGTTTGGGAGTTAACATCAAAATTACATTTCTCGGCCATATCGCATAGATCTCACTGTGAAAAGGCTTAAATGACTTTTTTAATTAAGTTTGATGATTGCGCTCAAACAAAATTTCCTAGAACAAAATTTTTAAATGTAACTACTAGATTGTGATACAATACACTATTGGGTGAAGTTTGGTTGACTTCTGCGCAGCGGTTTGGGAGTTAACATCAAAATTACATTTCTCGGCCATATCGCATAGATCTCACTGTGAAAAGGCTTAAATGGCTTTTTTGACCTAAGTTTAATGATTGCGCTCAAACCAAATGTCCAATAACCAAATTTCCACATGTAACTACTAGATTGTGATACAATACACTAATGGGTGAAGTTTGGTTGACTTCTGCGCAGCGGTTTGGGAGTTAACATCAAAATTACATTTCTCGGCCATATCGCATAGATCTCACTGTGAAAAGGCTTAAATGACTTTTTTAATTAAGTTTGATGATTGCGTTCAAACAAAATGTCCTAGAACAAAATTTTCAAATGTAACTACTAGATTGTGATACAATACACTATTGGGTGAAGTTTGGTTGACTTCTGCGCAGCGGTTTGGGAGTTAACATCAAAATTACATTTCTCGGCCATATCGCATAGATCTCACTGTGAAAAGGCTTAAATGACTTTTTTAATTAAGTTTGATGATTGCGTTCAAACAAAATGTCCTAGAACAAAATTTTCAAATGTAACTACTAGATTGTGATACAATACACTAATGGGTGAAGTTTGGTTGACTTCTGCGCAGCGGTTTGGGAGTTAACATCAAAATTACATTTCTCGGCCATATCGCATAGATCTCACTGTGAAAAGGCTTAAATGACTTTTTTAATTAAGTTTAATGATTGCGCTCAAACCAAATGTCCTAGAACGAAATTTTCAAATGTAACTACTAGAATGTGATACAATACACTATTGGGTGAAGTTTAGTTGACTTCTGCGCAGCGGTTTGGGAGTTAACATCAAAATTACATTTCTCGGCCATATCGCATAGATCTCACTGTGAAAAGGCTTAAATGGCTTTTTTGACCTAAATTTAATGATTGCGCTCAAACCAAATGTCCTAGAACGAAATTTTCAAATGTAACTACTAGAATGTGATACAATACACTATTGGGTGAAGTTTGGTTGACTTCTGCGCAGCGGTTTGGGAGTTAACATCAAAATTACATTTCTCGGCCATATCGCATAGATCTCACTGTGAAAAGGCTTAAATGACTGTTTTGACCTAAGTTTAATGATTGCGCTCAAACCAAATGTCCAATAACCAAATTTCCACATGTAACTACTAGATTGTGATACAATACACAAATGGGTGAAGTTTGGTTGACTTCAGCGAGGCGGTTTGGGAGTTAACATCAAAATTACATTTCTCGGCCATATCGCATAGATCTCACTGTGAAAAGGCTTAAATGACTTTTTTAATTAAGTTTGATGATTGCGTTCAAACAAAATGTCATAGAACAAAATTTTCAAATGTAACTACTAGATTGTGATACAATACACTATTGGGTGAAGTTTGGTTGACTTCTGCGCAGCGGTTTGGGAGTTAACATCAAAATTACATTTCTCGGCCATATCGCATAGATCTCACTGTGAAAAGGCTTAAATGGCTTTTTTGACCTAAGTTTGAGGATTGCGCTCAAATCAAATGTCCTAGAACCAAATTTCCACATGTAATTACTAGATTGTGATACAATACACTAATGGGTGAAGTTTGATTGACTTCTGCGCAGCGGTTTGGGAGTTAACATCAAAATTACATTTCTCGGCCATATCGCATAGATCTCACTGTGAAAAGGCTTAAATGACTTTTTTAATTAAGTTTAATGATTGCGCTCAAACCAAATGTCCTAGAACGAAATTTTCAAATGTAACTACTAGAATGTGATACAATACACTATTGGGTGAAGTTTAGTTGACTTCTGCGCAGCGGTTTGGGAGTTAACATCAAAATTACATTTCTCGGCCATATCGCATAGATCTCACTGTGAAAAGGCTTAAATGGCTTTTTTGACCTAAGTTTAATGATTGCGCTCAAACCAAATGTCCTAGAACGAAATTTTCAAATGTAACTACTAGAATGTGATACAATACACTATTGGGTGAAGTTTGGTTGACTTCTGCGCAGCGGTTTGGGAGTTAACATCAAAATTACATTTCTCGGCCATATCGCATAGATCTCACTGTGAAAAGGCTTAAATGACTTTTTTAATTAAGTTTGATGATTGCGTTCAAACAAAATGTCCTAGAACAAAATTTTCAAATGTAACTACTAGATTGTGATACAATACACTATTGGGTGAAGTTTGGTTGACTTCTGCGCAGCGGTTTGGGAGTTAACATCAAAATTACATTTCTCGGCCATATCGCATAGATCTCACTGTGAAAAGGCTTAAATGGCTTTTTTGACCTAAGTTTAATGATTGCGCTCAAACCAAATGTCCAATAACCAAATTTCCACATGTAACTACTAGATTGTGATACAATACACTATTGGGTGAAGTTTGGTTGACTTCTGCGCAGCGGTTTGGGAGTTAACATCAAAATTACATTTCTCGGCCATATCGCATAGATCTCACTGTGAAAAGGCTTAAATGCTTTTTTGACCTAAGTTTAAAGATTGCTCTCAAATCAAATGTCCTAGAACCAAATTTCCACATGTAACTACTAGATTGTGATACAATACACTATTGGGTGAAGTTTGGTTGACTTCTGCGCAGAGGTTTGGGAGTTAACATCAAAATTACATTTCTCGGCCATATCGCATAGATCTCACTGTGAAAAGGCTTAAATGACTTTTTTAATTAAGTTTGATGATTGCGCTCAAACAAAATTTCCTAGAACAAAATTTTTAAATGTAACTACTAGATTGTGATACAATACACTATTGGGTGAAGTTTGGTTGACTTCTGCGCAGCGGTTTGGGAGTTAACATCAAAATTACATTTCTCGGCCATATCGCATAGATCTCACTGTGAAAAGGCTTAAATGGCTTTTTTGACCTAAGTTTAATGATTGCGCTCAAACCAAATGTCCAATAACCAAATTTCCACATGTAACTACTAGATTGTGATACAATACACTAATGGGTGAAGTTTGGTTGACTTCTGCGCAGCGGTTTGGGAGTTAACATCAAAATTACATTTCTCGGCCATATCGCATAGATCTCACTGTGAAAAGGCTTAAATGACTTTTTTAATTAAGTTTGATGATTGCGTTCAAACAAAATGTCCTAGAACAAAATTTTCAAATGTAACTACTAGATTGTGATACAATACACTATTGGGTGAAGTTTGGTTGACTTCTGCGCAGCGGTTTGGGAGTTAACATCAAAATTACATTTCTCGGCCATATCGCATAGATCTCACTGTGAAAAGGCTTAAATGGCTTTTTTGACCTAAGTTTAATGATTGCGCTCAAACCAAATGTCCAATAACCAAATTTCCACATGTAACTACTAGATTGTGATACAATACACTAATGGGTGAAGTTTGGTTGACTTCTGCGAGGCGGTTTGGGAGTTAACATCAAAATTACATTTCTTGGCCATATCGCATAGATCTCACTGTGAAAAGGCTTAAATGACTTTTTTAATTAAGTTTGATGATTGCGTTCAAACAAAATGTCATAGAACAAAATTTTCAAATGTAACTACTAGATTGTGATACAATACACTATTGGGTGAAGTTTGGTTGACTTCTGCGCAGCGGTTTGGGAGTTAACATCAAAATTACATTTCTCGGCCATATCGCATAGATCTCACTGTGAAAAGGCTTAAATGACTTTTTTAATTAAGTTTAATGATTGCGCTCAAACCAAATGTCCTAGAACGAAATTTTCAAATGTAACTACTAGAATGTGATACAATACACTATTGGGTGAAGTTTAGTTGACTTCTGCGCAGCGGTTTGGGAGTTAACATCAAAATTACATTTCTCGGCCATATCGCATAGATCTCACTGTGAAAAGGCTTAAATGGCTTTTTTGACCTAAATTTAATGATTGCGCTCAAACCAAATGTCCTAGAACGAAATTTTCAAATGTAACTACTAGAATGTGATACAATACACTATTGGGTGAAGTTTGGTTGACTTCTGCGCAGCGGTTTGGGAGTTAACATCAAAATTACATTTCTCGGCCATATCGCATAGATCTCACTGTGAAAAGGCTTAAATGACTGTTTTGACCTAAGTTTAATGATTGCGCTCAAACCAAATGTCCAATAACCAAATTTCCACATGTAACTACTAGATTGTGATACAATACACAAATGGGTGAAGTTTGGTTGACTTCAGCGAGGCGGTTTGGGAGTTAACATCAAAATTACATTTCTCGGCCATATCGCATAGATCTCACTGTGAAAAGGCTTAAATGACTTTTTTAATTAAGTTTGATGATTGCGTTCAAACAAAATGTCATAGAACAAAATTTTCAAATGTAACTACTAGATTGTGATACAATACACTATTGGGTGAAGTTTGGTTGACTTCTGCGCAGCGGTTTGGGAGTTAACATCAAAATTACATTTCTCGGCCATATCGCATAGATCTCACTGTGAAAAGGCTTAAATGGCTTTTTTGACCTAAGTTTGAGGATTGCGCTCAAATCAAATGTCCTAGAACCAAATTTCCACATGTAATTACTAGATTGTGATACAATACACTAATGGGTGAAGTTTGGTTGACTTCTGCGCAGCGGTTTGGGAGTTAACATCAAAATTACATTTCTCGGCCATATCGCATAGATCTCACTGTGAAAAGGCTTAAATGACTTTTTTAATTAAGTTTAATGATTGCGCTCAAACCAAATGTCCTAGAACGAAATTTTCAAATGTAACTACTAGAATGTGATACAATACACTATTGGGTGAAGTTTAGTTGACTTCTGCGCAGCGGTTTGGGAGTTAACATCAAAATTACATTTCTCGGCCATATCGCATAGATCTCACTGTGAAAAGGCTTAAATGGCTTTTTTGACCTAAGTTTAATGATTGCGCTCAAACCAAATGTCCTAGAACGAAATTTTCAAATGTAACTACTAGAATGTGATACAATACACTATTGGGTGAAGTTTGGTTGACTTCTGCGCAGCGGTTTGGGAGTTAACATCAAAATTACATTTCTCGGCCATATCGCATAGATCTAACTGTGAAAAGGCTTAAATGACTTTTTTAATTAAGTTTGATGATTGCGTTCAAACAAAATGTCCAAGAACAAAATTTTCAAATGTAACTACTATATTGTGATACAATACACTATTGGGTGAAGTTTGGTTGACTTCTGCGCAGCGGTTTGGGAGTTAACATCAAAATTACATTTCTCGGCCATATCGCATAGATCTCACTGTGAAAAGGCTTAAATGGCTTTTTTGACCTAAGTTTGAGGATTGCACTCAAATCAAATGTCCAAGAACAAAATTTCCAAATGTAACTACTAGATTGTGATACAATACACTATTGGGTGAAGTTTGGTTGACTTCTGCGCAGCGGTTTGGGAGTTAACATCAAAATTACATTTCTCGGCCATATCGCATAGATCTCACTGTGAAAAGGCTTAAATGGCTTTTTTGACCTAAGTTTGAGGATTGCACTCAAATCAAATGTCCAAGAACAAAATTTCCAAATGTAACTACTAGATTGTGATACAATACACTATTGGGTGAAGTTTGGTTGACTTCTGCGCAGCGGTTTGGGAGTTAACATCAAAATTACATTTCTCGGCCATATCGCATAGATCTCACTGTGAAAAGGCTTAAATGACTTTTTTAATTAAGTTTGATGATTGCGTTCAAACAAAATGTCCTAGAACAAAATTTTCAAATGTAACTACTAGATTGTGATACAATACACTATTGGGTGAAGTTTGGTTGACTTCTGCGCAGCGGTTTGGGAGTTAACATCAAAATTACATTTCTCGGCCATATCGCATAGATCTCACTGTGAAAAGGCTTAAATGCTTTTTTGACCTAAGTTTAAAGATTGCTCTCAAATCAAATGTCCTAGAACCAAATTTCCACATGTAACTACTAGATTGTGATACAATACACTATTGGGTGAAGTTTGGTTGACTTCTGCGCAGAGGTTTGGGAGTTAACATCAAAATTACATTTCTCGGCCATATCGCATAGATCTCACTGTGAAAAGGCTTAAATGACTTTTTTAATTAAGTTTGATGATTGCGCTCAAACAAAATTTCCTAGAACAAAATTTTTAAATGTAACTACTAGATTGTGATACAATACACTATTGGGTGAAGTTTGGTTGACTTCTGCGCAGCGGTTTGGGAGTTAACATCAAAATTACATTTCTCGGCCATATCGCATAGATCTCACTGTGAAAAGGCTTAAATGGCTTTTTTGACCTAAGTTTAATGATTGCGCTCAAACCAAATGTCCAATAACCAAATTTCCACATGTAACTACTAGATTGTGATACAATACACTAATGGGTGAAGTTTGGTTGACTTCTGCGCAGCGGTTTGGGAGTTAACATCAAAATTACATTTCTCGGCCATATCGCATAGATCTCACTGTGAAAAGGCTTAAATGACTTTTTTAATTAAGTTTGATGATTGCGTTCAAACAAAATGTCCTAGAACAAAATTTTCAAATGTAACTACTAGATTGTGATACAATACACTATTGGGTGAAGTTTGGTTGACTTCTGCGCAGCGGTTTGGGAGTTAACATCAAAATTACATTTCTCGGCCATATCGCATAGATCTCACTGTGAAAAGGCTTAAATGACTTTTTTAATTAAGTTTGATGATTGCGTTCAAACAAAATGTCCTAGAACAAAATTTTCAAATGTAACTACTAGATTGTGATACAATACACTAATGGGTGAAGTTTGGTTGACTTCTGCGCAGCGGTTTGGGAGTTAACATCAAAATTACATTTCTCGGCCATATCGCATAGATCTCACTGTGAAAAGGCTTAAATGACTTTTTTAATTAAGTTTAATGATTGCGCTCAAACCAAATGTCCTAGAACGAAATTTTCAAATGTAACTACTAGAATGTGATACAATACACTATTGGGTGAAGTTTAGTTGACTTCTGCGCAGCGGTTTGGGAGTTAACATCAAAATTACATTTCTCGGCCATATCGCATAGATCTCACTGTGAAAAGGCTTAAATGGCTTTTTTGACCTAAATTTAATGATTGCGCTCAAACCAAATGTCCTAGAACGAAATTTTCAAATGTAACTACTAGAATGTGATACAATACACTATTGGGTGAAGTTTGGTTGACTTCTGCGCAGCGGTTTGGGAGTTAACATCAAAATTACATTTCTCGGCCATATCGCATAGATCTCACTGTGAAAAGGCTTAAATGACTGTTTTGACCTAAGTTTAATGATTGCGCTCAAACCAAATGTCCAATAACCAAATTTCCACATGTAACTACTAGATTGTGATACAATACACAAATGGGTGAAGTTTGGTTGACTTCAGCGAGGCGGTTTGGGAGTTAACATCAAAATTACATTTCTCGGCCATATCGCATAGATCTCACTGTGAAAAGGCTTAAATGACTTTTTTAATTAAGTTTGATGATTGCGTTCAAACAAAATGTCATAGAACAAAATTTTCAAATGTAACTACTAGATTGTGATACAATACACTATTGGGTGAAGTTTGGTTGACTTCTGCGCAGCGGTTTGGGAGTTAACATCAAAATTACATTTCTCGGCCATATCGCATAGATCTCACTGTGAAAAGGCTTAAATGGCTTTTTTGACCTAAGTTTGAGGATTGCGCTCAAATCAAATGTCCTAGAACCAAATTTCCACATGTAATTACTAGATTGTGATACAATACACTAATGGGTGAAGTTTGATTGACTTCTGCGCAGCGGTTTGGGAGTTAACATCAAAATTACATTTCTCGGCCATATCGCATAGATCTCACTGTGAAAAGGCTTAAATGACTTTTTTAATTAAGTTTAATGATTGCGCTCAAACCAAATGTCCTAGAACGAAATTTTCAAATGTAACTACTAGAATGTGATACAATACACTATTGGGTGAAGTTTAGTTGACTTCTGCGCAGCGGTTTGGGAGTTAACATCAAAATTACATTTCTCGGCCATATCGCATAGATCTCACTGTGAAAAGGCTTAAATGGCTTTTTTGACCTAAGTTTAATGATTGCGCTCAAACCAAATGTCCTAGAACGAAATTTTCAAATGTAACTACTAGAATGTGATACAATACACTATTGGGTGAAGTTTGGTTGACTTCTGCGCAGCGGTTTGGGAGTTAACATCAAAATTACATTTCTCGGCCATATCGCATAGATCTCACTGTGAAAAGGCTTAAATGACTTTTTTAATTAAGTTTGATGATTGCGTTCAAACAAAATGTCCTAGAACAAAATTTTCAAATGTAACTACTAGATTGTGATACAATACACTATTGGGTGAAGTTTGGTTGACTTCTGCGCAGCGGTTTGGGAGTTAACATCAAAATTACATTTCTCGGCCATATCGCATAGATCTCACTGTGAAAAGGCTTAAATGGCTTTTTTGACCTAAGTTTAATGATTGCGCTCAAACCAAATGTCCAATAACCAAATTTCCACATGTAACTACTAGATTGTGATACAATACACTATTGGGTGAAGTTTGGTTGACTTCTGCGCAGCGGTTTGGGAGTTAACATCAAAATTACATTTCTCGGCCATATCGCATAGATCTCACTGTGAAAAGGCTTAAATGCTTTTTTGACCTAAGTTTAAAGATTGCTCTCAAATCAAATGTCCTAGAACCAAATTTCCACATGTAACTACTAGATTGTGATACAATACACTATTGGGTGAAGTTTGGTTGACTTCTGCGCAGAGGTTTGGGAGTTAACATCAAAATTACATTTCTCGGCCATATCGCATAGATCTCACTGTGAAAAGGCTTAAATGACTTTTTTAATTAAGTTTGATGATTGCGCTCAAACAAAATTTCCTAGAACAAAATTTTTAAATGTAACTACTAGATTGTGATACAATACACTATTGGGTGAAGTTTGGTTGACTTCTGCGCAGCGGTTTGGGAGTTAACATCAAAATTACATTTCTCGGCCATATCGCATAGATCTCACTGTGAAAAGGCTTAAATGGCTTTTTTGACCTAAGTTTAATGATTGCGCTCAAACCAAATGTCCAATAACCAAATTTCCACATGTAACTACTAGATTGTGATACAATACACTAATGGGTGAAGTTTGGTTGACTTCTGCGCAGCGGTTTGGGAGTTAACATCAAAATTACATTTCTCGGCCATATCGCATAGATCTCACTGTGAAAAGGCTTAAATGACTTTTTTAATTAAGTTTGATGATTGCGTTCAAACAAAATGTCCTAGAACAAAATTTTCAAATGTAACTACTAGATTGTGATACAATACACTATTGGGTGAAGTTTGGTTGACTTCTGCGCAGCGGTTTGGGAGTTAACATCAAAATTACATTTCTCGGCCATATCGCATAGATCTCACTGTGAAAAGGCTTAAATGACTTTTTTAATTAAGTTTGATGATTGCGTTCAAACAAAATGTCCTAGAACAAAATTTTCAAATGTAACTACTAGATTGTGATACAATACACTAATGGGTGAAGTTTGGTTGACTTCTGCGCAGCGGTTTGGGAGTTAACATCAAAATTACATTTCTCGGCCATATCGCATAGATCTCACTGTGAAAAGGCTTAAATGACTTTTTTAATTAAGTTTAATGATTGCGCTCAAACCAAATGTCCTAGAACGAAATTTTCAAATGTAACTACTAGAATGTGATACAATACACTATTGGGTGAAGTTTAGTTGACTTCTGCGCAGCGGTTTGGGAGTTAACATCAAAATTACATTTCTCGGCCATATCGCATAGATCTCACTGTGAAAAGGCTTAAATGGCTTTTTTGACCTAAATTTAATGATTGCGCTCAAACCAAATGTCCTAGAACGAAATTTTCAAATGTAACTACTAGAATGTGATACAATACACTATTGGGTGAAGTTTGGTTGACTTCTGCGCAGCGGTTTGGGAGTTAACATCAAAATTACATTTCTCGGCCATATCGCATAGATCTCACTGTGAAAAGGCTTAAATGACTGTTTTGACCTAAGTTTAATGATTGCGCTCAAACCAAATGTCCAATAACCAAATTTCCACATGTAACTACTAGATTGTGATACAATACACAAATGGGTGAAGTTTGGTTGACTTCAGCGAGGCGGTTTGGGAGTTAACATCAAAATTACATTTCTCGGCCATATCGCATAGATCTCACTGTGAAAAGGCTTAAATGACTTTTTTAATTAAGTTTGATGATTGCGTTCAAACAAAATGTCATAGAACAAAATTTTCAAATGTAACTACTAGATTGTGATACAATACACTATTGGGTGAAGTTTGGTTGACTTCTGCGCAGCGGTTTGGGAGTTAACATCAAAATTACATTTCTCGGCCATATCGCATAGATCTCACTGTGAAAAGGCTTAAATGGCTTTTTTGACCTAAGTTTGAGGATTGCGCTCAAATCAAATGTCCTAGAACCAAATTTCCACATGTAATTACTAGATTGTGATACAATACACTAATGGGTGAAGTTTGATTGACTTCTGCGCAGCGGTTTGGGAGTTAACATCAAAATTACATTTCTCGGCCATATCGCATAGATCTCACTGTGAAAAGGCTTAAATGACTTTTTTAATTAAGTTTAATGATTGCGCTCAAACCAAATGTCCTAGAACGAAATTTTCAAATGTAACTACTAGAATGTGATACAATACACTATTGGGTGAAGTTTAGTTGACTTCTGCGCAGCGGTTTGGGAGTTAACATCAAAATTACATTTCTCGGCCATATCGCATAGATCTCACTGTGAAAAGGCTTAAATGGCTTTTTTGACCTAAGTTTAATGATTGCGCTCAAACCAAATGTCCTAGAACGAAATTTTCAAATGTAACTACTAGAATGTGATACAATACACTATTGGGTGAAGTTTGGTTGACTTCTGCGCAGCGGTTTGGGAGTTAACATCAAAATTACATTTCTCGGCCATATCGCATAGATCTCACTGTGAAAAGGCTTAAATGACTTTTTTAATTAAGTTTGATGATTGCGTTCAAACAAAATGTCCTAGAACAAAATTTTCAAATGTAACTACTAGATTGTGATACAATACACTATTGGGTGAAGTTTGGTTGACTTCTGCGCAGCGGTTTGGGAGTTAACATCAAAATTACATTTCTCGGCCATATCGCATAGATCTCACTGTGAAAAGGCTTAAATGGCTTTTTTGACCTAAGTTTAATGATTGCGCTCAAACCAAATGTCCAATAACCAAATTTCCACATGTAACTACTAGATTGTGATACAATACACTAATGGGTGAAGTTTGGTTGACTTCTGCGAGGCGGTTTGGGAGTTAACATCAAAATTACATTTCTTGGCCATATCGCATAGATCTCACTGTGAAAAGGCTTAAATGACTTTTTTAATTAAGTTTGATGATTGCGTTCAAACAAAATGTCATAGAACAAAATTTTCAAATGTAACTACTAGATTGTGATACAATACACTATTGGGTGAAGTTTGGTTGACTTCTGCGCAGCGGTTTGGGAGTTAACATCAAAATTACATTTCTCGGCCATATCGCATAGATCTCACTGTGAAAAGGCTTAAATGACTTTTTTAATTAAGTTTAATGATTGCGCTCAAACCAAATGTCCTAGAACGAAATTTTCAAATGTAACTACTAGAATGTGATACAATACACTATTGGGTGAAGTTTAGTTGACTTCTGCGCAGCGGTTTGGGAGTTAACATCAAAATTACATTTCTCGGCCATATCGCATAGATCTCACTGTGAAAAGGCTTAAATGGCTTTTTTGACCTAAATTTAATGATTGCGCTCAAACCAAATGTCCTAGAACGAAATTTTCAAATGTAACTACTAGAATGTGATACAATACACTATTGGGTGAAGTTTGGTTGACTTCTGCGCAGCGGTTTGGGAGTTAACATCAAAATTACATTTCTCGGCCATATCGCATAGATCTCACTGTGAAAAGGCTTAAATGACTGTTTTGACCTAAGTTTAATGATTGCGCTCAAACCAAATGTCCAATAACCAAATTTCCACATGTAACTACTAGATTGTGATACAATACACAAATGGGTGAAGTTTGGTTGACTTCAGCGAGGCGGTTTGGGAGTTAACATCAAAATTACATTTCTCGGCCATATCGCATAGATCTCACTGTGAAAAGGCTTAAATGACTTTTTTAATTAAGTTTGATGATTGCGTTCAAACAAAATGTCATAGAACAAAATTTTCAAATGTAACTACTAGATTGTGATACAATACACTATTGGGTGAAGTTTGGTTGACTTCTGCGCAGCGGTTTGGGAGTTAACATCAAAATTACATTTCTCGGCCATATCGCATAGATCTCACTGTGAAAAGGCTTAAATGGCTTTTTTGACCTAAGTTTGAGGATTGCGCTCAAATCAAATGTCCTAGAACCAAATTTCCACATGTAATTACTAGATTGTGATACAATACACTAATGGGTGAAGTTTGGTTGACTTCTGCGCAGCGGTTTGGGAGTTAACATCAAAATTACATTTCTCGGCCATATCGCATAGATCTCACTGTGAAAAGGCTTAAATGACTTTTTTAATTAAGTTTAATGATTGCGCTCAAACCAAATGTCCTAGAACGAAATTTTCAAATGTAACTACTAGAATGTGATACAATACACTATTGGGTGAAGTTTAGTTGACTTCTGCGCAGCGGTTTGGGAGTTAACATCAAAATTACATTTCTCGGCCATATCGCATAGATCTCACTGTGAAAAGGCTTAAATGGCTTTTTTGACCTAAGTTTAATGATTGCGCTCAAACCAAATGTCCTAGAACGAAATTTTCAAATGTAACTACTAGAATGTGATACAATACACTATTGGGTGAAGTTTGGTTGACTTCTGCGCAGCGGTTTGGGAGTTAACATCAAAATTACATTTCTCGGCCATATCGCATAGATCTAACTGTGAAAAGGCTTAAATGACTTTTTTAATTAAGTTTGATGATTGCGTTCAAACAAAATGTCCTAGAACAAAATTTTCAAATGTAACTACTATATTGTGATACAATACACTATTGGGTGAAGTTTGGTTGACTTCTGCGCAGCGGTTTGGGAGTTAACATCAAAATTACATTTCTCGGCCATATCGCATAGATCTCACTGTGAAAAGGCTTAAATGGCTTTTTTGACCTAAGTTTGAGGATTGCACTCAAATCAAATGTCCAAGAACAAAATTTCCAAATGTAACTACTAGATTGTGATACAATACACTATTGGGTGAAGTTTGGTTGACTTCTGCGCAGCGGTTTGGGAGTTAACATCAAAATTACATTTCTCGGCCATATCGCATAGATCTCACTGTGAAAAGGCTTAAATGACTTTTTTAATTAAGTTTGATGATTGCGTTCAAACAAAATGTCCTAGAACAAAATTTTCAAATGTAACTACTAGATTGTGATACAATACACTATTGGGTGAAGTTTGGTTGACTTCTGCGCAGCGGTTTGGGAGTTAACATCAAAATTACATTTCTCGGCCATATCGCATAGATCTCACTGTGAAAAGGCTTAAATGCTTTTTTGACCTAAGTTTAAAGATTGCTCTCAAATCAAATGTCCTAGAACCAAATTTCCACATGTAACTACTAGATTGTGATACAATACACTATTGGGTGAAGTTTGGTTGACTTCTGCGCAGAGGTTTGGGAGTTAACATCAAAATTACATTTCTCGGCCATATCGCATAGATCTCACTGTGAAAAGGCTTAAATGACTTTTTTAATTAAGTTTGATGATTGCGCTCAAACAAAATTTCCTAGAACAAAATTTTTAAATGTAACTACTAGATTGTGATACAATACACTATTGGGTGAAGTTTGGTTGACTTCTGCGCAGCGGTTTGGGAGTTAACATCAAAATTACATTTCTCGGCCATATCGCATAGATCTCACTGTGAAAAGGCTTAAATGGCTTTTTTGACCTAAGTTTAATGATTGCGCTCAAACCAAATGTCCAATAACCAAATTTCCACATGTAACTACTAGATTGTGATACAATACACTAATGGGTGAAGTTTGGTTGACTTCTGCGCAGCGGTTTGGGAGTTAACATCAAAATTACATTTCTCGGCCATATCGCATAGATCTCACTGTGAAAAGGCTTAAATGACTTTTTTAATTAAGTTTGATGATTGCGTTCAAACAAAATGTCCTAGAACAAAATTTTCAAATGTAACTACTAGATTGTGATACAATACACTATTGGGTGAAGTTTGGTTGACTTCTGCGCAGCGGTTTGGGAGTTAACATCAAAATTACATTTCTCGGCCATATCGCATAGATCTCACTGTGAAAAGGCTTAAATGGCTTTTTTGACCTAAGTTTAAAGATTGCGCTCAAACCAAATGTCCTAGAACGAAATTTTCAAATGTAACTACTAGAATGTGATACAATACACTATTGGGTGAAGTTTGGCTGACTTCTGCGCAGCGGTTTGGGAGTTAACATCAAAATTACATTTCTCGGCCATATCGCATAGATCTCACTGTGAAAAGGCTTAAATGGCTTTTTTGACCTAAGTTTGAGGATTGCGCTCAAATCAAATGTCCTAGAACCAAATTTCCACATGTAACTACTAGATTGTGATACAATACACTAATGGGTGAAGTTTGGTTGACTTCTGCGCAGAGGTTTGGGAGTTAACATCAAAATTACATTTCTCGGCCATATCGTATAGATCTCACTGTGAAAAGGCTTAAATGACTTTTTTAATTAAGTTTGATGATTGCGCTCAAACAAAATTTCCTAGAACAAAATTTTCAAATGTAACTACTAGATTGTGATACAATACACTATTGGGTGAAGTTTGGTTGACTTCTGCGCAGCGGTTTGGGAGTTAACATCAAAATTACATTTCTCGGCCATATCGCATAGATCTCACTGTGAAAAGGCTTAAATGGCTTTTTTGACCTAAGTTTAATGATTGCGCTCAAACCAAATGTCCTAGAACGAAATTTTCAAATGTAACTACTAGAATGTGATACAATACACTATTGGGTGAAGTTTGGTTGACTTCTGCGCAGCGGTTTGGGAGTTAACATCAAAATTACATTTCTCGGCCATATCGCATAGATCTCACCGTGAAAAGGCTTAAATGACTTTTTTAATTAAGTTTGATGATTGCGTTCAAACAAAATGTCCTAGAACAAAATTTTCAAATGTAACTACTAGATTGTGATACAATACACTATTGGGTGAAGTTTGGTTGACTTCTGCGCAGCGGTTTGGGAGTTAACATCAAAATTACATTTCTCGGCCATATCGCATAGATCTCACTGTGAAAAGGCTTAAATGACTTTTTTAATTAAGTTTGATGATTGCGTTCAAACAAAATGTCCTAGAACAAAATTTTCAAATGTAACTACTAGATTGTGATACAATACACTATTGGGTGAAGTTTGGTTGACTTCTGCGCAGCGGTTTGGAAGTTAACATCAAAATTACATTTCTCGGCCATATCGCATAGATCTCACTGTGAAAAGGCTTAAATGGCTTTTTTGACCTAAGTTTAAAGATTGCGCTCAAACCAAATGTCCTAGAACGAAATTTTCAAATGTAACTACTAGAATGTGATACAATACACTATTGGGTGAAGTTTGGTTGACTTCTGCGCAGCGGTTTGGGAGTTAACATCAAAATTACATTTCTCGGCCATATCGCATAGATCTCACTGTGAAAAGGCTTAAATGGCTTTTTTGACCTAAGTTTGAGGATTGCGCTCAAATCAAATGTCCTAGAACCAAATTTCCACATGTAACTACTAGATTGTGATACAATACACTAATGGGTGAAGTTTGGTTGACTTCTGCGCAGAGGTTTGGGAGTTAACATCAAAATTACATTTCTCGGCCATATCGCATAGATCTCACTGTGAAAAGGCTTAAATGACTTTTTTAATTAAGTTTGATGATTGCGCTCAAACAAAATTTCCTAGAACAAAATTTTCAAATGTAACTATTAGATTGTGATACAATACACTATTGGGTGAAGTTTGGTTGACTTCTGCGCAGCGGTTTGGGAGTTAACATCAAAATTACATTTCTCGGCCATATCGCATAGATCTCACTGTGAAAAGGCTTAAATGGCTTTTTTGACCTAAGTTTAATGATTGCGCTCAAACCAAATGTCCAAAAACCAAATTTCCACATGTAACTACTAGATTGTGATACAATACACTAATGGGTGAAGTTTGGTTGACTTCTGCGCAGCGGTTTGGGAGTTAACATCAAAATTACATTTCTCGGCCATATCGCATAGATCTCACTGTGAAAAGGCTTAAATGGCTTTTTTGACCTAAGTTTGAGGATTGCGCTCAAATCAAATGTCCTAGAACCAAATTTCCACATGTAATTACTAGATTGTGATACAATACACTAATGGGTGAAGTTTGGTTGACTTCTGCGCAGAGGTTTGGGAGTTAACATCAAAATTACATTTCTCGGCCATATCGCATAGATCTCACTGTGAAAAGGCTTAAATGGCTTTTTTGACCTAAGTTTGAGGACTGCGCTCAAATCAAATGTCCTAGAACCAAATTTCCACATGTAACTACTAGATTGTGATACAATACACTAATGGTTGAAGTTTGGTTGACTTCTGCGCAGCGGTTTGGGAGTTAACATCAAAATTACATTTCTCGGCCATATCGCATAGATCTCACTGTGAAAAGGCTTAAATGGCTTTTTTGACCTAAGTTTAATGATTGCGCTCAAACCAAATGTCCAAAAACCAAATTTCCACATGTAACTACTAGATTGTGATACAATACACTATTGGGTGAAGTTTGGTTGACTTCTGCGCAGCGGTTTGGGAGTTAACATCAAAATTACATTTCTCGGCCATATCGCATAGATCTCACTGTGAAAAGGCTTAAATGGCTTTTTTGACCTAAGTTTAATGATTGCGCTCAAACCAAATGTCCAAAAACAAAATTTCCACATGTAATTACTAGATTGTGATACAATACACTAATGGGTGAAGTTTGGTTGACTTCTGCGCAGCGGTTTGGGAGTTAACATCAAAATTACATTTCTCGGCCATATCGCATAGATCTCACTGTGAAAAGGCTTAAATGACTTTTTTAATTAAGTTTAATGATTGCGCTCAAACAAAATTTCCTAGAACAAAATTTTCAAATGTAACTACTAGATTGTGATACAATACACTATTGGGTGAAGTTTGGTTGACTTCTGCGCAGCGGTTTGGGAGTTAACATCAAAATTACATTTCTCGGCCATATCGCATAGATCTCACTGTGAAAAGGCTTAAATGGCTTTTTTGACCTAAGTTTGAGGACTGCGCTCAAATCAAATGTCCTAGAACCAAATTTCCACATGTAACTACTAGATTGTGATACAATACACTAATGGTTGAAGTTTGGTTGACTTCTGCGCAGCGGTTTGGGAGTTAACATCAAAATTACATTTCTCGGCCATATCGCATAGATCTCACTGTGAAAAGGCTTAAATGACTTTTTTAATTAAGTTTGATGATTGCGCTCAAACAAAATTTCCTAGAACAAAATTTTCAAATGTAACTATTAGATTGTGATACAATACACTATTGGGTGAAGTTTGGTTGACTTCTGCGCAGCGGTTTGGGAGTTAACATCAAAATTACATTTCTCGGCCATATCGCATAGATCTCACTGTGAAAAGGCTTAAATGGCTTTTTTGACCTAAGTTTAATGATTGCGCTCAAACCAAATGTCCAAAAACCAAATTTCCACATGTAACTACTAGATTGTGATACAATACACTAATGGGTGAAGTTTGGTTGACTTCTGCGCAGCGGTTTGGGAGTTAACATCAAAATTACATTTCTCGGCCATATCGCATAGATCTCACTGTGAAAAGGCTTAAATGGCTTTTTTGACCTAAGTATGAGGATTGCGCTCAAACCAAATGTCCTAGAACGAAATTTTCAAATGTAACTACTAGAATGTGATACAATACACTATTGGGTGAAGTTTGGTTGACTTCTGCGCAGCGGTTTGGGAGTTAACATCAAAATTACATTTCTCGGCCATATCGCATAGATCTCACTGTGAAAAGGCTTAAATGGCTTTTTTGACCTAAGTTTGAGGATTGCGCTCAAATCAAATGTCCTAGAACCAAATTTTCACATGTAACTACTAGATTGTGATACAATACACTAATGGGTGAAGTTTGGTTGACTTCTGCGCAGCGGTTTGGGAGTTAACATCAAAATTACATTTCTCGGCCATATCGCATAGATCTCACTGTGAAAAGGCTTAAATGACTTTTTTAATTAAGTTTGATGATTGCGCTCAAACAAAATTTCCTAGAACAAAATTTTCAAATGTAACTACTAGATTGTGATACAATACACTATTGGGTGAAGTTTGGTTGACTTCTGCGCAGCGGTTTGGGAGTTAACATCAAAATTACATTTCTCGGCCATATCGCATAGATCTCACTGTGAAAAGGCTTAAATGGCTTTTTTGACCTAAGTTTGATGATTGCGCTCAAATCAAATGTCCTAGAACCAAATTTCCACATGTAATTACTAGATTGTGATACAATACACTAATGGGTGAAGTTTGGTTGACTTCTGCGCAGCGGTTTGGGAGTTAACATCAAAATTACATTTCTCGGCCATATCGCATAGATCTCACTGTGAAAAGGCTTAAATGGCTTTTTTGACCTAAGTTTAATGATTGCGCTCAAACCAAATGTCCTAGAACGAAATTTTCAAATGTAACTACTAGAATGTGATACAATACACTATTGGGTGAAGTTTGGTTGACTTCTGCGCAGCGGTTTGGGAGTTAACATCAAAATTACATTTCTCGGCCATATCGCATAGATCTCACCGTGAAAAGGCTTAAATGACTTTTTTAATTAAGTTTGATGATTGCGTTCAAACAAAATGTCCTAGAACAAAATTTTCAAATGTAACTACTAGATTGTGATACAATACACTATTGGGTGAAGTTTGGTTGACTTCTGCGCAGCGGTTTGGGAGTTAACATCAAAATTACATTTCTCGGCCATATCGCATAGATCTCACTGTGAAAAGGCTTAAATGACTTTTTTAATTAAGTTTGATGATTGCGTTCAAACAAAATGTCCTAGAACAAAATTTTCAAATGTAACTACTAGATTGTGATACAATACACTATTGGGTGAAGTTTGGTTGACTTCTGCGCAGCGGTTTGGAAGTTAACATCAAAATTACATTTCTCGGCCATATCGCATAGATCTCACTGTGAAAAGGCTTAAATGGCTTTTTTGACCTAAGTTTAATGATTGCGCTCAAACCAAATGTCCAAAAACCAAATTTCCACATGTAACTACTAGATTGTGATACAATACACTAATGGGTGAAGTTTGGTTGACTTCTGCGCAGCGGTTTGGGAGTTAACATCAAAATTACATTTCTCGGCCATATCGCATAGATCTCACTGTGAAAAGGCTTAAATGGCTTTTTTGACCTAAGTTTGAGGATTGCGCTCAAATCAAATGTCCTAGAACCAAATTTCCATATGTAATTACTAGATTGTGATACAATACACTAATGGGTGAAGTTTGGTTGACTTCTGCGCAGAGGTTTGGGAGTTAACATCAAAATTACATTTCTCGGCCATATCGCATAGATCTCACTGTGAAAAGGCTTAAATGGCTTTTTTGACCTAAGTTTGAGGACTGCGCTCAAATCAAATGTCCTAGAACCAAATTTCCACATGTAACTACTAGATTGTGATACAATACACTAATGGTTGAAGTTTGGTTGACTTCTGCGCAGCGGTTTGGGAGTTAACATCAAAATTACATTTCTCGGCCATATCGCATAGATCTCACTGTGAAAAGGCTTAAATGGCTTTTTTGACCTAAGTTTAATGATTGCGCTCAAACCAAATGTCCAAAAACCAAATTTCCACATGTAACTACTAGATTGTGATACAATACACTATTGGGTGAAGTTTGGTTGACTTCTGCGCAGCGGTTTGGGAGTTAACATCAAAATTACATTTCTCGGCCATATCGCATAGATCTCACTGTGAAAAGGCTTAAATGGCTTTTTTGACCTAAGTTTAATGATTGCGCTCAAACCAAATGTCCAAAAACCAAATTTCCACATGTAATTACTAGATTGTGATACAATACACTAATGGGTGAAGTTTGGTTGACTTCTGCGCAGCGGTTTGGGAGTTAACATCAAAATTACATTTCTCGGCCATATCGCATAGATCTCACTGTGAAAAGGCTTAAATGACTTTTTCAATTAAGTTTAATGATTGCGCTCAAACAAAATTTCCTAGAACAAAATTTTCAAATGTAACTACTAGATTGTGATACAATACACTATTGGGTGAAGTTTGGTTGACTTCTGCGCAGCGGTTTGGGAGTTAACATCAAAATTACATTTCTCGGCCATATCGCATAGATCTCACTGTGAAAAGGCTTAAATGGCTTTTTTGACCTAAGTTTAATGATTGCGCTCAAACCAAATGTCCAATAACCAAATTTCCACATGTAACTACTAGATTGTGATACAATACACTAATGGGTGAAGTTTGGTTGACTTCTGCGCAGCGGTTTGGGAGTTAACATCAAAATTACATTTCTCGGCCATATCGCATAGATCTCACTGTGAAAAGGCTTAAATGGCTTTTTTGACCTAAGTTTAATGATTGCGCTCAAACCAAATGTCCAAAAACCAAATTTCCACATGTAACTACTAGATTGTGATACAATACACTAATGGGTGAAGTTTGGTTGACTTCTGCGAGGCGGTTTGGGAGTTAACATCAAAATTACATTTCTCGGCCATATCGCATAGATCTCACTGTGAAAAGGCTTAAATGACTTTTTTAATTAAGTTTGATGATTGCGTTCAAACAAAATGTCATAGAACAAAATTTTCAAATGTAACTACTAGATTGTGATACAATACACTATTGGGTGAAGTTTGGTTGACTTCTGCGCAGCGGTTTGGGAGTTAACATCAAAATTACATTTCTCGGCCATATCGCATAGATCTCACTGTGAAAAGGCTTAAATGGCTTTTTTGACCTAAGTTTGATGATTGCGCTCAAATCAAATGTCCTAGAACCAAATTTCCACATGTAATTACTAGATTGTGATACAATACACTAATGGGTGAAGTTTGGTTGACTTCTGCGCAGCGGTTTGGGAGTTAACATCAAAATTACATTTCTCGGCCATATCGCATAGATCTCACTGTGAAAAGGCTTAAATGGCTTTTTTGACCTAAGTTTAATGATTGCGCTCAAACCAAATGTCCAAAAACCAAATTTCCACATGTAACTACTAGATTGTGATACAATACACTAATGGGTGAAGTTTGGTTGACTTCTGCGCAGCGGTTTGGGAGTTAACATCAAAATTACATTTCTCGGCCATATCGCATAGATCTCACTGTGAAAAGGCTTAAATGGCTTTTTTGACCTAAGTTTGAGGATTGCGCTCAAACCAAATGTCCTAGAACGAAGTTTTCAAATGTAACTACTAGAATGTGATACAATACACTATTGGGTGAAGTTTGGTTGACTTCTGCGCAGCGGTTTGGGAGTTAACATCAAAATTACATTTCTCGGCCATATCGCATAGATCTCACTGTGAAAAGGCTTAAATGGCTTTTTTGACCTAAGTTTAAAGATTGCGCTCAAACAAAATGTCCTAGAACAAAATTTTCAAATATAACTACTAGATTGTGATACAATACACTATTGGGTGAAGTTTGGTTGACTTCTGCGCAGCGGTTTGGGAGTTAACATCAAAATTACATTTCTCGGCCATATCGCATAGATCTCACTGTGAAAAGGCTTAAATGGCTTTTTTGACCTAAGTTTGAGGACTGCGCTCAAATCAAATGTCCTAGAACCAAATTTCCACATGTAACTACTAGATTGTGATACAATACACTAATGGTTGAAGTTTGGTTGACTTCTGCGCAGCGGTTTGGGAGTTAACATCAAAATTACATTTCTCGGCCATATCGCATAGATCTCACTGTGAAAAGGCTTAAATGACTTTTTTAATTAAGTTTGATGATTGCGTTCAAACAAAATGTCCTAGAACAAAATTTTCAAATGTAACTACTAGATTGTGATAGAATACACTATTGGGTGAAGTTTGGTTGACTTCTGCGCAGCGGTTTGGGAGTTAACATCAAAATTACATTTCTCGGCCATATCGCATAGATCTCACCGTGAAAAGGCTTAAATGACTTTTTTAATTAAGTTTGATGATTGCGTTCAAACAAAATGTCCTAGAACAAAATTTTCAAATGTAACTACTAGATTGTGATACAATACACTATTGGGTGAAGTTTGGTTGACTTCTGCGCAGCGGTTTGGGAGTTAACATCAAAATTACATTTCTCGGCCATATCGCATAGATCTCACTGTGAAAAGGCTTAAATGACTTTTTTAATTAAGTTTGATGATTGCGTTCAAACAAAATGTCCTAGAACAAAATTTTCAAATGTAACTACTAGATTTTGATACAATACACTATTGGGTGAAGTTTGGTTGACTTCTGCGCAGCGGTTTGGAAGTTAACATCAAAATTACATTTCTCGGCCATATCGCATAGATCTCACTGTGAAAAGGCTTAAATGGCTTTTTTGACCTAAGTTTAAAGATTGCGCTCAAACCAAATGTCCTAGAACGAAATTTTCAAATGTAACTACTAGAATGTGATACAATACACTATTGGGTGAAGTTTGGTTGACTTCTGCGCAGCGGTTTGGGAGTTAACATCAAAATTACATTTCTCGGCCATATCGCATAGATCTCACTGTGAAAAGGCTTAAATGGCTTTTTTGACCTAAGTTTGAGGATTGCGCTCAAATCAAATGTCCTAGAACCAAATTTCCACATGTAACTACTAGATTGTGATACAATACACTAATGGGTGAAGTTTGGTTGACTTCTGCGCAGAGGTTTGGGAGTTAACATCAAAATTACATTTCTCGGCCATATCGCATAGATCTCACTGTGAAAAGGCTTAAATGACTTTTTTAATTAAGTTTGATGATTGCGCTCAAACAAAATTTCCTAGAACAAAATTTTCAAATGTAACTATTAGATTGTGATACAATACACTATTGGGTGAAGTTTGGTTGACTTCTGCGCAGCGGTTTGGGAGTTAACATCAAAATTACATTTCTCGGCCATATCGCATAGATCTCACTGTGAAAAGGCTTAAATGGCTTTTTTGACCTAAGTTTAATGATTGCGCTCAAACCAAATGTCCAAAAACCAAATTTCCACATGTAACTACTAGATTGTGATACAATAAACTAATGGGTGAAGTTTGGTTGACTTCTGCGCAGCGGTTTGGGAGTTAACATCAAAATTACATTTCTCGGCCATATCGCATAGATCTCACTGTGAAAAGGCTTAAATGGCTTTTTTGACCTAAGTTTGAGGATTGCGCTCAAACCAAATGTCCTAGAACGAAATTTTCAAATGTAACTACTAGAATGTGATACAATACACTATTGGGTGAAGTTTGGTTGACTTCTGCGCAGCGGTTTGGGAGTTAACATCAAAATTACATTTCTCGGCCATATCGCATAGATCTCACTGTGAAAAGGCTTAAATGGCTTTTTTGACCTAAGTTTGAGGATTGCGCTCAAATCAAATGTCCTAGAACCAAATTTTCACATGTAACTACTAGATTGTGATACAATACACTAATGGGTGAAGTTTGGTTGACTTCTGCGCAGCGGTTTGGGAGTTAACATCAAAATTACATTTCTCGGCCATATCGCATAGATCTCACTGTGAAAAGGCTTAAATGACTTTTTTAATTAAGTTTGATGATTGCGCTCAAACAAAATTTCCTAGAACAAATTTTTCAAATGTAACTACTAGATTGTGATACAATACACTATTGGGTGAAGTTTGGTTGACTTCTGCGCAGCGGTTTGGGAGTTAACATCAAAATTACATTTCTCGGCCATATCGCATAGATCTCACTGTGAAAAGGCTTAAATGGCTTTTTTGACCTAAGTTTAATGATTGCGCTCAAACCAAATGTCCTAGAACGAAATTTTCAAATGTAACTACTAGAATGTAATACAATACACTATTGGGTGAAGTTTGGTTGACTTCTGCGCAGCGGTTTGGGAGTTAACATCAAAATTACATTTCTCGGCCATATCGCATAGATCTCACTGTGAAAAGGCTTAAATGACTTTTTTAATTAAGTTTGATGATTGCGTTCAAACAAAATGTCCTAGAACAAAATTTTCAAATGTAACTACTAGATTGTGATACAATACACTATTGGGTGAAGTTTGGTTGACTTCTGCGCAGCGGTTTGGGAGTTAACATCAAAATTACATTTCTCGGCCATATCGCATAGATCTCACTGTGAAAAGGCTTAAATGGCTTTTTTGACCTAAGTTTGAGGATTGCGCTCAAATCAAATGTCCAAGAACCAAATTTCCAAATGTAACTACTAGATTGTGATACAATACACTATTGGGTGAAGTTTGGTTGACTTCTGCGCAGCGGTTTGGGAGTTAACATCAAAATTACATTTCTCGGCCATATCGCATAGATCTCACTGTGAAAAGGCTTAAATGACTTTTTTAATTAAGTTTGATGATTGCGTTCAAACAAAATGTCATAGAACAAAATTTTCAAATGTAACTACTAGATTGTGATACAATACACTATTGGGTGAAGTTTGGTTGACTTCTGCGCAGCGGTTTGGGAGTTAACATCAAAATTACATTTCTCGGCCATATCGCATAGATCTCACTGTGAAAAGGCTTAAATGACTTTTTTAATTAAGTTTGATGATTGCGTTCAAACAAAATGTCCTAGAACAAAATTTTCAAATGTAACTACTAGATTGTGATACAATACACTATTGGGTGAAGTTTGGTTGACTTCTGCGCAGCGGTTTGGGAGTTAACATCAAAATTACATTTCTCGGCCATATCGCATAGATCTCACTGTGAAAAGGCTTAAATGACTTTTTTAATTAAGTTTAATGATTGCGCTCAAACCAAATGTCCTAGAACGAAATTTTCAAATGTAACTACTAGAATGTGATACAATACACTATTGGGTGAAGTTTAGTTGACTTCTGCGCAGCGGTTTGGGAGTTAACATCAAAATTACATTTCTCGGCCATATCGCATAGATCTCACTTTGAAAAGGCTTAAATGGCTTTTTTGACCTAAGTTTAATGATTGCGCTCAAACCAAATGTCCTAGAACGAAATTTTCAAATGTAACTACTAGAATGTGATACAATACACTATTGGGTGAAGTTTGGTTGACTTCTGCGCAGCGGTTTGGGAGTTAACATCAAAATTACATTTCTCGGCCATATCGCATAGATCTCACTGTGAAAAGGCTTAAATGGCTTTTTTGACCTAAGTTTGAGGATTGCGCTCAAATCAAATGTCCTAGAACCAAATTTTCACATGTAACTACTAGATTGTGATACAATACACTAATGGGTGAAGTTTGGTTGACTTCTGCGCAGCGGTTTGGGAGTTAACATCAAAATTACATTTCTCGGCCATATCGCATAGATCTCACTGTGAAAAGGCTTAAATGACTTTTTTAATTAAGTTTGATGATTGCGCTCAAACAAAATTTCCTAGAACAAAATTTTCAAATGTAACTACTAGATTGTGATACAATACACTATTGGGTGAAGTTTGGTTGACTTCTGCGCAGCGGTTTGGGAGTTAACATCAAAATTACATTTCTCGGCCATATCGCATAGATCTCACTGTGAAAAGGCTTAAATGGCTTTTTTGACCTAAGTTTAATGATTGCGCTCAAACCAAATGTCCTAGAACGAAATTTTCAAATGTAACTACTAGAATGTGATACAATACACTATTGGGTGAAGTTTGGTTGACTTCTGCGCAGCGGTTTGGGAGTTAACATCAAAATTACATTTCTCGGCCATATCGCATAGATCTCACTGTGAAAAGGCTTAAATGACTTTTTTAATTAAGTTTGATGATTGCGTTCAAACAAAATGTCCTAGAACAAAATTTTCAAATGTAACTACTAGATTGTGATACAATACACTATTGGGTGAAGTTTGGTTGACTTCTGCGCAGCGGTTTGGGAGTTAACATCAAAATTACATTTCTCGGCCATATCGCATAGATCTCACTGTGAAAAGGCTTAAATGGCTTTTTTGACCTAAGTTTGAGGATTGCGCTCAAATCAAATGTCCAAGAACCAAATTTCCAAATGTAACTACTAGATTGTGATACAATACACTATTGGGTGAAGTTTGGTTGACTTCTGCGCAGCGGTTTGGGAGTTAACATCAAAATTACATTTCTCGGCCATATCGCATAGATCTCACTGTGAAAAGGCTTAAATGGCTTTTTTGACCTAAGTTTAATGATTGCGCTCAAACCAAATGTCCTAGAACGAAATTTTCAAATGTAACTACTAGAATGTAATACAATACACTATTGGGTGAAGTTTGGTTGACTTCTGCGCAGCGGTTTGGGAGTTAACATCAAAATTACATTTCTCGGCCATATCGCATAGATCTCACTGTGAAAAGGCTTAAATGGCTTTTTTGACCTAAGTTTGAGGATTGCGCTCAAACCAAATGTCCTAGAACGAAGTTTTCAAATGTAACTACTAGAATGTGATACAATACACTATTGGGTGAAGTTTGGTTGACTTCTGCGCAGCGGTTTGGGAGTTAACATCAAAATTACATTTCTCGGCCATATCGCATAGATCTCACTGTGAAAAGGCTTAAATGGCTTTTTTGACCTAAGTTTAAAGATTGCGCTCAAACAAAATGTCCTAGAACAAAATTTTCAAATATAACTACTAGATTGTGATACAATACACTATTGGGTGAAGTTTGGTTGACTTCTGCGCAGCGGTTTGGGAGTTAACATCAAAATTACATTTCTCGGCCATATCGCATAGATCTCACTGTGAAAAGGCTTAAATGGCTTTTTTGACCTAAGTTTGAGGACTGCGCTCAAATCAAATGTCCTAGAACCAAATTTCCACATGTAACTACTAGATTGTGATACAATACACTAATGGTTGAAGTTTGGTTGACTTCTGCGCAGCGGTTTGGGAGTTAACATCAAAATTACATTTCTCGGCCATATCGCATAGATCTCACTGTGAAAAGGCTTAAATGACTTTTTTAATTAAGTTTGATGATTGCGTTCAAACAAAATGTCCTAGAACAAAATTTTCAAATGTAACTACTAGATTGTGATAGAATACACTATTGGGTGAAGTTTGGTTGACTTCTGCGCAGCGGTTTGGGAGTTAACATCAAAATTACATTTCTCGGCCATATCGCATAGATCTCACCGTGAAAAGGCTTAAATGACTTTTTTAATTAAGTTTGATGATTGCGTTCAAACAAAATGTCCTAGAACAAAATTTTCAAATGTAACTACTAGATTGTGATACAATACACTATTGGGTGAAGTTTGGTTGACTTCTGCGCAGCGGTTTGGGAGTTAACATCAAAATTACATTTCTCGGCCATATCGCATAGATCTCACTGTGAAAAGGCTTAAATGACTTTTTTAATTAAGTTTGATGATTGCGTTCAAACAAAATGTCCTAGAACAAAATTTTCAAATGTAACTACTAGATTTTGATACAATACACTATTGGGTGAAGTTTGGTTGACTTCTGCGCAGCGGTTTGGAAGTTAACATCAAAATTACATTTCTCGGCCATATCGCATAGATCTCACTGTGAAAAGGCTTAAATGGCTTTTTTGACCTAAGTTTAAAGATTGCGCTCAAACCAAATGTCCTAGAACGAAATTTTCAAATGTAACTACTAGAATGTGATACAATACACTATTGGGTGAAGTTTGGTTGACTTCTGCGCAGCGGTTTGGGAGTTAACATCAAAATTACATTTCTCGGCCATATCGCATAGATCTCACTGTGAAAAGGCTTAAATGGCTTTTTTGACCTAAGTTTGAGGATTGCGCTCAAATCAAATGTCCTAGAACCAAATTTCCACATGTAACTACTAGATTGTGATACAATACACTAATGGGTGAAGTTTGGTTGACTTCTGCGCAGAGGTTTGGGAGTTAACATCAAAATTACATTTCTCGGCCATATCGCATAGATCTCACTGTGAAAAGGCTTAAATGACTTTTTTAATTAAGTTTGATGATTGCGCTCAAACAAAATTTCCTAGAACAAAATTTTCAAATGTAACTATTAGATTGTGATACAATACACTATTGGGTGAAGTTTGGTTGACTTCTGCGCAGCGGTTTGGGAGTTAACATCAAAATTACATTTCTCGGCCATATCGCATAGATCTCACTGTGAAAAGGCTTAAATGGCTTTTTTGACCTAAGTTTAATGATTGCGCTCAAACCAAATGTCCAAAAACCAAATTTCCACATGTAACTACTAGATTGTGATACAATAAACTAATGGGTGAAGTTTGGTTGACTTCTGCGCAGCGGTTTGGGAGTTAACATCAAAATTACATTTCTCGGCCATATCGCATAGATCTCACTGTGAAAAGGCTTAAATGGCTTTTTTGACCTAAGTTTGAGGATTGCGCTCAAACCAAATGTCCTAGAACGAAATTTTCAAATGTAACTACTAGAATGTGATACAATACACTATTGGGTGAAGTTTGGTTGACTTCTGCGCAGCGGTTTGGGAGTTAACATCAAAATTACATTTCTCGGCCATATCGCATAGATCTCACTGTGAAAAGGCTTAAATGGCTTTTTTGACCTAAGTTTGAGGATTGCGCTCAAATCAAATGTCCTAGAACCAAATTTTCACATGTAACTACTAGATTGTGATACAATACACTAATGGGTGAAGTTTGGTTGACTTCTGCGCAGCGGTTTGGGAGTTAACATCAAAATTACATTTCTCGGCCATATCGCATAGATCTCACTGTGAAAAGGCTTAAATGACTTTTTTAATTAAGTTTGATGATTGCGCTCAAACAAAATTTCCTAGAACAAATTTTTCAAATGTAACTACTAGATTGTGATACAATACACTATTGGGTGAAGTTTGGTTGACTTCTGCGCAGCGGTTTGGGAGTTAACATCAAAATTACATTTCTCGGCCATATCGCATAGATCTCACTGTGAAAAGGCTTAAATGGCTTTTTTGACCTAAGTTTAATGATTGCGCTCAAACCAAATGTCCTAGAACGAAATTTTCAAATGTAACTACTAGAATGTAATACAATACACTATTGGGTGAAGTTTGGTTGACTTCTGCGCAGCGGTTTGGGAGTTAACATCAAAATTACATTTCTCGGCCATATCGCATAGATCTCACTGTGAAAAGGCTTAAATGACTTTTTTAATTAAGTTTGATGATTGCGTTCAAACAAAATGTCCTAGAACAAAATTTTCAAATGTAACTACTAGATTGTGATACAATACACTATTGGGTGAAGTTTGGTTGACTTCTGCGCAGCGGTTTGGGAGTTAACATCAAAATTACATTTCTCGGCCATATCGCATAGATCTCACTGTGAAAAGGCTTAAATGGCTTTTTTGACCTAAGTTTGAGGATTGCGCTCAAATCAAATGTCCAAGAACCAAATTTCCAAATGTAACTACTAGATTGTGATACAATACACTATTGGGTGAAGTTTGGTTGACTTCTGCGCAGCGGTTTGGGAGTTAACATCAAAATTACATTTCTCGGCCATATCGCATAGATCTCACTGTGAAAAGGCTTAAATGACTTTTTTAATTAAGTTTGATGATTGCGTTCAAACAAAATGTCATAGAACAAAATTTTCAAATGTAACTACTAGATTGTGATACAATACACTATTGGGTGAAGTTTGGTTGACTTCTGCGCAGCGGTTTGGGAGTTAACATCAAAATTACATTTCTCGGCCATATCGCATAGATCTCACTGTGAAAAGGCTTAAATGACTTTTTTAATTAAGTTTGATGATTGCGTTCAAACAAAATGTCCTAGAACAAAATTTTCAAATGTAACTACTAGATTGTGATACAATACACTATTGGGTGAAGTTTGGTTGACTTCTGCGCAGCGGTTTGGGAGTTAACATCAAAATTA
Source organism: Corythoichthys intestinalis (assembly GCF_030265065.1). NCBI lineage: Eukaryota > Metazoa > Chordata > Actinopteri > Syngnathiformes > Syngnathidae > Corythoichthys > Corythoichthys intestinalis. The sequence continues at coordinate 2,483,056 of NW_026651594.1, read as the reverse complement.
CATTTCTCGGCCATATCGCATAGATCTCACTGTGAAAAGGCTTAAATGACTTTTTTAATTAAGTTTAATGATTGCGCTCAAACCAAATGTCCTAGAACGAAATTTTCAAATGTAACTACTAGAATGTGATACAATACACTATTGGGTGAAGTTTAGTTGACTTCTGCGCAGCGGTTTGGGAGTTAACATCAAAATTACATTTCTCGGCCATATCGCATAGATCTCACTTTGAAAAGGCTTAAATGGCTTTTTTGACCTAAGTTTAATGATTGCGCTCAAACCAAATGTCCTAGAACGAAATTTTCAAATGTAACTACTAGAATGTGATACAATACACTATTGGGTGAAGTTTGGTTGACTTCTGCGCAGCGGTTTGGGAGTTAACATCAAAATTACATTTCTCGGCCATATCGCATAGATCTCACTGTGAAAAGGCTTAAATGGCTTTTTTGACCTAAGTTTGAGGATTGCGCTCAAATCAAATGTCCTAGAACCAAATTTTCACATGTAACTACTAGATTGTGATACAATACACTAATGGGTGAAGTTTGGTTGACTTCTGCGCAGCGGTTTGGGAGTTAACATCAAAATTACATTTCTCGGCCATATCGCATAGATCTCACTGTGAAAAGGCTTAAATGACTTTTTTAATTAAGTTTGATGATTGCGCTCAAACAAAATTTCCTAGAACAAAATTTTCAAATGTAACTACTAGATTGTGATACAATACACTATTGGGTGAAGTTTGGTTGACTTCTGCGCAGCGGTTTGGGAGTTAACATCAAAATTACATTTCTCGGCCATATCGCATAGATCTCACTGTGAAAAGGCTTAAATGGCTTTTTTGACCTAAGTTTAATGATTGCGCTCAAACCAAATGTCCTAGAACGAAATTTTCAAATGTAACTACTAGAATGTGATACAATACACTATTGGGTGAAGTTTGGTTGACTTCTGCGCAGCGGTTTGGGAGTTAACATCAAAATTACATTTCTCGGCCATATCGCATAGATCTCACTGTGAAAAGGCTTAAATGACTTTTTTAATTAAGTTTGATGATTGCGTTCAAACAAAATGTCCTAGAACAAAATTTTCAAATGTAACTACTAGATTGTGATACAATACACTATTGGGTGAAGTTTGGTTGACTTCTGCGCAGCGGTTTGGGAGTTAACATCAAAATTACATTTCTCGGCCATATCGCATAGATCTCACTGTGAAAAGGCTTAAATGGCTTTTTTGACCTAAGTTTGAGGATTGCGCTCAAATCAAATGTCCAAGAACCAAATTTCCAAATGTAACTACTAGATTGTGATACAATACACTATTGGGTGAAGTTTGGTTGACTTCTGCGCAGCGGTTTGGGAGTTAACATCAAAATTACATTTCTCGGCCATATCGCATAGATCTCACTGTGAAAAGGCTTAAATGGCTTTTTTGACCTAAGTTTAATGATTGCGCTCAAACCAAATGTCCTAGAACGAAATTTTCAAATGTAACTACTAGAATGTAATACAATACACTATTGGGTGAAGTTTGGTTGACTTCTGCGCAGCGGTTTGGGAGTTAACATCAAAATTACATTTCTCGGCCATATCGCATAGATCTCACTGTGAAAAGGCTTAAATGACTTTTTTAATTAAGTTTGATGATTGCGTTCAAACAAAATGTCCTAGAACAAAATTTTCAAATGTAACTACTAGATTGTGATACAATACACTATTGGGTGAAGTTTGGTTGACTTCTGCGCAGCGGTTTGGGAGTTAACATCAAAATTACATTTCTCGGCCATATCGCATAGATCTCACTGTGAAAAGGCTTAAATGGCTTTTTTGACCTAAGTTTGAGGATTTCGCTCAAATCAAATGTCCAAGAACCAAATTTCCAAATGTAACTACTAGATTGTGATACAATACACTATTGGGTGAAGTTTGGTTGACTTCTGCGCAGCGGTTTGGGAGTTAACATCAAAATTACATTTCTCGGCCATATCGCATAGATCTCACTGTGAAAAGGCTTAAATGACTTTTTTAATTAAGTTTGATGATTGCGTTCAAACAAAATGTCATAGAACAAAATTTTCAAATGTAACTACTAGATTGTGATACAATACACTATTGGGTGAAGTTTGGTTGACTTCTGCGCAGCGGTTTGGGAGTTAACATCAAAATTACATTTCTCGGCCATATCGCATAGATCTCACTGTGAAAAGGCTTAAATGACTTTTTTAATTAAGTTTGATGATTGCGTTCAAACAAAATGTCCTAGAACAAAATTTTCAAATGTAACTACTAGATTGTGATACAATACACTATTGGGTGAAGTTTGGTTGACTTCTGCGCAGCGGTTTGGGAGTTAACATCAAAATTACATTTCTCGGCCATATCGCATAGATCTCACTGTGAAAAGGCTTAAATGACTTTTTTAATTAAGTTTAATGATTGCGCTCAAACCAAATGTCCTAGAACGAAATTTTCAAATGTAACTACTAGAATGTGATACAATACACTATTGGGTGAAGTTTAGTTGACTTCTGCGCAGCGGTTTGGGAGTTAACATCAAAATTACATTTCTCGGCCATATCGCATAGATCTCACTTTGAAAAGGCTTAAATGGCTTTTTTGACCTAAGTTTAATATTTGCGCTCAAACCAAATGTCCTAGAACGAAATTTTCAAATGTAACTACTAGAATGTGATACAATACACTATTGGGTGAAGTTTGGTTGACTTCTGCGCAGCGGTTTGGGAGTTAACATCAAAATTACATTTCTCGGCCATATCGCATAGATCTCACTGTGAAAAGGCTTAAATGGCTTTTTTGACCTAAGTTTGAGGATTGCGCTCAAATCAAATGTCCTAGAACCAAATTTTCACATGTAACTACTAGATTGTGATACAATACACTAATGGGTGAAGTTTGGTTGACTTCTGCGCAGCGGTTTGGGAGTTAACATCAAAATTACATTTCTCGGCCATATCGCATAGATCTCACTGTGAAAAGGCTTAAATGACTTTTTTAATTAAGTTTGATGATTGCGCTCAAACAAAATTTCCTAGAACAAAATTTTCAAATGTAACTACTAGATTGTGATACAATACACTATTGGGTGAAGTTTGGTTGACTTCTGCGCAGCGGTTTGGGAGTTAACATCAAAATTACATTTCTCGGCCATATCGCATAGATCTCACTGTGAAAAGGCTTAAATGGCTTTTTTGACCTAAGTTTAATGATTGCGCTCAAACCAAATGTCCTAGAACGAAATTTTCAAATGTAACTACTAGAATGTGATACAATACACTATTGGGTGAAGTTTGGTTGACTTCTGCGCAGCGGTTTGGGAGTTAACATCAAAATTACATTTCTCGGCCATATCGCATAGATCTCACTGTGAAAAGGCTTAAATGACTTTTTTAATTAAGTTTGATGATTGCGTTCAAACAAAATGTCCTAGAACAAAATTTTCAAATGTAACTACTAGATTGTGATACAATACACTATTGGGTGAAGTTTGGTTGACTTCTGCGCAGCGGTTTGGGAGTTAACATCAAAATTACATTTCTCGGCCATATCGCATAGATCTCACTGTGAAAAGGCTTAAATGGCTTTTTTGACCTAAGTTTGAGGATTGCGCTCAAATCAAATGTCCAAGAACCAAATTTCCAAATGTAACTACTAGATTGGGATACAATACACTATTGGGTGAAGTTTGGTTGACTTCTGCGCAGCGGTTTGGGAGTTAACATCAAAATTACATTTCTCGGCCATATCGCATAGATCTCACTGTGAAAAGGCTTAAATGACTTTTTTAATTAAGTTTATGATTGCGTTCAAACAAAATGTCCTAGAACAAAATTTTCAAATGTAACTACTAGATTGTGATACAATACACTATTGGGTGAAGTTTGGTTGACTTCTGCGCAGCGGTTTGGGAGTTAACATCAAAATTACATTTCTCGGCCATATCGCATAGATCTCACTGTGAAAAGGCTTAAATGGCTTTTTTGACCTAAGTTTAAAGATTGCGCTCAAACCAAATGTCCTAGAACGAAATTTTCAAATGTAACTACTAGAATGTGATACAATACACTATTGGGTGAAGTTTGGTTGACTTCTGCGCAGCGGTTTGGGAGTTAACATCAAAATTACATTTCTCGGCCATATCGCATAGATCTCACTGTGAAAAGGCTTAAATGGCTTTTTTGACCTAAGTTTGAGGATTGCGCTCAAATCAAATGTCCTAGAACCAAATTTCCACATGTAACTACTAGATTGTGATACAATAGACTAATGGGTGAAGTTTGGTTGACTTCTGCGCAGAGGTTTGGGAGTTAACATCAAAATTACATTTCTCGGCCATATCGTATAGATCTCACTGTGAAAAGGCTTAAATGACTTTTTTAATTAAGTTTGATGATTGCGCTCAAACAAAATTTCCTAGAACAAAATTTTCAAATGTAACTACTAGATTGTGATACAATACACTATTGGGTGAAGTTTGGTTGACTTCTGCGCAGCGGTTTGGGAGTTAACATCAAAATTACATTTCTCGGCCATATCGCATAGATCTCACTGTGAAAAGGCTTAAATGGCTTTATTGACCTAAGTTTAATGATTGCGCTCAAACCAAATGTCCAATAACCAAATTTCCACATGTAACTACTAGATTGTGATACAATACACTAATGGGTGAAGTTTGGTTGACTTCTGCGCAGCGGTTTGGGAGTTAACATCAAAATTACATTTCTCGGCCATATCGCATAGATCTCACTGTGAAAAGGCTTAAATGACTTTTTTAATTAAGTTTGATGATTGCGTTCAAACAAAATGTCATAGAACAAAATTTTCAAATGTAACTACTAGATTGTGATACAATACACTATTGGGTGAAGTTTGGTTGACTTCTGCGCAGCGGTTTGGGAGTTAACATCAAAATTACATTTCTCGGCCATATCGCATAGATCTCACTGTGAAAAGGCTTAAATGGCTTTTTTGACCTAAGTTTGAGGATTGCGCTCAAATCAAATGTCCTAGAACCAAATTTCCACATGTAATTACTAGATTGTGATACAATACACTAATGGGTGAAGTTTGGTTGACTTCTGCGCAGCGGTTTGGGAGTTAACATCAAAATTACATTTCTCGGCCATATCGCATAGATCTCACTGTGAAAAGGCTTAAATGACTTTTTTAATTAAGTTTAATGATTGCGCTCAAACCAAATGTCCTAGAACGAAATTTTCAAATGTAACTACTAGAATGTGATACAATACACTATTGGGTGAAGTTTAGTTGACTTCTGCGCAGCGGTTTGGGAGTTAACATCAAAATTACATTTCTCGGCCATATCGCATAGATCTCACTGTGAAAAGGCTTAAATGGCTTTTTTGACCTAAGTTTAATGATTGCGCTCAAACCAAATGTCCTAGAACGAAATTTTCAAATGTAACTACTAGAATGTGATACAATACACTATTGGGTGAAGTTTGGTTGACTTCTGCGCAGCGGTTTGGGAGTTAACATCAAAATTACATTTCTCGGCCATATCGCATAGATCTCACCGTGAAAAGGCTTAAATGACTTTTTTAATTAAGTTTGATGATTGCGTTCAAACAAAATGTCCTAGAACAAAATTTTCAAATGTAACTACTAGATTGTGATACAATACACTATTGGGTGAAGTTTGGTTGACTTCTGCGCAGCGGTTTGGGAGTTAACATCAAAATTACATTTCTCGGCCATATCGCATAGATCTCACTGTGAAAAGGCTTAAATGGCTTTTTTGACCTAAGTTTGAGGATTGCGCTCAAATCAAATGTCCTAGAACCAAATTTTCACATGTAACTACTAGATTGTGATACAATACACTAATGGGTGAAGTTTGGTTGACTTCTGCGCAGCGGTTTGGGAGTTAACATCAAAATTACATTTCTCGGCCATATCGCATAGATCTCACTGTGAAAAGGCTTAAATGACTTTTTTAATTAAGTTTGATGATTGCGCTCAAACAAAATTTCCTAGAACAAAATTTTCAAATGTAACTACTAGATTGTGATACAATACACTATTGGGTGAAGTTTGGTTGACTTCTGCGCAGCGGTTTGGGAGTTAACATCAAAATTACATTTCTCGGCCATATCGCATAGATCTCACTGTGAAAAGGCTTAAATGGCTTTTTTGACCTAAGTTTAATGATTGCGCTCAAACCAAATGTCCTAGAACGAAATTTTCAAATGTAACTACTAGAATGTGATACAATACACTATTGGGTGAAGTTTGGTTGACTTCTGCGCAGCGGTTTGGGAGTTAACATCAAAATTACATTTCTCGGCCATATCGCATAGATCTCACTGTGAAAAGGCTTAAATGACTTTTTTAATTAAGTTTGATGATTGCGTTCAAACAAAATGTCCTAGAACAAAATTTTCAAATGTAACTACTAGATTGTGATACAATACACTATTGGGTGAAGTTTGGTTGACTTCTGCGCAGCGGTTTGGGAGTTAACATCAAAATTACATTTCTCGGCCATATCGCATAGATCTCACTGTGAAAAGGCTTAAATGGCTTTTTTGACCTAAGTTTGAGGATTGCGCTCAAATCAAATGTCCAAGAACCAAATTTCCAAATGTAACTACTAGATTGGGATACAATACACTATTGGGTGAAGTTTGGTTGACTTCTGCGCAGCGGTTTGGGAGTTAACATCAAAATTACATTTCTCGGCCATATCGCATAGATCTCACTGTGAAAAGGCTTAAATGACTTTTTTAATTAAGTTTATGATTGCGTTCAAACAAAATGTCCTAGAACAAAATTTTCAAATGTAACTACTAGATTGTGATACAATACACTATTGGGTGAAGTTTGGTTGACTTCTGCGCAGCGGTTTGGGAGTTAACATCAAAATTACATTTCTCGGCCATATCGCATAGATCTCACTGTGAAAAGGCTTAAATGGCTTTTTTGACCTAAGTTTAAAGATTGCGCTCAAACCAAATGTCCTAGAACGAAATTTTCAAATGTAACTACTAGAATGTGATACAATACACTATTGGGTGAAGTTTGGTTGACTTCTGCGCAGCGGTTTGGGAGTTAACATCAAAATTACATTTCTCGGCCATATCGCATAGATCTCACTGTGAAAAGGCTTAAATGGCTTTTTTGACCTAAGTTTGAGGATTGCGCTCAAATCAAATGTCCTAGAACCAAATTTCCACATGTAACTACTAGATTGTGATACAATAGACTAATGGGTGAAGTTTGGTTGACTTCTGCGCAGAGGTTTGGGAGTTAACATCAAAATTACATTTCTCGGCCATATCGTATAGATCTCACTGTGAAAAGGCTTAAATGACTTTTTTAATTAAGTTTGATGATTGCGCTCAAACAAAATTTCCTAGAACAAAATTTTCAAATGTAACTACTAGATTGTGATACAATACACTATTGGGTGAAGTTTGGTTGACTTCTGCGCAGCGGTTTGGGAGTTAACATCAAAATTACATTTCTCGGCCATATCGCATAGATCTCACTGTGAAAAGGCTTAAATGGCTTTATTGACCTAAGTTTAATGATTGCGCTCAAACCAAATGTCCAATAACCAAATTTCCACATGTAACTACTAGATTGTGATACAATACACTAATGGGTGAAGTTTGGTTGACTTCTGCGCAGCGGTTTGGGAGTTAACATCAAAATTACATTTCTCGGCCATATCGCATAGATCTCACTGTGAAAAGGCTTAAATGACTTTTTTAATTAAGTTTGATGATTGCGTTCAAACAAAATGTCATAGAACAAAATTTTCAAATGTAACTACTAGATTGTGATACAATACACTATTGGGTGAAGTTTGGTTGACTTCTGCGCAGCGGTTTGGGAGTTAACATCAAAATTACATTTCTCGGCCATATCGCATAGATCTCACTGTGAAAAGGCTTAAATGGCTTTTTTGACCTAAGTTTGAGGATTGCGCTCAAATCAAATGTCCTAGAACCAAATTTCCACATGTAATTACTAGATTGTGATACAATACACTAATGGGTGAAGTTTGGTTGACTTCTGCGCAGCGGTTTGGGAGTTAACATCAAAATTACATTTCTCGGCCATATCGCATAGATCTCACTGTGAAAAGGCTTAAATGACTTTTTTAATTAAGTTTAATGATTGCGCTCAAACCAAATGTCCTAGAACGAAATTTTCAAATGTAACTACTAGAATGTGATACAATACACTATTGGGTGAAGTTTAGTTGACTTCTGCGCAGCGGTTTGGGAGTTAACATCAAAATTACATTTCTCGGCCATATCGCATAGATCTCACTGTGAAAAGGCTTAAATGGCTTTTTTGACCTAAGTTTAATGATTGCGCTCAAACCAAATGTCCTAGAACGAAATTTTCAAATGTAACTACTAGAATGTGATACAATACACTATTGGGTGAAGTTTGGTTGACTTCTGCGCAGCGGTTTGGGAGTTAACATCAAAATTACATTTCTCGGCCATATCGCATAGATCTCACCGTGAAAAGGCTTAAATGACTTTTTTAATTAAGTTTGATGATTGCGTTCAAACAAAATGTCCTAGAACAAAATTTTCAAATGTAACTACTAGATTGTGATACAATACACTATTGGGTGAAGTTTGGTTGACTTCTGCGCAGCGGTTTGGGAGTTAACATCAAAATTACATTTCTCGGCCATATCGCATAGATCTCACTGTGAAAAGGCTTAAATGGCTTTTTTGACCTAAGTTTAAAGATTGCGCTCAAACCAAATGTCCTAGAACGAAATTTTCAAATGTAACTACTAGAATGTGATACAATACACTATTGGGTGAAGTTTGGTTGACTTCTGCGCAGCGGTTTGGGAGTTAACATCAAAATTACATTTCTCGGCCATATCGCATAGATCTCACTGTGAAAAGGCTTAAATGGCTTTTTTGACCTAAGTTTGAGGATTGCGCTCAAATCAAATGTCCTAGAACCAAATTTCCACATGTAACTACTAGATTGTGATACAATACACTAATGGGTGAAGTTTGGTTGACTTCTGCGCAGAGGTTTGGGAGTTAACATCAAAATTACATTTCTCGGCCATATCGCATAGATCTCACTGTGAAAAGGCTTAAATGACTTTTTTAATTAAGTTTGATGATTGCGCTCAAACAAAATTTCCTAGAACAAAATTTTCAAATGTAACTACTAGATTGTGATACAATACACTATTGGGTGAAGTTTGGTTGACTTCTGCGCAGCGGTTTTGGAGTTAACATCAAAATTACATTTCTCGGCCATATCGCATAGATCTCACTGTGAAAAGGCTTAAATGGCTTTTTTGACCTAAGTTTAATGATTGCGCTCAAACCAAATGTCCAATAACCAAATTTCCACATGTAACTACTAGATTGCGATACAATACACTAATGGGTGAAGTTTGGTTGACTTCTGCGAGGCGGTTTGGGAGTTAACATCAAAATTACATTTCTTGGCCATATCGCATAGATCTCACTGTGAAAAGGCTTAAATGACTTTTTTAATTAAGTTTGATGATTGCGTTCAAACAAAATGTCATAGAACAAAATTTTCAAATGTAACTACTAGATTGTGATACAATACACTATTGGGTGAAGTTTGGTTGACTTCTGCGCAGCGGTTTGGGAGTTAACATCAAAATTACATTTCTCGGCCATATCGCATAGATCTCAACGTGAAAAGGCTTAAATGGCTTTTTTGACCTAAGTTTGAGGATTGCGCTCAAATCAAATGTCCTAGAACCAAATTTCCACATGTAATTACTAGATTGTGATACAATACACTAATGGGTGAAGTTTGGTTGACTTCTGCGCAGCGGTTTGGGAGTTAACATCAAAATTACATTTCTCGGCCATATCGCATAGATCTCACTGTGAAAAGGCTTAAATGACTTTTTTAATTAAGTTTAATGATTGCGCTCAAACCAAATGTCCTAGAACGAAATTTTCAAATGTAACTACTAGAATGTGATACAATACACTATTGGGTGAAGTTTAGTTGACTTCTGCGCAGCGGTTTGGGAGTTAACATCAAAATTACATTTCTCGGCCATATCGCATAGATCTCACTGTGAAAAGGCTTAAATGGCTTTTTTGACCTAAGTTTGAGGATTGCGCTCAAACCAAATGTCCTAGAACGAAGTTTTCAAATGTAACTACTAGAATGTGATACAATACACTATTGGGTGAAGTTTGGTTGACTTCTGCGCAGCGGTTTGGGAGTTAACATCAAAATTACATTTCTCGGCCATATCGCATAGATCTCACTGTGAAAAGGCTTAAATGGCTTTTTTGACCTAAGTTTAAAGATTGCGCTCAAACAAAATGTCCTAGAACAAAATTTTCAAATATAACTACTAGATTGTGATACAATACACTATTGGGTGAAGTTTGGTTGACTTCTGCGCAGCGGTTTGGGAGTTAACATCAAAATTACATTTCTCGGCCATATCGCATAGATCTCACTGTGAAAAGGCTTAAATGGCTTTTTTGACCTAAGTTTGAGGACTGCGCTCAAATCAAATGTCCTAGAACCAAATTTCCACATGTAACTACTAGATTGTGATACAATACACTAATGGTTGAAGTTTGGTTGACTTCTGCGCAGCGGTTTGGGAGTTAACATCAAAATTACATTTCTCGGCCATATCGCATAGATCTCACTGTGAAAAGGCTTAAATGACTTTTTTAATTAAGTTTGATGATTGCGTTCAAACAAAATGTCCTAGAACAAAATTTTCAAATGTAACTACTAGATTGTGATACAATACACTATTGGGTGAAGTTTGGTTGACTTCTGCGCAGCGGTTTGGGAGTTAACATCAAAATTACATTTCTCGGCCATATCGCATAGATCTCACCGTGAAAAGGCTTAAATGACTTTTTTAATTAAGTTTGATGATTGCGTTCAAACAAAATGTCCTAGAACAAAATTTTCAAATGTAACTACTAGATTGTGATACAATACACTATTGGGTGAAGTTTGGTTGACTTCTGCGCAGCGGTTTGGGAGTTAACATCAAAATTACATTTCTCGGCCATATCGCATAGATCTCACTGTGAAAAGGCTTAAATGACTTTTTTAATTAAGTTTGATGATTGCGTTCAAACAAAATGTCCTAGAACAAAATTTTCAAATGTAACTACTAGATTTTGATACAATACACTATTGGGTGAAGTTTGGTTGACTTCTGCGCAGCGGTTTGGAAGTTAACATCAAAATTACATTTCTCGGCCATATCGCATAGATCTCACTGTGAAAAGGCTTAAATGGCTTTTTTGACCTAAGTTTAAAGATTGCGCTCAAACCAAATGTCCTAGAACGAAATTTTCAAATGTAACTACTAGAATGTGATACAATACACTATTGGGTGAAGTTTGGTTGACTTCTGCGCAGCGGTTTGGGAGTTAACATCAAAATTACATTTCTCGGCCATATCGCATAGATCTCACTGTGAAAAGGCTTAAATCGCTTTTTTGACCTAAGTTTGAGGATTGCGCTCAAATCAAATGTCCTAGAACCAAATTTCCACATGTAACTACTAGATTGTGATACAATACACTAATGGGTGAAGTTTGGTTGACTTCTGCGCAGAGGTTTGGGAGTTAACATCAAAATTACATTTCTCGGCCATATCGCATAGATCTCACTGTGAAAAGGCTTAAATGACTTTTTTAATTAAGTTTGATGATTGCGCTCAAACAAAATTTCCTAGAACAAAATTTTCAAATGTAACTATTAGATTGTGATACAATACACTATTGGGTGAAGTTTGGTTGACTTCTGCGCAGCGGTTTGGGAGTTAACATCAAAATTACATTTCTCGGCCATATCGCATAGATCTCACTGTGAAAAGGCTTAAATGGCTTTTTTGACCTAAGTTTAATGATTGCGCTCAAACCAAATGTCCAAAAACCAAATTTCCACATGTAACTACTAGATTGTGATACAATACACTAATGGGTGAAGTTTGGTTGACTTCTGCGCAGCGGTTTGGGAGTTAACATCAAAATTACATTTCTCGGCCATATCGCATAGATCTCACTGTGAAAAGGCTTAAATGGCTTTTTTGACCTAAGTTTGAGGATTGCGCTCAAACCAAATGTCCTAGAACGAAATTTTCAAATGTAACTACTAGAATGTGATACAATACACTATTGGGTGAAGTTTGGTTGACTTCTGCGCAGCGGTTTGGGAGTTAACATCAAAATTACATTTCTCGGCCATATCGCATAGATCTCACTGTGAAAAGGCTTAAATGGCTTTTTTGACCTAAGTTTGAGGATTGCGCTCAAATCAAATGTCCTAGAACCAAATTTTCACATGTAACTACTAGATTGTGATACAATACACTAATGGGTGAAGTTTGGTTGACTTCTGCGCAGCGGTTTGGGAGTTAACATCAAAATTACATTTCTCGGCCATATCGCATAGATCTCACTGTGAAAAGGCTTAAATGACTTTTTTAATTAAGTTTGATGATTGCGCTCAAACAAAATTTCCTAGAACAAAATTTTCAAATGTAACTACTAGATTGTGATACAATACACTATTGGGTGAAGTTTGGTTGACTTCTGCGCAGCGGTTTGGGAGTTAACATCAAAATTACATTTCTCGGCCATATCGCATAGATCTCACTGTGAAAAGGCTTAAATGGCTTTTTTGACCTAAGTTTAATGATTGCGCTCAAACCAAATGTCCTAGAACGAAATTTTCAAATGTAACTACTAGAATGTAATACAATACACTATTGGGTGAAGTTTGGTTGACTTCTGCGCAGCGGTTTGGGAGTTAACATCAAAATTACATTTCTCGGCCATATCGCATAGATCTCACTGTGAAAAGGCTTAAATGACTTTTTTAATTAAGTTTGATGATTGCGTTCAAACAAAATGTCCTAGAACAAAATTTTCAAATGTAACTACTAGATTGTGATACAATACACTATTGGGTGAAGTTTGGTTGACTTCTGCGCAGCGGTTTGGGAGTTAACATCAAAATTACATTTCTCGGCCATATCGCATAGATCTCACTGTGAAAAGGCTTAAATGGCTTTTTTGACCTAAGTTTGAGGATTGCGCTCAAATCAAATGTCCAAGAACCAAATTTCCAAATGTAACTACTAGATTGTGATACAATACACTATTGGGTGAAGTTTGGTTGACTTCTGCGCAGCGGTTTGGGAGTTAACATCAAAATTACATTTCTCGGCCATATCGCATAGATCTCACTGTGAAAAGGCTTAAATGACTTTTTTAATTAAGTTTGATGATTGCGTTCAAACAAAATGTCATAGAACAAAATTTTCAAATGTAACTACTAGATTGTGATACAATACACTATTGGGTGAAGTTTGGTTGACTTCTGCGCAGCGGTTTGGGAGTTAACATCAAAATTACATTTCTCGGCCATATCGCATAGATCTCACCGTGAAAAGGCTTAAATGACTTTTTTAATTAAGTTTGATGATTGCGTTCAAACAAAATGTCCTAGAACAAAATTTTCAAATGTAACTACTAGATTGTGATACAATACACTATTGGGTGAAGTTTGGTTGACTTCTGCGCAGCGGTTTGGGAGTTAACATCAAAATTACATTTCTCGGCCATATCGCATAGATCTCACTGTGAAAAGGCTTAAATGGCTTTTTTGACCTAAGTTTAAAGATTGCGCTCAAACCAAATGTCCTAGAACGAAATTTTCAAATGTAACTACTAGAATGTGATACAATACACTATTGGGTGAAGTTTGGTTGACTTCTGCGCAGCGGTTTGGGAGTTAACATCAAAATTACATTTCTCGGCCATATCGCATAGATCTCACTGTGAAAAGGCTTAAATGGCTTTTTTGACCTAAGTTTGAGGATTGCGCTCAAATCAAATGTCCTAGAACCAAATTTCCACATGTAACTACTAGATTGTGATACAATACACTAATGGGTGAAGTTTGGTTGACTTCTGCGCAGAGGTTTGGGAGTTAACATCAAAATTACATTTCTCGGCCATATCGCATAGATCTCACTGTGAAAAGGCTTAAATGACTTTTTTAATTAAGTTTGATGATTGCGCTCAAACAAAATTTCCTAGAACAAAATTTTCAAATGTAACTACTAGATTGTGATTCAATACACTATTGGGTGAAGTTTGGTTGACTTCTGCGCAGCGGTTTTGGAGTTAACATCAAAATTACATTTCTCGGCCATATCGCATAGATCTCACTGTGAAAAGGCTTAAATGGCTTTTTTGACCTAAGTTTAATGATTGCGCTCAAACCAAATGTCCAATAACCAAATTTCCACATGTAACTACTAGATTGCAATACAATACACTAATGGGTGAAGTTTGGTTGACTTCTGCGAGGCGGTTTGGGAGTTAACATCAAAATTACATTTCTTGGCCATATCGCATAGATCTCACTGTGAAAAGGCTTAAATGACTTTTTTAATTAAGTTTGATGATTGCGTTCAAACAAAATGTCATAGAACAAAATTTTCAAATGTAACTACTAGATTGTGATACAATACACTATTGGGTGAAGTTTGGTTGACTTCTGCGCAGCGGTTTGGGAGTTAACATCAAAATTACATTTCTCGGCCATATCGCATAGATCTCAACGTGAAAAGGCTTAAATGGCTTTTTTGACCTAAGTTTGAGGATTGCGCTCAAATCAAATGTCCTAGAACCAAATTTCCACATGTAATTACTAGATTGTGATACAATACACTAATGGGTGAAGTTTGGTTGACTTCTGCGCAGCGGTTTGGGAGTTAACATCAAAATTACATTTCTCGGCCATATCGCATAGATCTCACTGTGAAAAGGCTTAAATGACTTTTTTAATTAAGTTTAATGATTGCGCTCAAACCAAATGTCCTAGAACGAAATTTTCAAATGTAACTACTAGAATGTGATACAATACACTATTGGGTGAAGTTTAGTTGACTTCTGCGCAGCGGTTTGGGAGTTAACATCAAAATTACATTTCTCGGCCATATCGCATAGATCTCACTATGAAAAGGCTTAAATGGCTTTTTTGACCTAAATTTAATGATTGCGCTCAAACCAAATGTCCTAGAACGAAATTTTCAAATGTAACTACTAGAATGTGATACAATACACTAATGGGTGAAGTTTGGTTGACTTCTGCGCAGCGGTTTGGGAGTTAACATCAAAATTACATTTCTCGGCCATATCGCATAGATCTCACTGTGAAAAGGCTTAAATGACTTTTTTGACCTAAGTTTAATGATTGCGCTCAAACCAAATGTCCAATAACCAAATTTCCACATGTAACTACTAGATTGTGATACAATACACTAATGGGTGAAGTTTGGTTGACTTCTGCGAGGCGGTTTGGGAGTTAACATCAAAATTACATTTCTCGGCCATATCGCATAGATCTCACTGTGAAAAGGCTTAAATGACTTTTTTAATTAAGTTTGATGATTGCGTTCGAACAAAATGTCATAGAACAAAATTTTCAAATGTAACTACTAGATTGTGATACAATACACTATTGGGTGAAGTTTGGTTGACTTCTGCGCAGCGGTTTGGGAGTTAACATCAAAATTACATTTCTCGGCCATATCGCATAGATCTCACTGTGAAAAGGCTTAAATGGCTTTTTTGACCTAAGTTTGATGATTGCGCTCAAATCAAATGTCCTAGAACCAAATTTCCACATGTAATTACTAGATTGTGATACAATACACTAATGGGTGAAGTTTGGTTGACTTCTGCGCAGCGGTTTGGGAGTTAACATCAAAATTACATTTCTCGGCCATATCGCATAGATCTCACTGTGAAAAGGCTTAAATGGCTTTTTTGACCTAAGTTTAATGATTGCGCTCAAACCAAATGTCCAAAAACCAAATTTCCACATGTAACTACTAGATTGTGATACAATACACTAATGGGTGAAGTTTGGTTGACTTCTGCGCAGCGGTTTGGGAGTTAACATCAAAATTACATTTCTCGGCCATATCGCATAGATCTCACTGTGAAAAGGCTTAAATGGCTTTTTTGACCTAAGTTTGAGGATTGCGCTCAAACCAAATGTCCTAGAACGAAGTTTTCAAATGTAACTACTAGAATGTGATACAATACACTATTGGGTGAAGTTTGGTTGACTTCTGCGCAGCGGTTTGGGAGTTAACATCAAAATTACATTTCTCGGCCATATCGCATAGATCTCACTGTGAAAAGGCTTAAATGGCTTTTTTGACCTAAGTTTAAAGATTGCGCTCAAACAAAATGTCCTAGAACAAAATTTTCAAATATAACTACTAGATTGTGATACAATACACTATTGGGTGAAGTTTGGTTGACTTCTGCGCAGCGGTTTGGGAGTTAACATCAAAATTACATTTCTCGGCCATATCGCATAGATCTCACTGTGAAAAGGCTTAAATGGCTTTTTTGACCTAAGTTTGAGGACTGCGCTCAAATCAAATGTCCTAGAACCAAATTTCCACATGTAACTACTAGATTGTGATACAATACACTAATGGTTGAAGTTTGGTTGACTTCTGCGCAGCGGTTTGGGAGTTAACATCAAAATTACATTTCTCGGCCATATCGCATAGATCTCACTGTGAAAAGGCTTAAATGACTTTTTTAATTAAGTTTGATGATTGCGTTCAAACAAAATGTCCTAGAACAAAATTTTCAAATGTAACTACTAGATTGTGATACAATACACTATTGGGTGAAGTTTGGTTGACTTCTGCGCAGCGGTTTGGGAGTTAACATCAAAATTACATTTCTCGGCCATATCGCATAGATCTCACCGTGAAAAGGCTTAAATGACTTTTTTAATTAAGTTTGATGATTGCGTTCAAACAAAATGTCCTAGAACAAAATTTTCAAATGTAACTACTAGATTGTGATACAATACACTATTGGGTGAAGTTTGGTTGACTTCTGCGCAGCGGTTTGGGAGTTAACATCAAAATTACATTTCTCGGCCATATCGCATAGATCTCACTGTGAAAAGGCTTAAATGACTTTTTTAATTAAGTTTGATGATTGCGTTCAAACAAAATGTCCTAGAACAAAATTTTCAAATGTAACTACTAGATTTTGATACAATACACTATTGGGTGAAGTTTGGTTGACTTCTGCGCAGCGGTTTGGAAGTTAACATCAAAATTACATTTCTCGGCCATATCGCATAGATCTCACTGTGAAAAGGCTTAAATGGCTTTTTTGACCTAAGTTTAAAGATTGCGCTCAAACCAAATGTCCTAGAACGAAATTTTCAAATGTAACTACTAGAATGTGATACAATACACTATTGGGTGAAGTTTGGTTGACTTCTGCGCAGCGGTTTGGGAGTTAACATCAAAATTACATTTCTCGGCCATATCGCATAGATCTCACTGTGAAAAGGCTTAAATCGCTTTTTTGACCTAAGTTTGAGGATTGCGCTCAAATCAAATGTCCTAGAACCAAATTTCCACATGTAACTACTAGATTGTGATACAATACACTAATGGGTGAAGTTTGGTTGACTTCTGCGCAGAGGTTTGGGAGTTAACATCAAAATTACATTTCTCGGCCATATCGCATAGATCTCACTGTGAAAAGGCTTAAATGACTTTTTTAATTAAGTTTGATGATTGCGCTCAAACAAAATTTCCTAGAACAAAATTTTCAAATGTAACTATTAGATTGTGATACAATACACTATTGGGTGAAGTTTGGTTGACTTCTGCGCAGCGGTTTGGGAGTTAACATCAAAATTACATTTCTCGGCCATATCGCATAGATCTCACTGTGAAAAGGCTTAAATGGCTTTTTTGACCTAAGTTTAATGATTGCGCTCAAACCAAATGTCCAAAAACCAAATTTCCACATGTAACTACTAGATTGTGATACAATACACTAATGGGTGAAGTTTGGTTGACTTCTGCGCAGCGGTTTGGGAGTTAACATCAAAATTACATTTCTCGGCCATATCGCATAGATCTCACTGTGAAAAGGCTTAAATGGCTTTTTTGACCTAAGTTTGAGGATTGCGCTCAAACCAAATGTCCTAGAACGAAATTTTCAAATGTAACTACTAGAATGTGATACAATACACTATTGGGTGAAGTTTGGTTGACTTCTGCGCAGCGGTTTGGGAGTTAACATCAAAATTACATTTCTCGGCCATATCGCATAGATCTCACTGTGAAAAGGCTTAAATGGCTTTTTTGACCTAAGTTTGAGGATTGCGCTCAAATCAAATGTCCTAGAACCAAATTTTCACATGTAACTACTAGATTGTGATACAATACACTAATGGGTGAAGTTTGGTTGACTTCTGCGCAGCGGTTTGGGAGTTAACATCAAAATTACATTTCTCGGCCATATCGCATAGATCTCACTGTGAAAAGGCTTAAATGACTTTTTTAATTAAGTTTGATGATTGCGCTCAAACAAAATTTCCTAGAACAAAATTTTCAAATGTAACTACTAGATTGTGATACAATACACTATTGGGTGAAGTTTGGTTGACTTCTGCGCAGCGGTTTGGGAGTTAACATCAAAATTACATTTCTCGGCCATATCGCATAGATCTCACTGTGAAAAGGCTTAAATGGCTTTTTTGACCTAAGTTTAATGATTGCGCTCAAACCAAATGTCCTAGAACGAAATTTTCAAATGTAACTACTAGAATGTAATACAATACACTATTGGGTGAAGTTTGGTTGACTTCTGCGCAGCGGTTTGGGAGTTAACATCAAAATTACATTTCTCGGCCATATCGCATAGATCTCACTGTGAAAAGGCTTAAATGACTTTTTTAATTAAGTTTGATGATTGCGTTCAAACAAAATGTCCTAGAACAAAATTTTCAAATGTAACTACTAGATTGTGATACAATACACTATTGGGTGAAGTTTGGTTGACTTCTGCGCAGCGGTTTGGGAGTTAACATCAAAATTACATTTCTCGGCCATATCGCATAGATCTCACTGTGAAAAGGCTTAAATGGCTTTTTTGACCTAAGTTTGAGGATTGCGCTCAAATCAAATGTCCAAGAACCAAATTTCCAAATGTAACTACTAGATTGTGATACAATACACTATTGGGTGAAGTTTGGTTGACTTCTGCGCAGCGGTTTGGGAGTTAACATCAAAATTACATTTCTCGGCCATATCGCATAGATCTCACTGTGAAAAGGCTTAAATGACTTTTTTAATTAAGTTTGATGATTGCGTTCAAACAAAATGTCATAGAACAAAATTTTCAAATGTAACTACTAGATTGTGATACAATACACTATTGGGTGAAGTTTGGTTGACTTCTGCGCAGCGGTTTGGGAGTTAACATCAAAATTACATTTCTCGGCCATATCGCATAGATCTCACTGTGAAAAGGCTTAAATGACTTTTTTAATTAAGTTTGATGATTGCGTTCAAACAAAATGTCCTAGAACAAAATTTTCAAATGTAACTACTAGATTGTGATACAATACACTATTGGGTGAAGTTTGGTTGACTTCTGCGCAGCGGTTTGGGAGTTAACATCAAAATTACATTTCTCGGCCATATCGCATAGATCTCACTGTGAAAAGGCTTAAATGACTTTTTTAATTAAGTTTAATGATTGCGCTCAAACCAAATGTCCTAGAACGAAATTTTCAAATGTAACTACTAGAATGTGATACAATACACTATTGGGTGAAGTTTAGTTGACTTCTGCGCAGCGGTTTGGGAGTTAACATCAAAATTACATTTCTCGGCCATATCGCATAGATCTCACTTTGAAAAGGCTTAAATGGCTTTTTTGACCTAAGTTTAATGATTGCGCTCAAACCAAATGTCCTAGAACGAAATTTTCAAATGTAACTACTAGAATGTGATACAATACACTATTGGGTGAAGTTTGGTTGACTTCTGCGCAGCGGTTTGGGAGTTAACATCAAAATTACATTTCTCGGCCATATCGCATAGATCTCACTGTGAAAAGGCTTAAATGGCTTTTTTGACCTAAGTTTGAGGATTGCGCTCAAATCAAATGTCCTAGAACCAAATTTTCACATGTAACTACTAGATTGTGATACAATACACTAATGGGTGAAGTTTGGTTGACTTCTGCGCAGCGGTTTGGGAGTTAACATCAAAATTACATTTCTCGGCCATATCGCATAGATCTCACTGTGAAAAGGCTTAAATGACTTTTTTAATTAAGTTTGATGATTGCGCTCAAACAAAATTTCCTAGAACAAAATTTTCAAATGTAACTACCAGATTGTGATACAATACACTATTGGGTGAAGTTTGGTTGACTTCTGCGCAGCGGTTTGGGAGTTAACATCAAAATTACATTTCTCGGCCATATCGCATAGATCTCACTGTGAAAAGGCTTAAATGGCTTTTTTGACCTAAGTTTAATGATTGCGCTCAAACCAAATGTCCTAGAACGAAATTTTCAAATGTAACTACTAGAATGTGATACAATACACTATTGGGTGAAGTTTGGTTGACTTCTGCGCAGCGGTTTGGGAGTTAACATCAAAATTACATTTCTCGGCCATATCGCATAGATCTCACTGTGAAAAGGCTTAAATGACTTTTTTAATTAAGTTTGATGATTGCGTTCAAACAAAATGTCCTAGAACAAAATTTTCAAATGTAACTACTAGATTGTGATACAATACACTATTGGGTGAAGTTTGGTTGACTTCTGCGCAGCGGTTTGGGAGTTAACATCAAAATTACATTTCTCGGCCATATCGCATAGATCTCACTGTGAAAAGGCTTAAATGGCTTTTTTGACCTAAGTTTGAGGATTGCGCTCAAATCAAATGTCCAAGAACCAAATTTCCAAATGTAACTACTAGATTGTGATACAATACACTATTGGGTGAAGTTTGGTTGACTTCTGCGCAGCGGTTTGGGAGTTAACATCAAAATTACATTTCTCGGCCATATCGCATAGATCTCACTGTGAAAAGGCTTAAATGGCTTTTTTGACCTAAGTTTAATGATTGCGCTCAAACCAAATGTCCTAGAACGAAATTTTCAAATGTAACTACTAGAATGTAATACAATACACTATTGGGTGAAGTTTGGTTGACTTCTGCGCAGCGGTTTGGGAGTTAACATCAAAATTACATTTCTCGGCCATATCGCATAGATCTCACTGTGAAAAGGCTTAAATGACTTTTTTAATTAAGTTTGATGATTGCGTTCAAACAAAATGTCCTAGAACAAAATTTTCAAATGTAACTACTAGATTGTGATACAATACACTATTGGGTGAAGTTTGGTTGACTTCTGCGCAGCGGTTTGGGAGTTAACATCAAAATTACATTTCTCGGCCATATCGCATAGATCTCACTGTGAAAAGGCTTAAATGGCTTTTTTGACCTAAGTTTGAGGATTGCGCTCAAATCAAATGTCCAAGAACCAAATTTCCAAATGTAACTACTAGATTGTGATACAATACACTATTGGGTGAAGTTTGGTTGACTTCTGCGCAGCGGTTTGGGAGTTAACATCAAAATTACATTTCTCGGCCATATCGCATAGATCTCACTGTGAAAAGGCTTAAATGACTTTTTTAATTAAGTTTGATGATTGCGTTCAAACAAAATGTCATAGAACAAAATTTTCAAATGTAACTACTAGATTGTGATACAATACACTATTGGGTGAAGTTTGGTTGACTTCTGCGCAGCGGTTTGGGAGTTAACATCAAAATTACATTTCTCGGCCATATCGCATAGATCTCACTGTGAAAAGGCTTAAATGACTTTTTTAATTAAGTTTGATGATTGCGTTCAAACAAAATGTCCTAGAACAAAATTTTCAAATGTAACTACTAGATTGTGATACAATACACTATTGGGTGAAGTTTGGTTGACTTCTGCGCAGCGGTTTGGGAGTTAACATCAAAATTACATTTCTCGGCCATATCGCATAGATCTCACTGTGAAAAGGCTTAAATGACTTTTTTAATTAAGTTTAATGATTGCGCTCAAACCAAATGTCCTAGAACGAAATTTTCAAATGTAACTACTAGAATGTGATACAATACACTATTGGGTGAAGTTTAGTTGACTTCTGCGCAGCGGTTTGGGAGTTAACATCAAAATTACATTTCTCGGCCATATCGCATAGATCTCACTTTGAAAAGGCTTAAATGGCTTTTTTGACCTAAGTTTAATGATTGCGCTCAAACCAAATGTCCTAGAACGAAATTTTCAAATGTAACTACTAGAATGTGATACAATACACTATTGGGTGAAGTTTGGTTGACTTCTGCGCAGCGGTTTGGGAGTTAACATCAAAATTACATTTCTCGGCCATATCGCATAGATCTCACTGTGAAAAGGCTTAAATGGCTTTTTTGACCTAAGTTTGAGGATTGCGCTCAAATCAAATGTCCTAGAACCAAATTTTCACATGTAACTACTAGATTGTGATACAATACACTAATGGGTGAAGTTTGGTTGACTTCTGCGCAGCGGTTTGGGAGTTAACATCAAAATTACATTTCTCGGCCATATCGCATAGATCTCACTGTGAAAAGGCTTAAATGACTTTTTTAATTAAGTTTGATGATTGCGCTCAAACAAAATTTCCTAGAACAAAATTTTCAAATGTAACTACTAGATTGTGATACAATACACTATTGGGTGAAGTTTGGTTGACTTCTGCGCAGCGGTTTGGGAGTTAACATCAAAATTACATTTCTCGGCCATATCGCATAGATCTCACTGTGAAAAGGCTTAAATGGCTTTTTTGACCTAAGTTTGAGGATTGCGCTCAAATCAAATGTCCAAGAACCAAATTTCCAAATGTAACTACTAGATTGTGATACAATACACTAATGGGTGAAGTTTGGTTGACTTCTGCGCAGCGGTTTGGGAGTTAACATCAAAATTACATTTCTCGGCCATATCGCATAGATCTCACTGTGAAAAGGCTTAAATGACTTTTTTAATTAAGTTTGATGATTGCGTTCAAACAAAATGTCCTAGAACAAAATTTTCAAATGTAACTACTAGATTGTGATACAATACACTATTGGGTGAAGTTTGGTTGACTTCTGCGCAGCGGTTTGGGAGTTAACATCAAAATTACATTTCTCGGCCATATCGCATAGATCTCACTGTGAAAAGGCTTAAATGGCTTTTTTGACCTAAGTTTAAAGATTGCGCTCAAACCAAATGTCCTAGAACGAAATTTTCAAATGTAACTACTAGAATGTGATACAATACACTATTGGGTGAAGTTTGGTTGACTTCTGCGCAGCGGTTTGGGAGTTAACATCAAAATTACATTTCTCGGCCATATCGCATAGATCTCACTGTGAAAAGGCTTAAATGGCTTTTTTTACCTAAGTTTGAGGATTGCGCTCAAATCAAATGTCCTAGAACCAAATTTCCACATGTAACTACTAGATTGTGATACAATACACTAATGGGTGAAGTTTGGTTGACTTCTGCGCAGAGGTTTGGGAGTTAACATCAAAATTACATTTCTCGGCCATATCGTATAGATCTCACTGTGAAAAGGCTTAAATGACTTTTTTAATTAAGTTTGATGATTGCGCTCAAACAAAATTTCCTAGAACAAAATTTTCAAATGTAACTACTAGATTGTGATACAATACACTATTGGGTGAAGTTTGGTTGACTTCTGCGCAGCGGTTTGGGAGTTAACATCAAAATTACATTTCTCGGCCATATCGCATAGATCTCACTGTGAAAAGGCTTAAATGGCTTTATTGACCTAAGTTTAATGATTGCGCTCAAACCAAATGTCCAATAACCAAATTTCCACATGTAACTACTAGATTGTGATACAATACACTAATGGGTGAAGTTTGGTTGACTTCTGCGCAGCGGTTTGGGAGTTAACATCAAAATTACATTTCTCGGCCATATCGCATAGATCTCACTGTGAAAAGGCTTAAATGACTTTTTTAATTAAGTTTGATGATTGCGTTCAAACAAAATGTCATAGAACAAAATTTTCAAATGTAACTACTAGATTGTGATACAATACACTATTGGGTGAAGTTTGGTTGACTTCTGCGCAGCGGTTTGGGAGTTAACATCAAAATTACATTTCTCGGCCATATCGCATAGATCTCACTGTGAAAAGGCTTAAATGGCTTTTTTGACCTAAGTTTGAGGATTGCGCTCAAATCAAATGTCCTAGAACCAAATTTCCACATGTAATTACTAGATTGTGATACAATACACTAATGGGTGAAGTTTGGTTGACTTCTGCGCAGCGGTTTGGGAGTTAACATCAAAATTACATTTCTCGGCCATATCGCATAGATCTCACTGTGAAAAGGCTTAAATGACTTTTTTAATTAAGTTTAATGATTGCGCTCAAACCAAATGTCCTAGAACGAAATTTTCAAATGTAACTACTAGAATGTGATACAATACACTATTGGGTGAAGTTTAGTTGACTTCTGCGCAGCGGTTTGGGAGTTAACATCAAAATTACATTTCTCGGCCATATCGCATAGATCTCACTGTGAAAAGGCTTAAATGGCTTTTTTGACCTAAGTTTAATGATTGCGCTCAAACCAAATGTCCTAGAACGAAATTTTCAAATGTAACTACTAGAATGTGATACAATACACTATTGGGTGAAGTTTGGTTGACTTCTGCGCAGCGGTTTGGGAGTTAACATCAAAATTACATTTCTCGGCCATATCGCATAGATCTCACCGTGAAAAGGCTTAAATGACTTTTTTAATTAAGTTTGATGATTGCGTTCAAACAAAATGTCCTAGAACAAAATTTTCAAATGTAACTACTAGATTGTGATACAATACACTATTGGGTGAAGTTTGGTTGACTTCTGCGCAGCGGTTTGGGAGTTAACATCAAAATTACATTTCTCGGCCATATCGCATAGATCTCACTGTGAAAAGGCTTAAATGGCTTTTTTGACCTAAGTTTAAAGATTGCGCTCAAACCAAATGTCCTAGAACGAAATTTTCAAATGTAACTACTAGAATGTGATACAATACACTATTGGGTGAAGTTTGGTTGACTTCTGCGCAGCGGTTTGGGAGTTAACATCAAAATTACATTTCTCGGCCATATCGCATAGATCTCACTGTGAAAAGGCTTAAATGGCTTTTTTGACCTAAGTTTGAGGATTGCGCTCAAATCAAATGTCCTAGAACCAAATTTCCACATGTAACTACTAGATTGTGATACAATACACTAATGGGTGAAGTTTGGTTGACTTCTGCGCAGAGGTTTGGGAGTTAACATCAAAATTACATTTCTCGGCCATATCGCATAGATCTCACTGTGAAAAGGCTTAAATGACTTTTTTAATTAAGTTTGATGATTGCGCTCAAACAAAATTTCCTAGAACAAAATTTTCAAATGTAACTACTAGATTGTGATACAATACACTATTGGGTGAAGTTTGGTTGACTTCTGCGCAGCGGTTTTGGAGTTAACATCAAAATTACATTTCTCGGCCATATCGCATAGATCTCACTGTGAAAAGGCTTAAATGGCTTTTTTGACCTAAGTTTAATGATTGCGCTCAAACCAAATGTCCAATAACCAAATTTCCACATGTAACTACTAGATTGCGATACAATACACTAATGGGTGAAGTTTGGTTGACTTCTGCGAGGCGGTTTGGGAGTTAACATCAAAATTACATTTCTTGGCCATATCGCATAGATCTCACTGTGAAAAGGCTTAAATGACTTTTTTAATTAAGTTTGATGATTGCGTTCAAACAAAATGTCATAGAACAAAATTTTCAAATGTAACTACTAGATTGTGATACAATACACTATTGGGTGAAGTTTGGTTGACTTCTGCGCAGCGGTTTGGGAGTTAACATCAAAATTACATTTCTCGGCCATATCGCATAGATCTCAACGTGAAAAGGCTTAAATGGCTTTTTTGACCTAAGTTTGAGGATTGCGCTCAAATCAAATGTCCTAGAACCAAATTTCCACATGTAATTACTAGATTGTGATACAATACACTAATGGGTGAAGTTTGGTTGACTTCTGCGCAGCGGTTTGGGAGTTAACATCAAAATTACATTTCTCGGCCATATCGCATAGATCTCACTGTGAAAAGGCTTAAATGACTTTTTTAATTAAGTTTAATGATTGCGCTCAAACCAAATGTCCTAGAACGAAATTTTCAAATGTAACTACTAGAATGTGATACAATACACTATTGGGTGAAGTTTAGTTGACTTCTGCGCAGCGGTTTGGGAGTTAACATCAAAATTACATTTCTCGGCCATATCGCATAGATCTCACTGTGAAAAGGCTTAAATGGCTTTTTTGACCTA
This sequence comes from Corythoichthys intestinalis, assembly GCF_030265065.1. Taxonomy (NCBI): domain Eukaryota; kingdom Metazoa; phylum Chordata; class Actinopteri; order Syngnathiformes; family Syngnathidae; genus Corythoichthys; species Corythoichthys intestinalis. The sequence continues at coordinate 2,456,722 of NW_026651594.1, read as the reverse complement.
AATTTAATGATTGCGCTCAAACCAAATGTCCTAGAACGAAATTTTCAAATGTAACTACTAGAATGTGATACAATACACTATTGGGTGAAGTTTGGTTGACTTCTGCGCAGCGGTTTGGGAGTTAACATCAAAATTACATTTCTCGGCCATATCGCATAGATCTCACTGTGAAAAGGCTTAAATGACTTTTTTGACCTAAGTTTAATGATTGCGCTCAAACCAAATGTCCAATAACCAAATTTCCACATGTAACTACTAGATTGTGATACAATACACTAATGGGTGAAGTTTGGTTGACTTCTGCGAGGCGGTTTGGGAGTTAACATCAAAATTACATTTCTCGGCCATATCGCATAGATCTCACTGTGAAAAGGCTTAAATGACTTTTTTAATTAAGTTTGATGATTGCGTTCAAACAAAATGTCATAGAACAAAATTTTCAAATGTAACTACTAGATTGTGATACAATACACTATTGGGTGAAGTTTGGTTGACTTCTGCGCAGCGGTTTGGGAGTTAACATCAAAATTACATTTCTCGGCCATATCGCATAGATCTCACTGTGAAAAGGCTTAAATGGCTTTTTTGACCTAAGTTTGAGGATTGCGCTCAAATCAAATGTCCTAGAACCAAATTTCCACATGTAATTACTAGATTGTGATACAATACACTAATGGGTGAAGTTTGGTTGACTTCTGCGCAGCGGTTTGGGAGTTAACATCAAAATTACATTTCTCGGCCATATCGCATAGATCTCACTGTGAAAAGGCTTAAATGACTTTTTTAATTAAGTTTAATGATTGCGCTCAAACCAAATGTCCTAGAACGAAATTTTCAAATGTAACTACTAGAATGTGATACAATACACTATTGGGTGAAGTTTAGTTGACTTCTGCGCAGCGGTTTGGGAGTTAACATCAAAATTACATTTCTCGGCCATATCGCATAGATCTCACTGTGAAAAGGCTTAAATGGCTTTTTTGACCTAAATTTAATGATTGCGCTCAAACCAAATGTCCTAGAACGAAATTTTCAAATGTAACTACTAGAATGTGATACAATACACTATTGGGTGAAGTTTGGTTGACTTCTGCGCAGCGGTTTGGGAGTTAACATCAAAATTACATTTCTCGGCCATATCGCATAGATCTCACTGTGAAAAGGCTTAAATGACTTTTTTGACCTAAGTTTAATGATTGCGCTCAAACCAAATGTCCAATAACCAAATTTCCACATGTAACTACTAGATTGTGATACAATACACTAATGGGTGAAGTTTGGTTGACTTCTGCGAGGCGGTTTGGGAGTTAACATCAAAATTACATTTCTCGGCCATATCGCATAGATCTCACTGTGAAAAGGCTTAAATGACTTTTTTAATTAAGTTTGATGATTGCGTTCAAACAAAATGTCATAGAACAAAATTTTCAAATGTAACTACTAGATTGTGATACAATACACTATTGGGTGAAGTTTGGTTGACTTCTGCGCAGCGGTTTGGGAGTTAACATCAAAATTACATTTCTCGGCCATATCGCATAGATCTCACTGTGAAAAGGCTTAAATGGCTTTTTTGACCTAAGTTTGAGGATTGCGCTCAAATCAAATGTCCTAGAACCAAATTTCCACATGTAATTACTAGATTGTGATACAATACACTAATGGGTGAAGTTTGGTTGACTTCTGCGCAGCGGTTTGGGAGTTAACATCAAAATTACATTTCTCGGCCATATCGCATAGATCTCACTGTGAAAAGGCTTAAATGACTTTTTTAATTAAGTTTAATGATTGCGCTCAAACTAAATGTCCTAGAACGAAATTTTCAAATGTAACTACTAGAATGTGATACAATACACTATTGGGTGAAGTTTAGTTGACTTCTGCGCAGCGGTTTGGGAGTTAACATCAAAATTACATTTCTCGGCCATATCGCATAGATCTCACTGTGAAAAGGCTTAAATGGCTTTTTTGACCTAAGTTTAATGATTGCGCTCAAACCAAATGTCCTAGAACGAAATTTTCAAATGTAACTACTAGAATGTGATACAATACACTATTGGGTGAAGTTTGGTTGACTTCTGCGCAGCGGTTTGGGAGTTAACATCAAAATTACATTTCTCGGCCATATCGCATAGATCTCACTGTGAAAAGGCTTAAATGACTTTTTTAATTAAGTTTGATGATTGCGTTCAAACAAAATGTCCTAGAACAAAATTTTCAAATGTAACTACTAGATTGTGATACAATACACTATTGGGTGAAGTTTGGTTGACTTCTGCGCAGCGGTTTGGGAGTTAACATCAAAATTACATTTCTCGGCCATATCGCATAGATCTCACTGTGAAAAGGCTTAAATGGCTTTTTTGACCTAAGTTTGAGGATTGCACTCAAATCAAATGTCCAAGAACAAAATTTCCAAATGTAACTACTAGATTGTGATACAATACACTATTGGGTGAAGTTTGGTTGACTTCTGCGCAGCGGTTTGGGAGTTAACATCAAAATTACATTTCTCGGCCATATCGCATAGATCTCACTGTGAAAAGGCTTAAATGACTTTTTTAATTAAGTTTGATGATTGCGTTCAAACAAAATGTCCTAGAACAAAATTTTCAAATGTAACTACTAGATTGTGATACAATACACTATTGGGTGAAGTTTGGTTGACTTCTGCGCAGCGGTTTGGGAGTTAACATCAAAATTACATTTCTCGGCCATATCGCATAGATCTCACTGTGAAAAGGCTTAAATGGCTTTTTTGACCTAAGTTTAAAGATTGCTCTCAAATCAAATGTCCTAGAACCAAATTTCCACATGTAACTACTAGATTGTGATACAATACACTATTGGGTGAAGTTTGGTTGACTTCTGCGCAGAGGTTTGGGAGTTAACATCAAAATTACATTTCTCGGCCATATCGCATAGATCTCACTGTGAAAAGGCTTAAATGACTTTTTTAATTAAGTTTGATGATTGCGCTCAAACAAAATTTCCTAGAACAAAATTTTCAAATGTAACTACTAGATTGTGATACAATACACTATTGGGTGAAGTTTGGTTGACTTCTGCGCAGCGGTTTGGGAGTTAACATCAAAATTACATTTCTCGGCCATATCGCATAGATCTCACTGTGAAAAGGCTTAAATGGCTTTTTTGACCTAAGTTTGATGATTGCGCTCAAACCAAATGTCCAATAACCAAATTTCCACATGTAACTACTAGATTGTGATACAATACACTAATGGGTGAAGTTTGGTTGACTTCTGCGCAGCGGTTTGGGAGTTAACATCAAAATTACATTTCTCGGCCATATCGCATAGATCTCACTGTGAAAAGGCTTAAATGACTTTTTTAATTAAGTTTGATGATTGCGTTCAAACAAAATGTCATAGAACAAAATTTTCAAATGTAACTACTAGATTGTGATACAATACACTATTGGGTGAAGTTTGGTTGACTTCTGCGCAGCGGTTTGGGAGTTAACATCAAAATTACATTTCTCGGCCATATCGCATAGATCTCACTGTGAAAAGGCTTAAATGACTTTTTTAATTAAGTTTGATGATTGCGTTCAAACAAAATGTCCTAGAACAAAATTTTCAAATGTAACTACTAGATTGTGATACAATACACTATTGGGTGAAGTTTGGTTGACTTCTGCGCAGCGGTTTGGGAGTTAACATCAAAATTACATTTCTCGGCCATATCGCATAGATCTCACTGTGAAAAGGCTTAAATGGCTTTTTTGACCTAAGTTTAAAGATTGCGCTCAAACCAAATGTCCTAGAACGAAATTTTCAAATGTAACTACTAGAATGTGATACAATACACTATTGGGTGAAGTTTGGTTGACTTCTGCGCAGCGGTTTGGGAGTTAACATCAAAATTACATTTCTCGGCCATATCGCATAGATCTCACTGTGAAAAGGCTTAAATGGCTTTTTTGACCTAAGTTTGAGGATTGCGCTCAAATCAAATGTCCTAGAACCAAATTTCCACATGTAACTACTAGATTGTGATACAATACACTAATGGGTGAAGTTTGGTTGACTTCTGCGCAGAGGTTTGGGAGTTAACATCAAAATTACATTTCTCGGCCATATCGTATAGATCTCACTGTGAAAAGGCTTAAATGACTTTTTTAATTAAGTTTGATGATTGCGCTCAAACAAAATTTCCTAGAACAAAATTTTCAAATGTAACTACTAGATTTTGATACAATACACTATTGGGTGAAGTTTGGTTGACTTCTGCGCAGCGGTTTGGGAGTTAACATCAAAATTACATTTCTCGGCCATATCGCATAGATCTCACTGTGAAAAGGCTTAAATGGCTTTTTTGACCTAAGTTTAATGATTGCGCTCAAACCAAATGTCCTAGAACGAAATTTTCAAATGTAACTACTAGAATGTGATACAATACACTATTGGGTGAAGTTTGGTTGACTTCTGCGCAGCGGTTTGGGAGTTAACATCAAAATTACATTTCTCGGCCATATCGCATAGATCTCACCGTGAAAAGGCTTAAATGACTTTTTTAATTAAGTTTGATGATTGCGTTCAAACAAAATGTCCTAGAACAAAATTTTCAAATGTAACTACTAGATTGTGATACAATACACTATTGGGTGAAGTTTGGTTGACTTCTGCGCAGCGGTTTGGGAGTTAACATCAAAATTACATTTCTCGGCCATATCGCATAGATCTCACTGTGAAAAGGCTTAAATGGCTTTTTTGACCTAAGTTTAATGATTGCGCTCAAACCAAATGTCCTAGAACGAAATTTTCAAATGTAACTACTAGAATGTGATACAATACACTATTGGGTGAAGTTTGGTTGACTTCTGCGCAGCGGTTTGGGAGTTAACATCAAAATTACATTTCTCGGCCATATCGCATAGATCTCACTGTGAAAAGGCTTAAATGACTTTTTTAATTAAGTTTGATGATTGCGTTCAAACAAAATGTCCTAGAACAAAATTTTCAAATGTAACTACTAGATTGTGATACAATACACTATTGGGTGAAGTTTGGTTGACTTCTGCGCAGCGGTTTGGGAGTTAACATCAAAATTACATTTCTCGGCCATATCGCATAGATCTCACTGTGAAAAGGCTTAAATGGCTTTTTTGACCTAAGTTTGAGGATTGCGCTCAAATCAAATGTCCAAGAACCAAATTTCCAAATGTAACTACTAGATTGTGATACAATACACTATTGGGTGAAGTTTGGTTGACTTCTGCGCAGCGGTTTGGGAGTTAACATCAAAATTACATTTCTCGGCCATATCGCATAGATCTCACTGTGAAAAGGCTTAAATGACTTTTTTAATTAAGTTTGATGATTGCGTTCAAACAAAATGTCCTAGAACAAAATTTTCAAATGTAACTACTAGATTGTGATACAATACACTATTGGGTGAAGTTTGGTTGACTTCTGCGCAGCGGTTTGGGAGTTAACATCAAAATTACATTTCTCGGCCATATCGCATAGATCTCACTGTGAAAAGAATTAAATGGCTTTTTTGACCTAAGTTTAAAGATTGCGCTCAAACCAAATGTCCTAGAACGAAATTTTCAAATGTAACTACTAGAATGTGATACAATACACTATTGGGTGAAGTTTGGTTGACTTCTGCGCAGCGGTTTGGGAGTTAACATCAAAATTACATTTCTCGGCCATATCGCATAGATCTCACTGTGAAAAGGCTTAAATGGCTTTTTTGACCTAAGTTTGAGGATTGCGCTCAAATCAAATGTCCTAGAACCAAATTTCCACATGTAACTACTAGATTGTGATACAATACACTAATGGGTGAAGTTTGGTTGACTTCTGCGCAGAGGTTTGGGAGTTAACATCAAAATTACATTTCTCGGCCATATCGTATAGATCTCACTGTGAAAAGGCTTAAATGACTTTTTTAATTAAGTTTGATGATTGCGCTCAAACAAAATTTCCTAGAACAAAATTTTCAAATGTAACTACTAGATTGTGATACAATACACTATTGGGTGAAGTTTGGTTGACTTCTGCGCAGCGGTTTGGGAGTTAACATCAAAATTACATTTCTCGGCCATATCGCATAGATCTCACTGTGAAAAGGCTTAAATGGCTTTTTTGACCTAAGTTTAATGATTGCGCTCAAACCAAATGTCCAATAACCAAATTTCCACATGTAACTACTAGATTGTGATACAATACACTAATGGGTGAAGTTTGGTTGACTTCTGCGCAGCGGTTTGGGAGTTAACATCAAAATTACATTTCTCGGCCATATCGCATAGATCTCACTGTGAAAAGGCTTAAATGACTTTTTTAATTAAGTTTGATGATTGCGTTCAAACAAAATGTCATAGAACAAAATTTTCAAATGTAACTACTAGATTGTGATACAATACACTATTGGGTGAAGTTTGGTTGACTTCTGCGCAGCGGTTTGGGAGTTAACATCAAAATTACATTTCTCGGCCATATCGCATAGATCTCACTGTGAAAAGGCTTAAATGGCTTTTTTGACCTAAGTTTGAGGATTGCGCTCAAATCAAATGTCCTAGAACCAAATTTCCACATGTAATTACTAGATTGTGATACAATACACTAATGGGTGAAGTTTGGTTGACTTCTGCGCAGCGGTTTGGGAGTTAACATCAAAATTACATTTCTCGGCCATATCGCATAGATCTCACTGTGAAAAGGCTTAAATGACTTTTTTAATTAAGTTTAATGATTGCGCTCAAACCAAATGTCCTAGAACGAAATTTTCAAATGTAACTACTAGAATGTGATACAATACACTATTGGGTGAAGTTTAGTTGACTTCTGCGCAGCGGTTTGGGAGTTAACATCAAAATTACATTTCTCGGCCATATCGCATAGATCTCAATGTGAAAAGGCTTAAATGGCTTTTTTGACCTAAGTTTAATGATTGCGCTCAAACCAAATGTCCTAGAACGAAATTTTCAAATGTAACTACTAGAATGTGATACAATACACTATTGGGTGAAGTTTGGTTGACTTCTGCGCAGCGGTTTGGGAGTTAACATCAAAATTACATTTCTCGGCCATATCGCATAGATCTCACCGTGAAAAGGCTTAAATGACTTTTTTAATTAAGTTTGATGATTGCGTTTGAAGAAAAATAGTCGTGTAAAAACTGTCAAAGACGATTTCTCTTTTCTCAGGTTCTTTTATTCTCGTGGGAAAAACAGGAAGTGAACGGCACACAATTCTATAGTTACAGAAAATGTTCAAATACATTTATTGAGGAAATACTGACCGGCCAGGACATTTCACGGATACGGGCTCCATGAAAGTGTCTCACCCCCCTTCTTGTCCCGTATATATTTGTGTTAACAGATGTGGTCAGAGCCAATAGGCAGCCTAGTCCTGCCTTATGGCCAAGTCTGAATACAAACTTAACCTTATTTGGAAATAGGTAATGTGAAGCTGCCTGTTGGGGGCTGTTGAATTCTGTGACCAGCACACAGAGATAATTAAGTCCAGATGGTATGTGGTAGAACAAAGAACACTGTGTTTTAGGATATAAGAGAAATAATATATTCTAGTTATTAACTATATGAGTAAATATGCATACAAGAGTATAATAATAGGTAAATATATATGTGTGTATCCTTTCAATCCCTCTTTGGATTCAAATTAAAAATTGAATCCACCCAACTAAAAAACAAAACAACAAATCAGCAAAAGAAAAACAACAACAACAAAACCCAAGTAAACTCAAAGAAAAAATACATCACAAACCACGTGAGAGGTGACGAGACAAAAACGGTAAAACAAAGAAACAAAAAACGTATAATATAAACAATTAAAAAATAAACCATAATATCTGAGTCCAGAGAGCATAACACATTCCCATCTCCCAAGGGTGAGCACACACGAATTCCCAGAGTCTGTCCCAAACAGGTGTGCAAAGTTAAAGTCAGCATCGCTGCAATCTCATAGCCTTGGTGTTATAAGGGATTGAGCCCATAACTTACTCCTCGGGAAAAGGGTTCGGTCTATGAAAAGGGTCAGTTCCATGTTGATAGTCCATGGCTCAGGTTGAAACTAATCCTTTTTGTCAATGTGTGTTGAAGAAAACAATAATCGCAATCCTTAACGCAATGTCCAGTGGTCGAGAAAGCAGTTCAGAAAACAAGACGCAATCATCAATATCTTATACTATTGCAAACACTGACACCGCCCTCTTTTGTGCTGTAATCTGTTCAACTAAAAACACAGAATGCAATAGAAAAACATCAAATCATAAACAATTAAACATAAAATGAGTCAGCCTATCTAAAAAAAAACAATGCTGGTCGCTCTTGTAGGTTGTAACGTCATAGTTGCTCATAAGAAAGAAAAAATGTATTAATACTATAAAAATGGTCGTTTAAATGTGATACAAGTTAAACATTAATCAGAACTATCACTCAATGACCTCATTTAAATAAAATGCTCGTTGGAATTCTACAGGCAGGAAGATAACTGTCACAATTAAAATTCATTCATGTCAAAGGAACCTGAAAACCTTCACGCACAGAAAGGACAATACCCTCGGCTGGGATGAAACTCGCACCAGTTAAAGCCAACGGGTGCACCCACTCAGGGTCCAAGTGGGGACTGAATCAGCCCTCCGATCATCTAATCCTCGGAGAGCATGGGCCCCATTCCTGACATCTGGGTCACCCTGCAGCCCCACCAGATCAGTGAGTCACCAAGCTCACGATGGTAATGGAGGCCGTGCATCCGGCGAAGGCCGTGCGTCCTGCGAAGGCCGTGCGTCCTGCCAACGGTGTTGACAGGACTCAAAAACGACATGAAAATAGCCAGATTATATCACTTATCCTCTCAAGTTATCATATCATATCATATCATCTTACCACCTGGAGAATCCCAAAAGCATCTATCTCCAAACTCCTGGAACATATAATATGACAAATCATTATCACCTGGGAGAGCAATAACTCATCTGTTTCTTCCTACCATATTACTAACACATAAACTAAATCCCTTCCATTTAAAATATGGGAGAATAATGTGCTTGAACAATATGCTTGCAAAAATTTTAACTCATCTGAATATGTAGTGTCATTTTATCTGTATGTTTTCAGTTGAACAGATAGCACAGATCCATCAAACCTTCAAAAAAAAAAAAAAAAAACTATCCATATGTCAGTAGATAATTAACAAAACATAAAAATATAATCATGTTTTTTAGAGTTTAAAAATCAACACAACCCCCCATAGGTACAGTATATAATAATGATGATGATGATGTCCCTCTTTTAGCCATGCTTACAAACCAAAGCATGGCTATATATAACATAAAACTATAACACTACTAGGTTACGTAAAAACAAAAAAGCATTGTAATGAAAAAATCCAAACGATCATCATGAATTTATAACAACATGCGAGTTAAATCAAAAATCCAAACAAAATTGAAAGATCCCTCTTTGGAAACTAAAAAACAAAACATCATTTCAAAAGAAAAAATGTCCTTGTAAATACATCATCATTATTATACCCTACAAAAACAAAATGAGCAAACCCCATAGAGGCAAACATTACCAACATTAATAAATCTAATCCATTTGAAGACGCCTTTCTGGCACTCCGGATCATCATGTAATCAAATGAAAACATCCTACCAAATGTAATATTAAAAGAAGAAAACATAAGAAAAACTGGTGACAAATTCAAAGACGGAGAAAAGATAGCAAATCCGACAAGGCTAGTCTGAAGTCAGTATTGAAATGGCGAAGAGAGTCAGTTTTCCTAAGGGAAAACGGCCACAAATTCCAGAGCCAACAGCTGGATGCCCTTCCCCCATGGTCAGACGAAGCAAAGGTCCAGTATATTCTGCCGGCTGTGAAACAACCTCTGTTCCGCGATAACATCAGAAAGATTCAACCAACTCTTAGTAGGACTTCAGTATGTCGCTGGATGGATAAATAGCCTGGCGTAATGGGGTCTTTGCCAGTCTGATAGAAGGAATACGGTTCAGTCAGCCCGCTCCGGTCCAGTTGGAGTCCACCAGGAGGCTTTCAAGGGAGGCCTGCTAAGGTCACCATGGCTCAAGCTAACTTTGGCACTCTACCCCACCTATGGAGAAAGTGGTTGAGTAGACCTAACTAAGTCCTTGCCTGATGGTAAATTTAAACGCACAAAGCAAGGTATCTCAAATCAAAAATGGCTTCTATAAATTTAAAAAAATAAAAAATAACCACAACTAAATAAAAATATTAAATTTACCGAAGTCGCGAAAGAAAAAGAAAACATTAAAAGGAAATCTGAATCAAAAATTCATTATACAAAATTTCAAAAGTGAAAAAGATCATTTGAAACTTATCTTCAAAGTTAAGAAAAATGAAAAGCTAAAAATTCCAAAGAATAAAAATCGGAAACCGAAAAATCAATAGTACGTGTTATTAGCCAAACAAAAGTACTTGAGCCTCAATTTATCAAAACCACTTGAACTTAAAAATGAAAAATAAAAATCAAAAATGAAAAATAAAATGTAAAATCAAAAATCAAAAAATCAAAAATAAAATGAAAAATAAAAATTGGTATTATTCTGGGAAATTTGTTCCCTCCAACGTAAATATGAAATCATCATAAGCCATACGAAAACGCAATTTTCCCAACTGTACAAACAAAATTCTTACATGATTACAAAATTAACAATTTTCCCAGAATAACGTCGTTTAGCGTAATGCCAAATAAAGTATTTCCTCTCTCAAAATTGTCTGCTCCCTCTTTAGTAATTTGTCAATTAAATTTGGCTGTGGCATCTCTCGACGAAAATGGCCACTTATTTCCCACTATAATTTCATTACAACAAAATTTACATAAATTGGACTTCTCTTCACATCCCAGATTCCGAAATTAATAAAAACGTTCATCCCTCTTTTTGGTCACAGCTGAAATAAAAAATAGCCAGATTATATCAGCATGTGACCCAAAAGATTACATTTTAGCAAAATTTGGCATTTTCAAGTCCTTAAAAATCAAAATTAGATTGCATATCGTCTAATATTTCGAACATGACTCAAGACAGGTCCCCTCTCATTCTTTCGTGAATCAATAGTTGCTCTTTGTCAATTTTAAGATTTACTTCGGCTGCTTCCAATTCTCAGTGTCCCATCTACATTAAAATTAATTAGTACTTTGTCACTTCCACCTTTGAATTAAATCATCAACACTGGAGTTTCTTGAGCGTCTATGTGGTGCCCCTTGGTTGCGTCCTGGTTACAGGAGTGCAGGGGCACATTAATAAAACCATTCAAAGCTACCTCAAATGTGATTGGATTCACCGTGATGCAGTCCAATGTCAGCAGGTCCCTCGGATCACAGTGACCTGTATACAAAAACATTCAGTACCTAAAGAATACATGTCAAGGGATATTTGAACTCATGTCCAATCAGTTGCCAAACGGCATTGTCCCACCATGGGTCCCAATTCTTGAGCTTCGTGTCTTAGTCATCAATCTAAATACTTATGCATTAGTCGAGGTGAGATCTGGTATGCATCATAGGTTAGAAGTCGGGGAGCTTTAGTGGTTGGTGTGGAAAATGGGAACCTGTCTCGGAAAACAGCAAACAATGGAGTGACAGGAGACAAAATGTTCAAGAACAACAAATTTAAACCTAGGATAAGACAGAATGTCAACCAATTGGTGAAAAATAAACAAGTACATATCAGTCTCACTACAGCACCGCAGGCCATAAATTATCTTCGTGCCTGGATCCAAACCTCTCCGTCGATAGCCAATTCTGGCAGTGTTTCTGCAAAAAGTCAAAATCATTTAATAACAATTTTAAGTCAATTAACTCACCTTATTGATTTGGAATCATGAGTTAATTTCCAGGTGTTAGGGTGTATCTATTTAAGTTCCAACTTCTAGTCTTTGTCTGGGATCTTTTTTGGATTTGGTCACAGGACAGCAGCCGACTGGCCTTTGCCATCTGCTTTCAATTAGGGGAGGGGGTGAAAACAAGTCTGTGTCAGCTATCGTGGTCATCGTCTGGGCTGGGGCTCCGCTGCCCCCCCTCCCTTTTTCACTGCTTCTGCAGTTCTCCTGTTACAATATATATATATATATTATTTTTTTTTTCTAGCATAAATATAACAGCTGTGCCAACTGTTTCTTCATAATTGATAGATTACAGTTAAGATTTTGCCGATTTAGTCTCGCTTCAACAGCCTTCCAGAGAAGTTTATTATTATTAAGCTATTGGTTTAGAGTTCTCGGATGGAGTTTAATTTCGACATTTGTTGATCAATCAAATGTGAAATTATCTCCCACCGATGTATTATTTTTAAATCAGAATACTACCTTCTTAGCACAATATTTTCACAAATCACAACAATCCTTGCTCCATATTTTAATCAGATATTTAAACCTATTTTAATCTATGAGCTCGTGAATGAATAAATCATTAGTTTAGAACTAAATAAACACATTAGAGAAAAAATGTCGTCTAGCAGCTCATTAGCTGGTCTTAAAACTTAAGGTAAACATATTTTATCAAACAATATAATCATTGTCTCGACATGTCATTTTCCGCCAAATTAAACAAATCTCATTACTTTTAAGGTTGTTTAACAAAACATTTTGAGCTCTAAAGATCATACTATCGATCTCAATTAAGCTCACTAGTTTATTATTTATTTCACCTCACTCGCTTTTCATTTCATTCATAAATTCTATTTCAATAATCAGTTGTTCCCCATTACTATCAATTTGATATTAGTTCTAGTAAAAAGAGAGGGCTTAAATATATTCTCAGTCACCCTTGTTGTGTTTGGCCAGAACACAACAAGGGGGGCTCACAGCGGCCCGCTCTCCTAAATTTTGAACACCATCCCCCTTTTCTTAATCAAAGGCGCCACGTGGCACACACGGGTGCCTGCCAGAATATGAACAAAGGCGCTTCATTTATTATCCTATACTCGATATTTAAGTATTTCAAAAACAATTACTTTGTTCGTCCGCGCTCCCTCTCCACTCACGAGAGCAGAATAAGGAGCGCTCACTTCACTCACAATTAGAGGAAAGAAAAGAAAGAGGACAAAGAAGAGAAAAGTTGGGGCACCCCACACACACTGACACAAACCAACGACAAATAACAAACATCCGCGGAACAAATTTGAGTTGCTCATGCCCCCCATCCCAGGATCTCAGCGTTCATGCATACGCTGGAAATGCACTTTACTCGTGATTTACGCAAATCGGTCCTGCCGGAACTCCTCACATAGGGAGTTCTTAATTACAACACGAAACGGGTCGTCAAAGACGCCCGGAACTACCTCACATAGGGTGTTCTTATATGCATTTTGTAATCGCGATATATAAATAGATAAATAACATACACATTATTAATTTCCTCAATAAAAATTCAACCCCCTCCGGGGCAGCAGCGCAATAAGGCAACAGTGCAATCTTGTAACACTCCTACCTTATTTTGGTACCACACCGTCTGTCCCCGAGTGAGCCGAATTCCAGAATTCTGTGCCGCCAACTCCCGCGAGAATCCTACGCCGACAACGCCAATTGAAGAAAAATAGTCGTGTAAAAACTGTCAAAGACGATTTCTCTTTTCTCAGGTTCTTTTATTCTCGTGGGAAAAACAGGAAGTGAACGGCACACAATTCTATAGTTACAGAAAATGTTCAAATACATTTATTGAGGAAATACTGACCGGCCAGGACATTTCACGGATACGGGCTCCATGAAAGTGTCTCACCCCCCTTCTTGTCCCGTATATATTTGTGTTAACAGATGTGGTCAGAGCCAATAGGCAGCCTAGTCCTGCCTTATGGCCAAGTCTGAATACAAACTTAACCTTATTTGGAAATAGGTAATGTGAAGCTGCCTGTTGGGGGCTGTTGAATTCTGTGACCAGCACACAGAGATAATTAAGTCCAGATGGTATGTGGTAGAACAAAGAACACTGTGTTTTAGGATATAAGAGAAATAATATATTCTAGTTATTAACTATATGAGTAAATATGCATACAAGAGTATAATAATAGGTAAATATATATGTGTGTATCCTTTCACGTTCAAACAAAATGTCCTAGAACAAAATTTTCAAATGTAACTACTAGATTGTGATACAATACACTATTGGGTGAAGTTTGGTTGACTTCTGCGCAGCGGTTTGGGAGTTAACATCAAAATTACATTTCTCGGCCATATCGCATAGATCTCACTGTGAAAAGGCTTAAATGGCTTTTTTGACCTAAGTTTAAAGATTGCGCTCAAACCAAATGTCCTAGAACGAAATTTTCAAATGTAACTACTAGAATGTGATACAATACACTATTGGGTGAAGTTTGGTTGACTTCTGCGCAGCGGTTTGGGAGTTAACATCAAAATTACATTTCTCGGCCATATCGCATAGATCTCACTGTGAAAAGGCTTAAATGGCTTTTTTGACCTAAGTTTGAGGATTGCGCTCAAATCAAATGTCCTAGAACCAAATTTCCACATGTAACTACTAGATTGTGATACAATACACTAATGGGTGAAGTTTGGTTGACTTCTGCGCAGAGGTTTGGGAGTTAACATCAAAATTACATTTCTCGGCCATATCGCATAGATCTCACTGTGAAAAGGCTTAAATGACTTTTTTAATTAAGTTTGATGATTGCGCTCAAACAAAATTTCCTAGAACAAAATTTTCAAATGTAACTACTAGATTGTGATACAATACACTATTGGGTGAAGTTTGGTTGACTTATGCGCAGCGGTTTTGGAGTTAACATCAAAATTACATTTCTCGGCCATATCGCATAGATCTCACTGTAAAAAGGCTTAAATGGCTTTTTTGACCTAAGTTTAATGATTGCGCTCAAACCAAATGTCCAATAACCAAATTTCCACATGTAACTACTAGATTGCGATACAATACACTAATGGGTGAAGTTTGGTTGACTTCTGCGAGGCGGTTTGGGAGTTAACATCAAAATTACATTTCTTGGCCATATCGCATAGATCTCACTGTGAAAAGGCTTAAATGACTTTTTTAATTAAGTTTGATGATTGCGTTCAAACAAAATGTCATAGAACAAAATTTTCAAATGTAACTACTAGATTGTGATACAATACACTATTGGGTGAAGTTTGGTTGACTTCTGCGCAGCGGTTTGGGAGTTAACATCAAAATTACATTTCTCGGCCATATCGCATAGATCTCAACGTGAAAAGGCTTAAATGGCTTTTTTGACCTAAGTTTGAGGATTGCGCTCAAATCAAATGTCCTAGAACCAAATTTCCACATGTAATTACTAGATTGTGATACAATACACTAATGGGTGAAGTTTGGTTGACTTCTGCGCAGCGGTTTGGGAGTTAACATCAAAATTACATTTCTCGGCCATATCGCATAGATCTCACTGTGAAAAGGCTTAAATGACTTTTTTAATTAAGTTTAATGATTGCGCTCAAACCAAATGTCCTAGAACGAAATTTTCAAATGTAACTACTAGAATGTGATACAATACACTATTGGGTGAAGTTTAGTTGACTTCTGCGCAGCGGTTTGGGAGTTAACATCAAAATTACATTTCTCGGCCATATCGCATAGATCTCACTGTGAAAAGGCTTAAATGGCTTTTTTGACCTAAATTTAATGATTGCGCTCAAACCAAATGTCCTAGAACGAAATTTTCAAATGTAACTACTAGAATGTGATACAATACACTATTGGGTGAAGTTTGGTTGACTTCTGCGCAGCGGTTTGGGAGTTAACATCAAAATTACATTTCTCGGCCATATCGCATAGATCTCACTGTGAAAAGGCTTAAATGACTTTTTTGACCTAAGTTTAATGATTGCGCTCAAACCAAATGTCCAATAACCAAATTTCCACATGTAACTACTAGATTGTGATACAATACACTAATGGGTGAAGTTTGGTTGACTTCTGCGAGGCGGTTTGGGAGTTAACATCAAAATTACATTTCTCGGCCATATCGCATAGATCTCACTGTGAAAAGGCTTAAATGACTTTTTTAATTAAGTTTGATGATTGCGTTCAAACAAAATGTCATAGAACAAAATTTTCAAATGTAACTACTAGATTGTGATACAATACACTATTGGGTGAAGTTTGGTTGACTTCTGCGCAGCGGTTTGGGAGTTAACATCAAAATTACATTTCTCGGCCATATCGCATAGATCTCACTGTGAAAAGGCTTAAATGGCTTTTTTGACCTAAGTTTGAGGATTGCGCTCAAATCAAATGTCCTAGAACCAAATTTCCACATGTAATTACTAGATTGTGATACAATACACTAATGGGTGAAGTTTGGTTGACTTCTGCGCAGCGGTTTGGGAGTTAATATCAAAATTACATTTCTCGGCCATATCGCATAGATCTCACTGTGAAAAGGCTTAAATGACTTTTTTAATTAAGTTTAATGATTGCGCTCAAACCAAATGTCCTAGAACGAAATTTTCAAATGTAACTACTAGAATGTGATACAATACACTATTGGGTGAAGTTTAGTTGATTTCTGCGCAGCGGTTTGGGAGTTAACATCAAAATTACATTTCTCGGCCATATCGCATAGATCTCACTGTGAAAAGGCTTAAATGGCTTTTTTGACCTAAATTTAATGATTGCGCTCAAACCAAATGTCCTAGAACGAAATTTTCAAATGTAACTACTAGAATGTGATACAATACACTATTGGGTGAAGTTTGGTTGACTTCTGCGCAGCGGTTTGGGAGTTAACATCAAAATTACATTTCTCGGCCATATCGCATAGATCTCACTGTGAAAAGGCTTAAATGACTTTTTTGACCTAAGTTTAATGATTGCGCTCAAACCAAATGTCCAATAACCAAATTTCCACATGTAACTACTAGATTGTGATACAATACACTAATGGGTGAAGTTTGGTTGACTTCTGCGAGGCGGTTTGGGAGTTAACATCAAAATTACATTTCTCGGCCATATCGCATAGATCTCACTGTGAAAAGGCTTAAATGACTTTTTTAATTAAGTTTGATGATTGCGTTCAAACAAAATGTCCTAGAACAAAATTTTCAAATGTAACTACTAGATTGTGATACAATACACTATTGGGTGAAGTTTGGTTGACTTCTGCGCAGCGGTTTGGGAGTTAACATCAAAATTACATTTCTCGGCCATATCGCATAGATCTCACTGTGAAAAGGCTTAAATGGCTTTTTTGACCTAAGTTTGAGGATTGCGCTCAAATCAAATGTCCAAGAACCAAATTTCCAAATGTAACTAATAGATTGTGATACAATACACTATTGGGTGAAGTTTGGTTGACTTCTGCGCAGCGGTTTGGGAGTTAACATCAAAATTACATTTCTCGGCCATATCGCATAGATCTCACTGTGAAAAGGCTTAAATGACTTTTTTAATTAAGTTTGATGATTGCGTTCAAACAAAATGTCCTAGAACAAAATTTTCAAATGTAACTACTAGATTGTGATACAATACACTATTGGGTGAAGTTTGGTTGACTTCTGCGCAGCGGTTTGGGAGTTAACATCAAAATTACATTTCTCGGCCATATCGCATAGATCTCACTGTGAAAAGGCTTAAATGACTTTTTTAATTAAGTTTAATGATTGCGCTCAAACCAAATGTCCTAGAACGAAATTTTCAAATGTAACTACTAGAATGTGATACAATACACTATTGGGTGAAGTTTAGTTGACTTCTGCGCAGCGGTTTGGGAGTTAACATCAAAATTACATTTCTCGGCCATATCGCATAGATCTCACTGTGAAAAGGCTTAAATGACTTTTTTAATTAAGTTTGATGATTGCGCTCAAACAAAATTTCCTAGAACAAAATTTTCAAATGTAACTACTAGATTGTGATACAATACACTATTGGGTGAAGTTTGGTTGACTTCTGCGCAGCGGTTTGGGAGTTAACATCAAAATTACATTTCTCGGCCATATCGCATAGACCTCACTGTGAAAAGGCTTAAATGGCTTTTTTGACCTAAGTTTGAGGATTGCGCTCAAATCAAATGTCCTAGAACTAAATTTCCAAATGTAACTACTAGATTGTGATAAAATACACTATTGGGTGAAGTTTGGTTGACTTCTGCGCAGCGGTTTGGGAGTTAACATCAAAATTACATTTCTCGGCCATATCGCATAGATCTCACTGTGAAAAGGCTTAAATGACTTTTTTAATTAAGTTTGATGATTGCGTTCAAACAAAATGTCCTAGAACAAAATTTTCAAATGTAACTACTAGATTGTGATACAATACACTATTGGGTGAAGTTTGGTTGACTTCTGCGCAGCGGTTTGGGAGTTAACATCAAAATTACATTTCTCGGCCATATCGCATAGATCTCACTGTGAAAAGGCTTAAATGGCTTTTTTGACCTAAGTTTGAGGATTGCGCTCAAATCAAATGTCCAAGAACCAAATTTCCAAATGTAACTACTAGATTGTGATACAATACACTATTGGGTGAAGTTTGGTTGACTTCTGCGCAGCGGTTTGGGAGTTAACATCAAAATTACATTTCTCGGCCATATCGCATAGATCTCACTGTGAAAAGGCTTAAATGACTTTTTTAATTAAGTTTGATGATTGCGTTCAAACAAAATGTCCTAGAACGAAATTTTCAAATGTAACTACTAGAATGTGATACAATACACTATTGGGTGAAGTTTGGTTGACTTCTGCGCAGCGGTTTGGGAGTTAACATCAAAATTACATTTCTCGGCCATATCGCATAGATCTCACTGTGAAAAGGCTTAAATGGCTTTTTTGACCTAAGTTTGAGGATTGCGCTCAAATCAAATGTCCTAGAACAAAATTTCCACATGTAACTACTAGATTGTGATACAATACACTAATGGGTGAAGTTTGGTTGACTTCTGCGCAGAGGTTTGGGAGTTAACATCAAAATTACATTTCTCGGCCATATCGCATAGATCTCACTGTGAAAAGGCTTAAATGACTTTTTTAATTAAGTTTGATGATTGCGCTCAAACAAAATTTCCTAGAACAAAATTTTCAAATGTAACTACTAGATTGTGATACAATACACTATTGGGTGAAGTTTGGTTGACTTCTGCGCAGCGGTTTGGGAGTTAACATCAAAATTACATTTCTCGGCCATATCGCATAGATCTCACTGTGAAAAGGCTTAAATGGCTTTTTTGACCTAAGTTTAATGATTGCGCTCAAACCAAATGTCCAATAACCAAATTTCCACATGTAACTACTAGATTGTGATACAATACACTAATGGGTGAAGTTTGGTTGACTTCTGCGCAGCGGTTTGGGAGTTAACATCAAAATTACATTTCTCGGCCATATCGCATAGATCTCACTGTGAAAAGGCTTAAATGACTTTTTTAATTAAGTTTGAAGACAGCGTTCAAACCAAATGTCATAGAACAAAATTTTCAAATGTAACTACTAGATTGTGATACAATACACTATTGGGTGAAGTTTGGTTGACTTCTGCGCAGCGGTTTGGGAGTTAACATCAAAATTACATTTCTCGGCCATATCGCATAGATCTCACTGTGAAAAGGCTTAAATGGCTTTTTTGACCTAAGTTTGAGGATTGCGCTCAAATCAAATGTCCTAGAACCAAATTTCCACATGTAATTACTAGATTGTGATACAATACACTAATGGGTGAAGTTTGGTTGACTTCTGCGCAGCGGTTTGGGAGTTAACATCAAAATTACATTTCTCGGCCATATCGCATAGATCTCACTGTGAAAAGGCTTAAATGACTTTTTTAATTAAGTTTAATGATTGCTCTCAAATCAAATGTCCTAGAACTAAATTTCCAAATGTAACTACTAGATTGTGATAAAATACACTATTGGGTGAAGTTTGGTTGACTTCTGCGCAGCGGTTTGGGAGTTAACATCAAAATTACATTTCTCGGCCATATCGCATAGATCTCACTGTGAAAAGGCTTAAATGACTTTTTTAATTAAGTTTGATGATTGCGTTCAAACAAAATGTCCTAGAACAAAATTTTCAAATGTAACTACTAGATTGTGATACAATACACTAATGGGTGAAGTTTGGTTGACTTCTGCGCAGCGGTTTGGGAGTTAACATCAAAATTACATTTCTCGGCCATATCGCATAGATCTCACTGTGAAAAGGCTTAAATGACTTTTTTAATTAAGTTTGATGATTGCGTTCAAACAAAATGTCCTAGAACAAAATTTTCAAATGTAACTACTAGATTGTGATACAATACACTATTGGGTGAAGTTTGGTTGACTTCTGCGCAGCGGTTTGGGAGTTAACATCAAAATTACATTTCTCGGCCATATCGCATAGATCTCACTGTGAAAAGGCTTAAATGGCTTTTTTGACCTAAGTTTGAGGATTGCGCTCAAATCAAATGTCCAAGAACCAAATTTCCAAATGTAACTACTAGATTGTGATACAATACACTATTGGGTGAAGTTTGGTTGACTTCTGCGCAGCGGTTTGGGAGTTAACATCAAAATTACATTTCTCGGCCATATCGCATAGATCTCACTGTGAAAAGGCTTAAATGACTTTTTTAATTAAGTTTGATGATTGCGTTCAAACAAAATGTCATAGAACAAAATTTTCAAATGTAACTACTAGATTGTGATACAATACACTATTGGGTGAAGTTTGGTTGACTTCTGCGCAGCGGTTTGGGAGTTAACATCAAAATTACATTTCTCGGCCATATCGCATAGATCTCACTGTGAAAAGGCTTAAATGGCTTTTTTGACCTAAGTTTGAGGATTGCGCTCAAATCAAATGTCCAAGAACCAAATTTCCAAATGTAACTACTAGATTGTGATACAATACACTATTGGGTGAAGTTTGGTTGACTTCTGCGCAGCGGTTTGGGAGTTAACATCAAAATTACATTTCTCGGCCATATCGCATAGATCTCACTGTGAAAAGGCTTAAATGACTTTTTTAATTAAGTTTGATGATTGCGTTCAAACAAAATGTCCTAGAACAAAATTTTCAAATGTAACTACTAGATTGTGATACAATACACTATTGGGTGAAGTTTGGTTGACTTCTGCGCAGCGGTTTGGGAGTTAACATCAAAATTACATTTCTCGGCCATATCGCATAGATCTCACTGTGAAAAGGCTTAAATGGCTTTTTTTGACCTAAGTTTAAAGATTGCGCTCAAACCAAATGTCCTAGAACGAAATTTTCAAATGTAACTACTAGAATGTGATACAATACACTATTGGGTGAAGTTTGGTTGACTTCTGCGCAGCGGTTTGGGAGTTAACATCAAAATTACATTTCTCGGCCATATCGCATAGATCTCACTGTGAAAAGGCTTAAATGGCTTTTTTGACCTAAGTTTGAGGATTGCGCTCAAATCAAATGTCCTAGAACCAAATTTCCACATGTAATTACTAGATTGTGATACAATACACTAATGGGTGAAGTTTGGTTGACTTCTGCGCAGCGGTTTGGGAGTTAACATCAAAATTACATTTCTCGGCCATATCGCATAGATCTCACTGTGAAAAGGCTTAAATGGCTTTTTTGACCTAAGTTTGAGGATTGCGCTCAAATCAAATGTCCTAGAACCAAATTTTCACATGTAACTACTAGATTGTGATACAATACACTAATGGGTGAAGTTTGGTTGACTTCTGCGCAGCGGTTTGGGAGTTAACATCAAAATTACATTTCTCGGCCATATCGCATAGATCTCACTGTGAAAAGGCTTAAATGACTTTTTTTAATTAAGTTTGATGATTGCGCTCAAA
This sequence comes from Corythoichthys intestinalis, assembly GCF_030265065.1. Lineage (NCBI taxonomy): Eukaryota > Metazoa > Chordata > Actinopteri > Syngnathiformes > Syngnathidae > Corythoichthys > Corythoichthys intestinalis. The sequence goes on along the minus strand of NW_026651594.1, from coordinate 2,434,942 downwards.
CAAAATTTCCTAGAACAAAATTTTCAAATGTAACTACTAGATTGTGATACAATACACTATTGGGTGAAGTTTGGTTGACTTCTGCGCAGCGGTTTGGGAGTTAACATCAAAATTACATTTCTCGGCCATATCGCATAGATCTCACTGTGAAAAGGCTTAAATGGCTTTTTTGACCTAAGTTTGAGGATTGCGCTCAAATCAAATGTCCAAGAACCAAATTTCCAAATGTAACTACTAGATTGTGATACAATACACTATTGGGTGAAGTTTGGTTGACTTCTGCGCAGCGGTTTGGGAGTTAACATCAAAATTACATTTCTCGGCCATATCGCATAGATCTCACTGTGAAAAGGCTTAAATGACTTTTTTAATTAAGTTTGATGATTGCGTTCAAACAAAATGTCCTAGAAAAAAATTTTCAAATGTAACTACTAGATTGTGATACAATACACTATTGGGTGAAGTTTGGTTGACTTCTGCGCAGCGGTTTGGGAGTTAACATCAAAATTACATTTCTCGGCCATATCGCATAGATCTCACTGTGAAAAGGCTTAAATGACTTTTTTAATTAAGTTTGATGATTGCGTTCAAACAAAATGTCCTAGAACAAAATTTTCAAATGTAACTACTAGATTGTGATACAATACACTATTGGGTGAAGTTTGGTTGACTTCTGCGCAGCGGTTTGGGAGTTAACATCAAAATTATATTTCTCGGCCATATCGCATAGATCTCACTGTGAAAAGGCTTAAATGGCTTTTTTGACCTAAGTTTGAGGATTGCGCTCAAATCAAATGTCCTAGAACCAAATTTCCACATGTAACTACTAGATTGTGATACAATACACTAATGGGTGAAGTTTGGTTGACTTCTGCGCAGAGGTTTGGGAGTTAACATCAAAATTACATTTCTCGGCCATATCGCATAGATCTCACTGTGAAAAGGCTTAAATGACTTTTTTAATTAAGTTTGATGATTGCGCTCAAACCAAATGTCCTAGAACGAAATTTTCAAATGTAACTACTAGAATGTGATACAATACACTATTGGGTGAAGTTTGGTTGACTTCTGCGCAGCGGTTTGGGAGTTAACATCAAAATTACATTTCTCGGCCATATCGCATAGATCTCACTGTGAAAAGGCTTAAATGGCTTTTTTGACCTAAGTTTGAGGATTGCGCTCAAATCAAATGTCCTAGAACCAAATTTTCACATGTAACTACTAGATTGTGATACAATACACTAATGGGTGAAGTTTGGTTGACTTCTGCGCAGCGGTTTGGGAGTTAACATCAAAATTATATTTCTCGGCCATATCGCATAGATCTCACTGTGAAAAGGCTTAAATGACTTTTTTTAATTAAGTTTGATGATTGCGCTCAAACAAAATTTCCTAGAACAAAATTTTCAAATGTAACTACTAGATTGTGATACAATACACTATTGGGTGAAGTTTGGTTGACTTCTGCGCAGCGGTTTGGGAGTTAACATCAAAATTACATTTCTCGGCCATATCGCATAGATCTCACTGTGAAAAGGCTTAAATGGCTTTTTTGACCTAAGTTTGAGGATTGCGCTCAAATCAAATGTCCAAGAACCAAATTTCCAAATGTAACTACTAGATTGTGATACAGTACACTATTGGGTGAAGTTTGGTTGACTTCTGCGCAGCGGTTTGGGAGTTAACATCAAAATTACATTTCTCGGCCATATCGCATAGATCTCACTGTGAAAAGGCTTAAATGACTTTTTTAATTAAGTTTGATGATTGCGTTCAAACAAAATGTCCTAGAAAAAAATTTTCAAATGTAACTACTAGATTGTGATACAATACACTATTGGGTGAAGTTTGGTTGACTTCTGCGCAGCGGTTTGGGAGTTAACATAAAAATTACATTTCTCGGCCATATCGCATAGATCTCACTGTGAAAAGGCTTAAATGACTTTTTTAATTAAGTTTGATGATTGCGCTCAAACCAAATGTCCTAGAACGAAATTTTCAAATGTAACTACTAGATTGTGATACAATACACTAATGGGTGAAGTTTGGTTGACTTCTGCGCAGCGGTTTGGGAGTTAACATCAAAATTACATTTCTCGGCCATATCGCATAGATCTCACTGTGAAAAGGCTTAAATGACTTTTTTAATGAAGTTTAATGATTGCGCTCAAATCAAATGTCCTAGAACTAAATTTCCAAATGTAACTACTAGATTGTGATAAAATACACTATTGGGTGAAGTTTGGTTGACTTCTGCGCAGCGGTTTGGGAGTTAACATCAAAATTACATTTCTCGGCCATATCGCATAGATCTCACTGTGAAAAGGCTTAAATGACTTTTTTAATTAAGTTTAATGATTGCGCTCAAATCAAATGTCCTAGAACTAAATTTCCAAATGTAACTACTAGATTGTGATAAAATACACTATTGGGTGAAGTTTGGTTGACTTCTGCGCAGCGGTTTGGGAGTTAACATCAAAATTACATTCCTCGGCCATATCGCATAGATCTCACTGTGAAAAGGCTTAAATGGCTTTTTTGACCTAAGTTTAAAGATTGCGCTCAAACCAAATGTCCTAGAACGAAATTTTCAAATGTAACTACTAGAATGTGATACAATAGACTATTGGGTGAAGTTTGGTTGACTTCTGCGCAGCGGTTTGGGAGTTAACATCAAAATTATATTTCTCGGCCATATCGCATAGATCTCACTGTGAAAAGGCTTAAATGGCTTTTTTGACCTAAGTTTGAGGATTGCGCTCAAATCAAATGTCCTAGAACCAAATTTCCACATGTAACTACTAGATTGTGATACAATACACTAATGGGTGAAGTTTGGTTGACTTCTGCGCAGAGGTTTGGGAGTTAACATCAAAATTACATTTCTCGGCCATATCGCATAGATCTCACTGTGAAAAGGCTTAAATGACTTTTTTAATTAAGTTTGATGATTGCGCTCAAACCAAATGTCCTAGAACGAAATTTTCAAATGTAACTACTAGAATGTGATACAATACACTATTGGGTGAAGTTTGGTTGACTTCTGCGCAGCGGTTTGGGAGTTAACATCAAAATTACATTTCTCGGCCATATCGCATAGATCTCACTGTGAAAAGGCTTAAATGGCTTTTTTGACCTAAGTTTGAGGATTGCGCTCAAATCAAATGTCCTAGAACCAAATTTTCACATGTAACTACTAGATTGTGATACAATACACTAATGGGTGAAGTTTGGTTGACTTCTGCGCAGCGGTTTGGGAGTTAACATCAAAATTACATTTCTCGGCCATATCGCATAGATCTCACTGTGAAAAGGCTTAAATGACTTTTTTTAATTAAGTTTGATGATTGCGTTCAAACAAAATGTCATAGAACAAAATTTTCAAATGTAACTACTAGATTGTGATACAATACACTATTGGGTGAAGTTTGGTTGACTTCTGCGCAGCGGTTTGGGAGTTAACATCAAAATTACATTTCTCGGCCATATCGCATAGATCTCACATTGAAAAGGCTTAAATGGCTTTTTTGACCTAAGTTTGAGGATTGCGCTCAAATCAAATGTCCTAGAACCAAATTTCCTTATGTAATTACTAGATTGTGATACAATACACTAATGGGTGAAGTTTGGTTGACTTCTGCGCAGCGGTTTGGGAGTTAACATCAAAATTACATTTCTCGGCCATATCGCATAGATCTCACTGTGAAAAGGCTTAAATGACTTTTTTAATTAAGTTTAATGATTGCGCTCAAATCAAATGTCCTAGAACTAAATTTCCAAATGTAACTACTAGATTGTGATACAATACACTATTGGGTGAAGTTTGGTTGACTTCTGCGCAGCGGTTTGGGAGTTAACATCAAAATTACATTCCTCGGCCATATCGCATAGATCTCACTGTGAAAAGGCTTAAATGGCTTTTTTGACCTAAGTTTAAAGATTGCGCTCAAACCAAATGTCCTAGAACGAAATTTTCAAATGTAACTACTAGAATGTGATACAATACACTATTGGGTGAAGTTTGGTTGACTTCTGCGCAGCGGTTTGGGAGTTAACATCAAAATTACATTTCTCGGCCATATCGCATAGATCTCACTGTGAAAAGGCTTAAATGGCTTTTTTGACCTAAGTTTGAGGATTGCGCTCAAATCAAATGTCCTAGAACCAAATTTCCACATGTAACTACTAGATTGTGATACAATACACTAATGGGTGAAGTTTGGTTGACTTCTGCGCAGAGGTTTGGGAGTTAACATCAAAATTACATTTCTCGGCCATATCGCATAGATCTCACTGTGAAAAGGCTTAAATGACTTTTTTAATTAAGTTTGATGATTGCGTTCAAACAAAATGTCCTAGAAAAATTTTTTCAAATGTAACTACTAGATTGTGATACAATACACTATTGGGTGAAGTTTGGTTGACTTCTGCGCAGCGGTTTGGGAGTTAACATAAAAATTACATTTCTCGGCCATATCGCATAGATCTCACTGTGAAAAGGCTTAAATGGCTTTTTTGACCTAAGTTTAATGATTGCGCTCAAACCAAATGTCCTAGAACGAAATTTTCAAATGTAACTACTAGAATGTGATACAATACACTATTGGGTGAAGTTTGGTTGACTTCTGCGCAGCGGTTTGGGAGTTAACATCAAAATTACATCTCTCGGCCATATCGCATAGATCTCACTGTGAAAAGGCTTAAATGGCTTTTTTGACCTAAGTTTGAGGATTGCGCTCAAATCAAATGTCCTAGAACCAAATTTTCACATGTAACTACTAGATTGTGATACAATACACTAATGGGTGAAGTTTGGTTGACTTCTGCGCAGCGGTTTGGGAGTTACCATCAAAATTACATTTCTCGGCCATATCGCATAGATCTCACTATGAAAAGGCTTAAATGACTTTTTTAATTAAGTTTGATGATTGCGCTCAAACAAAATTTCCTAGAACAAAATTTTCAAATGTAACTACTAGATTGTGATACAATACACTATTGGGTGAAGTTTGGTTGACTTCTGCGCAGCGGTTTGGGAGTTAACATCAAAATTACATTTCTCGGCCATATCGCATAGATCTCACTGTGAAAAGGCTTAAATGACTTTTTTAATTAAGTTTGATGATTGCGTTCAAACAAAATGTCCTAGAACAAAATTTTCAAATGTAAATACTAGATTGTGATACAATACACTATTGGGTGAAGTTTGGTTGACTTCTGCGCAGCGGTTTGGGAGTTAACATCAAAATTACATTTCTCGGCCATATCGCATAGATCTCACTGTGAAAAGGCTTAAATGGCTTTTTTGACCTAAGTTTAAAGATTGCGCTCAAACCAAATGTCCTAGAACGAAATTTTCAAATGTAACTACTAGAATGTGATACAATACACTATTGGGTGAAGTTTGGTTGACTTCTGCGCAGCGGTTTGGGAGTTAACATCAAAATTACATTTCTCGGCCATATCGCATAGATCTCACTGTGAAAAGGCTTAAATGGCTTTTTTGACCTACGTTTGAGGATTGCGCTCAAATAAAATGTCCTAGAACCAAATTTCCACATGTAACTACTAGATTGTGATACAATACACTAATGGGTGAAGTTTGGTTGACTTCTGCGCAGAGGTTTGGGAGTTAACATCAAAATTACATTTCTCGGCCATATCGCATAGATCTCACTGTGAAAAGGCTTAAATGACTTTTTTAATTAAGTTTGATGATTGCGCTCAAACAAAATTTCCTAGAACAAAATTTTCAAATGTAACTACTAGATTGTGATACAATACACTATTGGGTGAAGTTTGGTTGACTTCTGCGCAGCGGTTTGGGAGTTAACATCAAAATTACATTTCTCGGCCATATCGCATAGATCTCACTGTGAAAAGGCTTAAATGGCTTTTTTGACCTAAGTTTAATGATTGCGCTCAAACCAAATGTCCAATAACCAAATTTCCACATGTAACTACTAGATTGTGATACAATACACTAATGGGTGAAGTTTGGTTGACTTCTGCGCAGCGGTTTGGGAGTTAACATCAAAATTACATTTCTCGGCCATATCGCATAGATCTCACTGTGAAAAGGCTTAAATGACTTTTTTAATTAAGTTTGATGATTGCGTTCAAACAAAATGTCATAGAACAAAATTTTCAAATGTAACTACTAGATTGTGATACAATACACTATTGGGTGAAGTTTGGTTGACTTCTGCGCAGCGGTTTGGGAGTTAACATCAAAATTACATTTCTCGGCCATATCGCATAGATCTCACTGTGAAAAGGCTTAAATGGCTTTTTTGACCTAAGTTTGAGGATTGCGCTCAAATCAAATGTCCTAGAACCAAATTTCCTTATGTAATTACTAGATTGTGATACAATACACTAATGGGTGAAGTTTGGTTGACTTCTGCGCAGCGGTTTGGGAGTTAACATCAAAATTACATTTCTCGGCCATATCGCATAGATCTCACTGTGAAAAGGCTTAAATGACTTTTTTAATTAAGTTTAATGATTGCGCTCAAATCAAATGTCCTAGAACTAAATTTCCAAATGTAACTACTAGATTGTGATAAAATACACTATTGGGTGAAGTTTGGTTGACTTCTGCGCAGCGGTTTGGGAGTTAACATCAAAATTACATTTCTCGGCCATATCGCATAGATCTCACTGTGAAAAGGCTTAAATGACTTTTTTAATTAAGTTTGATGATTGCGTTCAAACAAAATGTCCTAGAACAAAATTTTCAAATGTAACTACTAGATTGTGATACAATACACTATTGGGTGAAGTTTGGTTGACTTCTGCGCAGCGGTTCGGGAGTTAACATCAAAATTACATTTCTCGGCCATATCGCATAGATCTCACTGTGAAAAGGCTTAAATGGCTTTTTTGACCTAAGTTTGAGGATTGCGCTCAAATCAAATGTCCAAGAACCAAATTTCCAAATGTAACTACTAGATTGTGATACAATACACTATTGGGTGAAGTTTGGTTGACTTCTGCGCAGCGGTTTGGGAGTTAACATCAAAATTACATTTCTCGGCCATATCGCATAGATCTCACTGTGAAAAGGCTTAAATGACTTTTTTAATTAAGTTTGATGATTGCGTTCAAACAAAATGTCCTAGAACAAAATTTTCAAATGTAACTACTAGATTGTGATACAATACACTATTGGGTGAAGTTTGGTTGACTTCTGCGCAGCGGTTTGGGAGTTAACATCAAAATTACATTCCTAGGCCATATCGCATAGATCTCACTGTGAAAAGGCTTAAATGGCTTTTTTGACCTAAGTTTAAAGATTGCGCTCAAACCAAATGTCCTAGAACGAAATTTTCAAATGTAACTACTAGAATGTGATACAATACACTATTGGGTGAAGTTTGGTTGACTTCTGCGCAGCGGTTTGGGAGTTAACATCAAAATTACATTTCTCGGCCATATCGCATAGATCTCACTGTGAAAAGGCTTAAATGGCTTTTTTGACCTAAGTTTGAGGATTGCGCTCAAATCAAATGTCCTAGAACCAAATTTCCACATGTAACTACTAGATTGTGATACAATACACTAATGGGTGAAGTTTGGTTGACTTCTGCGCAGAGGTTTGGGAGTTAACATCAAAATTACATTTCTCGGCCATATCGCATAGATCTCACTGTGAAAAGGCTTAAATGACTTTTTTAATTAAGTTTGATGATTGCGCTCAAACCAAATTTCCTAGAACAAAATTTTCAAATGTAACTACTAGATTGGGATACAATACACTATTGGGTGAAGTTTGGTTGACTTCTGCGCAGCGGTTTGGGAGTTACCATCAAAATTACATTTCTCGGCCATATCGCATAGATCTCACTGTGAAAAGGCTTAAATGGCTTTTTTGACCTAAGTTTGAGGATTGCGCTCAAATCAAATGTCCAAGAACCAAATTTCCAAATGTAACTACTAGATTGTGATACAATACACTATTGGGTGAAGTTTGGTTGACTTCTGCGCAGCGGTTTGGGAGTTAACATCAAAATTACATTTCTCGGCCATATCGCATAGATCTCACTGTGAAAAGGCTTAAATGACTTTTTTAATTAAGTTTGATGATTGCGTTCAAACAAAATGTCCTAGAACAAAATTTTCAAATGTAACTACTAGATTGTGATACAATACACTATTGGGTGAAGTTTGGTTGACTTCTGCGCAGCGGTTTGGGAGTTAACATCAAAATTACATTTCTCGGCCATATCGCATAGATCTCACTGTGAAAAGGCTTAAATGGCTTTTTTGACCTAAGTTTAAAGATTGCGCTCAAACCAAATGTCCTAGAACAAAATTTCCACATGTAACTACTAGATTGTGATACAATACACTAATGGGTGAAGTTTGGTTGACTTCTGCGCAGAGGTTTGGGAGTTAACATCAAAATTACATTTCTCGGCCATATCGCATAGATCTCACTGTGAAAAGGCTTAAATGGCTTTTTTGACCTAAGTTTAATGATTGCGCTCAAACCAAATGTCCAATAACCAAATTTCCACATGTAACTACTAGATTGTGATACAATACACTAATGGGTGAAGTTTGGTTGACTTCTGCGCAGCGGTTTGGGAGTTAACATCAAAATTACATTTCTCGGCCATATCGCATAGATCTCACTGTGAAAAGGCTTAAATGACTTTTTTAATTAAGTTTAATGATTGCGCTCAAATCAAATGTCCTAGAACTAAATTTCCAAATGTAACTACTAGATTGTGATAAAATACACTATTGGGTGAAGTTTGGTTGACTTCTGCGCAGCGGTTTGGGAGTTAACATCAAAATTACATTTCTCGGCCATATCGCATAGATCTCACTGTGAAAAGGCTTAAATGACTTTTTTAATTAAGTTTGATGATTGCGTTCAAACAAAATGTCCTAGAACAAAATTTTCAAATGTAACTACTAGATTGTGATACAATACACTATTGGGTGAAGTTTGGTTGACTTCTGCGCAGTGGTTCGGGAGTTAACATCAAAATTACATTTCTCGGCCATATCGCATAGATCTCACTGTGAAAAGGCTTAAATGGCTTTTTTGACCTAAGTTTGAGGATTGCGCTCAAATCAAATGTCCAAGAACCAAATTTCCAAATGTAACTACTAGATTGTGATACAATACACTATTGGGTGAAGTTTGGTTGACTTCTGCGCAGCGGTTTGGGAGTTAACATCAAAATTACATTTCTCGGCCATATCGCATAGATCTCACTGTGAAAAGGCTTAAATGACTTTTTTAATTAAGTTTGATGATTGCGTTCAAACAAAATGTCCTAGAACAAAATTTTCAAATGTAACTACTAGATTGTGATACAATACACTATTGGGTGAAGTTTGGTTGACTTCTGCGCAGCGGTTTGGGAGTTAACATCAAAATTACATTCCTCGGCCATATCGCATAGATCTCACTGTGAAAAGGCTTAAATGGCTTTTTTGACCTAAGTTTAAAGATTGCGCTCAAACCAAATGTCCTAGAACGAAATTTTCAAATGTAACTACTAGAATGTGATACAATACACTATTGGGTGAAGTTTGGTTGACTTCTGCGCAGCGGTTTGGGAGTTAACATCAAAATTACATTTCTCGGCCATATCGCATAGATCTCACTGTGAAAAGGCTTAAATGGCTTTTTTGACCTAAGTTTGAGGATTGCGCTCAAATCAAATGTCCTAGAACCAAATTTCCACATGTAACTACTAGATTGTGATACAATACACTAATGGGTGAAGTTTGGTTGACTTCTGCGCAGAGGTTTGGGAGTTAACATCAAAATTACATTTCTCGGCCATATCGCATAGATCTCACTGTGAAAAGGCTTAAATGACTTTTTTAATTAAGTTTGATGATTGCGTTCAAACAAAATGTCCTAGAAAAATTTTTTCAAATGTAACTACTAGATTGTGATACAATACACTATTGGGTGAAGTTTGGTTGACTTCTGCGCAGCGGTTTGGGAGTTAACATAAAAATTACATTTCTCGGCCATATCGCATAGATCTCACTGTGAAAAGGCTTAAATGGCTTTTTTGACCTAAGTTTAATGATTGCGCTCAAACCAAATGTCCTAGAACGAAATTTTCAAATGTAACTACTAGAATGTGATACAATACACTATTGGGTGAAGTTTGGTTGACTTCTGCGCAGCGGTTTGGGAGTTAACATCAAAATTACATCTCTCGGCCATATCGCATAGATCTCACTGTGAAAAGGCTTAAATGGCTTTTTTGACCTAAGTTTGAGGATTGCGCTCAAATCAAATGTCCTAGAACCAAATTTTCACATGTAACTACTAGATTGTGATACAATACACTAATGGGTGAAGTTTGGTTGACTTCTGCGCAGCGGTTTGGGAGTTACCATCAAAATTACATTTCTCGGCCATATCGCATAGATCTCACTATGAAAAGGCTTAAATGACTTTTTTAATTAAGTTTGATGATTGCGCTCAAACAAAATTTCCTAGAACAAAATTTTCAAATGTAACTACTAGATTGTGATACAATACACTATTGGGTGAAGTTTGGTTGACTTCTGCGCAGCGGTTTGGGAGTTAACATCAAAATTACATTTCTCGGCCATATCGCATAGATCTCACTGTGAAAAGGCTTAAATGACTTTTTTAATTAAGTTTGATGATTGCGTTCAAACAAAATGTCCTAGAACAAAATTTTCAAATGTAAATACTAGATTGTGATACAATACACTATTGGGTGAAGTTTGGTTGACTTCTGCGCAGCGGTTTGGGAGTTAACATCAAAATTACATTTCTCGGCCATATCGCATAGATCTCACTGTGAAAAGGCTTAAATGGCTTTTTTGACCTAAGTTTAAAGATTGCGCTCAAACCAAATGTCCTAGAACGAAATTTTCAAATGTAACTACTAGAATGTGATACAATACACTATTGGGTGAAGTTTGGTTGACTTCTGCGCAGCGGTTTGGGAGTTAACATCAAAATTACATTTCTCGGCCATATCGCATAGATCTCACTGTGAAAAGGCTTAAATGGCTTTTTTGACCTACGTTTGAGGATTGCGCTCAAATAAAATGTCCTAGAACCAAATTTCCACATGTAACTACTAGATTGTGATACAATACACTAATGGGTGAAGTTTGGTTGACTTCTGCGCAGAGGTTTGGGAGTTAACATCAAAATTACATTTCTCGGCCATATCGCATAGATCTCACTGTGAAAAGGCTTAAATGACTTTTTTAATTAAGTTTGATGATTGCGCTCAAACAAAATTTCCTAGAACAAAATTTTCAAATGTAACTACTAGATTGTGATACAATACACTATTGGGTGAAGTTTGGTTGACTTCTGCGCAGCGGTTTGGGAGTTAACATCAAAATTACATTTCTCGGCCATATCGCATAGATCTCACTGTGAAAAGGCTTAAATGGCTTTTTTGACCTAAGTTTAATGATTGCGCTCAAACCAAATGTCCAATAACCAAATTTCCACATGTAACTACTAGATTGTGATACAATACACTAATGGGTGAAGTTTGGTTGACTTCTGCGCAGCGGTTTGGGAGTTAACATCAAAATTACATTTCTCGGCCATATCGCATAGATCTCACTGTGAAAAGGCTTAAATGACTTTTTTAATTAAGTTTGATGATTGCGTTCAAACAAAATGTCATAGAACAAACTTTTCAAATGTAACTACTAGATTGTGATACAATACACTATTGGGTGAAGTTTGGTTGACTTCTGCGCAGCGGTTTGGGAGTTAACATCAAAATTACATTTCTCGGCCATATCGCATAGATCTCACTGTGAAAAGGCTTAAATGGCTTTTTTGACCTAAGTTTGAGGATTGCGCTCAAATCAAATGTCCTAGAACCAAATTTCCTTATGTAATTACTAGATTGTGATACAATACACTAATGGGTGAAGTTTGGTTGACTTCTGCGCAGCGGTTTGGGAGTTAACATCAAAATTACATTTCTCGGCCATATCGCATAGATCTCACTGTGAAAAGGCTTAAATGACTTTTTTAATTAAGTTTAATGATTGCGCTCAAATCAAATGTCCTAGAACTAAATTTCCAAATGTAACTACTAGATTGTGATAAAATACACTATTGGGTGAAGTTTGGTTGACTTCTGCGCAGCGGTTTGGGAGTTAACATCAAAATTACATTTCTCGGCCATATCGCATAGATCTCACTGTGAAAAGGCTTAAATGACTTTTTTAATTAAGTTTGATGATTGCGTTCAAACAAAATGTCCTAGAACAAAATTTTCAAATGTAACTACTAGATTGTGATACAATACACTATTGGGTGAAGTTTGGTTGACTTCTGCGCAGCGGTTCGGGAGTTAACATCAAAATTACATTTCTCGGCCATATCGCATAGATCTCACTGTGAAAAGGCTTAAATGGCTTTTTTGACCTAAGTTTGAGGATTGCGCTCAAATCAAATGTCCAAGAACCAAATTTCCAAATGTAACTACTAGATTGTGATACAATACACTATTGGGTGAAGTTTGGTTGACTTCTGCGCAGCGGTTTGGGAGTTAACATCAAAATTACATTTCTCGGCCATATCGCATAGATCTCACTGTGAAAAGGCTTAAATGACTTTTTTAATTAAGTTTGATGATTGCGTTCAAACAAAATGTCCTAGAACAAAATTTTCAAATGTAACTACTAGATTGTGATACAATACACTATTGGGTGAAGTTTGGTTGACTTCTGCGCAGCGGTTTGGGAGTTAACATCAAAATTACATTCCTAGGCCATATCGCATAGATCTCACTGTGAAAAGGCTTAAATGGCTTTTTTGACCTAAGTTTAAAGATTGCGCTCAAACCAAATGTCCTAGAACGAAATTTTCAAATGTAACTACTAGAATGTGATACAATACACTATTGGGTGAAGTTTGGTTGACTTCTGCGCAGCGGTTTGGGAGTTAACATCAAAATTACATTTCTCGGCCATATCGCATAGATCTCACTGTGAAAAGGCTTAAATGGCTTTTTTGACCTAAGTTTGAGGATTGCGCTCAAATCAAATGTCCTAGAACCAAATTTCCACATGTAACTACTAGATTGTGATACAATACACTAATGGGTGAAGTTTGGTTGACTTCTGCGCAGAGGTTTGGGAGTTAACATCAAAATTACATTTCTCGGCCATATCGCATAGATCTCACTGTGAAAAGGCTTAAATGACTTTTTTAATTAAGTTTGATGATTGCGCTCAAACCAAATTTCCTAGAACAAAATTTTCAAATGTAACTACTAGATTGGGATACAATACACTATTGGGTGAAGTTTGGTTGACTTCTGCGCAGCGGTTTGGGAGTTACCATCAAAATTACATTTCTCGGCCATATCGCATAGATCTCACTGTGAAAAGGCTTAAATGGCTTTTTTGACCTAAGTTTGAGGATTGCGCTCAAATCAAATGTCCAAGAACCAAATTTCCAAATGTAACTACTAGATTGTGATACAATACACTATTGGGTGAAGTTTGGTTGACTTCTGCGCAGCGGTTTGGGAGTTAACATCAAAATTACATTTCTCGGCCATATCGCATAGATCTCACTGTGAAAAGGCTTAAATGACTTTTTTAATTAAGTTTGATGATTGCGTTCAAACAAAATGTCCTAGAACAAAATTTTCAAATGTAACTACTAGATTGTGATACAATACACTATTGGGTGAAGTTTGGTTGACTTCTGCGCAGCGGTTTGGGAGTTAACATCAAAATTACATTTCTCGGCCATATCGCATAGATCTCACTGTGAAAAGGCTTAAATGGCTTTTTTGACCTAAGTTTAAAGATTGCGCTCAAACCAAATGTCCTAGAACAAAATTTCCACATGTAACTACTAGATTGTGATACAATACACTAATGGGTGAAGTTTGGTTGACTTCTGCGCAGAGGTTTGGGAGTTAACATCAAAATTACATTTCTCGGCCATATCGCATAGATCTCACTGTGAAAAGGCTTAAATGGCTTTTTTGACCTAAGTTTAATGATTGCGCTCAAACCAAATGTCCAATAACCAAATTTCCACATGTAACTACTAGATTGTGATACAATACACTAATGGGTGAAGTTTGGTTGACTTCTGCGCAGCGGTTTGGGAGTTAACATCAAAATTACATTTCTCGGCCATATCGCATAGATCTCACTGTGAAAAGGCTTAAATGACTTTTTTAATTAAGTTTGATGATTGCGTTCAAACAAAATGTCATAGAACAAAATTTTCAAATGTAACTACTAGATTGTGATACAATACACTATTGGGTGAAGTTTGGTTGACTTCTGCGCAGCGGTTTGGGAGTTAACATCAAAATTACATTTCTCGGCCATATCGCATAGATCTCACTGTGAAAAGGCTTAAATGGCTTTTTTGACCTAAGTTTGAGGATTGCGCTCAAATCAAATGTCCTAGAACCAAATTTCCACATGTAATTACTAGATTGTGATACAATACACTAATGGGTGAAGTTTGGTTGACTTCTGCGCAGCGGTTTGGGAGTTATCAAAATTACATTTCTCGGCCATATCGCATAGATCTCACTGTGAAAAGGCTTAAATTACTTTTTTAATTAAGTTTAATGATTGCGCTCAAACCAAATGTCCTAGAACGAAATTTTCAAATGTAACTACTAGAATGTGATACAATACACTATTGGGTGAAGTTTAGTTGACTTCTGCGCAGCGGTTTGGGAGTTAACATCAAAATTACATTTCTCGGCCATATCGCATAGATCTCACTGTGAAAAGGCTTAAATGGCTTTTTTGACCTAAGTTTAATGATTGCGCTCAAACCAAATGTCCTAGAACGAAATTTTCAAATGTAACTACTAGAATGTGATACAATACACTATTGGGTGAAGTTTGGTTGACTTCTGCGCAGCGGTTTGGGAGTTAACATCAAAATTACATTTCTCGGCCATATCGCATAGATCTCACTGTGAAAAGGCTTAAATGACTTTTTTAATTAAGTTTGATGATTGCGTTCAAACAAAATGTCCTAGAACAAAATTTTCAAATGTAACTACTAGATTGTGATACAATACACTATTGGGTGAAGTTTGGTTGTATTCTGCGCAGCGGTTTGGGAGTTAACATCAAAATTACATTTCTCGGCCATATCGCATAGATCTCACTGTGAAAAGGCTTAAATGGCTTTTTTGACCTAAGTTTAATGATTGCGCTCAAACCAAATGTCCAATAACCAAATTTCCACATGTAACTACTAGATTGTGATACAATACACTAATGGGTGAAGTTTGGTTGACTTCTGCGCAGCGGTTTGGGAGTTAACATCAAAATTACATTTCTCGGCCATATCGCATAGATCTCACTGTGAAAAGGCTTAAATGACTTTTTTAATTAAGTTTGATGATTGCGTTCAAACAAAATGTCATAGAACAAAATTTTCAAATGTAACTACTAGATTGTGATACAATACACTATTGGGTGAAGTTTGGTTGACTTCTGCGCAGCGGTTTGGGAGTTAACATCAAAATTACATTTCTCGGCCATATCGCATAGATCTCACTGTGAAAAGGCTTAAATGGCTTTTTTGACCTAAGTTTGAGGATTGCGCTCAAATCAAATGTCCTAGAACCAAATTTCCACATGTAATTACTAGATTGTGATACAATACACTAATGGGTGAAGTTTGGTTGACTTCTGCGCAGCGGTTTGGGAGTTAACATCAAAATTACATTTCTCGGCCATATCGCATAGATCTCACTGTGAAAAGGCTTAAATTACTTTTTTAATTAAGTTTAATGATTGCGCTCAAACCAAATGTCCTAGAACGAAATTTTCAAATGTAACTACTAGAATGTGATACAATACACTATTGGGTGAAGTTTAGTTGACTTCTGCGCAGCGGTTTGGGAGTTAACATCAAAATTACATTTCTCGGCCATATCGCATAGATCTCACTGTGAAAAGGCTTAAATGGCTTTTTTGACCTAAGTTTAATGATTGCGCTCAAACCAAATGTCCTAGAACGAAATTTTCAAATGTAACTACTAGAATGTGATACAATACACTATTGGGTGAAGTTTGGTTGACTTCTGCGCAGCGGTTTGGGAGTTAACATCAAAATTACATATCTCGGCCATATCGCATAGATCTCACTGTGAAAAGGCTTAAATGACTTTTTTAATTAAGTTTGATGATTGCGTTCAAACAAAATGTCCTAGAACAAAATTTTCAAATGTAACTACTAGATTGTGATACAATACACTATTGGGTGAAGTTTGGTTGACTTCTGCGCAGCGGTTTGGGAGTTAACATCAAAATTACATTTCTCGGCCATATCGCATAGATCTCACTGTGAAAAGGCTTAAATGACTTTTTTAATTAAGTTTGATGATTGCGTTCAAACAAAATGTCCTAGAACAAAATTTTCAAATGTAACTACTAGATTGTGATACAATACACTATTGGGTGAAGTTTGGTTGACTTCTGCGCAGCGGTTTGGGAGTTAACATCAAAATTACATTTCTCGGCCATATCGCATAGATCTCACTGTGAAAAGGCTTAAATGGCTTTTTTGACCTAAGTTTAAAGATTGCGCTCAAACCAAATGTCCTAGAACGAAATTTTCAAATGTAACTACTAGAATGTGATACAATACACTATTGGGTGAAGTTTGGTTGACTTCTGCGCAGCGGTTTGGGAGTTAACATCAAAATTACATTTCTCGGCCATATCGCATAGATCTCACTGTGAAAAGGCTTAAATGACTTTTTTAATTAAGTTTGATGATTGCGTTCAAACAAAATGTCCTAGAACAAAATTTTCAAATGTAACTACTAGATTGTGATACAATACACTATTGGGTGAAGTTTGGTTGACTTCTGCGCAGCGGTTTGGGAGTTAACATCAAAATTACATTTCTCGGCCATATCGCATAGATCTCACTGTGAAAAGGCTTAAATGGCTTTTTTGACCTAAGTTTGAGGATTGCGCTCAAATCAAATGTCCAAGAACCAAATTTCCAAATGTAACTACTAGATTGTGATACAATACACTATTGGGTGAAGTTTGGTTGACTTCTGCGCAGCGGTTTGGGAGTTAACATCAAAATTACATTTCTCGGCCATATCGCATAGATCTCACTGTGAAAAGGCTTAAATGACTTTTTTAATTAAGTTTGATGATTGCGTTCAAACAAAATGTCCTAGAACAAAATTTTCAAATGTAACTACTAGATTGTGATACAATACACTATTGGGTGAAGTTTGGTTGACTTCTGCGCAGCGGTTTGGGAGTTAACATCAAAATTACATTCCTCGGCCATATCGCATAGATCTCACTGTGAAAAGGCTTAAATGGCTTTTTTGACCTAAGTTTAAAGATTGCGCTCAAACCAAATGTCCTAGAACGAAATTTTCAAATGTAACTACTAGAATGTGATACAATACACTATTGGGTGAAGTTTGGTTGACTTCTGCGCAGCGGTTTGGGAGTTAACATCAAAATTACATTTCTCGGCCATATCGCATAGATCTCACTGTGAAAAGGCTTAAATGGCTTTTTTGACCTAAGTTTGAGGATTGCGCTCAAATCAAATGTCCTAGAACCAAATTTCGACATGTAACTACTAGATTGTGATACAATACACTAATGGGTGAAGTTTGGTTGACTTCTGCGCAGAGGTTTGGGAGTTAACATCAAAATTACATTTCTCGGCCATATCGCATAGATCTCACTGTGAAAAGGCTTAAATGACTTTTTTAATTAAGTTTGATGATTGCGCTCAAACAAAATTTCCTAGAACAAAATTTTCAAATGTAACTACTAGATTGTGATACAATACACTATTGGGTGAAGTTTGGTTGACTTCTGCGCAGCGGTTTGGGAGTTAACATCAAAATTACATTTCTCGGCCATATCGCATAGATCTCACTGTGAAAAGGCTTAAATGGCTTTTTTGACCTAAGTTTAATGATTGCGCTCAAACCAAATTTCCAATAACCAAATTTCCACATATAACTACTAGATTGTGATACAATACACTAATGGGTGAAGTTTGGTTGACTTCTGCGCAGCGGTTTGGGAGTTAACATCAAAATTACATTTCTCGGCCATATCGCATAGATCTCACTGTGAAAAGGCTTAAATGACTTTTTTAATTAAGTTTGATGATTGCGTTCAAACAAAATGTCATAGAACAAAATTTTCAAATGTAACTACTAGATTGTGATACAATACACTATTGGGTGAAGTTTGGTTGACTTCTGCGCAGCGGTTTGGGAGTTAACATCAAAATTACATTTCTCGGCCATATCGCATAGATCTCACTGTGAAAAGGCTTAAATGGCTTTTTTGACCTAAGTTTGAGGATTGCGCTCAAATCAAATGTCCTAGAACCAAATTTCCACATGTAATTACTAGATTGTGATACAATACACTAATGGGTGAAGTTTGGTTGACTTCTGCGCAGCGGTTTGGGAGTTAACATCAAAATTACATTTCTCGGCCATATCGCATAGATCTCACTGTGAAAAGGCTTAAATGACTTTTTTAATTAAGTTTAATGATTGCGCTCAAATCAAATGTCCAAGAACTAAATTTCCAAATGTAACTACTAGATTGTGATAAAATACACTATTGGGTGAAGTTTGGTTGACTTC
Source organism: Corythoichthys intestinalis (assembly GCF_030265065.1). NCBI lineage: Eukaryota > Metazoa > Chordata > Actinopteri > Syngnathiformes > Syngnathidae > Corythoichthys > Corythoichthys intestinalis. The sequence goes on along the minus strand of NW_026651594.1, from coordinate 2,416,295 downwards.
TGCGCAGCGGTTTGGGAGTTAACATCAAAATTACATTTCTCGGCCATATCGCATAGATCTCACTGTGAAAAGGCTTAAATGACTTTTTTAATTAAGTTTGATGATTGCGTTCAAACAAAATGTCCTAGAACAAAATTTTCAAATGTAACTACTAGATTGTGATACAATACACTATTGGGTGAAGTTTGGTTGACTTCTGCGCAGCGGTTTGGGAGTTAACATCAAAATTACATTTCTCGGCCATATCGCATAGATCTCACTGTGAAAAGGCTTAAATGGCTTTTTTGACCTAAGTTTGAGGATTGCGCTCAAATCAAATGTCCAAGAACCAAATTTCCAAATGTAACTACTAGATTCTGATACAATACACTATTGGGTGAAGTTTGGTTGACTTCTGCGCAGCGGTTTGGGAGTTAACATCAAAATTACATTTCTCGGCCATATCGCATAGATCTCACTGTGAAAAGGCTTAAATGACTTTTTTAATTAAGTTTGATGATTGCGTTCAAACAAAATGTCCTAGAACAAAATTTTCAAATGTAACTACTAGATTGTGATACAATACACTATTGGGTGAAGTTTGGTTGACTTCTGCGCAGCGGTTTGGGAGTTAACATCAAAATTACATTTCTCGGCCATATCGCATAGATCTCACTGTGAAAAGGCTTAAATGGCTTTTTTGACCTAAGTTTAAAGATTGCGCTCAAACCAAATGTCCTAGAACGAAATTTTCAAATGTAACTACTAGAATGTGATTACAATACACTATTGGGTGAAGTTTGGTTGACTTCTGCGCAGCGGTTTGGGAGTTAACATCAAAATTACATTTCTCGGCCATATCGCATAGATCTCACTGTGAAAAGGCTTAAATGGCTTTTTTGACCTAAGTTTGAGGATTGCGCTCAAATCAAATGTCCTAGAACCAAATTTCCACATGTAACTACTAGATTGTGATACAATACACTAATGGGTGAAGTTTGGTTGACTTCTGCGCAGAGGTTTGGGAGTTAACATCAAAATTACATTTCTCGGCCATATCGCATAGATCTCACTGTGAAAAGGCTTAAATGACTTTTTTAATTAAGTTTGATGATTGCGCTCAAACAAAATTTCCTAGAACAAAATTTTCAAATGTAACTACTAAATTGTGATACAATACACTATTGGGTGAAGTTTGGTTGACTTCTGCACAGCGGTTTGGGAGTTAACATCAAAATTACATTTCTCGGCCATATCGCATAGATCTCACTGTGAAAAGGCTTAAATGGCTTTTTTGACCTAAGTTTAATGATTGCGCTCAAACCAAATGTCCAATAACCAAATTTCCACATGTAACTACTAGATTGTGATACAATACACTAATGGGTGAAGTTTGGTTGACTTCTGCGCAGCGGTTTGGGAGTTAACATCAAAATTACATTTCTCAGCCATATCGCATAGATCTCACTGTGAAAAGGCTTAAATGACTTTTTTAATTAAGTTTGATGATTGCGTTCAAACAAAATGTCATAGAACAAAATTTTCATATGTAACTACTAGATTGTGATACAATACACTATTGGGTGAAGTTTGGTTGACTTCTGCGCAGCGGTTTGGGAGTTAACATCAAAATTACATTTCTCGGCCATATCGCATAGATCTCACTGTGAAAAGGCTTAAATGGCTTTTTTGACCTAAGTTTGAGGATTGCGCTCAAATCAAATGTCCTAGAACCAAATTTCCACATGTAATTACTAGATTGTGATACAATACACTAATGGGTGAAGTTTGGTTGACTTCTGCGCAGCGGTTTGGGAGTTAACATCAAAATTACATTTCTCGGCCATATCGCATAGATCTCACTGTGAAAAGGCTTAAATGACTTTTTTAATTAAGTTTGATGATTGCGTTCAAACAAAATGTCCTAGAACAAAATTTTCAAATGTAACTACTAGATTGTGATACAATACACTATTGGGTGAAGTTTGGTTGACTTCTGCGCAGCGGTTTGGGAGTTAACATCAAAATTACATTTCTCGGCCATATCGCATAGATCTCACTGTGAAAAGGCTTAAATGACTTTTTTAATTAAGTTTGATGATTGCGCTCAAACAAAATGTCCTAGAACAAAATTTTCAAATGTAACTACTAGATTGTGATAAAATACACTATTGGGTGAAGTTTGGTTGACTTCTGCGCAGCGGTTTGGGAGTTAACATCAAAATTACATTTCTCGGCCATATCGCATAGATCTCACTGTGAAAAGGCTTAAATGACTTTTTTAATTAAGTTTGATGATTGCGTTCAAACAAAATGTCCTAGAACAAAATTTTCAAATGTAACTACTAGATTGTGATACAATACACTATTGGGTGAAGTTTGGTTGACTTCTGCGCAGCGGTTTGGGAGTTAACATCAAAATTACATTTCTCGGCCATATCGCATAGATCTCACTGTGAAAAGGCTTAAATGGCTTTTTTGACCTAAGTTTGAGGATTGCGCTCAAATCAAATGTCCAAGAACCAAATTTCCAAATGTAACTAATAGATTGTGATACAATACACTATTGGGTGAAGTTTGGTTGACTTCTGCGCAGCGGTTTGGGAGTTAACATCAAAATTACATTTCTCGGCCATATCGCATAGATCTCACTGTGAAAAGGCTTAAATGACTTTTTTAATTAAGTTTGATGATTGCGCTCAAACAAAATTTCCTAGAACAAAATTTTCAAATGTAACTACTAGATTGTGATACAATACACTATTGGGTGAAGTTTGGTTGACTTCTGCGCAGCGGTTTGGGAGTTAACATCAAAATTACATTTCTCGGCCATATCGCATAGATCTCACTGTGAAAAGGCTTAAATGGCTTTTTTGACCTAAGTTTGAGGATTGCGCTCAAATCAAATGTCCTAAAACCAAATTTCCACATGTAATTACTAGATTGTGATACAATACACTAATGGGTGAAGTTTGGTTGACTTCTGCGCAGCGGTTTGGGAGTTAACATCAAAATTACATTTCTCGGCCATATCGCATAGATCTCACTGTGAAAAGGCTTAAATGACTTTTTTAATTAAGTTTAATGATTGCGCTCAAATCAAATGTCCAAGAACTAAATTTCCAAATGTAACTACTAGATTGTGATAAAATACACTATTGGGTGAAGTTTGGTTGACTTCTGCGCAGCGGTTTGGGAGTTAACATCAAAATTACATTTCTCGGCCTTATCGCATAGATCTCACTGTGAAAAGGCTTAAATGACTTTTTTAATTAAGTTTGATGATTGCGTTCAAACAAAATGTCCTAGAACAAAATTTTCAAATGTAACTACTAGATTGTGATACAATACACTATTGGGTGAAGTTTGGTTGACTTCTGCGCAGCGGTTTGGGAGTTAACATCAAAATTACATTTCTCGGCCATATCGCATAGATCTCACTGTGAAAAGGCTTAAATGGCTTTTTTGACCTAAGTTTGAGGATTGCGCTCAAATCAAATGTCCAAGAACCAAATTTCCAAATGTAACTACTAGATTGTGATACAATACACTAATGGGTAAAGTTTGGTTGACTTCTGCGCAGCGGTTTGGGAGTTAACATCAAAATTACATTTCTCGGCCATATCGCATAGATCTCACTGTGAAAAGGCTTAAATGACATTTTTAATTAAGTTTGATGATTGCGCTCAAACAAAATTTCCTAGAACAAAATTTTCAAATGTAACTACTACATTGTGATACAATACACTATTGGGTGAAGTTTGGTTGACTTCTGCGCAGCGGTTTGGGAGTTAACATCAAAATTACATTTCTCGGCCATATCGCATAGATCTCACTGTGAAAAGGCTTAAATGGCTTTTTTGACCTAAGTTTGAGGATTGCGCTCAAATCAAATGTCCAAGAACCAAATTTCCAAATGTAACTACTAGATTGTGATACAATACACTAATGGGTGAAGTTTGGTTGACTTCTGCGCAGCGGTTTGGGAGTTAACATCAAAATTACATTTCTCGGCCATATCGCATAGATCTCACTGTGAAAAGGCTTAAATGGCTTTTTTGACCTAAGTTTGAGGATTGCGCTCAAATCAAATGTCCTAGAACCAAATTTCCACATGTAACTACTAGATTGTGATACAATACACTAATGGGTGAAGTTTGGTTGACTTCTGCGCAGAGGTTTGGGAGTTAACATCAAAATTACATTTCTCGGCCATATCGCATAGATCTCACTGTGAAAAGGCTTAAATGACTTTTTTAATTAAGTTTGATGATTGCGCTCAAACAAAATTTCCTAGAACAAAATTTTCAAATGTAACTACTAGATTGTGATACAATACACTATTGGGTGAAGTTTGGTTGACTTCTGCGCAGCGGTTTGGGAGTTAACATCAAAATTACATTTCTCGGCCATATCGCATAGATCTCACTGTGAAAAGGCTTAAATGGCTTTTTTGACCTAAGTTTGAGGATTGCGCTCAAATCAAATGTCCTAGAACCAAATTTCCACATGTAATTACTAGATTGTGATACAATACACTAATGGGTGAAGTTTGGTTGACTTCTGCGCAGCGGTTTGGGAGTTAACATCAAAATTACATTTCTCGGCCATATCGCATAGATCTCACTGTGAAAAGGCTTAAATGACTTTTTTAATTAAGTTTAATGATTGCGCTCAAATCAAATGTCCAAGAACTAAATTTCCAAATGTAACTACTAGATTGTGATAAAATACACTATTGGGTGAAGTTTGGTTGACTTCTGCGCAGCGGTTTGGGAGTTAACATCAAAATTACATTTCTCGGCCATATCGCATAGATCTCACTGTGAAAAGGCTTAAATGACTTTTTTAATTAAGTTTGATGATTGCGTTCAAACAAAATGTCCTAGAACAAAATTTTCAAATGTAACTACTAGATTGTGATACAATACACTATTGGGTGAAGTTTGGTTGACTTCTGCGCAGCGGTTTGGGAGTTAACATCAAAATTACATTTCTCGGCCATATCGCATAGATCTCACTGTGAAAAGGCTTAAATGGCTTTTTTGACCTAAGTTTGAGGATTGCGCTCAAATCAAATGTCCAAGAACCAAATTTCCAAATGTAACTACTAGATTGTGATACAATACACTATTGGGTGAAGTTTGGTTGACTTCTGCGCAGCGGTTTGGGAGTTAACATCAAAATTACATTTCTCGGCCATATCGCATAGATCTCACTGTGAAAAGGCTTAAATGACTTTTTTAATTAAGTTTGATGATTGCGTTCAAACAAAATGTCCTAGAACAAAATTTTCAAATGTAACTACTAGATTGTGATACAATACACTATTGGGTGAAGTTTGGTTGACTTCTGCGCAGCGGTTTGGGAGTTAACATCAAAATTACATTTCTCGGCCATATCGCATAGATCTCACTGTGAAAAGGCTTAAATGGCTTTTTTGACCTAAGTTTAAAGATTGCGCTCAAACCAAATGTCCTAGAACGAAATTTTCAAATGTAACTACTAGAATGTGATACAATACACTATTGGGTGAAGTTTGGTTGACTTCTGCGCAGCGGTTTGGGAGTTAACATCAAAATTACATTTCTCGGCCATATCGCATAGATCTCACTGTGAAAAGGCTTAAATGGCTTTTTTGACCTAAGTTTGAGGATTGCGCTCAAATCAAATGTCCTAGAACCAAATTTCCACATGTAACTACTAGATTGTGATACAATACACTAATGTGTGAAGTTTGGTTGACTTCTGCGCAGAGATTTGGGAGTTAACATCAAAATTACATTTCTCGGCCATATCGCATAGATCTCACTGTGAAAAGGCTTAAATGACTTTTTTAATTAAGTTTGATGATTGCGCTCAAACAAAATTTCCAAGAACAAAATTTTCAAATGTAACTACTAGATTGTGATACAATACACTATTGGGTGAAGTTTGGTTGACTTCTGCGCAGCGGTTTGGGAGTTAACATCAAAATTACATTTCTCGGCCATATCGCATAGATCTCACTGTGAAAAGGCTTAAATGGCTTTTTTGACCTAAGTTTAATGATTGCGCTCAAACCAAATGTCCAATAACCAAATTTCCACATGTAACTACTAGATTGTGATACAATACACTAATGGGTGAAGTTTGGTTGACTTCTGCGCAGCGGTTTGGGAGTTAACATCAAAATTACATTTCTCGGCCATATCGCATAGATCTCACTGTGAAAAGGCTTAAATGACTTTTTTAATTAAGTTTGATGATTGCGTTCAAACAAAATGTCATAGAACAAAATTTTCAAATGTAACTACTAGATTGTGATACAATACACTATTGGGTGAAGTTTGGTTGACTTCTGCGCAGCGGTTTGGGAGTTAACATCAAAATTACATTTCTCGGCCATATCGCATAGATCTCACTGTGAAAAGGCTTAAATGGCTTTTTTGACCTAAGTTTGAGGATTGCGCTCAAATCAAATGTCCTAGAACCAAATTTCCACATGTAATTACTAGATTGTGATACAATACACTAATGGGTGAAGTTTGGTTGACTTCTGCGCAGCGGTTTGGGAGTTAACATCAAAATTACATTTCTCGGCCATATCGCATAGATCTCACTGTGAAAAGGCTTAAATGACTTTTTTAATTAAGTTTAATGATTGCGCTCAAACCAAATGTCCTAGAACGAAATTTTCAAATGTAACTACTAGAATGTGATACAATACACTATTGGGTGAAGTTTAGTTGACTTCTGCGCAGCGGTTTGGGAGTTAACATCAAAATTACATTTCTCGGCCATATCGCATAGATCTCACTGTGAAAAGGCTTAAATGGCTTTTTTGACCTAAGTTTAATGATTGCGCTCAAACCAAATGTCCTAGAACGAAATTTTCAAATGTAACTACTAGAATGTGATACAATACACTATTGGGTGAAGTTTGGTTGACTTCTGCGCAGCGGTTTGGGAGTTAACATCAAAATTACATTTCTCGGCCATATCGCATAGATCTCACTGTGAAAAGGCTTAAATGGCTTTTTTGACCTAAGTTTGAGGATTGCGCTCAAATCAAATGTCCTAGAACCAAATTTTCACATGTAACTACTAGATTGTGATACAATACACTAATGGGTGAAGTTTGGTTGACTTCTGCGCAGCGGTTTGGGAGTTAACATCAAAATTACATTTCTCGGCCATATCGCATAGATCTCACTGTGAAAAGGCTTAAATGACATTTTTAATTAAGTTTGATGATTGCGCTCAAACAAAATTTCCTAGAACAAAATTTTCAAATGTAACTACTAGATTGTGATACAATACACTATTGGGTGAAGTTTGGTTGACTTCTGCGAGGCGGTTTGGGAGTTAACATCAAAATTACATTTCTCGGCCATATCGCATAGATCTCACTGTGAAAAGGCTTAAATGGCTTTTTTGACCTAAGTTTGAGGATTGCGCTCAAATCAAATGTCCAAGAACCAAATTTCCAAATGTAACTACTAGATTGTGATACAATACACTATTGGGTGAAGTTTGGTTGACTTCTGCGCAGCGGTTTGGGAGTTAACATCAAAATTACATTTCTCGGCCATATCGCATAGATCTCACTGTGAAAAGGCTTAAATGGCTTTTTTGACCTAAGTTTGAGGATTGCGCTCAAATCAAATGTCCTAGAACCAAATTTCCACATGTAACTACTAGATTGTGATACAATACACTAATGGGTGAAGTTTGGTTGACTTCTGCGCAGAGGTTTGGGAGTTAACATCAAAATTACATTTCTCGGCCATATCGCATAGATCTCACTGTGAAAAGGCTTAAATGACTTTTTTAATTAAGTTTGATGATTGCGCTCAAACAAAATTTCCTAGAACAAAATTTTCAAATGTAACTACTAGATTGTGATACAATACACTATTGGGTGAAGTTTGGTTGACTTCTGCGCAGCGGTTTGGGAGTTAACATCAAAATTACATTTCTCGGCCATATCGCATAGATCTCACTGTGAAAAGGCTTAAATGGCTTTTTTGACCTACGTTTGAGGATTGCGCTCAAATCAAATGTCCTAGAACCAAATTTCCACATGTAATTACTAGATTGTGATACAATACACTAATGGGTGAAGTTTGGTTGACTTCTGCGCAGCGGTTTGGGAGTTAACATCAAAATTACATTTCTCGGCCATATCGCATAGATCTCACTGTGAAAAGGCTTAAATGACTTTTTTAATTAAGTTTAATGATTGCGCTCAAATCAAATGTCCAAGAACTAAATTTCCAAATGTAACTACTAGATTGTGATAAAATACACTATTGGGTGAAGTTTGGTTGACTTCTGCGCAGCGGTTTGGGAGTTAACATCAAAATTACATTTCTCGGCCATATCGCATAGATCTCACTGTGAAAAGGCTTAAACGACTTTTTTAATTAAGTTTGATGATTGCGTTCAAACAAAATGTCCTAGAACAAAATTTTCAAATGTAACTACTAGATTGTGATACAATACACTATTGGTTGAAGTTTGGTTGACTTCTGCGCAGCGGTTTGGGAGTTAACATCAAAATTACATTTCTCGGCCATATCGCATAGATCTCACTGTGAAAAGGCTTAAATGGCTTTTTTGACCTAAGTTTGAGGATTGCGCTCAAATCAAATGTCCAAGAACCAAATTTCCAAATGTAACTACTAGATTGTGATACAATACACTATTGGGTGAAGTTTGGTTGACTTCTGCGCAGCGGTTTGGGAGTTAACATCAAAATTACATTTCTCGGCCATATCGCATAGATCTCACTGTGAAAAGGCTTAAATGACTTTTTTAATTAAGTTTGATGA